>NC_066618.1:265058782-265671285 GCF_025201925.1 Gopherus flavomarginatus
GGAACACTGTCAAGCATTTCCCAACCAAATGTTCAACCTACAAAATTGTTATAATCTTGTCATCTGGATTCTAGAGATCCATTTTCATAAAAATCCTCTGTTCTGTCACCAAGAACAAATCTCACCATTTATTAAATGTGTAATCTTGCAATATTTTTCTTAAGTTGCTGCAGAGATAGCCATCCAATCATCAGAATAAGCCCAGGTTAATTAACAAGCCCTGTCACAGAACTGTGCTAACATTAGTAATAGTGCTTTTGACAAACAAGGAGGTAAAGACATTATCATATTGCTCTGTTGTCCGTAAAAAATACAGATCAGTAGGGAAGTGATTGTGAAGTACAAAATTAGCAGAGAAGAATATGTTATTTTAAGTTTGTATTTCAAGCAATGGCCCTGATCCTGCTTGCATGAAATTTCAGTTGATACAAATGGGAGGTCAAGGATGAGGAGGGCTATGGGAAATCAGGCCCACTTGGAGGCTAAAACAACAAAATTTGAAACTTTTATAATTGACACTGTCCCTTGTAAATCAAAGAGATGCAAATAGTAAAGAATTTTTTTTTAAATTGTCCCAAATACTGTTGTGCTCAAAATGTTTAGGATAGCTTATTCTAATAACAGAAAACATGCTTCCTACAGTTACAATAACACACATAGCTCAAAAGGATTTATTCAGCCGTCTACACTTTTGCAGCCTGGCTCTCAAAATTCTTCCTTAAAGGAAGAATGTTAAAAAGATGTAAATGTATAGTTACACATGTTACAATTTAAGTAGGTCAAAGACAGTTTATCTGTTACAATTTTCAGGTTAAAGCTCATCTCACAAATAATTTGTTCAGTGGATGTAGATCTTTGACCTATTGCATTTATTTATTTTCAGAGTGGAATTATTAGAGCAATGTAGTTGTGCCTTTGTGATCATAAACACCTGCTATTTTTATTAAGTTGCACATTTTATATTATTGTTTTTGTTGTTGTATCTCTGTATATGTATTGTGCAGTTATGTGATAGTTCAAACATAGTGCATGGATTTGTGTTTTTATAGTTTGCACTTTCCCCTTTTGTGCTATGCTTAAGTTGTTCATGTATCTTTATTCTTAATTATTAATCATCATTGTCTGTTTTTAATGTCATAAAGATTATGAGGAAAAACAGCAAAATCCACCAATTAATGGGAGAAAAGGCAAGTTTTTAACAGTGGATTTTTGTGTATCTGGAGATTTATCAGTTGTGTTTTGTATTGCATGTGTCTGTGTTTCTTAGTTATATTAGTTTAAAATAAGTAACTCCATTCATGTTTAACTTTTATGTTCTGTCTTACTTTCTTGAACCTCTTTTAAAAAATTTTTTATCAGTGTGATTTTTAATCTTTCTTAGAACTAGTAGTTCCAACATTTTTGACCCTTGTTTATGACACAATACTGAAGTTAGAATTCACACCTTCTTAATATGTAGTTAACTATTGACTGCAGGGGGTCAAGTTTTTCCATCTTGATGCTTTCCATTAGTCCAGATGCAGAAGCTCCCAATCTGCTGAGTCCAAAGGGACTGAGTAAACTTTATAATAATTTACAGAGTAGACTGCATTGCCATTCAGTTTTTACCAGTCATTTACCTAATCAGGCTATATATTTTGCAAGTTTGGCACATTTTTACATTATTGTGGAATCCCTTTAATTGGTACATTCTGGTAGAAATAGGTTCATGCCATTAGACAATCTTCCCAATTATCTGGGCCTCATAGGAATACATTTTTCTTGTGAATATTCACTTTTGTTTCGTGAAAATAAGCATAGTAACATATAGGTTGACTCATCAGTCATGACTGGAACAGGAAAGCAGCATGAAGCACCCACAGGGTTTAACAACAAGATTTTTATACTAGAAAATACCAGTTCATGTTTGTAAATTACTGTGATAGCTTTGAAGACATCCTGTGTGCCTTTTATTCAGCTTTTAGAGATGCTGCAAAATGCCTTACCCTGACCCTATTCCGACAATTAAGAAGGCTTTCTTTTATCAGCAAGCTGATTACGGACTAGATAGTGCCCTATATTTATGCAGCAACACAGAAGCAAGAGTAAATATTCCCCTTACCCTCCCTCTCTCCCTAGAGCCCAAGAAAGGGCTAGCCACAATGTCAAGCCCACCACTTTGGTGAGCCCACAGGCTCCTCCCAAGAACAAGTTGACAGGAAGGACTAAAATAGGCATTAGGGAGAGTCATGGGTTTACCTTTCCCTAGGCTGGCTCATCGTGTGCATGTTGTGTGGAGTCTTTTTAGAGGTGTATAATCAGTTATTTCTCTCTCCCTACACCCAGTGCAGCCAGGTTGTCATATTATACACAATGGGGCAGCGTACCTTGCACTAATCTGTTACTGTGTACTCCATGCTAAAGCGTAATCTAGCCCTGACTGAATTCTACTGTGTAAACATTATTGATCAGATTCTGTGCTTCAGTGGTAATTAACTGATAGTTCACTGATTATATTGCATTGTAAGGCCAAATCCTGGTCCTACTGAAGTCCTGGGGTTTTTGCCATTGGCTTCAGTAGGGCTAGAAATTGGTTCTCATTGATTAAGTTTATAGTGTGTACAGTTTGCTTTCAAGCACAATTTGTCTTCATTAATTGAACTACAAACCTGTCCTTTGCATACTTATATGCAAATGGCTTACTCTATACAATGAACTGTATATTACTAAACTGTATTCAGAATAGTTCACTTATATGTATTTAGTCATCTGTCTAATGAGACCAGTTTACATTTTGTTTCTTTCAAAAGCTTCTGATGCACCTCAGAGCTCCTTGCCTCCAAAGCAGCAGAGTTTGTGTCTGATTCTTGGGCCCAAACAGCCTCTTTCCAAAAACATTAAGTCCCCCTTGACTCTGCTCCATTCCTGGGTAATTGTTCCCTTTTCATTTCTATTATGTGACACTGTTGGATAATGGTTTGGGATTCTGAGAGAAAGCTGCTGGTATTGTTCTCCTTCTTTTGTTTATGTTAATTAGGGCTAAATAGATGACATACTTAGAGCTGAAAACCTTTCTTCCCTTATTCTTTGTAAAGTTTTACTTAATTTGGATTTGAATATTTGTGTCAAATTCTACTGTGATACTTGAGCCTTGGGATGGAGTTATATGGTATCAATTGGGAAGTATGGTGAGAGCTGATGTAAATTAAAAGGAATTCACAGAGTAGATTTTGCAAAAGATTCTGTATTGCATCAGGAAGAGTATCATGAAGTAAACCTCAAAAAAAATCACATGATCTCATATAGCCATTAAAATTTTAAAGGTATGAGAGTGCAGATATCCATTAGGAAGAGGCTCAACATAGAGGTCTGAAATGTTGCTTGCTGCCTCTATGAAATATCTAATACTAGTGGAAATCTTTTTATGCCTGTATATGTTTCTTTGGAGCAAGAACAAATTTCAGCTCACAGAGTTCCCTACTAATCAATTTATAAGGAAAAAGGGTTTGCAATATCCCAGAGTGGTCATAGAATTTGTCCACTCAAACCAGCAACTGTCCCAAGGTCCATGTGGATGTTAGGATATGTGTAGATACCAGAGGAGGGATTCACAAGGGAGACTTAGGTGCTGACTGCCACTTTAGGTCCTCAGTCCAACATTTAGGTGTCACTGGCATTTACAAAACTACCACTCAGCTGCTTCCTAACCCTATAGTTGACTAAAGTCCCATGGCACCTGAGTTTTAAAGTCTCCCAGGTATCTGGGCATGCACACAGCTATATCAGTCCTGATAGTACCCCAACAACTTGGTGCCCAAGCCACAGGGGGGTTCCTAAACTAGGCATTCCCCCATCTATCTTGTCTTCGGGACTCAAACTGAAAGGTGTACTCAGAGCATGCCTAAACCCCCACCAAAGACACTAGAGAAAGGGCTGGGGTGCTTGCCTGATTAGCATAGTGGTTAAAGCAGCCACCCAGGATGTAGGAGGCCTGGGTTCAAATCCTCCTTTGTCTGATGTAGGGCAGGGAATTGAGTCTTTTACCTTTCAGGAGAGTGCTTAGCCACTGGACTATGGGTTATGCGTCTCTCAGTCTTTTCTGTTAAAGCTGTTCCACTGTCTATAAATAATTAAATATTCAGTGGAGCAGGAGAAGTGGAACTAAGGTCTTCCCCTTTCCCAGATGAGTTACTGAATTGCTGGGCTACAGAGTCATTCTCTTTCTCTCTCTCTCACTCTCTTACCCAACAGATATTTAATTTGGCAGAGGAGAAAATAAATCCCAAGTCCCTCACAACCCACATTAGGAAACCTGAGCACTAAGCATTGTGGCTCCTAAGTCCACCTTTTGAATCCCAACCTGACTGCCCTCTATAAAGCTACACAGGCCACACCATACTGTGCCATTGGCTGCCTCTTCCTCTGGCTGAATATTGGTAGTCACAGAGGGGACCCAGCAGAAGTTAATGATGTGTGGGGTCTGCAATGGAGCACGTTGTAGAGTGCAGCTGCTTCCCAGCTCCATCCCTTTGCTGGCTCTGCTCCCAATTACCCACAGAGCCTCAACCTCACAGAATTTTGCAGAATTTCAGGATTGGAGAGTAAGAATGCTACAAAGGCAGCATTTTTATGCCTCCTGTTCTACTTTTTGTTTTCTCTCCACTGGCATAATCATAATCTGGCCCTGTGTGTTATGCTTTTTATAATGCATGCATGCCTCTCTGTGCATGCCCTGTCCTTATCAGTCTATAAGTGATACGTTTATGTAAAGTTTTTACTGTATTCCTACCTGGTACATTTGTCATGTACTTGTCATGTGCTTCATTTATTTTTCAAAATATAAGATGAATATAATACTGATCTATTTGTAAGGATTAAAGCTTTTTCGGGAAATAAAGTTAAGCTCAATGTGACCTAGTCTGCCCACTAACCCACCCAAATATAACCTCCAGTTGACTGACTTATCTGAAGTATATCAGATATCTGAGTCAGTGTTACATGACAGTGGCCATACTGGTTCAAGGTCACAATGGCCCATCTAGCCCAGTATCCTGTCTTCTGACAGTGGCAAATGCCAAGTGCTTTTGGGGGGAATTAACAGTGATACATCCCTTGTCATTCACTTCCAGTTTCTGGCAAACAGAGACTAGGGACACTCAAAGCATGGTTTTGCATCCCTGCACATCTTGGCTAATAACCATTGATGGACCTAACCTCCATGAACTTATCTAGTTCTTTTTTGAACCCTGTTACAGTATAGGTTTTCACAACATCACCTGGCAAAGAGTTACACAGGTTAACTGTGCATTGTGTTAAGAAGTCCTTCCTTTTGTTCGTTTTAAACCTGCAGCCTATTAATTTCATTGGGTGACCCCTACTTGTGTTACGTGAAGGAGTAAATGACATTTCCTTGTTTACTTTCTCCACATCAGTCATGATTTTATAGACCTCTATCAGATCCTCCTGAAGAGTTCAGTCTTTTTAATCTCTCCTCATATTGAAGCTGTTCCATCCCCCTAGTCATTTTTGTTGCCTTCTCTGTACCTTTTCCAGTTCCAATATGTCTTTTTTGAGGTGGGCCATCCACATCTGCATGCAGTATTCAAGATGTGAGTGTACCATGGGTTTATATACAGCAATGTAATATTTTCGGTCTTATTATCTATCACTTTCTTACTGGCTCCTAACATTCTGTTAATTTTTAGAGTACATGTTTTCAGAAAACTATCCACAATGACTCCAAGATCTCTTTCTTGAGTTGTAACACCTAATTTAGACCCTATCATTTTGTATGTATAGTTGGGATTATGTTTTCCAATGTGCATTACTTTGCATTTATCACCACTGAATTTCATCTGCCATTTTGTTGCCGCGTCACCCAGTTTTGTGAGATCCCTTTGCGACTCTTCACAATCTGCTTTGGATTTAACTATTTTGAGTAATTTTGTATCATCTGCAAATTTTGCCACCTCACTGTTAACCCCTTTTCCAGATCACTTATGAATATGTTGAACAGTACTGGTTCCAGTACAGATCCTGGGGGGACACCACTATTTACCTCTCTCCATTCTGAAAACTGACCATTTATTCCTACCTTGTGTTTCCTATCTTTTAACCAGTTACTGATCCATAAGAGGACCTTCCCTCTTATCCCACCACTGCTTACTTTGCTTAAGAGCCTTTAGTGAGGACCTTGTCAGAGGCTTTCTGAAAGTCTAAGTACACTATATCCCCTGGATCCCCCCCATCCACATCTTTGTTGACACACTCAAAGAATTCTCATAGATTGTTGAGACATGATTTCCCTTTACAAAAGCCATGTTTACTCTTCCCCAGCAAATGATGTTCATCTATATGTCTGACAATTCTGTTCTTTACTATAGTTTCAACCAATTTGCCTGGTACTGAAGTTAGGTTTACAGGCCTGTAATTGCTGGGATTGCCTCTGGAGCCTTTTTTTAAAAACTGGCATTACATTGGCTATCTTCTTGTCATCTGGTACAGAGGCTGATTTAAGTGATAGGTTACATGCCACAGTTAGTAGTGTCCCTGCCTGCAGGTATATGGGATCTTGGGGAGCAATTACCACACAGGTGGGGTGCAAAATAAACTTTATTAAGAAAATGCAAAAACAGGGAAAATTTAATAGTGAGGGGTATGGGGTTTGTTAAGGTAGGCAATTGGGGAGGGAGTTCTTTTAGTATAGTATAGGGGGTTTCAATAGTGGGGTACAATACAGTGGGGTACAATACAGTTGGTAACCAACTAACACTGAAGTATAAATGTAACAGGTAGCTAACAATTTCTAGGTAAAGGGTGTGTCACAGCAGCATATAACCAACTAACAGTTATGGGTAAAATGTGTTAAATAACCAACAACTCTAGGTAAAAATGTGTCACAGTGGTGTAAATATAAAATGTGAGGTGTGTGAGAGAGAAAAAGGGTAACCAATGGGGTTTTATGCTAGACTTCAGTAATACAATTGAGGTTTGGCAGCAGTAGGAGCGGGGTGAACACGTGGGGGAAGGGATTAAAAGAGAGAGAGAGAGAGAGAAAGGCAGTGGTAGAGGAATGAGGTTAGGGGATGGGGGAAGAGGAGCACGTGGTGGAGCAGAAACCAAAGATAGAGGCGCTACAGAGGGAGATTTAAACTCAGGGAGACACAGAGAGCAGACAGGCTGCAAGTTTAAACAGCAGAGAGACTGCAATGAGTGACTGGGGAGCTCGGGGGGGGGGGGATTGGGGCAGTGGGAAGACAAATTCAAATAGTAAAAACCTTATCTATCCCCTAACTTAATCAAACTTATATAAAATGACAAGCAGCTACAGAATACAACCAGGCAATGATTTTCTAAACTTATCTTAACCAACAATTAGGCAACACAACAAATATCACAGAAACTTACAAGCTCTACAATCTTAACAAACTATGACTTTTTAAATTAAAAAAAACAAGACCTATGGTGCACCTTATGCTATGGGGAGGTTACAGAGGCCAGAGTGGTATGTATCCAGGACCCAGCTCCCAAGGAAGCCAAGGGATGGTGGCTACAGCGGTGGATACAGCTGAAAGCAGAGAGCCCCAAGGCAAAGCCCACAGGAGCAGAGCTTAGCAGTGGCAAAGAGCCCTGTAGTTTAAGAGAGGTTTTAAGACACAGACCAAGGTTTAGCTTGAGTCTGTGTGCTGGGGAAACAGAGCCAGCAGCTAAAATAACAAAATAAAAGTATAGAAAGTTTTACAGAGGGATTCTTACCAGTCCCCAAGGCAGCAGCAAAGGCAGAAGCAGCAGCAACATCAGAAGAGGCAAGGAGGGTTCGGTACAGTCTCAATAATCAGGAGATCTCTCAGGTAGCAATTCGTTCTTCGTGGGGGGGGGGTTTCAAAAACGGGGGTACGCTCAAAAATAAAACGAGAGCGGAAAAAGGACCCCCCAGAACCCCTGGCTGATCAGACCAGGCAGCAATGCAGGAACCTTTCTGAGGTGTGTTTCAAAAATGTCTGGTTTTAAAGGCAAACTTGGGCAGTTTCCCACCAGTAATCCTGATAGGCTCCCTCTGTCACAGGGGAGGGGGCACAGGGGAGAAACTGAAGGTAAGCCCAGAGACATGCCTGGACATAGTCCTGTGCAATAGGTGACTCAAGAGCACATGAGACTATGACTCATGCCCAGGATCTTAAAACCACAATAGGCCTTGCAGCTCTGGACATTGCCTACCCTACACCAAGCCCAGGTTCAACGAGGTGATAACAGGACTAACCCTTTGAAAAGGGCAGTGGTCCCACTTAGCATGCAGCACAAGTGGCCATCCCTTTGAGAAGGGCAATGGCTCTTGTTAAACAACTTAAGGGGCCCTCCCTTTGAGAAGGGCAGTGGCCCTGGTAAACAACTTAACAGCCAGGGAAGGGCGGCCACAGGAGAACAGAAAACAAAATGGAGTCTGGGGAAACAAAATGGAATAGGGGAATAGCTGTAACGGACAAGTAGCTTGCAATGTCATATTTGAGTTCCTTCAGAACTCTTGGGTGAATACCATCTGGTCCTGGTGACTTATTACTATTTAATTTATCCATTTGTTCCAAAACTGCCTCTAATGACACCTCAATAGGGGACATTGCCTCTGATTTGTCACTTAAAAAGAATGGCTCAGGTGTGGGAATCTCCCTCCAATTCAGGTTTTTCCAGGTTGTGTCACAGTTGGTAGTGTCACCTCTAAAAGTGGCACATTCAGAAGTGATGACACCTTATCGCTAATCAAACATAATTAACTTGAATTTGTCTCTCCCAAAAGTATGATTTAGAAAGCAATGGGTTAGGGTTTTTTTGCTGTAGACAGGGATTGGATGAAATTTGAATAATGAAACTATCCATTGTATCAGTTAGTAGATATGTAGGTACCAGGATATTGAGAAGTACACAAGGCTTTCTGGGTAAACAAATCTGTACATTTATCATCCTTGTATAAGCAATATGAGTTTTTCTACTAATTGGTATCTGTTCTTCAAACCAGTTGGATGTTTTCGTGCTGCATTCATGCTGCATTGTCATGTAATGATTAATTTTAATTGTCCTTCTGCTTAAGAAATTCTTAAGTAATTTGCTAAACTTGACTGCTTTATTAAGAATACACCTTTTTCAGTAAAGCGGGAACAGCTTACTGTATGAAAGTATTATTCAGCTAGGAAAGTATGCACTATAGATGACAAGATTGATCTTTCTTAATGTAGCTTTAAATGAGATCTTGTAATCATTACCATATACTATATGATAGCTAAATAAAATCTCAATAACCTTGTAAATATAATAACATGTATAAACTAGTGTATTTTAAATAGTTTGAACAAAATCTATAGTTTTCTGGTTGTAGATGCACCTATGCAAAAACTTCATGAAGAAACGGATTAATCATAAACACTATAGATGCAGAATTATGTTGTGTAGCAGAAATAGTTCCTCAAATGTGCCAAGAAATATAGATAGATGAATCACAATGTTATATTTTCAGAATTTGTAAGAGAAGGTCTTTTGTACAGATTCCACTTACGTATTACATTGTCTAATGTATAAGCAATGTATAGTGTGGATCTTTGAAGTATAACTTTAACAACAACAAATATAAACTTATCCTCTGCATTCTGCAGTGTAGGTCTTTATTGCATATTCTGATTTCAGGCCATGCATGGAACTTTCACTGACATTTGTGAGAGTGCTGAATGCAAAATGAATGTAGCAACAGAGATCTGAAGTAGTGCCCAGCAGATGGGAGAATTTTGTTCCACATTTGTGTTGTCCATAAGCCTCTAAATTTCTTTATTACAATGTTTGCAAAATTCCTTGACTACTTAATGTCAGATGTTTTATTAAAGTCCACTCTGATGGAGACTGTTGGCCCAGTCCTTCTGTCCAGATTCAGGCAATCCTCTCTGTGAATTCAGGAGGAGTTAGGGCTGCAGTGTTGGTCTGAAGATGTTTTGTTTTTTTCCCTCCCTCTTCCTCCATTCCTCCCGCCTTCCAACCCCCCCCACCCCGCACTGCACCGCCACCCACCCACCCACAAAACAAAACAAAACCAAAAGCCATTAAAAAGTCATTTTGATTTGGGGCCTGATCCTGCAGCACTCACCTACCAAAGTGACTCATGTTACCTTAACGGGACTACTCATTTAAGTAAGGCCTACAGGATCAGGCCATTAGGTCTGCTGCATCATATTTCTAATGTGTTATGTGCATGTAACCAGAAGAGGGAGCAAAACTTCTATCTTTTAAAAACAGAATCATAATATTTAAAAACCTAAAAAACCACCCAGCTATAAGGAAAAATCTCCGTGTTGGCTTAAAAACAACACATTTGCTTATTTCCAGTGTCTCTTTAACCAACAGAACTTGGTTGAATAAAAGATACTACCTCACCCAACTTGTCTCTCTAATATTTGCTCATTGTTATTTAAATATATTCATATAAAGTTCCATTTATCTGTTAAATTACTACTTCAAATCTATTGATTTTATACTTTTATGAAATGTATCTGGTGTTTCTTAATATTTGGCAAAATCAATAATATTTATACTAACAATAGCAATGCACTTTGATTTTGGGAAGAGGTGATGTCAATTAAGCAGTGATGCAAGTAATGTTCAGCTAAGTATTTTGTTTGAGTAATGGTACATAAGTAAGTCTATATATACTTCCCCCCCCCTCAAAAATGGAAGAAACCACCAGTACAGTACATTATTTAAAAAAAAAAATAAACCGACATGGATGGTATTTGCGTTAAGAGAGTATTGCGATGATTCCCATTCCATTCCCAAAGTTACCAAGTGATTTGCTACTACAAGTAATTGAATTATTCAAAGTCTGTCAAAGAAAATATAACTGGAGGAAAAAATTAAACTAAACTGTATTATAATACTAGCTATAATAATAATATAAAATATAGACAGGTGGCTCTATTTTTATTAGTGCCCAAAGGATTTACACTAAAACACTTCATGAGCCTTAGTAAGTGTTGTTCATATACATTTCCAATGCAGTCACAGGGAGGAACAAAGTACAAGTTGTTTTCAGAACATAGAGACTCGACAAGGAAGTTCAAGCCAGAACAATGAACAATAGGGAGAGCATGTATTGTATATGTTTTTTTATAACATTAAAGATAGCTAAAAGTAATATGCCAGAAAAGATTTTTAAATGAACACAGAATTATTTACACACGTAAAGAGAGTAGGAAGAAGGGCTCTTAATATCTGAACCTTATGGATTGATTTCTTTTAATGAAAAATCATTTGACACTCAAAGTCACATTTTGTCAAAATAATGAACTCCTGCAAAAGACACTAGTTGATAACACAAGATCTATGATGAGTCTTTAATAAGAAAGAAAACTGGTTCCTTGATGTGGTATCAAATTGCAGCTTTACACAGGCTATGCCATTCTGGAATTAATTCTAGGAATCTGGCTTATTAAGATAAAAATAGTTACATAAATGAGTTATGATAAGTTTTGTAATATCAGATTTGTAATCATCTCTAAACAAAGAACACGGTAATAAATTGAGAGCAAAATGAAATATATAGCAAATGAATGTATACTGTATGTGTGTATTATACTAGCTAGGATAGACATTGAAGAGTTATTGAATAATCCATAAAAACTTGTAGCCAAATTATCAACTGTTGATGGGCACTGTAAGACATACAAATATTTGAGTATTACTGGTTTAATGTATTGCATGGGTGAAATGCTCTGGTTAAAAGTGTGATAAGATTTCCATTATAAAATCCTATTTTCAGAGTTTATTACATGACTGAATACAAGCTGATGTATGACACAGCTCAGAGAAATTGTATCTTCACTAAATTTTGATATAATTAGATTTTTATAAGACACTGTGTAGAAATATTATTTATATAACATATTGAGTACAAAGGGTCTGGAAAGCTGTTCTGATGGGGCAGCTGCAGATCAGGACCAGCGCTAGGGGTTTTAGCGCCCTAGGTGCATGGCAATTTCACCGCCCCGCGCCCTGGTCCCGTGGCTCCGGTGGAGCTGCCGCAGTGGTGCCTGTGGGAGGTCCACTGGAGCCGCGGACCAGCGGACCCTCCACAGGCACGACTGCGGCAGCTCCACCGGAGCCGCCTGCTGTCTCCTCCGGCAAAATGCCGCCCACCAATAATCCTGGCTCCCTAGGCGATTGCCTAGGCCACCTAAATGGAAGCGCCGGCCCTGCTGCAGATTCTTCTGGTGTGAGGGAGTCCTAAACTGGCATAAAGCCAGCACAGCTGGGTCTACAGCATTCCTTCCTGGCCTTCATGGCATGAGCAGCATGTTAAGATGGAAGGTAGGATTGGAGTTGTTCCAGATAGTATAATTGGTTCTGGCTGGCTCAGATATGAGGGAAGCACAAAGGTGTCTTAAAGCCACCTTTGCCCTCCTCCCACTCCTATGCCAAGTGGTGTTCTGGCACAGCTGAGAATCTGGCCTAAAGTGTGCATATGTATTGACAACACTGGCTTTTTTCATTCTCGTAACGCTCAAAGAGGACTTTTCATTGTAAAGTAAAAATTTGTATAATGTGGACCAGGTCTTTTCGATGGCCTGATAAATCTATCTCTACTTCGCATCATTCATCCTTCTTACTCTAGGCGTGCATGAGCATTTGACATTACATGTAATTTCTCTGCCTTTGAACATTTATATAATAGGGTTAACAGTATTTCAGTGTGCTGCTTTGTATTTCATAAGTCACTAGTCAGAGCCACCCTTGATTAATTTTTACAGTAGTTGTCTTCATACATTAGTAAGACTATAATTCCTTTTTTGAGGATTCATCTTATAGTGTGAGGAATAGAAAGAAGTTCTCAGGGTTTTCATTTGTAAGGAAAGGTCACTACATTGTTTGTTCTAATTAGAAAAACGAAGACTTTTTGTTGATCTAATTGAAATTTTAGAAATTTGGAACTGAATTGATAAAAACAGATTCAGAGAGAGTGGATTTAATCTAAAATATTGGAAATTTGGATAAAACAGAAAGTGCATGAAAAATAACATATGCACAGGGTAAATAACGTATCATTTTATCTTATCAAGGGATATTTTCTCTCCTACTGCTGAAAAACACATGGAAAGGGGAGAACTTACATAGGAAAGATCCGGAGCTTCAGTAACCCTGAAATGTTGCTCCATCATCACTAGCACTGCAGTTTTGCATCATCTCAACTCACATGCAAAATTGGTGGGGTGCTAAGAAGTAGCCAAGGACATGGACAAGGGCAGTCACAAAGTCCAAGGATCTACATGTTATTATCATTTATTATTTTGATATGGCCAAGAGGGTGTTATACACTGCATACTGAGTAAAGACATGAGAAACCCAGTGAATACTAAGGTCAATGATTGCGTCCTGGATATCTCCAGCTGTCAAATCATCCTAGCCCCAGAGTTGCTTTTGAAGGCTATAGAACTCTGCATGAAGATTTGTAGAGCTTCACAGGAGTCCAGGAAATGGTTCAGTGAGAACCTACTTATACCTTTTTTTCAAACCAGAAACAGCTAAAATGGACTCTTCCTTAGTAGTAGTAGTAGTAGTAATGCCACTACCAACCAACATATTACTCACCTGAGGCAAAAATTCTGCTACTGTGTGCATAGAGGATCTTATGAAAGCAGAACTGGCATTACTGTGTTCCATAAGAGGTGGGTATGATTCTGGAGAAATGTGCAGGGGTTCCACACCCTTTATATAGCACGTAGCTCAGCTCCATAGGAAGAAGAGGACAGGTGATCTGCTGCGATGGGCATCCTTCAGAGCCTACGTTTGCAGGGGGGACATTTTGGGTGTGTGTGCCTCATTACATTATTGGTTTGAAATAGCTGAATAGAGTGACTGAATAGTAGCTCTGTAGCCATTCCAGACTTAGGGGAAGATGCCTCCCATATTTTCCTTAGCCCTCTGCCCAATGCTAAGTTCAATTACCTGGCGTGGGAACTTGATTCTGGATTTGGTCCTAAATGCAGAGACCTCCATAATGCAGTGTTAAGGGCCAGATGCTGGGGTGCATCTGAGCTGCGTTTGATGCAGCTCAAGGTGTGAGCAAATGTCACTGTATGCCATCTTTATGTCCTTCCCTCTCCTGGATCTGACTATCTACCAGTCCTGTCCTCAGCATGAACAAGAGAAGCCTCTAGGTTGGTCTACTTTACATGAGATGCCATCAGGCCCGTAAAACCATTTCAGTGTCAAAGGTCAGGGATATCTTACCCATGCCCCCTTAATGACCACCTCCTCTAGCTTAGTGGAATGGGAGTTACTATAAATTCCACTAAGCAAAGAAAATTCTTCATTGGCTGGATCCATCATTGTTATACCCCCTTTGGCATTGTGGATTGCAGTGCCGCAGAAGATTTGAATTGAACTTAACAAATGAAAGAAAATGGAAACACTAAAGTTCCCCCATCCAAGTTAACTTGGCCATGTGGTACTTCCTTCTTTTTTATTTTGTCTGGTTAAATATCCAACATTAATGCACTTCATATACACAGTAGCGTCGATTTTAGTGGTCTCCTATGGGAACTGAAATGTGCTAGCCAAGTCCACGGGGACTGGAGGCTTCTGATAACATTTTCAGACTTAGGTGCGTAAAGAGGTTCTTTGATAAATGACCTGATGTTCATAGATGCTACAGCTCCTAATGAGGGCAGTGAGTCCAACTGGTGCTGCTGTAGGTGCTCAGCACTGTTTGGGGAAAATCTATTTTAATGCCTCTGAGAATCTTTTCAGACTTGCTTGGCCTTGAAACAAGTGATCATAAATGCAATGCAATAGCTTTAAAATTGAAATGCCAGTCATTATGGAACATGGAATTTTACATTTTGCATCATCTTCTATATAAGCGATATCTACACTAAGAAAGTAGTCTCCCTCCTGAGGCTGACCATGACCAGCTAATACATATTTAAACATGACTTGTCTTGTTTTTAGTAAGTAGAGGGTACTGTTTAAAGTCTTGTTAATTAAAGCATGTTGGCTAATACATTTTAGAAAGCAACCTGTTTTGCTAGTCTAGGTATGGCCGTAGTGTCAATTTGTAAGTTGTTACCTATACTGATTTTTTTCTACACCAAAATAGCATAAATTAAGAACATAAGGATGACCATACTGGGTCAGACCAATGGTCCATCTAGCCCAATATCCAGTGTTCTGACAGTGACCAATGCCAGGTGCTTCAGAGGGAATGAACAGAACAGGTAATCATCAAGTGATCCATCCCATCACCCATTCCCAGCTTCTAGCAAACAGAGGCTAGGACACTTCAGAGCATGCTTTTGCATCCTTGCCCATCCTAGCTAATAGCCATTGATGGACCTATCCTCAATGAGCTATCTAGTTCTTTTTTTGAACCCTGTTATAGTCTTGGCCTTCAAAACATCCTCAGTGTTATGTGTATAACATCGAAATATGTGTTGTGATGTGATTTCCATAGTGACCACTCTTTTTGATAATGTCAGATTACATGACACTTTATTCTGCATTCCATGATGTGTCCAATGATCAGCATAGATGCCAGAGGTATTAGTTTTTATCAGCATTGCATTGATAGTTCAAATGGCACTATAGATGTTGTGCATATACTCTGGTGAAATTAAGTCACTGTTTCTTTATAAAAGAGAAATAGATAGAACTCGGGAAGATCATTTTATTAAATTAATACTTCCAGAATTTTCAGAAGTTAAATTTAGATAGTATATCGCCATAGATTTACAGAATCTGTTTAGTAATATAGTCATCATAATGGACTTGGGTTGCTTTTCTGATATTGAAAAGTGAAATGGAGCAGCATCAGATCAGAAGGCTTGAAGGATGTGTACAGGTGCTTTTCTACGCTTTGACACAAAGGTGTATCGTTCTCCTTTATAATAACAATGGAAATGTGGAATAATACCCCTTTATGGCAAATTGATTTTGTGATTACACAATGGGAAATGTGCTTCACTAATTCTCATGATTTCCCCCCCTTGGTGATTGTGGGTGTGATCCTGTAAACATGTCCATGAATAACATCTGTGAGTAGTCCAAATGATTTGCTGTGTCAGTAAAGCAAATGCCCAAATAGTCCAAAATTAAGACAAAGATTTATCAGGGGCATAATGCTATCCAATGGCTATTAGGCCAATATTAAAGGAACTAGAACATGAAACTGCAAGCCAAATAGCAAGGATTTTTATGAATCTGTAGATTTGTTGGTTGTACCTGTTTAAGAAAAGGGGAAAAAGTGATCCAGGAAACGAGAGGTCCATTAGTTTGACCTCAATTGTATGCAAGGCCTTGGAACAAATTTTGAAACAGAAAGTAGTTAAGGATATAGAGATAAATGATAATTGAGATAAAATAAACATGATTTTACAAAAGGTAAATTGTGCCCGAGCAACCTGATCTCTTTGTTTGCAAAGATAACTGAGTTTTTAGACAAAGGAAATGAAATATAGCTAATCTACATGGATTCTAGTAAGGCATTTGATATAGTTCCACATGGGAAATTAATAGTTAAATTGGAGAAGATGGGTATTAATATTAGAATTTAAAGGCAGCTAAGGAACTGGTTAGAAGGGAAATTACAACAGGTCATACTGAATGGTGGACTATCAGGTTGGAGAGAAGTTACTAGTGGAGTTCCTCGGGACATGCAAAAAGTGGGATTGTGCTAATAAAATTTGCAGATTACACAAAGTTGAGAGGTATTTCCCTAAATACTGAGGAGGACCAGAATAACATACAAGAAAATCTAGATGGCCTTGAAAACTGGAATAATGGAAGTGGGATGACATTTAATAGTGCAAAGTGCAATTTCATGCACTTAGGGACTAACAAGAAGAAATTTTGCTATAAAATGGGAGTGTATCAGTTGGAAGTGACAGAGGACGAGAAACACCTCGGTATATTGGTTAGTCACAGGATGACTGAGCTACCAATGTGATGCAGCCATGAGAAAGGATAACAAAGTCTTAGGATGCATCAGGTGAGGAATTTCCAGTACAGGTGGTGTAGTGTTGTTACCATTATACAAAGCATTGGTGAGCTCTCACCTGGAATACTGTGTGCAATTCTGGTCTCCCATGTTTAAGAAAGATGAATTCAAACTGGAACAGGTGCAGAGAAGGGCTACTAGGATAAACAGAGGACTGAAAAGCTTACTTTATGGGAGAAGACTCAAGGAGCTTTACTTGTTTAACCTAAACAAATGAAGGCTGAGGGGAGATATGATTGCTCTCAATAAATACATCAGGGGGATAAATATCAGGGAAGAAGAAGCGCCAGTGCTGACACAAAAACAAACGGATATAAATGGCCATCAACAAGTTTAGGCTTGAAATTAGACAAAGATATCTAATCATTAGAGGAGTGAAGTTCTGCGACAGCCTTCCAAGGGGAGTAGTGGGGGCAGAAAAACTAACTGGTTTCAAGACTGAGTTTTATGGAGGGAATGGTGTGGTGAGCTTGCTTACAATAGTTTGTGGCTGATCTGCGACTGCTAGTAGCAAATATCCCCAACGGCTGGTGATGGGACAGTAGATGGGTAGGGCTCTGAGTTACTGCAGTTAATTCCTTCCCAGGTGTCTAGGTGGTGGATCTTGCCAATGTGCTCAGGGTTTAACTCATTGTCATATTTGGAGTTGGGAAGGAAATTTCCCCCTGGTCAGATTCTCAGAGACCCTGCGTTTTTTTTCATGTTCCTCTGCGGCGCAAGTCACTTGCTGGTTTAAACTAGAGTGGATTCTCTGTAACTTGAGACTTAAAACAAGATTTGTGGACTTCAGTAACTGAGCCAGAAGTTATGAGTCTATTCAGAAGTGGGTGGGTGAGGTTCTATGGTCTTGATATGCAGGAGATGAGACTAGATGATCAGGATGGTCCCTTCTGGCCTTAAAATCTATGAGTCTAAATTCCCCTTTAGTAAGAGATTAGGTTAAAAAAGCGTTAAAACCTAAAAAGGAGATTGCTGAGGCTAGTTTAACCCTAGCAAAAGATGGAGAGTAAACCTTTAGGCCCAGAATATTATAACAGCCAAAGAAAGAAATTTCAGAATCCCTCTGAATTAAGAGAACGGTGTCCTGGATGGTGGAGGGTACATAAACGTCTACTGACAATTTACCTTGGTGTTGAGGTCAGATATGCTCATTTACACAATATAGGAATATGGAAGCTATTTACACATTGTGAGAGTGCTAATTGAGTGATATGTTAGCCTTAATATACCAAATGAAAGAAAACCAAACCCAAAACTTTATCATGAACTGTAAGTTAAAACACTAAATATTTATGATTTTTTTAAATGGCAACCTCAATTATAGTTGGCATAAATATTTTAATAGATATTGCACGTAACTCAAATAATGTATTTGTTAAAAATAGGCTGTTGATTTGAAAAGAAACATACATAGTTGATGGTTTCATTTTTTCTTTGTTTGTTTGAATTAAAGATTTGCAAAGCCTTTTTTACCAAAATATTTTTAGTAAAGGTCTTTTTAACTTACAGAAATATAAAAATATCCTAAAACTCCATAGACTGTAAACACACTGTGCACTATAACAAGGGTTCTCAATCTTTTTCTTTCTGAGGCCCGCCCAACATGCTATAAAAATTCCACAGCCCACCTGTGCCACAACAACTGTTTTTCTGCATATAAAAGACAAGCTTGGTGTTAGGGGGTAACGAGTAGGGCAATTGCTCACAGCCCCACAACATAGTTGACCCCGGGCTTCAATCCTATACGGTAAGGCTTCGGCTTTCTGCCCTGGGCCCCATTAAGTCTAATACCACCCTGCTTGGTGGACCCCCTGAATCCTGATTGCAGCCCCCTGATCCCTGGTTGAGAACCACTGCATGATAATATACATTTTTTCTTATTCAAAATGTTAAATATAGCAGAGAGAGCAACCAAAATAGTGAGTAGATTGTATGAGGATTAATATACATTGTATATCCTGTTCTGTATTTTAAGACATTTGATAAAGAAAAAAAATTAAAGAACTCAAGTTTTGGCCTGCCAATTACAGTTTATCTGTTTAGATTAAGCTGTTCCAAATGATGTTAGGTGTCTTATAATGGAAGTTACATAATGTTTCTGACAAGCTCTGATTTCTTTTGGTTTATGCTAGAAGTTACATGGGAGGACCAGCAGAAAAAGGTGAATGGTACAATAACTGATGACAAACCATTGCCGAAAAAGAAACACCATTCTGAGCCAGGTTTGTCAGGGTTTGGAAAACCACATGAAAGCATGAGACTATAGAAGCATTGCATTACATTTCATGCTTTTGTAATGAGTGTGTGCTTGATGTACCTTATTTTTTCACTTTGGTGTGAAATTTTTAGTATGTGGAGACCATTTAGTTTAGTGTTGTACACAGTTCTGTTTTAGATTAGCAAAAGTAGATCCACTTGTGTAAGCAATTGTGTTAGACTGCACATGCATTAGAAAAAGAAATAATTTGGCTTAATATTAGCATTAGCTTGCTTTTTAGTTTCAATTCTGTATTGATTTATATATGTGTGTGAGTCTCAGGAATCCAAGTCTGAGTTCTGCCAATCCTTATCTTGGTTAATCCCAACCAAGGTATACACTGCATCTAAGGAGGTGGGACACTCACCTCCCCAAGATCTGAAATAGAATCCTTCCTGCTATGTCAGATGTTGCTTAAAGCATAAACAAGGCTCAACCATTCCTGTCTTTCCAGTGCCACTCTTTGCATGTATCCAAGATAGGAACTCTTAAATCTGGGTTTGGAAAGGTAGCCCCTATCCTACAGAGATGTGCATAGCATTGAGCTCAATGGGTCTACTCACATACTCAAAGTTTAGAATATACTTAGTTCTGTGTACCCTAACCTGCAATATGGATAAAGCTCCTCTGTGCAAAAGACAGAACTTTTTCAGGAGCTAGTCTAAGACTGTGGAATGAATTACCCCAGGAACTAATGACTTTTGCAAATCTCACTGGCACATTTCTAAACACAAACACCCTACCCAAACAAGACACTACACAGCACACACTTCTCCCTTGGGGAGAGTATGAGAGAATAAACAACATGTGGCAGGTGTCAGTCACATCACTACTCATGCAAGTAAAAGTTTGTTGGATTGGCCTTTGTGCAACAGAATTGTTGCTGTCTGTTGGATGACTGCTATGAGCCATTTGGGAGAGTTTTACTGCATTTTTATTTAGTCCTTACTTTTCAGTGGGGGATTTGTTGTTGTAAGGACTTACGAAGACCCATCAAAATGAGTCCTATGCATTTTCTAACTGAGTTCTGTTCCCAAATATAAAATATACATTCTAAAATAAATTAGCTGGGTAAAACATGTACATTTTTGGGAAAACAATCCTATTTTTTTTTAACAATTTTGAATATATGAGCCTGCTAAATATTCTGAACATACCCTTTATATATCTTCTGGTAAAGGTTTTAGATTAATAAATGAAATGGATGTTTAACCATTTAGTTCTACAATCAAGAGGGCATTTTGAGATACAGTATGTTAAAAAGATGCTATATGAGAAAATACTGGGTTACATTATTAGTATAATCCAATATATGACATCACATACCATCTTTCGAACATACTGTAGCTCAAAATTCTCTGCACTTGCAGAATTAAATTTTAATTAATAGCATCAGATGTTAGACATTAAGATAAATCAATAGCCGGGAGAAATATAGATGTCCATATTTGAAACAAGCCAAGAAAGTGAAAGGTGAAGAAATAGTATAGGATGTTCCAAATGGTAGGAGCTGCAGAGGAGAAGGGTCTCACATCAATGATGATGAGACTGTATGGAAGGACAGATAAGAAATAAATACTCAACAACTGTAAAGAATGGTGTAAAGAGTGAAATACAGACCAAGATTTGTGAAGCTGCATGTAGGAAGCCTTTCAATGGTTTTAAAAATGTAAGACCAGATTCTGGGCTGCATTTGAGCAGTTTTGCACTATTTTGTTATTGCAACGCTGCTCTAAAGCTAGCTTAGCCAATCACTGGGGGATTCCCCCTGTGAATAACAAAGCAGTTACATTAGACACTGTTACTCAACCAAACACTCAACAGATTGTTTCAGTCCTCCAACTTGGGTGGTCACGTGACCAAGGTGGAGGACCACAATAAGCTGCTGAATGTTTGGTTGAATTAAATAGTATTGCAAGTAACTGTGTTTCTATGGACTGATGACTAGGATTGACTCTGAGATTTTGGTGATAAAATATTAGTTGAGAGAGGGTCCTCGTCTTCTGATTTCTTGAGGAGGAATGCAACAAATTTTAGATATGGAGGGGAGATGTTGAGTGAGCAGCACATGATGTAAGAGAATTTGTATTCAGGGAGTTTGCTGAAGGGGAAGCCAGTTAGCCATACATATTCTTTGCTCATATAATCTTTTGATCATAGGTCAACTCCCAGTAAATTGAAAACCAGGGAGATTTAGTTAAATATAAAAATAAATAATTCAGTCAGTATGTTATTCCTTGTATGATTTGGTTGATATGAATATCAGTACAATTACAGAATTACTGAATGTTTTCCAGTTTTTAATTGCCTTCAGTTTTCATTTCAGTATGACACAAAATTTTTATTGATTACACATAATCGCATTTTAGAATTTGTCAGGGGAATGTAGGAGGATTTTGCAGCTGTATAAAGAGTAGTTTCATTAAGAGACATACATTAAGAACAATGTGATCTAGTTTGGGTTTTTGAATCCATGAAATGATTGAGGCATTTGGTACTGGGAAAGAGATACTTTTTCTCGTCTTCCCCTTATGGGTCAGAGAACTTCTTCACTTGAATTTTTGGGGAGCCTTGAATTGTTAATTCCCCATCTTAGTAATTAACAATAATGACTTTCCCTGATCCCCAATTCAGCATCCATTTCTGCATCCAGAAATCTTGGATAAGCACATGAGCTGAATGTTTTTGTTAATCAGCACTGAAAAATTACTACATTGCCAAAAATTAGATTTCAGAATCAACAATTTGTTCTGATGAATGAGACAGTTCACACTTCTCTGAAAGGTATTTTTTCAAGTTGTCTTTTTGTAGACTCATTAACACTGCACTACATCAGTTTACACTTGGTTCACATTCAGATTATTTTCTGCACAAATAAATAAATGCTAGAAACTTTTTTTTAAATTAAAGATTTGATATAGTAGCAAAAAGTAATCAGAAAATAAGATAAAACCTACAGAAATAACCAGGACAAGAATATGATCTCTAATGTGTTTTAAGTAGAAATATTTTTAATTAAATTTAAAAATGATAGCATCTGCATGTTGTTCACAGAATATATCTGCAATAATATATAAAAATGCTTGAAAAAATACATAAGTATTTCAGGTAATTGGAATGAATAACAATCAGGATGATCTGCACCTTATATAGCACATCACATTTGAGAAACAGAGATTTCGGCAGAAAATCAGTCAGAAATCTAAACAAACTTTACCAAAGATGATAAAATACAGTATTGGAGATGGAAATGATGTAGAGCAACCTGTGCTGTACCACTGAAATGGCCTTATTTCTAGGATAATGAAAGAAAATATAACTAGTGGAACATAAACATTAAGTGACACAAACTAATTTCCTGATCTCAGCCAGGTCTTTGTCATAGCCAAGATGTAAGAATCAAATTCTGAAAGTATCATTAATGAAAAGGGACTAATTTTGTAATGCCCTAAACTTAAACGCTTTCACTATTTTCCATAGATATTTATAAGATGGGCCGATAGAATTAACCTGGATGATATTGTTCTGTATGAAGAGATTAAACAACACTCACTAAATTAATCTGGGTAAGATCCCCTATGTATTATTTCCCAAGGAGTGGCTATCTATTTTATCTTATATGTTCTATCTAATCTATTTAGGATCTGATTCTACACATATCACTGTGATATTACATAATCTTTAACCTCATTTAAATTAATTATTATACAAAATCTTATATTGTGTCAGAACCTTAAAGAGGTGTCTACAGGAATATGACTTAAAAATAACAATGTGGAAAGATAGCTCAAGCCAAGGCTTAAAAGGTGGTTTTGTTCTGAAAAGTGCCTTTTAAATGACGCATTGTGAGGTTTTATATTTACTGTGTGTCAGTGATTTCCATTTCAGTTCTGCTCTTTTACACATAAAAATGATTTTTTTTTCTAACGGTTAGTCTGGTAAACTTAACCTGAGCTCTGAGAATCAAGCTAGATTCATTCCTTCTCAGGCATCATTACCAATGACAAAGTTTGGTAAGTCAAATTCTGCTGTCAGTGACACATTTTACTCTTACCTTCAGAGGGTTTGCATGGTATTGGCCTTTGATGGGGTGAAACCCCCATCACAGGCAAGAAATGGTTAAGAGCCTACTTAGTCACTTTCATTTCACCTGGTTAGAAATTAGATAGTTACTTGTCAGCCAGAGAGGGTGGGACTAAGAACTAAAGAAGGGTCATATGATTACTCACCAGGTGTGTGGGGCTCATAAATAGACTGAGAGAGTTCATGCAACTCCTGTGAAGCTCCTGTCTCACTGCCTTTCCCCAGTGCCAAAGATAGTTGGAGGTTAGAGGCTCAGGAAGATGTAGGCTGGGCGGGAAAGTGATCAATACAGATTCTGGGGAAAGGCAGTGGGACCCCAGGAAAGAGTTTAGCTTAGCCCAGGGACCAGAGGTCAGATTGATTCTTTAGGACTTTGTTACCCCAGAAGGGGTCTGCACTAGACATTTCTCAGCTGGAGGGCTGAGAAGTACTCAAAGGTAGATGGCCTACTGGAGACACTAGTGAGGAAAGACCATTGCAATGATGTGCCCAGGCATGAGGGGGCACCCTGAAGGTGAGGGCAAACTATTACATGGCCTTGTACTTGGAGCTTAGTAAATATTTCTGTTAATATGTGAATAGAATAGAATGTAGCTCACATTCCCTATTGTCTATATTGTCTCTTTACTATTAGTAGGAGTAAAAACTAGGAAAATCTTACTTTTGTCATGAAAGGAAACAGGCAACACTCAGAATACACACAGGGAGCAGATCTGAGGAGTAAGAAATTGTCATTTTTACATAGCATTTTTTTGAAGTAGAGTCATATTTTCCAAAATCTATCAGTTGGTCACAGGAATATTTTTACCTGATCTGAAGAATGTCCCAGAGAGTACATATGGTCTGTTCAGACATCCATGGTCACAACTGCCAAAGATCTAGCTAAACTGCATAGGTACAAAAGTGGCATAAAATTCATGTTTTGCACACCCGCAATCCTTTGGCTTCTGTGTGCAAGGCCAATGCCTGACACGATAAAATAGCCTAAAGACTGTTCTAATTTACCTTACTGATAATGGCTACAATGGACCAAAGCTATAGCCCAGTATTGGCACAGAGACAGCATAGGAGCACTGTGACTGTCCCCCTTTTTCAGCCCACCCTTTGTGCACTAAGCTGAGAGGAGAGGTGGTGTAGAAGCCCCTGTAGACTGTATGCCATTAGAAAATCACCAACCCGCCATATATACATACAGTGGAGTTATCTTGCCAGGAACCCCTGTACTTCAGAAGGGATGCAGATTTCCTGAAACTTTCCAAGATGGGATTCAGCCTTTAGGTAGGAGTGGCTTTAATTTTTTACCAAGAACGCTTTAGGAACTGAGGCTGCTCAGGCTGCAGCAGGGAGCCACTAATTCAACACAGTCCCTGGCCAGGCCATCTGATTTGTGGCTACATTGGACTATCTGCAGGACTGCTGGCATTGGGGAGATTGTGGGCACTTTAACACTGCTGCAGCCCCCTCTTGTTGGACTTTCCATTGCTAAGGACCCTGTGCCATAGCCAGCTCTGGCATAATGAATCTAGTCCAATTTGTGCAGGATGACAATATAACCTACATGGTCACATGGACCATGGTGTTATTGTTGTTTATAAAGCATATTTTTTAAAACTAGAAATCCCAGTTGAATTTTTTATAGATATATATATATAGAGAGAGAGAGAGTGAATCATGAATTGGGTCAGGTGAGGGAACATTGTAAGTAAAAAGGTAAAGAGATGAAATAAAAAGAAATAGCTCAGAATCACAAGAAATATAATTTGAGAAAGCCTATAAAAGCATTAGAAGCCAGATGCATGTTTGACTAGAAATGCTTTAGAGTCTAGCAAGGGTATTTGGGGACAAGTGAAGATTATAATAAAAATGTGGAGAAATGAAAGGAAGTAAATGGATCAGTCTCTACTATAGAAGAAGATGGGGAAATTCCTATACCTAAGGTATTCCTAATGGTAAATCAATGGAGTTTTTTAACATAAATTGAAATCTCTACGTTATGTGGTAATTTGGTGGCTATTGTTCAGTAAATCACCAAGAGTAGATAGTATTTACCTAGGGGTTTTGAAAGAAATTAAATGCAGAATGGCAGAAATATTGATATAGGTAAGCAAGAACCATAACAACTCAAGGCTAGTGTACTGCCTTATTTTAAATGGTTTCATGGCTCTGTGAGAGAATGTTCCACAATCAGTGCACCACTGAGTCAACAACCTGATGCAATACAGTATTCACCTTTTGTACTTAACTATTGATATAGTGGCTTCTGCTGTAAACACTGCTTCCTTCTGAGCTTTGATGGATGAAGCATGAAGGCAGGTGGGTCAGAGTTTCAGTGTCAGGAATCACATTCTGAGGCCTTGAATCCTCAATTTTCTTGTGCAGTGCAAGGAAAGGGACAGAGCCTCAGTCTTTTGTTCTCTACATTAAGTATGAGTGGAGGTTATGTTTGGGAGCAATGTTAACCACTGGGCATAGTCCTCTGCATTGAGAGGTAGTAACTTATGCCTGGTTTATTACTCTCAGGAGTGTGAGGAAAAGTTAGTGGTATGTGGACAGAGAATAGGTATAAAAATATAAAATAAAAAAAAATGTACCCTATGTTGATGGAAAGTATACCCTATGTTGATGGAAATAAAGTAGGGCAAGATGCCCGGATTGGTAATCTTGCCAGTATTGCCCTATCTCTACTGTTCCATTTTTTGGAAGGTAATTGGTAAAGTTGTGCTGAAGAAGCTCTTGATTCTCAGATTTCCTGGATCCCCTGGTTTTAGAACTAATAATGATACAGACATAGAACTGTTTTATCGATGATCATCTGTCAATGATCTCTTGACAATGGACAAAAACTAAGTGGCCAGTTGTTTACTTTAGATCTGTCAGTTGCCTTTAATACTATATCTCATGATGTATTGTTGATATTGTTGTACTCTCTGGCAAGGATAGATCAAGAGTTGTGAAGGGGTGATGTGGGTCTGTACTCTGCGAAAGAGACCAAAGGATAGTATCATCTGATCCCAGCAGCTCTCTTTGGCTGATACTGCAGGTCCCCATTATTTCATCTTTTTTGTTCAATGTGTATGTGAAGCAACTGGAGGAGAGATTGAAGTGTTTAGATTACCAAGCCAGTAATATGTCAGTGATATGAGTAACGTGACACAGAAATGATTATATGGATTGTGCAGTCTTTCAGATTTCACAGTGTCCAGACAAAATTGGGGATTTAATGAGGTCTAGCTAGTTAAAGCTCAATCCAGACATGGTAAAAGTGATTCATAAAGTATCCAGATGAGATATCCAAACAAAGCTGATATTTGGATTTCTCCCTGTTTTTATTAGTAAATTGGGCAATCAGGATCCTGTTGTATCTCTACCTGCTATTATATGGTAAAGTACAGCAATAACCAGGACTGGTTTCCTTCATCTTTCTCTGTCAAGGAAATTGCAGCATTTAATCAAAGATGTAGACCTTGCCACAAGCACTCATAGTTTACAAGCCACAATTAAGGAACATGAATAATCTCTGGGTGGGAGGGAAAGTCTTAGCATTTATTAAAAAGCAATTCAGCAAAGAGTAATTGAAGTGGATTTCTGCCTTTCAGTGTACAAAGAAGTTAAAAGTTGGGAGTCCCAATTGTCATTTTTGGGGAGCAATATTTTTTAATGTGTTTTTAATTATTTAGAAGAGGTAGCACAGTGGTAGACTGAATTTAGCTAGAAAAAGAGAAAGATAATGAACATTCACAAAAATAGTCTAAATTCATATATGCTGAATGTCTGAACTAAGAGAGACAGAAATCTTAGGAGTCATGGATAGCTCAGTACATTTAGTGATTGCATTTAAATTGTTTCTTCTGGTTTGGATGTATTTCCCAACTGTGTGTAGAAAATATCATGCAGAAGGATTTTAAAATGAGACTACCGTTTATCTGTCCATTGTGTAGCAACAATTAAAATAGAAAATAGGATGCTTGCATTTGCAAAAACAAGATAGAAAATAATACAATAGGTATCATCCGAACATTTTATCAGCTATCTGAAATATAATGTCCAAATTTTAATTCTTTGAATTAAGAAAGTTTATTATTTTTATTTGACTAAATCCTGATGTCCTTACTCATCCCCATGATCCAGGCATATAGAAATTCTTCACATGTAGAAGGAGAAGGTCTGTGCCTCTGTGGCATCATCTCCCCTTCTTGGGCTCTCACAGAAAGCCCTCCCCAGAGCCACATGTAGGGAGCAGGCCCTGATCCAGAGGGGGACATACATATTTCCCAACAGATTGCACAAAGAATCCATGTAAGAATACAGCTCTTAAGTGGAGATTGGTGTCATGGAAGTCCATCGGAGAGATGGCATCAATTTGTTTAGAATGGAGGAAATTGAAACTGAGAGAAGAGAGGGAAGTCAGTGTTGTTACAGGATTTTGTACAAAGGTGCAGAGATCTCAGAAACATGTGAAGGTAATGAATGATGGGAAAGAGTCAAGGTTAGAGATTAAACAGTTGGAAGATTGCTGTCAGAGGAGAGTGGAGAACACAGAGTTGAAAGTAAAAACAGTGGCATCAGTAGCAGTGAGTGGGAGAAGGACAGAGCAGCAGAAAAGTCGGAAAGTTTGATAGACCGAAGAATACAAATGATGGATGTGATTGGAAGTGAGAAGTGAGCAATATTGAAAAGAGCAAATGGTGATCAGAAGAAATTTATACATAGAGAGAACAGTGTTTGGGGAAAAATATCCCATCAAAAATTGGTGATTAAACATGGAGGTTAGTGAAAGAAAGTGGAGAGGCAGGAGAATCAAAAGGGTAACCGATACTGAAATTGAAATTACAGTACTAAAATAGCAGCTTAGAATAATGAGAAGAAAGGGCACCAGCCATTAAAGCTTGATGGGAAAGAAGGTGGGGAGCAGATAATGTTCACTTAGAGAGGATAAAGGAAAACACAATGGATTGGGATTCAAAGGAAATGGATGGGAAAGAGAAGAGGTAGGGATCAGAAATTGTAAGGGAAAAAGAGTTCATTGATAACACCATGCCCATTGGATCATGACAAGGGAAAGAGAGAAGTTATGGATAGAGGAGGCAATGAAGGTACAGCAGAGATTGAAAAGGTCATGAGAGAAAGTGAAGGTGATTAAAATTTATAGCAGGATTTACATGGTAGGAGCAATTTAAAAAATTAAGATTATTAAACATGGGAAGAGTAAGAGCTGGTTCGACTAAAGTACTCAGAATTACAGCTGGCTACTTTTTTTGGCAAATAATAAATTCACCAAAAATGCATTTTTCCAGACACCAAACCTATTCCCAAATTTGATATGCTGAATAGTTTTGGCCTATGTATATTTCAGGACTGAGGGACCATTCACAAAACAGCCAGAGGAGGTGATGGCAGCAGCCCCCTGATTAGTGTCAGCCCATTAATTAGGGAATCCACTTAGAATGTGGGAATCAGATTCAGTTCCCCTGTCTGTCTGATATGGAGAAGGATTTTGACTATGGGTCTGCCACATTACAGGAAAGTGCCCTAGCCACTGGGATATGGGATGTTCTAGTATGGATCTCTCTTAATCTTTCCCGTTGAACTGTTCCACTTTATATAAATAATTAGTCACTGGACCAGAGAGAGAAAAGGTCTGAGAATGATTCTGTAGCCTCCTGGTTAAGGCACCTGACTTGGGAAATGAGAGACCTTACTTTATGTCCTTGTTCCAATGGCTATTTAAGTTTATTTATAAATAGTGGAACGGCTTCTACAAGAGAGATTGAGAGGGACCCATATCAGACTATCTCAGTAGGTAGAGAACTTTCCTGCAACATAGGAGATCCCTGTTCAAATCCTTTTCCACATTAGGTAGTCTGGGGGAATTGAACCTCGGTCTCCTCCATCCCTGCTGAGGGCTAAAGCTCATAAGGGCAGTAGCAATGCTACTTACTACTCCAGGCGGGTTGTGAATCAAGTCCTTTAAAAATGCTTAGAAATTAAATGTTTTGTGTCAAGCAAAATGTTTAGTTCAACCTGAAGTTTACTTATTATTTTCTCCAACACTTATTTTTTCAACGTTTCAGAACTGCCAGTAAACTAAAAAAATCAATTATTTGCCCCGTTCTGCTCAGAATGAGAAAGGGCATTATCAAAAACCACTCGGTGGTTCCTTGCTGCTCCAGGGCAGCAAACTTAAAACAAATTCTCCATTAATTTATTGATTTTTATATTTATTTGGATTTCTTAATAACCCACAGCTCTAAGTTATAGTACTTCAAATAAGCAGCAGCAACAATCAAATATGAAATGCATGGAATCTTGGGCTTCTGAGTTTAAATGGAACTTGTACAGAGGTCAGGAAGGAATTTTACAGCATACCACACATATAGCTTGTTGGACTCTGTATGCATGACAGACCAACTGTCTGATGTTGCGTTCTTTTTTTGTGTATAGTTATTCCTAACTCCATTTCTGACTGCTGCTTTGGACAGAATTCTTGTGAACGCTCTTATCATAGGCCCATGGAAGGCCTGATTCTATCCCAAGTTGAGTCCACTGTCATCTCTGGGAGTAGGATTAGATCAGAAAGATCAACTTTATGACAGCAATTACTTGGATTCAAAATAGCTAATGTACCCTATAGTGCAAGTAGATTGTATATAAATGTGGTAACATACCATGAAAAGTTTATTTTCTGAGGCAGAATTAGAATTTTAATAACTTAAATTAGATGACCTGTTGGTGGCAGTTATCTACCATCTTCTCAGCCCAGATCAATGACATACTTTTTATTAACTGGATTTCAAAAAGTCCCTCAGTGTGTAATGGCAATAGACTGTTTGAAAATTCTTTCTGTTTTTTTATATAAACATATAATCTGAACTTGGTTTAAAGGAACAAAATCATAACTGCAGTATTTCTGCATTTGTATTTCTTATATTCTGTGATCAGTTATATCTCTTGAGATTTGTAAAGCAGTAAGTTTGATGCACACTGGATATTTTTCATGCAATACAGAGATAATGCACCCAAATTATTTTAAGGTTGTTCTTTTATGTGTTTCCCAACCTCCTTTCTATCTATTGCCCTTATCTATGTAAAGGAGTGTCTGCAGGTTCTCTATATTCCTATTCTGTTTTTATCTAGTCATATATTTACTTTGAAAGGTAAAACTAGAAAATACAGTCTTCCAATTCCTTGTTCTTTGTGGGGGTTTTTACATCATAGTGCTTTGATTATTGTTTTGTGCAAAAAAATCACAGTCGCTGTCCAGTCTGCTGTAATGATTGTCGGTAGATGATCCTGAACTTTAAAGAACTCGTCTTTAGTAGTAAGGATCTTATATAATTGGAAAAACAACTGTAAGTTTGAGTCTTGGATTTAGTATACTTACAAAGAGGGTCTAAAATAATTATTATCTGGTTTTGTCTCTGTTTGACAGGGAGATTATACTGAAACCTGGTTTTTATTCCCACTTCATTGTAATTGACTGCTATTCTCCAGACTCCTCCTCTAATAATTATCTCCCTGCTCTTACCTACTCCCAGATCACCTACACTATCCCCACCTTTTCACAGTTCACATGGCCTCAGGGACCAGCTGCCTTTCTTGAGACCTAGAGGTAGGGTGCCACTTACCTCTATTCTCCCCATCCAGTTAGATGTGTGCTAATCAAATGCATTTATGAGACATACAAAATCCTGAATCATCCCTTTCCTAGAATTTTCTCCATGTTATAGGATTTTGAACAGGACACTGTGCTTCAAAACGCAATTAATGATATTATGAGGACAGCATCAGGCAATGAAGCACTGCACAGCTGGGATCCACAGAGGCTGCTGAGCCTCAAGATACAATGGAAGATCAGTGTATGTGAGGAGCAAAGAATATTGGAATCAAAATCTGTCTGGAGGGGAAGATATTAGTCCTTTACTTCTGTGCCCTGTACTACCATTAGTGTTTAATATGGGCATATCTAAATGGTGTAATTATCCTGCCTTGTGGCAGGTTAAAGCAAAGTTTGACCTCAGTAATATGCAAAGTTTCAGATAGAGTTATTTGTGAACTGAGATTGATACCTTTAATTAAATACTTTTCTATAGTAATTCACATTTTATTTGTCATGAAAAACATTACAGAATTTTGTGTCAGAACAAGATAAAAGAATAATCAATTAACTTTTTTGTTTTATTCAAATTTATGGTACAATAATTGGCATTACTTTTCTTTATAAATATATTCAGTAGAAGACACTCACTTGTTTCCTAATTTCTGTGCAATAAGCATTTATACTTAGCATTGTTCCACATCAGAATGAACAATAGATCCAAATAAATGCTAGTTCCTTACTAAAGCAATGACTATGTAAATGAACCAACTGCTATTACTACCATGCAAATTTAACAGCCTTTCACCCCATAATTTTGCTCTCAGATGCTAATAAATTGTATCAACAAATATTTAATTTGTTAGATTAAAAGAAATAGAGAGAGTTTTAAAACTCTACTTTTTGGGATGTATGGCATAGCTTCTTAAAAGGAAACTGCTATAAATATTCATAGATTACTCACTAAAAGTTATGGCATGGCAACACACCAACCCCTTTCAGTTAACCATCAGTAGAAGGAAGTCCTAATAGCACTATTAATTTAGCTGCTACAGAACTTTTACGAATCAGTCATTATCAAAAAGTAAAATATTACCAATGGCAAAATCTTCTGAGTTCTTGAGACACTAGCTGACAGGTATCCTCAAGTAAACAAATAACTTTTTTAAAATTTTCCTGCCAGGCTTGTGTTAATATTGGGCTTCTAATACATTCTGTCTTGTAACAGAAGCAGAAGAATAACACTACATTTGTACTGTTAAAATTTGTTTCACTTAATTGATGATGACACTGTTGGATTGTTAAAATTTACCATATATATAAGTTCATAAGCTGAATATGTTTGGTAAAAAAGTGATGCATCAAAGAGCAGGGGTCGGCTTATACATGGGTCTACACCAAAATTTGATGATTTTAAACTCTATGGAATCATTGAATTGAATATCGAATACATTGTTATTTTGTTTACCTGGAGTGTCTGCAGGCATGGAGCCCCTCAACTCCCTGTGTCCACGATTCGCCGTTTCCAGCCAATGGGAACTGTGGGAAGTGGCGCCATTTCCCACAGCTCCCATTGGCTGGGAACAGCTAACTGCGGCCACAGGGAGCTGAGGGGCTCCATACCTGTGAATGCCTCAAGTAAACAAAAGGTCCCAACTTGCCAGTGGCTTACCCTGACGGCCAGGATCCAAACTTTGCCAATCCCTGAAATATAGGGTCATACAGTTTTTGCTATTTTTACCCAGGGCTGGTGCAAGGATGTTTTGCCCCCTAGGCAAAACTTCCACCTTGCACCCTCCCCCCCCCAGCACCCTCGCCCTGAGGTGCCCCCCCCACGGCAGCTCCCCCTCTCCGCCCTGAGGTGCTCACCCTGAGGCACTCCCCCCAGCCCCAGCTCACCCCTGCCCCGCTTCCTCCCCAAGTACCTCCGCCCCCCACTTACTTGCTGCAGGCAGCCCTCCCCGCGCTCCCCTGCCCCAGCTCCCTCCGCCTAAATGCCGGCAGCGATTGGGGCTGCCGAAGATCCAGCCACCGTGGTTGCTTGCAAAGAAAATGATGCCCCCCAAATCCTAGTGGCGGTCGCCTAAATGGTTGCACCAGCCCTGTTTTTACCTAACCATCTTGGGGGGTCGGCTTATAAATGAACGGGCTAATGAATGAGTATATACAGTAAATAAAATACACACAAATGTTCATGACAATTTGTTGCCCAAGAACAACATTATTAATATTATTGAAGCTAGATATTGATCATTTGGGCCTAAATCATATACCTGATCCTGCAAAAGGAGCTTCTCTCGTGGACTCTTACACCCACACAGAGTCCTGTTTGCTGGAAGTTCTCATAGGTAGATCCCATCGCAAAACTGGGGCTTTATTCCTTACTCAGGCCAAAATCCCCTTCACTACCTCTTAAAGAGAGATTTGACCAACTGCAAGTTTTTTTTTCCTAAGATAAGCAAATGGCTGGATATTAAAAATAATCAATGAAAAATATAAGGAGGTTGAGAGAGATTATATTTTCCATATTCATTTTAACACTTTCTAATAATACTTTTAGTTGAGTTAATAGTGTGGGTTCCAGAGATATGTGAATACAACATAAAACATGTTCAAAGAGCTTAACAAAGTTGGACTTTTTTATATGGTTGTGGCAATTATGTTCGCATATTGCCAATACAGGATATCTAGTACCTAGGAAAAGCTGAGCTTTTGTATTTATTTGTTCATATCTTGGTTTATGACATATATGTCTTTCCTATCTTGAAGGATACATACTCATCCTAACATTTTACCTTTTCAAAATGTAGGTACATAACAGTCCTTATCAGAGCTTTCAGCTGCTCTGGTGTTTTTTTGTTTAAGTGTTTGCTGGTAACATTAAGTTTTGTCTTTAGCATCATTTTCAATTTATTGACTTATGCAGATGTGTTCCAATTTATATAAATTTTTTTTGGAATGACAATGCTGATTGCAAAACAACTTCCCAAGCTTTTCTGGGATTCTTTATATAGTGTCTGCAGATGAATTCTGATTGGGGGATGAATATATGAGGAGAGTCTCAGGATCAGTATGGATTGCAAGTTAAAGCTAGGCCAGAATATTTTGGCTCTGCTTACATTTTGGAAGACAAGAATGCATTTATGTTGCTGATGTTGGCAGGTCACCAACATTTGTGTAATTTCCACTACCTTTGAATATGACTTCCCTCCACCCTCTAACTGGAAATAGACATATAATACACTGAGTGAAACTCTCCCCAAAATATATTCATATCTTAAATGGCAGTGAATGATTTTGAATGCTACATTTTAATGTAAGGTACAGTACACAGTTGCTTCATGCACTTGACTTATATAAATATCCTGTACTGTAAATCATATATAATTGGTTTACAAATGAGGGGACCAGAATGTTATCTACTCATTTGAATGTGAGAGAAAATAATTATATATTCTGTTTTTATTGTCCTTGTTCTACAGTTTGGGCTGGATAATATTGCAATAGCACAATGTTATGATAACACAGATTATTTGCAGGGTGTGTTATGTGAATTCTGGAAAATATTGGGCTTTTGTCCTTTTCCAGTTATTAATCTGTAATTTTGGATAAACTGAAGTTTGGTTCAGCATAAATAAGAAAGGAAAAGAAAGAATTAAAACACTTTAATAATACAGTTCCCAATGTTGGCAATTTAAGAATGAAATCAGGGTTTGTTATCTTTAAGGTTCAGTTAAAGAAAGAAAAACGTTACTTGCTTTTAAATAGATATTATTTCAAGAAGCTTAATCCATGTCATGAACAAAGTGGTAACTGCTAATTAGCCTGCCTTTTTCTAACCAAGTCTTTCCTCAGCTTCGCTGCCTGGACTGGCATTGCAGTCAACTGTAACATTTGTTATTTCCTCATCTCTTATACTACCTCTGTCTTTCTGGTTCTTTTTCTTCAATAGTAGTTTAATCAGTTCTTTCTCAGCTTTCTTTTTCCTTTTGGTGTCTGCTGTGTTATTTTACCCCCATATACTAACTCTGCACAACAAACTTCTCTTTAAAACAATTTTCAGCCCTTTCCCTCAGTGTCAGTTTTTACCTTCTGAGCACATCCACTCACGCCCATCTCCTTTGTCTATGTCTGTCCATTATATGATGTGATCACAGAAGAAGTGGAATCATCAAGAAGAAGAAACTCAGGTCTGTCTCTTCTACTGCTTTTCTCTCTGTTATTTTTTCATTTTATGTGTCCTGTGGATTTTATCATCTTACTTGTCCTGTATATTTTATCATATCCCATCTCACATACCTTCCCCTCTTTTGTCCCCTCAATATATTTGAACACTTCGTGATGGTAAAAAATTAATTTTAGATGTTTACCATTTGAATATAGATAATTATTTTACCAGTGCATGTAAACTATGTACTGCACAAAAAATACTAAGTGTTAAAGGAAATGGAATGGTGCCATACATGTAAAAAAATACCTTATCTTACTCATTTCAAACTACCTATTATATTTTTCCTAAATTACTGTTTATTCTCCATATCCATTTTCTTTCCATGTTAGCTTCTAAGATCCCTGTCAACTCACATTGCCTACAGATGAGGGGTGGTTTATCACTACATTCAAAAAACTGTTCCAGAAGTTACAGAAACTCAAATATTTTAGCATTCTTTTTTTTTCTTGGGCAAAAGGTAGTTTGAAAATTAAAGATTTTCGTTAGCTTGCATTCGATGCTCTGAGATCCTGATCTTAGCTTAATCAAATGCAGCATTGATTTTAGAAGACAAACTTGTGAGAGTTCAAGCACTGTTCTCCCATACCAAAAAGGGTGTGATAAGAATATAAGGATGTAATGACTAAACATTGGAGAACTGTTTATGTAGTGATTAATATCTATGTTGTTCAGTACTTTTCTCAAGGCTGTGTACCTCTTATTTCTTCTGCGAATTTCATCTTTCATATAATTGCTGCTGTTTTTAGTAGTAGGTGATGAGGGAGAATAACTATTCAGCAGCCCTTCACTCACCCCATTTTTCAGGAGGGGAGTGTAGGGAAGGAAGCAGAGTTCTTTTACAGGACCTATAACAGCTGAATTGCTACTTATCCTTTAAAAGGAGTGGGGAAGGAGTGACTAGAGCCATTACTGTTCTCCTTAGTGAGGACAAGAATGGACAGCAGAGGAGTTAGGTGGAGAGGAAGACCTAGGAAAGTGAGAGCCCACTATAAGCAGCAGTATTGTCAACTCTGAGGATACAAAAATCATGAGTCAGGCTCTGAAATCACAACACTGAATAAAAATTGTGATATTTAAAGATAATATATGTTCCATTCTAGTTTTTTGAGTCTTTAGGGTTCAATTTTTCAAGTTTTCTTTGCAGCTGTTATGGCTAAAACTAGAGGTTTTTATGTAATAAGCTCATAGAATCATAGAATATCAAGTTTGGAAGGGACCTCAGGAGATCATCTAATCCAACCCCCTGCTCAAAGCAGGACCAATCCCCAACTAAATCATCCCAGCCAGGGCTTTGTCAAGCCTGACATTAAGAACCTCTAAGGAAGGAGATTCCAGCACCTCCCTACGTAACCCATTCCAGTGCTTCACCACCCTCCTAGTGAAAAAGATTTTCCTAATATACAACCTAAACCTCCCCCACTGCAACTTGAGACCATTACTCCTTGTTCTGTCATGTGGTACCACTGAGAACAGTCTAAATCCATCCTCTTTGGAATCCCCTTTCCGGTAGTTGAAAGCAGCTATCAAATCCCCCCTCAGTCTTCCCTTGTGCAGACTAAACAATCCCAGTTCCCTCAGCCTCTCCTCATAAGTCATGTGCTCCAGCCCCCTAATCATTTTTGTTGCCCTCTGCTGGACTCTTTCCAGTTTTTCCACATCCTTCTTGTAGTGTGGGGCCCAAAACTGGACACAGTACTCCAGATGAGGCCTCACCAATGTCAAATAAAGGGGAAGGATCATGTCCCTTGATCTGCTAGCAATGCCCCTACTTATACAGCCCAAAATGCCGTTAGTCTTCTTGGCAACAAGGGCACACTGTTGACTCATATCCAGCTTCTTGTCCACAGTAACCCCTAGGTCCTTTTGTGCAGAACTGCCTGCCACCCGGTCCCTAGTCTGTAGCAGTACATGGGATTCTTCTGTCCTAAATGCAGGACTCTGCACTTGTCCTTGTTGAACCTCATCAGATTTCTTTTGGCCCAATCCTCTATTTTGTATAGGTCCCTCTGTATACTATCCCTACCCTCCAGCGTATCTACCATTTCTCCCAGTTTAGTGTCATCTGCAAACATGCCATCCTCCAGATTATTAATGAAGATATTGAACAAAACCATGCCCAGGACCAACCCCTGAGGAACTCCGCTTGATACCGGCTGCCAGCTAGACATGGAGCCATTGATCACTACCCATTGAGCCCGATGGTCTAGCCAGCTTTCTATCCACCTTATAGTCCATTCATCCAGCCCATACTTCTTTAACTTGCCAGCAAAAATACTGTGGGAGACCATATCAAAAACTTCACTAAAGTCAAGGAATCACACATCCACAGATCCAGTTATCTCCTCATAGAAGGCAATTAGGTTAGTCAGGCATGACTTGCCCTTGGTGAATCCATGCTGACTGTTCCTGCTCACTTTCCTATCCTCTAAGTACTTCAGAATTGATTCGTTGAGGACCTGCTCCATGATTTTTCCAGGGACTGAGGTGAGGCTGACTGGCCTGTAGTTCCCCGGATCCTCCTCCTTCCTATTTTTAACGATGGGCACTACATTAGCCTTTATCCAGTCATCTGGGACTTCCCCCGATCACCATGAGTTTTCAAAGATAATGGCCAATGGCTCTGCAATCACATCTGCCAACTCCTTTAGCACCCTCGGATGCAGCGCATCCGGCCCCATGGACTTGTGCTTGTCCAGCTTTTCTAAATAGCCCTGAACCACTTCTTTCTCCACAGAGAGCTCATCACCTCCTCCCCATGCTGTGCTGCCCAGTGCAGTAGTCTGGGAGCTGACCTTGTTCCTGAAGACAGAGGCAAAAGAAGCATTGAGTACATTAGCTTTTTCCACATCCTCTGTCACTAGGTTCCTTCCTCATTCAGTAAGGGGCCCACACTTTCCTTGACTTCCTTCTTGTTGCTAACATACCTGAAGAAATCCTTCTTATTACTCTTAACATCTCTTGCTAGCTGCAACTCCAAGTGTGATTTGGCCTTCCTGATTTCACTCCTGCATACCTGAGCAATATTTTTATACTCCTCCCTGGTCATTTGTCCAATCTTCCACTTCTTGTAAGCTTCTTTTTTGTGTTTAAGATCAGCAAGGATTTCACTGTTAAGCCAAGCTGGTCGCTTGCCATATTTACTATTCTTTCTACACTTCGGGATGGTTTGTTCCTGCAACCTCAATAAGGATTCTTTTAAATACAGCCAGCTCTCCTGGACTGCTTTCCCCCTCATGTTATTCTCCCAGGGGATCTTGGCCATCAGTTCCCTGAGGGAGTCAAAATCTGTATTCTGCTGCTCTCCTTTCTTCCTTGTGTCAGGATACTGAACTCAATCATCTCATGGTCACTGCCTCCCAAGTTCCCATGCACTTTTGCTTCTCCTGCTAATTCTTCCCTGTTTGTGAGCATCAGGTTAAGAAGAGCTCTGCCTCTAGTTGGTTCCTCTAGTACTTGCACCAGGAAATTGTCCTCTACACTTTCCAAAAACTTCCTCAATTGTCTGTGCACCTCTGTTTTGCTCTCCCAGCAGATATCAGTGTGATTGAAATCTCCGATGAGAACCAGGGCCTGTGATCTAGTAACGTCTGTTAGTTGCCGGAAGAAAGCCTCATCCACCTCATCCCCCTGGTCTGGTGGTCTATAGCAGACTCCCACCACGACATCACCCTTGTTCCTCACACTTCTGAACTTAATCCAGAGACTCTCAGGTTTTTCTGCAGTTTCATACCGGAGCTTTGAGCAGTCATACTGCTGTCTTACATACAGTGCAACTCCCCCACCTTTTCTGCCCTGCCTGTCCTTCCTGAACAATTTATATCCTCCCATGACAGTACTCTAGTCATGTGAGTTATCCCGCCAAGTCTCTGTTATTCCAATCACATCATAATTCCTTGACTGTGCCAGGACTTCCAGTTCTCCCTGCTTATTTCCCAGGCTTCTTGCATTTGTGTATAGGCTCTTAAGATAACTCTCTGATCATCCTGCTTTCTCAGTATGAGGCAGAAGTCTTCCCCTCTTGTGCTCTCCTGCTCGTGCTTCCTCCCCGTATCCCACTTCCCCACTTACCTCAGGGCTTTGGTCTTCTTCCCCCCATGAACCTAGTTTAAAGCCCTCCTCACTAGGTTAGCCAGCCTACTTGCAAAGCTGCTGTTCCCTCTCTTTGTTAGGTGGAACCCATCTCTGCCTATCACTCCTCCTTCTTGGAACACCATCCCTTTATCCTTCTTCCCAGAGCATGTAGTCTGCAGTGATCCACTCAAGGTCATTCTTGGCAGTATCATTGGTGCCCACATGAAAAAGCAGGAAGCGATAGCGATCTGAGGGCTTGATGAGTCTCGGCAGTCTCTCCATCATCTCATGAATCCTAGCCCCTGGCAAGCAGCAGACTTCTCGGTTTTCCTGGTCAGGGCGGCAGATAGATGACTCAGTCCCCCTGAGAAGAGGGTCACCGACCACCACCACCTGCCTCCTTCTCTTGCAAGCGGTGGTCGTGGAACCCCCATCCTTAGGACAGTGCATCTCATGCCTTCCAATTGGTGGAGTCTCCTTCTGCCCCCTTCCCTCAGATGTATCATCTAGTACACTCTCCACATTAGTACCTGGGGAGAGAACATGAAAATGGTTGTTCACCTGTATCTGCATTGCTGGTACATGGACACTCCTCTGTCGTCTTCTGGAGGTCACATGTTGCCAAATTACTTCACCATCCTTCTGTCCCTGCTGCGCAGCCTGCTCTGATTCTTCAGAATGTTGTGCCCGTAGAAGCATATCCTGACATCTGTCCAGGAAATCTTCATTTTCTCTTATACAGTGCAGGGTTAATATTTGTTTCTCCAGACCTTGAACCTTTTCTTCCAATACAGAGACCAGCTTGCACTCTATACAGACACAGTCGCTTCTGTCCTGTGGAAGAAAGACAAACATGGCACATCCTGCAGGTCACAGCAACCGATTGCTCACCATCCATATTACCTTCTTTTTAAAAGCTTCCTCAGCTGTTTCAGGAACTTCTCAGAGAAGTCTTCAAGATGAAAGCCTCAGTGGGCTCTCCCCAGGTGAATTCCCAGGCCAATTCCCTCTTTTAGTCTTTCCACTGTTTGCCACTCAACTGGTTTGCAGCTGACTGACCACTGGGGTTGGAGCTTAAAAAAACAAATATTGTGAGACTTGTGATCAAATTTGGAAGTGTCGGTAACACTGACTGCAATAGAGGAGCCTACAAAGAAATGTGGAGAGGAGGGAAGTGCGCAGAATTAATTTAATAGTGGGGAGAAATAGAAGAGCCCATAGTTCATTCGTTGGGAGAGAGGGTAATAGGAGAACCAAGGACTCAATAATTCGAAGTAGAAAGAGGGAAGCCCAAATTATACTTGTCAAAGAAGGGGAACAAAGAGACCTGGATTTATTTAAGATGTTCTCTTCTGTTCTGTAATAACACATATACAGTGCTACATATAATGTTAACTTATTTTAATATTAATATGAACATATCTAATTGAGCATAGAGTTCAAACCAGGGAATGTTTAAATATGCTAATAATGTCTGTATAAGGAATGAATGAATAAAACATTTAGGAATGTACAACCAAAAAAGAGTATCTTATATTTTTTGTACTATAGAGCCACAATGCCTGCTGCAGTGTATGTGCCCAGAGAGGTCACAATCCTACAAACAAGCCCATTTAAGCTATAAGAACATATATAAGAACATAAGAACGGCCGTACCAGGTCAGACCAAAGGTCCATCTAGCCCAGTATCTGTATACCGATAGTGGTCAATGCCAAGTGCCCCAGAGGGAGTGAACCCAACAGGAAATGATCAAGTGATCTCTCTCCTGCCATCCATCTCCATCCTCTGATGAACAGAGGCTAGGGACACCATTCTTTACCCATCCTGGCTAATAGCCATTTATGGACTTAACCACCATGAATTTATCCAGTTCTCTTTTAAACACTGTTATAGTCCTAGCCTTCACAACCTCCTCGGGTAAGGAGTTCTACAAGTTGACTGTGCGCTGTGTGAAGAAGAACTTCTTTTTATTTTTTTTAAACCTGCTGCCTATTAATTTCATTTGGTGATCCCTAGTTCTTGTATTATGGGAATAAGTTAATAATTTTTCCTTATCCATTTTCTCAACATCACTCATGATTTTATATATCTCTATCATATTCCCCTCTTAGTCTCCTCTTTTCCAAGCTGAAGAGTCCTAGCCTCTTTAATCTTTCCTCATATGGGACCCTCTCCAAACCCTAATCATTTTAGTTGCCCTTTTCTGAACCTTTTCTAGTGCTAGAATTTCTTTTTTGAGGTGAGGACACCACATCTGTACACAGTATTCAAGATGTGGGCGTACTATGGATTTATCTGAGGGCAATAATATATTCTCAGTCTTATTATCTATCCCCTTTTTAATGATTCCTAACATCCTGTTTGCTTTTTTGACTGCCTCTGCACACTGCATGGACATCTTCAGAGAACTATCCACGATGACTCCAAGATCTTTTTCCTGACTCGTTGTAGCTAAATTAGCCCCCATCATATTGTATGTATAGTTGGGGTTATTTTTTCCAATGTGCATTACTTTACATTTATCCACATTAAATTTCATTTGCCATTTTGTTGCCCAATCTCTTAGTTTTGTGAGATCTTTTTAAAGTTCTTCACAATCTGCTTTGGTCTTAACTGTCTTGAGTAGTTTAGTATCATCTGCAAACTTTGCCACCTCACTGTTTACCCCTTTCTCCAGATCATTTATGAATAAATTGAATAGGATTGGTCCTAGAACTGACCCTATGGGCTTGTAATGTAGCAGGGGATGTTTTGGTTGAACATAAGGAAAAACTTCCTAACTGTCAGAGTAGTTAAGCACTGGAATAAATTGCCTAAAGAGGTTGTGGAATTTCCATCATTGGTTGTTTTTAAGAGCAGGTTAGATAAACACCTTAGATAATACTTAGTTCTGCCTTGAGTGCAGGGGACTGGACTAGAAGACCTCTGAGGTCCCTTCCAGTCCTATGATTCTGTGACACATGCATGATTGTAGTTTTCCTCAATTACTCATTTATACCAAGGTAAACACATTATTTTTTGCAGGAACAAGGTCAGATACAGTACATGGGCATATATTGTAATTCTGTGGGATCTTCTAAATTGACAACACTATTTTCTCATACTCAGGTGTGGATGTACCACCCATAATGCATGAGTAAATGACTTAGCATCTCCCTATCTCAACATTCATCTAAGTCAGAGACAAGGCCTGTAACATTTTATTTTTCAGAAAAGTATGAATAGAAATGATCTAGGATAGAAATTCTTAGCCAGTTTTAACTATATCTAGCACTCCAGCTGTGCAGTATATTGCAGACAGTAAAGCTATATTTAAATACTTTTATGAAGGTTGCGAAATTAAGCTCTCAAAACTTAGGAAAAGATAGTATTGAGGTAGGTCACGCAACCTTCATTCTATCCTATGGTGTGTATGCATTATGATACAGTCTTTTTATTTACATGATCACATACTATTTTTTCCAAAGGACCCAGCATTATTCAGTGCACAGAATGCACTGAGCTCAGTAAATGAATTAGGGCTGTGTGGTGAATGAGGCAGAAATATGTAGCAATGTGTCATATTTACGGTAGAAGGTGTAGGAGGAGTGTAAAGAATAAGGCAGAGAAAGGATGATTTTGTGGTTAAAGCAGGTGAATGCCAGCTTGGAGAGCTTTATTTTCTCCCTGCCTCTGCCACATAGTTTCTAGGTGAGTTACTGAAACCAACATGAGAAGGGCCTGATTTTCACAAGTGCTGAGCACTCACAATTGCAGCGAAAGTAAGTGGCAGGTGTGGAACCTCTGGCCAGAGTTGGGAGTCAGGAGGCCCCTCTGTCTAATCCTAACTCTGATGGTGACTTATGGTGTAGCTTTAAGCAGTTCGTTGTGCCGCTCTAGCTCAGTTGCCCATCTGCAATAGTTACCCAACTACCTCTTAGGCAGGAGTGTTGTGAAGATTCATTTATTATTCATTTAAAACTATACAATGCTAAATATTTGAAAAATTATGCACCATACTTGGTCAACACATGCAAATTTTGTTCTTATCCTTTTTGTATTCATCTGTGAAATAGTGACAATAGTAGTTTTGTATCTGAAAGGAGAGTTGTGGATATAAATTAACATTTGTGAGGCACTCAGATACTTCAGTGATGAGTATCATAGAAAACCCTTTGAGAACATTAATAATTCCATATTCAGTACAGAGTTTGGATGATGAGTACTACATAAGATGTGAAGCCACAACTGAATGAGGAGCATAAAAAAGAAATACTGAACAGTTGCCTGAGCACTGTCCATCCTGTGGACTGAATGAGGCAGGGGTCCTCTGTACAAAATAGTATGTGATCATGTAATTAAAGACTGTACCATAATGAATATGCACAAAGAGACAGAACTTAGGTTGCATGGGCAATCTTACTTCTGACATTTCATAACTTTTGAGAGCTTGATTTTGCAACTTTAATAACATTCTACAAAATTAGATTCTGTATGTAATTTCCTAGTGTTGTTTGGCTTGTTGGATTGTTTAAAAAAAACAAATTAAGTAATGTGCAGTTGTATTACTTCCTTCAGGATCATCAGAAAGAAGTGAACCCTAGCCCTTCAGCAATACAGCTTAAACCTCTACCACTTGAACTAAAGGAGTAATTGCAATGGCTAGCAGCTGGAGTAGGCTGTTATCCTCTTTGCACAAGCCACTACAGGAGGAAGTATAACATTTTGAAATAGTTACATAAACAGAAGTTGCTCTGTTTTTCAGACATCATGGCCAACCACAGGGATTTTACAGGTCCTTTCGAAGAGGCAGTCCATCCAAGTGGATGAGAATTGGATCTGCTGTATTAAGGGATGTAGATTCTATTCCCACCTCTACCAAAAATGATTTTATGTAACGTCTCAGAGGGTGTTTGACAGAGGGGCAAATAGGAATAGGAGGAAGGAAGACCTGAGTTGGTTCTCTGCCTCCACAAAATACTCAGAGTTGGTCAAGCCTGTGCATTAGGCTGCACTGATTCCTGCCATCCATGAAATGGGGAACAGTATGATCTGCCACTACTGGCACTTGCACTGCTGCAAGGATGAACCTTCCGAGTGTCTGCTACCACTCGTCCCCTACGGCATCCTAATCTCTCTCACACACAATGACTATTTGTTTTGTTTAAGAACATAACATTTAAATAATTCTGAATCATCCAGTCTTGCATATTACAAGACTCTATAACTGCACACTCCTAGTAGTTACCTTAGTCTTTCCTCTCCTATTTCATCCTAATGTTTGTTACATTGGGTTTTGTATTAAATTAGTTTGTAAGCTCTTCTGAGCAAGGATTGTGCCTTCCTACTGTAATTAGCTCAGTCAGGACCTCATTTTTAAGGCCTCCTCCAAAAGACATATGCAATTTACCATCTCAATGTATCTAGCTCAGAAGAATATAGAACTGAGCTGGCCCTATCATTTTTTGAACCTGTGGTTCTAGTGAGTCTTGATCTTTCCGTCCTAAGGCTTAGATCACCAAGTCATCTCCTTCAGTGGTTTTACTAAGCAGTGTTATTTATTTCACAAATTACAGTCAATGTAAAGTAACATCATTAATATGTTTTAGGCACTGTGATAGAAATTGGTGTAATTGATGAGAAATATCCTTGGAGGCTCTTTTTTTTAATGCATTTTAATGCAGTCGGAGGCTAAGAATAGACATGATGGCTAGTTCTCAAATAGAAAACGGTAAAGACATGCTCCTTGAAGGACTCCACTGACTTAAGAGTTTTCATCCCACCCTTCCCTGTGAGTACTGTGGTTGATTCTTCAATCTCCTTTACATTTCCTTTCAAAATAATAAAGATCGTTTCTGAAAAAAAAATATTTTGTTTCTTGTAAAGAAACATTTAACTTCTTTCCACATCAACTATTCAAGTTCTCTGCACTCTGGCTGTGTGTGGGTTATAGCTAGATGATAATAATATAACCTCCCTGGAAAGAATTGCTGCATACAGTGTCTTTCCAGAGGTCAGGGGTCTGATATATGTAGGTCTTGCAGCTGACACTGAAGGTCGCTTTTACACACTCGCCTACTTTGGTTGTGCAGCCGCTGACTGCAATACAACAATCATGAAAAACAGCCACCACCAGCAGTTTCTTTGGAACTATGGACAGCAAGAATCAAGAGCATCAGGATAGACTCATAGTGCAAGGTAGAGTATGAATGAGGCTTGCCAGTGTTTTTACCCCAGCATCCTCCTTATTCAGGTGCAATGGACAGTTTAGCCAATATGCTTCTTCCAGGAATAGCAGTGCTAGTTTCCTTGGAGTCTGGCCTTAAAGGCCTTAAATGCAACCTGTGTTAGTTGATCCTGTGGAACCAGGTGGTAAACATAGACATTTTCCTCAGTTACACCACAGCTTGGCCTACTCTTAGGCCCAGTCTACACTACAAGTTTAGGTCGAATTTAGCAGCATTAAATTGAATTAACCCTGCACTCATCCACACAAGGAAGCCATTTACTTCGATATCTGTACTCCTCCCCGATGAGGGTAGCAGCGCTTAAATCGACATTGCCGGTTCGAGTTAGGGTTAGTGTCGACGCAATTCGACAGTATTGGCCTCCGGGAGCTATCCCACACTTCACCATTGTGACCACTCTGGACAGCAATCTGAACTCAGATGCACTGGCCAGGTAGACAGGAAAAGCCCCGGGAACTTTTGAATTTCATTTCCTGTTTGCCCAGCGTGGAGAGCTGATCAGCATAGGTGACCATGCAGAGCTCATCAGCACAGGTAACCATGCAGTCCAAGAATGAAAAAAGAGCTCTAGCATGGACCGCACAGGAGGCACTGGATCTGATCGCTATATGAGGAGACGATTCTGTGCTAACAGAACTACGTTCCAAAAGACGAAATGACAAAACATTTGAAAAAATCTCCAAGGGCATGATGGAGAGAGGCCACACTGGGAACTCAATACAGTGCTGCGTGAAAGTTAAGGAGCTCGGACAAGTGTACCAGAAAACCAAAGAAGCAAACAGAAGGTCCTGGTCAGAACCACAGACATGCTGCTTCTGTGCTGAGCTGCATGCAATTCTGGGGGGGGGGGCAGCCACCGCTACCCCACCCCGACCATGGATTCTGAGGAGAGGGTACTCTCAGCCATACCTGAGGATTTTGCGGATGGGGAAGGTGAAGAGGAGGACAAGCTTGAGGCGAGCACACAGCACATTTCTCCTCAACAGCCACTATCTTTTTCTCAGCCTGACTGAAGTAGCCTCCCAACACTCCCAAGGTGGTATCCCGGACCATGAAGCCGGAGAAGGGACCTCTGGTGAGTGTACCTTTGTAAATATAAAACATGGTTTAAAAGCAAGTGTTTTTTAATGATAAATTTGCCCTGAGGACTTGGGATGCATTCGTGGCCAGTACAGCTACTGGAAAAATCTGTTAATGTGTCTGGGGATGGAGCGGGAATCCTCCAGGGATATCTCCATGAAGCTCTCCTGGAGGTAGTCTAAAAGCCTTTTCAGAAGGTTTCTGGGGAGAGCAGCATTATTCCGTCCTCCATGGTAGGACACTTTAGCACGCCATGCTAGTAGCAAGTAATCTGGTATCATTGCATGACAAAGCCTGGCAGTGTATGGTGCCAGTGTTTGCTGGCATTCAAGCAACATCTTTATATCTCTGTGTTATCCTCAGTAGAGTGATATCATTCATGGTAACCTGGTTGAAATAAGGGAATTTAATTAAGGGGAAATTCAGAGGTGGCCGTTCCCACTGGGCTGTTTGCCTGCTGCTGAAAAGAAATCCTCCCAGCAGTTAGCCAAGTGGAGGGAGCATTGGTGCTGAGCTGTTTGTATTTGACTAGCAGGGATCTTCCCTGATACTAGCCACACGGTGGGGGGAGGGGTAAAGCGATCATCCCAGAAACTTGGATGGGGCGGGGCAGTTAGTTTGGTTTCTGCTGCTGCACGTTAACATGAAAACCGCAGCACTCACCAGGCTTTGCTTGGTGTGGGAAAGGAGGGATCTGCTTTTATGAAGGTTGCAGAAGCCGAAAGACTATGGCGTACCATGGCCGCATACAAGCCGAATTCTGTTACCCAGCCCTGCATCTATGATCTCTAACATCCAAGCCGCAGGCACTCAATATTAAGATGCAAAATGCGACACTGTACCGAAATCACATGTGCTATGTAATGTGAATAGTGTTGTTCACCATGAAAGAATATACCCATTGTTCTGTAAAATGTATTTTTTAAATATTTGTCTCCCTTTTTTCACTCCCGCAGCTGCACATTTTTCAAGCCTCCCTCCTCCATCCCAAAGGCTATCTCAGACAAGGCGGCGAAAAAAACACACGCACGATGAAATGTTCTCTGAGATCATGCAGTCGATCCAGAATGAAAGAGTTCATCTGAATGAGCGGAAGGACACAATATCACAGTATAGGAAAGCGGCCAATGAATGTGAGGACAGGAGGGATGGACGTGAGGACAGGAGGGACGATCGAGATGAGAGGTGGTGGCAGGAAGATCAGAGGAGGCAGGATGCAATGCTGGGGCTACTGCGGGATCAAACGGACATGCTCCCGTGTCTGGTGGAGCTTCAGGAATGACAGCAGGATTGCAGAGTGCCGCTGCAGCCCCTGTTTATCCCCCTCCCCAAGTTCCATAGCCTCCTTACCCAGATGCCCAAGAACGAAGTGGGGGGAAAGGCTCCATGCACCCTGCCACTCCACCCCAGTGGACAGCCCAAGCAACAGAAAGCTGTCATTCAACGAGTTTTGAAGTGGCCTTTTCCTTCCCTCCTCCCATACCCCACCTGGGCTACCTTGTCAGTCCTCTCCCTATTTTTATAATCAATTAATAAAGAATACATGGTTTTTAAATGATAGTGACTTTATTTCCTTTGCGAGCAAGCTATGATCGAAGGGAGGAGGGTGGGTGGCTTACAGGGAATGAGTCAACCAAGGGGGTGGGTTTTCATCAAGGAGAAACAAACAGAACTGTCACACCATAGCCTGGCCAGTTAAGAAACTGGTTTTCAAAGCTTCTCTGATGCGCAACACTTCCTGGTGTGCTCTTCTAATCGCCCTGGTATCTGGCTGCACGTAATCAGCAGTAATCAGATTTGCCTCAACCTCTCACCCCGCCATAAACATCTCCCCCTTACTCTCACAGAGATTGTGGAGCACACAGCAAGCAGCAATAACAATAGGAATATTGGTTTTGCTGAGGTCTGGGCGAGTCAGTAAAGTGCGTCAGCAACTCTTTAAACGTCCAAATGCACATTCTACCACCATTCTGCACTTGCTCAGCCTGTATTCCACAAAGGCCAAGGCTTTGCATCAAGGAGAAACACAAACAACTGTCACACAGAATGGCCCTTTCAAGGATTGAACTCAAAAGCCTGAGTTTAGCAGACTGTTGATTTCACGGGGCGGGGGGAGCAAATGAATACAAAACAAATCTGGTCTATTTCTTGTTTTGATCCACTCCATCTATCTTTTACATCTTAGGCTGGCAGCAGACAGAGCAGTATGACTGCTAGCCATCATCATCTCCTGGGTGCTTAGCAGAAGATGCTGCATTAAGACTGCAAGCCATTGTCATCTCCTGGGTGCTTGGCAGAAGATGGGAAATGACCTGACTGAGTCACTCTTATCTCTGTATGATGATTATGATTTTCAGTCCTAATGCACCATCTGCTGCCAAAAGGCAATGAGCTGCTGCTGTGTAGCAATGCAGTCCCACGTCTGCCAGCACCCAGGAGACTTACGGTGACGGTCAGCTGTGCGGGCTCTGTGCTTACCGTGGCATAGTGTCTGCACAGGTAACCCAGGAAAAAAGGCATGAAACGGTTGTCTGCTGTTGTTTTCATGGAGGGAGGGAGAGGGGGGCCTGACGACATGTACCCAGAACCACCCGCGACAATGTTTTTTGCCCCATCAGGCATTGGGATGTCAACCCAGAATTCCAGTGGGCGAGGGATAGCTACCCACAGTGCAACACTCCGGAAGTCAATGTTAGACTTAGTACTATGGACGCACACCGCCGAATTAATGTGCTTAGTGTGGCCGTATGTGCTCAACTTTATACAATCTGTTGCCAAAAATCAAATTCTATAAAATCGGAGTAATCCCGTAGTGTAGACATTCCCTAAAGAGTTGTACTGTTGTTAAATACATGCTATTCATGGGATAAGAATAAAAGTAGTGGCAAATACCCAGCCAGTCTCTTTCTTGGATCAGGAGGTAAGGCATACAGTAAAATATTTTTTTCAGAACACAGAGGAAGTGATAGGGTTTTTTGTGGGGGGCAAGGGAAGGGGTAGAAATAGAAGTGGAAATTGAATTAGTTAGAATGCTTTGAAGAATTTAAGGAATCCTAACTCTTTGTTATTGCACCAAAAAAATTCTTGTAAAATGTTTGTCTGTTTTGAGAAGATTATTAGTTTAGTGAGTTTTAACACAAAGTTGCTATTATACTCTTTATAAAGCAAATTACCAAAAGGTTACCTCCTTTTCTACACTGTATGGAAACAAGTGTGGTAACTTACAGTAGTTTTGGCTAACATTTTATAAAGTGAGTTCCTAAAGTTAGGTCGCTAAACCCATATTGAGGCATCTCGAAATGGAAGTTGTGGGTACTCAGCACCTCAGAAAATCAGCCTCCTACCCCTTTATAAATTTTTTTTTAAAAATAGGCACCTAAATATGGATTAAGGGTCTAATTTGACCACTGTTACTATAGTTACACCACTTATTTTAGCCTAAGGGTTTAGAAAAAATACGTTATAAGATGTAAACAATATATATTTTTTATCTTTTGGGGTTGGTAAATGACCTAAGTGTTTCTTATCACAAAGAATGTTGGGGCGTCTGTTGAGGAGGTTGCTGCTATTGGTTGGCCATAATTCATAATGCTGAAGTGCTTCTAGTTTATTTTTATGTTTTAATCATTTTTTACATTTTAATCAATGTCTTTTCCTTTAGAATTAAACGTTCATATTTTCTGCTTATCAGCATGATGTTTATTAAAATGATTCAACAACATTCATAAAGAAAAGTTGCACTCATCTATCTAATGCTGTATGTTAGTATGAGTTTGAGGGGGAAAAAAACATTTATATTGCAGAAGCTAGTGATAGGTGAATGATTGATTCCAAGGCCAGAAAGGACCATTGTGATCATCTAGTCCTCCTATTAACACAGGCCAGAGTATTTTGCCCAAAATGATTCCTAGGGCATATCTTTTAGAAAACGTCCAATCGTGATTGAACAGTTGCCAGTGATTGAGAATCCACCACAACCATTGGAAAACATGGAGTATTGTGTACTGGCATGAGTTTGGGATAATCATAGTCAGTGTTTTAGTAATATGTGTTTTATTTGCTATTGGTAGATCATCTGACATTCCCAGAGTGTTTTTAATTGATATAATAATATAAAATCAAACTAAAAAAGAAATAAACAGAGCATTTCAGAGATTCATTCATGTTCACTAAGTACAATATTTACACACAGCTCTGACGTTTTAACCAGCTTCTCATTCTTTTCTTTGACAGTTGCACTCATTGCTATAATCTAAATCTACCCATTTATAGAAAACCAAAACTTCATTAATATCAAAGAATGCAATTTTCCAAATACTAGTTTTCTATAACAATATATATTCATTAACTCATCAACATTTAAAAAGCAAGGAAATAGTTAAAAATTAGAGAGCCATTTGTTGTTTACTAAGTGAAAATAAATGTGTTCTTTTTTTAATTATTTGAGCCTATTATGTCTGATACTATCCCTTTTAACAAAAATCTCACATAAAACTATTTCCGTAAAATGCAATACTAATTTTGACAGAATTTCTCTCTCTCTCTATTTTTTTATTTTTTTACAGAAAACATAGAATGCAAGACAGGAGCTCTGGGATTCTAGCCCAGTGCACATTTCTTTAAATCATGTTGCCCCTGAATTGAGCATCACTGCCATAATGTTTTATATTAATAGCCCTCAACAATTCATATTATTTTTGTCACAGTTTTTGCTGCACTGTGCACATTCATACTAATAAATTTTGTCAAAAACACTTGAGATAAATATTTTATTGAGCTTTAAAATCAGCTATGAATTTAATTAGCATTCTGTACTCTTCATTCCATCTCCTAAATAGATATGTAGAATCTAACTGAAAAAAGGCCCCTACGAGATCTGTGAATCATAGAATCATAGACTTTAAGGTCAGAAGGGACCACTGTTATCATCCAGTCTGACCTCCCACACAACACAGGCCACAGAATCCCACCCACCCACTCCTGCATCAAACCCCTAACCTGTGTCTGAGCTATTGAAGTCCTCAAATCGTGGTTTAAAGACTTCAAGGTGCAGAGAACCCTCTAGCAAGTGACCCATGCCCCATGCTGCAGAGGAACGCAAAAATCCACCAAGGCTTCTGCCAATCTGCCCTGGAGGAAAATTCCTTCCCGACCTCGAATATGGAGATCAGCTAAACCCTGAGCATGTGGGCAAGACTCGCCAGCCAGCACCCAGGAAAGAATTCTCTGTAGTAACTCAGATCCAACCCCATCTAACATCCCATCACAGACCATTGGACATATTTACCGCTAATAGTCAAAGATCAATTAATTGCCAAAATTAGGCTATCCATCATACCATCCCCTCCATAAACTTATCAAGCTCAGTCTTGAAGCCAGATATGTCTTTTTTCCCCACTGCTCCCCTTGGAAGGCTGTTTCAGAACTTCACTCTTCTGATGGTTAGAAACCTTCATCTAATTTCAAGTCTAAACTTCCTGATGGCCAGTTTATATCCATTTGTTCTTGTGTCCACATTGGTATTGAGCTTAAATAATTCCTCTCCCTCCCTGGTATTTATCCCTCTGATATATTTATAGAGAGCAATGATATCTCCCCTCAGCCTTCTTTTGGTTAGGCTAAACAAGCCAAGCTCTTTGAGTCTCCTTTCATAAGACAGGTTTTCCATTCCTTGGATCATCCTGGTAGCCCATCTCTGTACCTGTTCCAGTTTGAATTCATCCTTCTTAAGCATGGGAGACCAGAACTGCACACAATATTCCAGTTGTGGTCTCACCAGTGCCTTGTATAACGGTACTAACACCGCCTTATTTTTACTGGAAATATCTCGCCTGATGCATCCCAAGAGCGCATTAGCTTTTTTCATGGCCATATCACATTGGCAGCTCATAGTCATCCTGTGATCAACCAATACTCGAAGGTTATTCTCCTCCTCTGTTACTTTCAATTGATGCATCTCCAGTTTATAACAAAAAATCTTGTTATTAATCCCTAAAATGCATGACCTTTCACTTTTCAGTATTAAATTTCATCCTGTTAGTATTACTCCAGTTTATAATGTCATCCAGATATTCCTGTATGATATCTGGGTCCTTCTCTGTATTGGCAATATCTCTGAGCTTTGTGTCATCCACAAACTTTATTAGCACATTCCTGCTTTTTGTGCCAACATCAGTAATAAAAAGATTAAATATGATTGGTCTCAAAACCGATCCCTGAGGAACTCCACCAGTAACCTCCCTCCAGCCTGACAGTTCACCTTTCAGTACGACCATTTATAGTCTCCCCTTTAACCAGTTCCTTATCCACCTTTCAATTTTCATATTGATCCCCATCTTTTCCAATTTAACTAATAATTCCCCATTGGAATCGTATCAAATGCCTTACTGAAATAGAGGTAAATTAGAGCCACTGCATTTCCTTTGTCTAAAAGATCTGTTACCTTCTCAAAGAAAGAGATAGGGTTGGTTTGGCACAATCTACCTTTTGTAAAACCTTGTTGTATTTTGACCCAAATACCATTGACCTTAATGTTCTTAACTACTTTCTCCTTCAAATTTTTTTCCAAGACCTTACATACTAGAGATGTCAAACTAACAGGCCTATAGTTACCCAGATCACTTTTTTTTCCTTTCTTAAAAATAGGAACTAGGTTAGCAATTCTCCAGTCATACAGTACAACTCCTGAGTTGACAGATTCATTAAAAATTCTTGCTAATGAGTTTGCAATTTCATGTGCCAGTTTCTTTAATGTTCTTGAATGAAGATTATCTGGGCCCCCTGATTTAGTCCCATTAAGCTGTTCGAGTTTGGCTTCTACCTTGGATGTGGTAATATCTACCTCCATATCCTCATCCCCATTTGTCTTCCTATCATTATCCCTAAGCTCCTCATTAAAGACTGAGGCAAAGTATTTGTTTAGATATTGGGCCATGCATAAATTATCCTTAACCTCCATTCCATCCTCAGTGTTTAGCAGTCCCACTTCTTCTTTCTTTGTTTTCTTCTTATATATATGGCTATAGAACCTTTTACTGCTGGTTTTAATTCCCTTTGCAAGGTCCAACACTACATGGCTTTTGGCCTTTCTCACTTTATCCCTACATGTTCTGACCTCAATCAGGTAGTTTCCTTGCTGATCCTTCCCATTTTCCACTCCTTGTAGGCTTTCTGCTTTTTCTTAATCACGTCTCTGAGATGCTTGCTCATCCAGTTTGCTCATCCTGCCTATGATTTTTTTCCCCTTTCTTGGGATGCAGGCTTCTGATAGTTTCTGAAACTTTGACTTGAAGTAATTCCAAGCCTCCTCCACCTTTAGATCCACAAGTTCTTAAATCCAGTCCACTTCCCTAACTAATTTCCTTACTTTTTTTTAAGTTAACCCTTTTGAAATCAAAAACCCTAGTCGCAGATCTCTTTTTTTTTTATGCTTCCATTTAGTTTGAACTGAATTAGCTCATGATCACTCAAACCAAAGTTGTCCCCTACAATCATTTCTTCTATGAGGTCCTCACTACTCACCAAAACCAAATCTAATGCAACTACTTGGTTAAGGAATCCATCAGCTATTGCATCCAGGAAATCTGAGCCTTATTATTGTTACTAGCACTTGTCCTCTAGTCTATATCTGGGAAGTTAAAGTCTCCCATGATCACACAACTCTCATTAGTATTTACTTCATTAAAAACATTAAATAGGTCTCTACCCATATCCAAATCGGATCCCAGTGTTCTATAGCACACCCCAAGCGCTATCTGAGGGGAGGCTCTAGTAGCTTTCTTCCCCAATATGATTTTTGCCCAGACAGATTCTGTCTTATCGTTCCATCACTTCTTATTTCTTTAGTCTACCTCATAATTAATATATAGTGCTACTCTACCACCTTTGCACATACCCTTCAATACCCGTACTCCAGCACATACCCTTCAATACCCGTACTCCAGTCATGACTACTATTCCACCATGTTTCTGTTATCTCTATAATATCTAGTTTCTCTTCCAGCACAAGTAACTCTAGTTTCTCCATTTTGTTACCTAGGCCCCTTGTATTGATGTACAAACATCTTAATTTTTGCTGTTTGGCTTCACTCACGTTCTTTACCCAATTAGGCATAGACATTCTACTGCCAGTATCACCTATTAGACTGGTATCTTCACTACCCTTCCTCCTTATGTCCATTCTCCTACCCACGGCTGTATCCTCTCCTCCTTCGTTTTCTTCCCTCTCAGTGTTAAAATTCGTTGTGGCGATTACCTGGTCATCTCCCAACTATCTCCCCCAAATTCCTAGTTTAAAGCTCTCTTAATCAATTGTGCCAGTCTCCAAAAGTCTATTTCCCTCCCAAATCAGGTGAAGTCCATCCTGAGAGAACAGTCCTCTGTCTATGAATGCCTCCCAATGGCCATACATTACAAAGCGCTCCTTATAGCACCAGTGCCGGAGCCATCTGTTGATCATCATAATCTTGTCACACTTTTGTTGCCTTTCTCTAGGAACAGGCAGAATCCCACTGAAGATCACCTGAGCCTCGGTTTCCTTAAGCGTCTTCCCCAGCCTGGTATAGTCTCCCTTGATACGTTCCAGTGAGAATCTAGCCAAATCATTTGTTCGTACATGAAGGACAATCAGTGGATTCTTTCCCACTTCCGTTAGGATCCTCTTCAGCCTCAGGTCTACCTCCCTTATCTTAGCATCTGGCAGACAGTACACCCTTCTGTTCTCTGGATCAGCTCTTTTTACAGGCCTGTCTATTCTTCTCAGTAAGGAGTCCCCAATCACATAGGACCTGGGCAGTGTGAGTGCCACTGAAAGTCAGCTCACATGCCGCAGGTTGCCTACCCCGGGTTAATATGAAGGATATAGAAAGGAAACAAAAGCCTAATTAAGTAATCATAAAGACTGAAATATGCAAGCTTATTTGATTGCTTCTCTTGCAGCATCCTTTTCCTGGTGATGGTGCAATTCTCCTGTCTATCCCCTGTTCCCCTTGGCTGCAAGTCCTCTCAATTGCTATTCTCCCTTGCAGTCCTCTGCAACCCATCCTGTATCCTCCTGAGGCTCATATTTGATGTTGTTATCTCCATTGACTCTTCCCCTCTTCCTATAGGACTAGTTGTGGGGAACATATGCAGTGGTTAACTATTGTATGCAGGCTTATGGATCATTGTGATTACAAGGGTCAAATACAGGGGCTATTCTGTTTTGTAACAAAGTGAGGATTCTGTGAATCTTGAAAGAGAAACACAGATATACACACCTATAGTCTAATCTAGCTGCAGCCCAACACAGATCATTTCTGCAATGTACAGAAATCCACTTATGTGAAGTGTATTGTTTTTTTCCCAGACAAACTGGATAACTTTGATGCAGTTAGAGTTCAATACTTTATTCAGTTCAGCTGGTCATACACAGGATACAATATCAGGATTTCTGTCTATATATCAAGGTTAATTCAAGACACAGAAAAGTAAAAAAGGAAAAATATTGGTTAATACAGGGGTCAGCAACTTTTTGCAAGTGGTATGCTGAGTCTTCATTTATTCACTCAATTTTAAGGTGTTGCGTGCCAGTCATACATTTTAACGTTTTTAGAAGATATCTTTCTATAAGTGTCTCTATTACAACTAAACTATTGTTGTATGTAAAGTAAATAAATTTTTTAAAATGTTTAAGAAGCTTAATTTAAAATTAAATTAAAATGCAGAGCCCCCAGAGAGCGGTGGCCAGGATCTGGGCAGTGTGAATGCCACTGAAAATCAGCTCACGTGCTGCAGGTTGCCTACCCCAGATTGATATAAAGGATATAGAAAGGAAGCAAAAGCCTAATTAAGTAATCATAAAGACTGAAATATGCAAGCTTATTTGATTGCTTCTCTTGCAGCATTGCTGTAAATATGTAAGCTGTGCTTATAGGTCATATTTCAAATTAAGGCTCAACTAGTCTTATTTTCTTACCAAATATACACATAGAATAAGTCACTCCATTTTCAAAAAACTTAATTCATCTTCAAGGAATTTTCTTAAGCTTATTAAGAATGGGGGTCAGATTCCCAGCTAACATATACTGGTGTAGTTTATTGAAGTAATTGAGACCAGCCCCTGACCAGCCTCACACACCGAAGGGCAGAAAGATAATACAACCAGAAGAGCTGTGAGCCAGATTTTTCAGAAATGACTAATGATTTGGGGTTCCTCAAATGTAAGGTGTCCAATTTGAGACAATTTAAAATGGCTGATTGTCACTGGACTGGTGTTGAACACTTTCTAAATAAATATCAGGCCCCTTTCAAGCTCCCTTCTTTTTAGCAACCACATACTCATATAAAGATGTGCTGCAGAAAAATCTTGTAACTTCGGCAGTTGGAAAAATATGTCCTTCGAAGCATCTCAGCATATGAGGAAAATAATAAGTTTATCCTACATCATAGCAGAAATAGATTTCCATATTTTTAGATCCTGTTGCAGACCGAACAGAGATTTCTTCTCAATATTTATATGAAAATAATTTAGAACATCTTTAATCATAATCTGTTCCCCAAATCAAGGGAATTATCATGATGGATGTCACTTAACTCTCACAAACTTTAGATTGAACCAACTACAATAATTCCTTGTATACAATTATTTTTAGACAGCAGAAAGCATAGCTATGCTTTTGAGAAAGTAATGAGAGAAAGTATTGTATTCCTAGCCATCATATTGGTGAGTCCAAGCAGCATATAAGAAAACATAGAAAACTCAAAAGGTTTAGCAATTTGTTTAATTAAGAAGATGAAATGAGTTTGCCAGGGCCAACATACCAAAACAGAAGGCAAGATCATACAAATAAATGTAACTGCAAAAATAATCTGTTTCTAAATATCTAATTACCATTACTTACTACCAAATGATGTTGCATTCAGTGTTGTTGTAGCTGTGTCAGACCCAGGATATTAGAGAGACAAGAGTGAGTGGGGTAATATCTTTTATCAGACGTACTTCTAAAAAGAATACTGTGTAGCTTGAAAGCTTGTCTCTCCCACAAACAGAAGCTGGTCCAATAAAAAATATTACCTCACCCACCTTATCTCTCTAATACCATTCATGTTGTAGGTTATATGAAGACCTACTGTATATGAGAGCACAAGGCTGGGATAGGATAAAGGTATAGGATAGGAGGTGTATAGCACAAGGCTGGATAGGAGGCCTGCACCTATACACAGGGACCAAGCATATTAATATACCTTGCAGAATAGTGACTTCCCCAAGTGAGCAGAGAGGGGGTAGAATAATGGCTTGCCATGTTCCCCTCCACGTTGACCAGGAGAGCTGGTTCCCCACTGGAAGGTGAATGAAAGCTGTGCTGCATCAAAGGATGATGTACAATCCATGCCTTCCCTGCATTCCAAGAGCCTATGTTTGTATGATGCACAATACCCTGACACTGCTTTGAGTTGTTCCTTAGGCACGATTTGGCGCTTTCCTTTGATAGCTAACTACAAATTGTAGATTAAGTCAGATTTATGATATTTACTTAAGATTTATCTTTTGTATTATTCCACTAGGAAAGAGAAATATAAATAATATATATTCTGTGCACTATAAATAATTATAACGTGGAAACCCCCCTCTAATAAGCGGCAATTCTGAAAAAAAAAGTTTAATAATTTGAATGATACCATTTTGGATTTGTGACCTGCAGGAGTTTTTTGTTCCATCAACATTTCAGTGATTTTTGTTTGGTTGGTTTTGGTTTAGTTTTGTTTTTAATTAATCTAATTTTGGCTTACGATAAGAAAGAGAGAATCTGAATTGAAAAATAAATATACTTCTAATTCTAATTAAAAGTAAATTTCCTTTTGACACTGAATGCTTATACATTAATTGCCAAACTTAGATTTCAAAGTATAGTGTATGTCCTGGCAAACTTTTTGGATAGGGATTCAGTTCATTTTCATTTCCTGTTTCCAGAGAAACGCTTAGGTCCATATACAGCCCTTGATCTGCATTCAAAAAGTCTGTTGACATCAGTCAGTAGGAATTATGTGCAAAAACTGAAGGCTGTGTACTGCCTTCATTATCCTTTGTTTTATTTTTCATCATACCCCAGCCTGAAGACAAAACTACAGTAGCATTGTCATTAAATCTGGTGACCTGTGGGAGCTACAAGAATTGGTTATCTAAAGAAAGGTTTAAAGTAGTTACTGGGGGGGAAATGAGACATTTAATATTCCTGCTTGAACCACTTGGCTGAATCCTGTATGTGCTTCATAAAACATATAGCACAAGTATGTTTTTGGCTTTTCTTATATGACATACTATTCATGAGAACCGTAGGCTAACTGTGTTTGACACCTGCCTTGCTGTCTTTTGTATGGACTGTGTTAATGAGACTGGAAGTGCATAAACACCCATGGGTTCCCTCCAGTAAATCTCTAATAAGGATGCATAAATGTACATGCTAATATGCAGTGAATAACCTTCTGAGTGTAGTGCACTTTACTTGGTTGGTTGACAAAAGTCATGAATTCAAATGAATTTGATGGATTTTACTCCTTTAATGCATGATTTCTATTACTTTTATTATTATTTTCTGCATTCTTTCTCTCCTTTTGTTTTTGGTTTACACATTGCTTTCATTTGTTCATAGAAGAAAAGAAAGCAGATCCAGAGAATGGGAATGCAGGTAGGGCAGCTTATTAAAAATCTCATAGTATGTTTGCCTTACAACTACAATATTTAGCCAGAATGTGTGTTATACAGCTGGTATACAGTATTGTATTTTCTTTGGTGAATACAAAGTTAGGAATAGAAAACATAACCCAGGAGATACATTTTGGGCTTTCCCTAGAGAATGAAACCTCTGTCTGAGCTTAATAGGCAATTACATTCACACTGACTCACTCCAAATATAATTGAATGAGCTTTTATCTCCTTGCATGCAAAAATCTGACTCTATAAACAGTTGGGCTTGGAATAAATTAGATATAAATCACATGGGGGCAGTGTAAATAGGAGTTGCAGAGTTTTCATTGATTTACTAGTAGGACTGAAGATTTCTTGGAGGAAGGAATTCAAAAATTCAACAATAATGCTAAAACTTAAGGGCGGATCTATGAACAATGTCGGTCTGTAAAATTCTTTCTGCAATAAGCAGAAAGTATCCCAGCATAATTAAATCAACTGTGAGTCTATAAATTGGGCTAAATATAAATATAAAATAAAACAAAAACCTTTTACATATATGTATATTGATAATCTTGTTCGGGTAGTTTAGGAATGACATTCACCCCAGAGATTCTGTCGAAGGTGCAATATATGGACGTGTCTACACTAGAAACACTACAGCAACAGAGTTGCAGCTGCACTACTGCATGTGCTGCAGCAACAGAAGAGGTTCTTCTGTCATTGTAGTAAAGGGCTTAAATGGTGTACTGGGCCTTGAGCAGGGCCTCTGCACATGGCTGATATTTGCTATAGGTTCAAGACCTGTATTACAGTAGAGAGGGGTAGAACTGGAGCTGTGCAAAGTATCAGCTTTCACTTTGCCACGTGTTCATATATAAAAACAGACATTCTCACAAATATTTGTGAGATTTTCTATATACAGGAGGTAATATTTCTCCATTTCTTACAATTTCCTCAGCTTTTCATGGCAAACATGACAGAATGTGGACTCTTCCAAGTTTAACAGAAATAATGCTTTCATAATAGGGCAAAACCAAAATTCTAATATTTTACCCTTAATCCCTTTCTCTTTTCATTAAAAACACCAAAAAAAGTATGGATTAATCTGCAAAATATTCTGTTTTCATGGAAATTTATTTTTTTTAACTAGGGGTTGGAGTATTTTCATTCATCTTTAGTGACTCTGGTGTGTTATTTCTGTCATTCAAAAGAAGAAAAATATTCCAAGTGAGGATGCATTTTAGCTGTGCTTTTTAGAAGCTACCAAGAAATTCAACTAGCTTTCAATCTATTAATCAGAGCGCTTGCATCTCCCTTTTCAAAGTAGGAAATAAAATAATTATTGAAAAATAAATTTAATCACTATCAAAAGCACTTTAATTAAATAGAAAATTACCGAAGAATCAGTGTTGTCCCTTGGTGGTTGCCAACTACTGGTTCAGCTTTATATAGTAGCTGATTTAAACATTGTGAGATATCTTCTTTTAGGGTTTTTTACTGTATGCTTTATTATTAGCTGCCTCTATCCCTGCATTTTCTTCTTGTTCATTCATTTCCCCCATTGATTTGCATTCCAAGAATTAGTATTTGGGATTTGCTGTTTTCGTTTAGGTTATTTTAGATTTTTTTAAGGAAAAGCAGAGACTGTAAGGGCATGCTGCTGATAGGACATTACATTTATTTTTTATTTTTCACACCCTTCCTCACCCACAATTTCCTGTTAAGAGTTGCAGGTTTTGTAGTCAACAGGCTTCTTTTGCACCAAGTAGTGGCATCAGTAGAACTATTGCTAGAGGATATTCAAAGCATAGTTCAAAGGGCCTGCACATGGACCTGTTTTGCCACTTAAATTTCTCCTTAAGACTCAGTGGTATGGGGGAAAAAAAGTTAGGTTCCCCCCAATCCTATATTTAGGTGCCTAAATAAATGGGCAGATTTTCAACAATGCTGAATACACAGCAGCTTCCATTCAGAAATGAAAGTTTCCTTTGCAAATCTTCATTTTCCTTGGAAAAATGTACAGTATGTGAAGTTTGTCAGTCAAAACTAATGTGACTTAGCCACAATACTATATGAAAAGTAATGCTATTAGTTACATTGCTTCAGCTAGGAACTTTGGGCCTGATTCTCCACTCCCTTCTTTTTGTTTACATTGGTGTAACTCCATTGACTGCAATGGAGTTACTCTTGATTTACATCAGAATAAGTGGGAGGAGAATCAGACCATTTATGTACACAGTACATGTCTATATTTTGCTTGATTGGAGAGATGCCCTTTTTGCTTGGACATTTGCCCACCATTTTTTGGTGGGGCTGCTACCTTCCAGCTCCAGTGTTCTCTCTCACGCATTTGTTTTGTTACTTTCTTTTGGCACTATTAGTACTTTCAGCCACTGCAGGTTGGCTGAAAAGGGCTGCTGCTTGAACGACATAGCAAGCATCCTTTTCCCAGACTGAGGCTAATTATGTGCTTAGTCTCCTGTAGTCCAGGAGGAATGAAATCCTGAAATCATTCTTGAAGCTGCATGTTATTATAGAGTGATACAGCAACACCACTGGGCAGCTTGTTAGCATTTCTTTCCAAAATTAAATTAAACATTTGTTTACAAACATATTAAATTATGGTAAATCAAAGTTATGCCAATCGATCAGACTATTTCCAGTGATCCTTATTTACTGATAGAAACTAAAATCAGTCATTTCATATAAAAGAGCTAAAATCACCGTAATAGAACATATCACAAGATCAGGATCTCCTTTTGGAAATAAATATGTTGCCTTTGCATTACTGTTTATTTTCCTTAAATAGAAGTCTTGATTTCTCCTGTAGCAGCAATAAATTATTTGGTGAGACATTCTATTCCATTTACATTCTCTCCTAATTTGAAAGTTTTCTTAATATTAACTGTGGAGAATAAAATATTTGCCAAGGTACTGTTAAAATACTTTATTCTCTACTACCATTTCTTGCAATTATGGCTTTTTTCCCAGGTTTTCTACAAAAGGATAATTTTGAAATGTTTTAAATTTACCTGGAGATACAGATACAGTAATTTAAGCAAAAGTCAGATTGTATCCTTTCTGTTAGAAATTGTATGAGTGCCACTTTAAACTCAGGATTGAAAATTAATTGATTATTTATTTATGTTTATTTGACAGGTGGTATGGATGTAGAAGAAAGAAATCGTCAAATGAAAATAAGCAAGTACAAACAGGCAGCAGGATCAGACTCCAGGCTGGAGCAAGATTATCATTCTAAGGCAAGGGAGTTTTGTTTTGAAAAGCAGCAAAATATGCTAATCTGAAACATTTGATATCCTTTTAGGGTAATGTGGACAAATGAACCTTGCACAGGGTGGGCTTTTTTGTTTCACTAAGGGGTTCTTGCATGTCTGTTGCAAAGTTAGTGAAATAAGTGTAGCAACCATACAAACCTCTCTAATATAAAACATTCTTGATTACTAAAGTTTAAGATATAGGAGTTAATTGATTAAATGTAGTGTTCATCTGCTTCAAAAAGTGAGAAATGATCATTTAGCTGTCCAGTGGAATGAACTGTTAAGATCCAAGTTTAGAAAACATAAAGAGGGAGCAATAGACTCAGGGCTTGTCTACACTTACCAGGGGATCAACGAGCAGCGATCAATGCATCAGCGGTCGATTTAGCAGGTCTAGTGAAGACCCACTAAATCAACCACAGATCACTCTCCTGTTGACTCCTGTACTCCACCGGATCGATAAGAGTAGGGGGAGTTGACAGGAGAGCATCTCCTGTTGACATCGCGTAGTGTGGACCCAGCGGTAAGTAGATCCTTGCTATTCATGTAACTCAAATTGCGTAGCTTAGGTCGAATTTCCCCTGTAGTGTAGACAAGGCCTCAGGAAGTACCTGGAGTCCTAATTCAGAATGAGATCCACTAAAACTTGTGCCAGGATTCCATGCTGTTGAGGAAATAATCATATAACCCTCCAAACTGGTTTTTTTTTAAATTGTTTTCTTGGCCTTCTAAAGACTTCTACGGCACAGACATAATAGTTTTTTATTTATTCTGGTAGTGAAAGTTTAGCCATTGGATAGATAACCTTCCCAGTCAAATCAGTACACAAGATTCCAACTTAATTGTGTCAAGTATTAGAGGGGTAGCCGTGTTAGTCTGGATCTGTAAAAGCAGCAAAGAATCCTGTGGCACCTTATAGACTAACAGACGTTTTGGAGCATGAGCTTTCGTGGGTGAATACCCACTTCATCTGATGCATCTGAAGAAGGGGGTATTCTGGGATGCATCTGAAGTGGGATGCATCTGAAGAAGTGGGTATTCACCCACGAAAGCTCATGCTCCAAAACGTCTGTTAGTCTATAAGGTGCCACAGGATTCTTTGCTGCTTTAACTTAATTGTGGCAATTTGCAAGTAATCAGTTTGGCCATGTAGCAATGCAGTTCTAAAGTTATGATCCAAATTTCTTGTTATCTGGGACTGAATCATGTCACCTATTATATATTAATTGTATTGAAAATATCTTGATTATTTTATAATTCCATTATATAATTCCACAAAATATTTAAGTGACCTCGCTGAGACCTGAAAAATCGATTTGAGACTGTAAATGGTAAACATAAGACTTCTTAGCCATAAAATCTTACTGAGGAAAAGAACTCTGTGGCAAACGCTGTATGTTAATTGTATAGTTCATTGCTCAATGGGGAAGATAAAGTAAAACTATGTTATTTAATATATGAAAATAAAGAAGCCATTAATTATATTAAGTGCTATTAGTTTTGTAGACAGTTCAGGTTAATTTATTTAATTGCTTCCTAATAACGTAATTCCTTGTAGTAAAAAATGTACATGATATTGTGGGAGTATTACATGAAGGCCTCATGAGAAGTCCTAGACAAAATGGAAGAGTCTGTTACTGAAAAGATTTAGAATTCATTGGAACAAAGGGCACACTACATTGTTATGCTCTGAACATTTAGACCAGTAGATGTATTATATGACTTAAAGGATAGGTTCACTCATAGTACTTAATATGTAATGTAATAACATTCATTGGGGGGCTTGGGTCAGGAAATGTTTTCATGTTTATTTTATATGGAACTATCTTACATTTATCAGTTATATCCTTACTTGAAGGGCATTATCTTTTCTTGTACAGGAATGGACTTGGTGCTGTAACCAGACTTCCCCATAAATAACTGCTATGATTCTATGTACCATATAAGGATTGTGAATATATAAATTGATCTGCAGTTATTCAGCCAATTCAGTTGCTTCCTCACTGTTTGATTCTGTCCCCTTTAGTCACTGTGTAGTTCCTGACTCCATAAGACAGCATTGGGACTACATGTGCAGAAAGGTGCATCATTAGGCCCTCAAAAGTGTTTTTCAAAGGAAACCATATAGAACACAGTAGTTCCAAAGAAACACTTCCTCCCCTTGACCCCGCAGTCTCTCTGTGCCTCATAATTTCTGCTGTCTACCCCTGTATATGAGTTTATCTTCACCATTATCCTCCTGCATTGAGGATGGGAAGTCTGATATAGGATTGATTTTTGAAAATAATCACTTCTTAATTATGCAAACTGTCTCTAGAGGTATACTGTCAGATTTATTTCCCTGCCAGGCTCCACTTTTTACCATTGGAAAGGGAATGATTTGCCTTACCAGTTAGCCCAGGAAGACAGGCAGTGGCACATTCACAAACTTCACTGAGTGTGCATCAGCAGAATCCCTAAGATCTCATAAAGTCATCCCAAAAGAGTTCAGTCTTCACTTTCTCACCCTTTCCCTGTTGGTCCAGTTTTTCTTAATTAAATATTAATATTACATAGACAGAGGAAAATTAATAAATACATATAATATACCTGGTTTTTACTAAGTATATTTTATATTAATGAACTGATCTGGGTATGTCAGATACTAATTGAAAACTCCTGGTCTATAGCTATTGCAAGTGGCTTTGATTTTCTAAATTTGTCAGCTAGCATAAGGTCAAGTGTGCCATTTTCTTGGGAAGACAATTTGTTTACTGCAACCTCTCACCTGAGAACAAATTTCTTTAACTAAGCTGGAGATGGCATGCAAGTGGAGTTTAACAGGTGGAATATTCTGTTATATCTCAGTTCTATTTTTTTTCTTTTGGTGGAAATAAACATAATTACTATTTGCTGGGGTAAAATAGCCCTCCAATTATCATTGCTAAGGAAGTGGAAAGGTGTACCAACACCAACAGGACTAGCCATATTGGATTAGCCCAATGGTCTATCTAGTATTGTTCTGTCTCTAACAGCTGCCAGTACCAGATGCTTCAGAGGAAGCTACAACCCGCCCCCCAAATAGATAATTGTACCATAATAAGTCTGTGGAAGAAGATTTTTCCTAACCCCAGGGATCTTAGCTGTTGGCTTCAGTATGAAGTTGACTTTTTGACTTTTCTGTATAAAATTTTCTTTTAGCTGGTGTTAGTGCAGACTCCTATCTATCTATCTATCTATCTATCTATCTATCTATCTATCTATCTATCTATCTATCTATCTATCTATCTATCTATCTATCTATCCAGAGTTGTTGCAGCGTTATGTTAGAGTTAAGGGTTACCTCTGGCATGCTTTTCAGCAGGCATGTAGGGTCTTTTATTATTTTATATGCTTTCCCTCTAACACTTTTTCCTTAAGAATAAATGTGCTTGCTCAGAAGGAGCTCCTGTGGTAACTTGTAACTGCTGGCAATACATTGGTCATAGCCCTGAGAAAGAAATCAAAGCACAGGAGCTGACTTTCTAGGCAGACCAGCTGGCTGGGGATGTCACAGTGTAAGATAGGGAGCTGTGCAGATTTAAAATCCCCACAGCAGAAGGGAGTGAGACGTGGGGCCCTGCCCAGGAGAAGTGACGCCTGGGAGCTGGAAACCTTTAAGTGATTGCCCTTGAGGGACCACGGAGGAGGAAATACAAGTGTAGTTACCCTGAAACTGTGAAACTTACTACCACAAGATAGTATTGAAGTAAAATGCTAAGGAGGATTCCAAGAAGGATTAGACATATGAGTAACCATGCTCTGTACTGCCTCTGGTCCCCTGGTCAGGGTAAGCAGAGAGCTTATTTCCCTGGCCTGTGCCCTTCAAGTCATTATGTTTCCTCACTCCCCTGGGGTAGGATGCTGTCTGTCATACACGCACCACATACACACCCTCCTCAGATACTGGTTTGCATATACTGGGAAAGTAACCTGACTTCTCTTGGATAATGGCGGGGGGGGGGGATACACCTCCCACCTCTTCCTGTGAACTACTCTTGAATTTTGATGAACACAGTCTCTTGTAGATCTGGAGCTAACTGAGAAGGTCTGATTCACCGCTTCTGCCTTTAAAGCCATAAAATCATTCCTCAAAAGCAAAGACTATGGCATATCTGATAATACACCTACAACCAGCAGCCCTGACTGTTCTTGGATCTAATGAAATCTGTGCTGTAGGTAGAGCAAATGATTTTACACTAGCAACTTTAACCTGGATTTCACATGCTGGGAGTAATTGATGGGGTTTAATTGCATGGAGCTTAACTATAGTCTTAGCAGTCCCAGTATTTCTCCATCAAATGAATGTCTCCCCACTGACTACCACCACTGACATCCACTGGTAATCTGATGGATCTGCACCAAGGTGGTTGATGGTGGTTTGGGATCTCAGTGGCTTAGTAAGAACTTTGGCATTGTGGAACAGCACCACAGTTCCACACAAGTATTTCAACAATTATCTTCCAAGATAACAGCCAGTGGCTATACCAGATCTCTGCAATGCTTATGTGGTTTATGGTATTTTCCCTTAGAGTATTCCTAGATCAAGTATACTCTATCATAAGGACTTGTTACCTAGGAAGAGGACTATACTGTTTTGAAGCAGTAGAAGAGAAGGTAAATGGAGAAGAGGGAAAGGTCAAGATGGGGCCATTGAGGCATTCTATAACAAAAGAAAATAAACCTTTGTTATTATTGAGAAAGAAGAGGCTGGATTTAAAATAAGAGGAAAGAAAGGAGGAAAAATTCTTCGTGTTCATGGAACTCAAATTCATAGTATAGAGAACAATCTTTTATTAAATTGATTATATAAATATTTTAATAAAAACCCTCTACATATTTAGTCTTGTATGATACTGTAATTCCATTTAATCCGTAATGACAATCCGAGTATCACAATTGCCAAATATTGTGTGCAAAATAATGTATAACCAGGAATGCGCTGTACTTGATTTGGGAGAAAGGTAGTAAAAAAGCTAAGGCCATATTTACTTTGTGATCCCATTAGAACTTATACGGTAACTGGGTCAAGCCAAGTTTAATTGTGGACAAAATACTTCCTTGGAACACCTAGGTGTTCAAGAGGTGGAGTTAGTGATTCGGTAGGAGATGCTTTCCTTCGAGGGCGCATGCACATTAATGGTTCTCTTTAGCTGCTAGTCTGGCCACAATTTATTCTTTCATCCCACTCCCTGGAAATGTCGTTCTTATCTATTTTTGTGCAATGCTTGAGATATTTGCTTCAGTGATGCTTTTGTCTGTGTTGCCCTTCTGATTTGTACCCATTACAATCTATTAAAACATTTGATTAACTGCTGTACTAGAGAAGAGTTTGTCACCTCTCTTTGTTGTTCAATATTTTGCATATCTGACAAATGGCAGCCATAAGAACCATGGAAACTACCATTAGAATATTGAAAACATTCTTTGCCTTTAAGCCCTCAGAGTTGGAGGGGAGAGGGAACACTCAATCAAAGGAAAAACAATGAGGAGTACTTGTGGCACCTTAGAGACTAACAAATGTATTTGGGCATAAGCTTTTGTGGGATAAGACCCACTTCATCATCTTAGCCCACGAAAGCTTATGCCCAAATAAATTTGTTAGTCTCTGAGGTGCCACAAGTACTCCTCATTGTTTTTGCTGATACAGACTAACACGGCTGCAACTCTGAAACCTATCAATCAAAGGAGTAGTTTAAGACCCTTGCTCCAATCACCACATACCAAAAGTTGGTGGTTTGTGGCCTGTGTTCCAAGGATTGGTAGCACCTTCTGCAGATGTATGGGCTCAGTCCTCCAGGCTGTCAAGAATTCTGGGGCAGATCCTCAGTTGCTCTTCCATGGAGCAATGAAAATTTACACAAGCTGAGGTTCTGTCTCTTTGCATCTATAATTGTCTCTCACAGCTCCCGACTAACTGTTAGATCCAGTTAGAAATATCCAAAACAGAACCTAAAACTTTAGGCTGGGATTTTCAAAGACATCTAGGGTGACCACATAGCAAGTGTGAAAAATCAGGATGGGGGTGGGGGGTAATACGAGCCCATATTAAAAAAAAGCCCCAAATATCGGGACTATCCCTGTAAAATTGGGACATCTGGTCACCCAAAGGGCTCCTAAGGGAGTTAGGCACCAAATTCCAATGAATTCCATGCAGTTTGGAAATATATCTCCCTTAGGGGCTTGTCTACACAGTGTACTAGACCACACCAGTGAGGTTTAAATATTTAGTCTGCACCAGCATGTTACACACTAATTTGCCCTTATGGACTCTGCTGACATGCACTAAATGTTCCCTAGTGCCTATTAATGTATACCCATTTCAAACACACAGTAGGGAACTTTTAATATACTCCAGCAGGATCATAAGGACCAGTTAATGCCCCGGATGTTGATGCAGACTACGGCACCATGGAAACATGTAAGTCCTTAGACTCCTTTTAAAATTTCAGACTTAAGGAGTAAACTTCTAAGTATGTGGCCTGAGATTGAAAGGGCTAAATAATTAAAATGGAGCCACGCAGTGGTACATTGAAGAATAATTGAGAGGGGAAAAAATTGACACTGATAACACAACACTTAATTTTCCTGTGGAACTCATAGCTACAGGAAAGCTACATTTCTAGAAGGATTCATAATAAGATTAGACATTTAGATGAATGAGAACATCCACAGTTACATTGTATGGAGTATGTTTAGAAGGGATATAATAAACCCCTATGCTTCAGAAAATAAGCCAACTACTAATTAGGATTAGGAAGGAACTTTCCCCATGAGTAGGCTATTTGTTAACTGTCCATTACAAGGTTTCTTGTAACTTCCTGTGAAGTATCTGGTGCTACCCACTGTCAGGCATGGTACTGGACTAGTGTGGCGCCATGGCTCTGATCCAGTGTGGCAGTTCCTATGTCCCCATCAAGTCTGTGAGCACTAAAGGTACCCAACACAACTGTTTTGATTCTTGATATATATTAGGACTTTTAATTGGTTGATGATAAATGACATGTGATAACATCAATAAAGCAAAAAATTATACTTCTAGAAATGGATTCATCCCTTTTCTTGTGTCGCTTATGACATGCAAACTTCCAGTCAAGAATACTTATTATAAACAGTAAAGTTTGTGGACCAGGGTGCTGATATTGCAGATCCGTTTTCTGCTAAATCTTGTTCAATGTGGAAGAACGCAAACATGTAATTTTCAAGAGTTACATGAGGTGAAGCATTTTTCAGAGTTCTAGATTTGAGTTTCAAGGGCAAGATGATGATGATGATGGTTTGGGAAATTTCTCTGCTTCCATTGATGTATTATATCCAAGGCCATCATCAGTTTTTACAATATTAATCAAATGTGTTTGGATAAAAATTCAATCTAATATGGTTGTTTATTTTTCCATCAATAACATTAGTTTTTCTTCTTGTTGAAATCCAAATTATGAGATAAGCATTTATGTTGTATCTGTGTCACTAAGCTGATTCGCTGTAGTTTCTTCTTCACTGCTGAAGTTCAAACTCTGGTATTGTTCTGTTTGTTTATTTTGCTTCCACTCCTTTTTATTTTGTGTTTCCTGTATTATAGGCTTAGTGAGGATACTGATAAATATTATGCAGAAGTTTTCCATGGAAAATGTTGTTTAGTCAAAAACCCAATTTCCCATTGAAAAACAGTTTTAGTTGAAAAATTCAATCATCCCTACTAATGATCAAAAAAGATGAGGGTGTTAATGCTATTGTCCTAGCCAAGTTCCAACAAGGGCAATCATACTCTGCCTATCTGATTTCTTCTCACAATTTTCATTACATATAATATCTTCATTTTGTGTCCAAAGCTATGAACTGATTAACTATTAGTGTATTTCAGATCCGAGATGGCTATATTTTCATGGTGAAGTAAATGATCTCTCTATATAGTTTATATGTTAGTTTAATCTGTAAAATTCTTTGTGATATCAAGTGTTATATACAAATAATTTACTATCATTACATAAAACAGCACTGTCGAAGTAACTTGTTTCACTTGTCTAAGGCACACAAAAACCACAGTTACATTTCTTATTGTTAATAAAATGGTGCCCTATATCTATTAATAAAATGTAGGAAAAGCCAGGAATAAAATTAGCTGGGTATAATTTAGATAAATATCTGAGTGCTGAAGTGAAAAATTCATAAAACAGTAAATTAACAGTTTAATGAGTTAATTTAATTAATGGAGGGGTGAACATGTCAAGAAAGGGAACGTGAATGTTGTGTATCCAGTCCAGAGACTTTTTGTACTAATTATTTTCTGTGACAGCCAGAACAGATGGAGTAAGAAAATTATGGACATCTGATGAAGGTCAGCAATGGCAAAGCAATTGCTGAGTGTATTCCCAAACAACTAGATAAACCAGAAATATATTTGCCTAAATCCAGTCATTTTTTTCCATTTGAAAATGTCAAATCAGGCATTAATCCATGTGAGCAAAAGTATAAAATGTAGAGTGTGAAGTCATTGTACAGTGATTACATGGAATATGCCAAAGTGTGTGGAATTGAAAGTGAAGGACCATGATGTTTGGCCTATGCCAGGTGGTTCAAAAAGGACCCTACAGCTGCCCAAATTAGGTAGCAGAGGTTGTGGGGGGGAATCCTCAGCTGGTGCAAAGCTGGTATAGCTGATTCTGTGCCAGCTTCTTCCTCCCTTCCCCTGGGATGTCAGAGCCAGAGTTCACAATACTCTGCAGTGCTTACTGGCATAATAGCCACTCGGAAGCTGGGGCCAGTTAGAGCAGCTCTTAGGTGCAGCTGAGATTTTAGCCCCAAGCCTAGATGTGTTATGCCAAGAAACTGTTGTGAGGAATATTTTACTTATACATGTGTATAGAATTATGCATACTGTGACATTAACAACAAGTAATACCGTGGTCTTTTTCTTCTCATATACATCAGTTTTACTGCTGTGTAACTACACTGAATTCAGTAGAGTTACTCCTGATTTAAGAAAGGGCAGAACTGGGCCACCAGCATGCTGGTTCACAAAAGACAGTTTGACTACAATAGTGGACCATATGTAATAGTTTTATCATGGGTGATTGATTAATTTTGTAAAAAACAGTCCTCATTTAAGGTAAAAATAACATAAAATACAGTGAAGTTGATTTTCTGTGCAGAATTTCTGCTTCCATTGAAATCAGTAGGAGTCTGGCCATTTCTAGGCTCTTTCCAAAGAGCAGATTTTATAGTTTTCTACAAATCTTTTCCATCTGTTATGCAAGAATTTAAGCTGTGGAGCTGCATCAGATTTTCCAAAGCACTCCACATTTTGTCTCACATGTTGGACTATCCTATATATGTATATTTATTACAGTTAATCCTAGTGACTGTTATCCTGACATTTAGCATGTGTATTGAAACCGATGCGAGTGTAAAATTAACCTGAACATGTAACAAAGCTAATCAATAATGAAAATAGTCATATATTGCTTTTGTTCCATTGGATTCAGATGCTGCATTATTGAAGTCAATGTAAGCAGAATCAGACCTAGAAGCCCTGTTCCACATGGCTCTTTTCTTCAAAAAAAAACCTTTTCTCCCCCTAACAGCACTTGTATTGAGAACACCATTATAACATGAGATGTGAAATACAGCACTTCTTGCCTGCCTGCATTATCGGCCTGTGGGAAAGAAAGTTTCACTTTTTAAAAAACTGTATTAATTTATTGCTAGATAATAGTACATCAGAAAACGCACCATCCTTCTCCTCTTGAAATGAAACATAGTTTTTCCATTGACTTTAGTGAGAGCAGACTTGGCCCAATGAGGATAACCAGAAGAATAAGAATACTTCACAAGTCATGCTGAAAAGCCCCAGTTGTAGAGGGAGGTAATAATTATCACACACAAAAAATTCCCAAGAGATATCTTCTTCTTCTCATCCCCAAGCATATTTACAGATATAGGGAGCTGTTACAGCATCACCATTAATTCCTATTCATGAGATATAAATCTTTTTATAAATTAGATTTTGAAATGGTTAGATTATTGAAATAAACTTAATTTCGTTAGTAGAATTCCAAGTGTGTAAAGTGAAATTTACTTTGGAGTCAATCTTCCCTCATAATTAAGTGATAATCAATCAATATAGATTATAAGTAAAATTAATATCAAAACTCTGGCAAAAAAGAAATTTCCCACATATTAGTCAGAAGAGTCTTCTCCCCTTTTTTCCTTATCTTGGAGTATATATGATTTTTCATCTAAAACCTTTTTGCAACATACATTGAAAACAAATGATTTTCAAAGAACTTGTCCCGATGTAAACCCATGTTAGGAAAAAACATCTATCAAGTAGTCATATCTGCATTACCTTTGTTCTGTAATTCAACATAGATTCACTCGTAAGCAAAAAATAAAAATTGTATTTTTCTACTTATAATTCTGTTAAATGTTGAAAACAAATTATATTAACGTTCTTTGTGTTCAGTATTTTAGGCCAATTACATTTTTTGGAATTAGGAGTTTGATTTGTCATCCTGAAATCTTTTTTTATTTGGAATGATAAATTACATTTATTATTTAAAGACCAAATCTATCAATTTTTAGATTCCCACAACAAAACCCTCTTTGTTTAATTTCTACATATTTTTTACTCTGAACAGATTTTCCAAAAACAAACAAACAAACAGAAAACTCCCACATTTTCTTGATTTTACAGTTACCTAAAGCTCAAGAGAGACGACTTTAATTGGTTACTTAAAAATCTGCAGAATCAAAGTGTTTCAAGAATGGTAAAAAGCTGGTAAATGTATAGGAAGTGGTGTTGGTGGCATTCTTCTTTCTTTCTCAGTACTAAACTAATACTCTAGAATGGTATTATGTAATGTTGTGCTAAGGGAGAGGCTATCTTTTAAATGAGATGTAAAACGAGGTTCTCTTCCCTTTTAGTCAAGATCTCAAAACATTTTCACAAGTGTAAAGGCATCAACCCCAATACCTAGTCAAATGCTAATGTGGCTAAACTATTTACTGAAAGGGCCTAAATTCGCCCTGTAATTTCAACTGGTTGGGTAGTCTTCATTTCTTGTCCTAAAATGTTACAAATTTTTGGTCTGTATTGTCATATTGGTTTGTGTAATCTGGAGGAGAGGTTGTAAATAATACTCATTCCTCTAGCTGAGAGACAAGGTGGGTGAGGTAATGTCTTTTATTGGATCTGCTTCTGTTCATGAGAGAGAAAGCTTTTGAGGCTCTTCTTCTTTCCCAGAATTGCGTCCAATAAAAGATATGACCTTATCTCATAGACTCATAGACTTTAGGGTCAGAAGGGACCAATATGATCATCTAGTCTGACCTCCTGCACAAAGCAGGCCACAGAACCCTACCCATCCACTTCTATAACAAATCCCTAACCTATGTCCGAGTTATTGAAGTCTTCAAATTGTGGTTTGAAGACCTCAAGCTGCAGAGAATCCACCAGCAAGTGACCCATGCCCCACTCTGCAGAGGAAGGCAAAAAACCTCCAGGGCTTCTGCCAATCTGCCCTGGAGGAAAATTCCTTCCCGACCCCGAACATGGCGATCAGCTAAACCCTGAGCATGTGGGCAAGACTCACCAGCCAACACTCAGGAAAGAATTCTCTGCAGTAACTCAGATCCCATCCCATCCAACATCCCATCACAGGCCGCTGGGCATACTTATCTGCTGATAATCAAAGATCAGTTGTCAAAATTAAGCTATCCCATCATACCATCCCTTCCATAAACTTATCAAGCTTAGTCTTAAAGCCAGATATGTCTTTTGCCCCCACTACTCCCCTTGGAAGGCTCTTCCAGAACTTCACTCCTCTAATGGTTAGAAACCTTCGTCTAATTTCAAGTCTAAACTTCCTAGTGTCCAGTTTATACCCATTTGTTCTTGTGTCTACATTGGTACTAAGCTTAAATAATTCCTCTCCCTCCCTAATATGAATCCCTCTGATATATTTATAAAGAGCAAGCATATCCCCCCTCAGCCTTCTTTTGGCTAGGCTAAACAAGCCAAGCTCTTTGAGTCTCCTTTCATAAGGCAGGTTTTCCATTCCTCGGATCATCCTAGTAGCCCGTCTCTGAACCTGTTCCAGTTTGAATTCATCCTTCTTAAACATGGGAGACCAGAACTGCACACAGTATTCCAGATGAGGTCTCACTAGTACCTTATATAACGGTACTAACACCTCCTTATCTTTCCTGGAAATACCTCGCCTGATGCCTCCTAAAACTGCATTAGCTTTTTTAACAGCCATATCACATTGGCGGCTCATAGTCATCTTGTGATCAACCAATACTCCAAGGTCCTTCTCCTCCTCTGTTGCTTCCAACTGATGTGTCCCCAATGTATATCTAAAATTCTTATTATTAATCCCTAAGTGCATGACCTTGCACTTTTCACTATTAAATTTCATCCTATTACTATTGCTCCAGTTTACAAGGTCATCTAGATCTTCCTGTATGATATCCCGCTCCTTCTCTGTATTAGCAATACCCCCCAGCTTTGTGTCATCCACAAACTTTATTAGCACATTCCTGCTTTTTGTGCCAAGGTCAGTAAAAAAAAAGGTTAAATAAGATTGGTCCCAAAACTGATCCTTGAGTAACTCCACTAGTAACTTCCTTCCAGCCTGACAGTTCACCCTTCAGTACTACCCGTTGGAGTCTCCCCTTTAACTAGTTCCTTATCCACCTTTCAATTTTCATATTCATCCTCATCTTTTCCAATTTAACTAATAGTTCCCCATGTGGTACCGTGTCAGATGCCTTACTGAAATTGAGGTAAATTAGATCCACTGCATTTCCTTTGTCTAAATAATCTGTCACCTTCTCAAAGAAGGAGATCAGCTTGGTTTGGCATGATCTACCTTTAGTAAAACCATGTTCTAACTGGTCCCAATTACGATTGACCTCAATGTCCTTAACTACTTTCTCCTTCAAAATTTTTTCCAAGACCTTACATACTACAGAGGTCAAACTAACAGGCCTATAGTTACTCGGATCACTTTTTTTCCCTTTCTTAAAGATAGGAACTATGTTAGCAATTCTCCAGTCGTACAGTACAACCCCTGAGTTTACCAATTCATTAAAAATTCTTGCTAACGGGCTTGCAATTTCATGCGCCAGTTCCTTTAATATTCTTGGATGAAGATTATCTGGGCCCTCCAATTTTGTCCCATTAAGCTGTTCAAGTTTGGCTTCTACCTCAGATGTGGTAATATCCACCTCCATATCCTCACTCCTGTTTGTCATCCTTCTATTATCCCTAAGCTCCTCATTAGCCTTATTTAAGACTGAGGCAAAGTACTTATTTAGATATTGGGCCATGCCTAGGTTATCCTTAACCTCCATTCCATCCTCAGTGTTTAGTGGTCCCACTTCTTTTTTTATTTTCTTCTTATTTATATGGCTATAGAACCTTTTACTATTGGTTTTAATTCGCTTTGCAAGGTCCAACTCTACATGGCTTTTAGCCTTTCTCACTTTATCCCTACATGTTCTGACCTCACTAAGGTAGATTTCTTTGCTAATCCCACCCTTCTTACACTCCTTGTAGGCTTTCTGCTTTTTCTTAATCACCTCTCTCAGATGCTTGCTTATCCAGCTTGGTCTACAACTCCTGCCTATGGGTTTTTTTCCCCCTTTCTTGGGATGCAGGCTTCTGATAGTTTCTGCAGCAGCGACTTAAAGTAATTCCAGGCCTCCTCCGCATTTAGATTCACAAGTTCTTCAGTCTAATCCACTTCCCCAACCAATTTCCTTAATTCTTTAAAGTTAGCCCTTGAGAAATCAAAAACCCTAGTCTCAGATCTATTTTTGTTTATCCTTCCATCTAGTTTGAACTGAATTAGCTCATGATCACTCAAACCAACGTTGTCCCCTACAACCATTTCTTCTATAAGGTCCTCACTGCTCACCAAAAGCAAATCTAAAATGGCATCCCCTCTTGTTGGTTCTTCAACTACTTGGTGAAGAAATCCATCTGCTATCGCATCCAGAAAAATCTGAGCCCTACTATTCTTGCTAGCACTTGTCCTCCAGTCTATATCTGGGAAGTTAAAGTCTCCCATGATCACACATTTCCCATTAATGTTTACTTCATTAAAAACATTGAAGAGGTCCCTATCCGTATCCAAATCAGATCCCGGCAGTCTATAGCATACCCCAAGAACTATCTCAGGGAAGGCTTTAGTAGCTTTCTTTCCCAGTGTGATTTTTGCCCAGACAGACTCTGTCTTGTCCATTCCATCACTTCTTATTTCTTTACAGTTAACCTCCTCATTGATGTACAATGCTACTCCACCACCTTTGCCTTTATTTCTGTCTTTCCTAAACAGCACATAGCCTTCAATACCTGTACTCCAGTCATGACTACTATTCCACCATGTTTCTGTTATCCCTATAATATCCGGTTTCACTTCCTGCACCAGTAGCTCTAGTTCCTCCATTTTCTTACCTAGGCTCCTCGCATTAGTGTACAGACATTTTAATTTTTGCCGTTTGGCTTCACTGACATTCTTTACTCTGTTATCCATCTTGTCTCTCTATTATCCTGGAACTGACATGACTACAACTACACTGCATTCCTCCAGTTGGTTAGTTACAACATGTGCTGCTTGTTTAGGTTAATTTAAAAAGTGACTACAGTTTCAACTTGAGAGTGAGTAAAACAATCAAATTAGAATATTTAGAAAGTGGTAGGTGGCTTTCATCAGCTTAAGGGTAAACAATCTATCTCTCTCTAGTTCTTCTTCGAGTGATTGCTCACATCCATTCCAGTTAGGTGTGCGCGCCGTGTGTGCACGTTCGTCGGAAACTTTTTACCCTAGCAACTCCAGTGGGCCGGCAGGTCGCCCCCTGGAGTGGCGCCGCCATGGCGCCCAATATATATCCCTGCCGGCCCGCCCGCTCCTCAGTTCCTTCTTACCGCCGTGTCGGTCGTTGGAACTGTGGAGCGCGGCATAGCTGTCCTCCACGTCCCTAGCTCTCCTCGTTATCTCTCGATTATCTCTAGTACTATTATAGTTGTTAATTAGATTGTTAAGTGTAGATAATAGTAGTTAAGTTAAGTAAGTTGTAAATAGTTCTTCGCCGGGGGCTTAGCCCTTCCCGGCACCCGGCACCGGGCTCATGCCTGGTTCGCCGGGCTTCAAGCAGTGTGCGGCCTGCAAGAAGCCTATGCCCACCAGCGACCCCCACGACGCGTGCCTGAAGTGCCTGGGGGAATCGCACAGATCGGACAAGTGCCGCATCTGCAAGGCTTTTAAGCCAAGAACAAAGAAGGAGAGGGATCAAAGACTCCGAACTCTCCTTATGGAGGCGGCACTTGACCCGGCGGCTTCGCAGGCCGTGATCTCGGCGCCGGCACCGGATCGCGCCGGCACCGAAAAGACTCCCCGGCACCGACCTTCTCCGGCACCGGGGACAGAGCCGAGGCCGTCGAAGTCTGCTACTCCGGCCAGGCAGACCCGACTGGAGCGCCCGGCCTCAATATCGGCCGCGGCGCCGCCGGCACCGTCGACTCCGGGCCCGGCGGGTCCGTCGAGTCTGGTGCCGCCAAGCTCCCCCATAAGATCTGGGGTTGAGATAGTGGTCCCATCCACACCGGAGACCTTCGCCTCGGCTCGGGACCTCATAGCTCTGACTGAGTCCACTCAGCTGCCTCCCCCGGTACCTCCGGTGCGGGTCGTGTCCAGAGGCAAGCCCATGATGTCGGCACCGTCTCGGGACTCACGCTCACGATCCAGGTCCCGACGCCACGGTCGCTCCAGATCCCGCTGCCGCTCGCAGTCCCGGCACCGCTCCCCTCGGCGGTACCGGTCGCACTCGCAGCACCGGTCGACATCAAGAAGATCGCGGTCGGACTCCAGCCGCCGATACCGGCACCGCGACTCCAGGAGCCAGTCCCGGCGTTACTCGCCGCACCGGTCGACCTCCCGGCACCGAGCTGGTGGCAGGTCCCGGTCCCGGTCGACCTCCCGGCACCGAGCTGGTGGCAGGTCCCGATCCCGGCACCGAAGCGGCGCCCGGTACCGGTCCAGATCCCGGCACCGTGACAGGTCCCGGTCCCGATCCCGGCACCGATATGACTCCCGGCACCGGTCCCCGGCACCGAGACGTTCGTCCGTGCCGACCCGCGCAGACCCTTACCACCCAGGGTCAGCCCCACCATGGCCCTCTAGACAGCCGTCCGTATCTTCCCAAACGGACAGTGGGTATGCGCTGGGCACCGACCGGCAGGCGGCGCTGTTTAGCGATCCGCCACAACAAGACCAAGGCCCGCAGCAATGGGGATTCTGGACACCCTGGGCATACCATCAGGCCCAGGGCCCCCAACAGCTCCCTGCTAGGCCGGCGACGGCGGAGCGCAGAGCACCAGAAGCCTCATTATCTCGCCTCCCTCCCTCCCCGGATGGGGAGGAAGGGTCCAAGCAACAAGACTCTGCTTTGGCTCCTGAGGCAGAAGCGAGGGCCGAAGGAGACCCGCCGTTAGACACTCTCTTGCCGGGGGTCTCCTTATCCTCATCCCCGGATGAAGCGGTGGCTGGTACCTCCTCCAACAGCCCCCCCCCCGCTGGATCTCAGGGCGCACCAAGACCTCCTCAGGCGAGTAGCTCAAAATCTGAGTCTGCAAGCCGAGGAGGTCTCGGAAATAGAGGATCCAATCGTCACCATCCTCTCAGCAGATGCTCCCACCAGGGTCGCCCTACCCTTCGTAAGAACCATCCAGGCCAACGCCAACACCATCTGGCAGTCTCCGGCCTCCATCCCTCCTACTGCGAAGGGCGTCGAGAGGAAGTACATGGCCCCTTCCAAAGGCTATGAGTACCTCCATGTGCACCCGACACCGTGTTCCCTGGTGGTTCAATCGGTGAACGATAAAGAGTGTCATGGGCAGGAGGCTCCAGCCCCCAAATCCAGAGAGGCCAGGCGAATGGACCTCCTCGGCCGTAAGGTGTACTCGACTGGGGCGCTGCAGCTCAGGGTCTCCAACCAGCAAGCCCTGCTGAGCAGATACGCCTTCAACTCCTGGGTGGCAGCAGACAAATTCAAGGAGCTGCTGCCACAAGACGCTCGCCAAGAGTTTGCAGCCATCTTGGATGAAGGCAAGAAGGTTGCACGCACGTCCTTGCAAGCCTCCTTGGACGCTGCAGACTCGGCTGCCCGTACCCTCGCGTCGGGAGTAACAATGCGTCGCATCTCCTGGCTGCAGGTTTCTGGCCTTCCGCCGGAGCTCCAGCATACCATACAGGACCTCCCTTTCGAAGGCCAGGGCCTGTTCTCTGAAAAGTCAGACCCCAGGCTCAAGACCCTGAAAGATAACCGAGTCATTATGCGGTCCCTCGGGATGCACACACCGGGGACGCAACGCATACCCTTCCGGCCGCAGCAACAACAACAGCGCAGGCCGTATTCCCAATTCCGCCAGCGGCAGGACCTTAACAGGCGCCGCGGCAGGAATGGAAGGCGCAGGCATTCGGGGAACCAAGGGGGGCAGAACCAAGGCTCCTCTAAGCCCCCGCCTGGACCTAAGCCTTCATTTTGAAGGTGCGCCCGAGGGCGCAGTAACAGTTTCCCCCATGGATCCTTCTCCCCCGTTTTCCAACCGCCTTTCGTTTTTCCTCCCGGCGTGGTCCCAAATAACATCGGACCGCTGGGTCTTAAGCACGGTGCAGACGGGATACCGCCTGCAGTTTGTTTCATTTCCTCCTTCCCGCCCCCCTTCCTCGTCCCTCTTCAGGGACCCCTCTCACGAGCAATTCCTTCGACAGGAGGTGCAGACGCTCCTCAGCAAAGGAGCTATAGAGGCGGTTCCGGAAAACGAGAAAGGCAAGGGGTTTTATTCCCGCTACTTTCTGATCCCCAAGGCCAAGGGGGGCCTCAGGCCTATCCTCGACCTGCGAGAGCTCAACAAATACCTGGTGAAGTTGAAGTTCCGCATGGTATCCCTGGGGACCATTATCCCATCCCTGGATCCGGGAGACTGGTACGCCGCCCTCGACATGCAGGACGCGTATTTTCACATTGCCATTTGGCCACACCACAGACGTTTCCTCCGCTTCGTGGTGGGCCCCCTTCATTATCAATTTGCAGTCCTTCCATTTGGCCTGTCCACGGCCCCGAGGGTGCTTACAAAATGCATGGCAGTTGTTGTAGCGCATCTTCGGCGCAATCGTATCCACGTGTTTCCTTATCTGGACGATTGGTTGATTCGGGACACGTCGGAACAACAAGTCTGCAGCCATGTCCGCGTGATCACCGGCATGTTCGCCACTCTGGGCCTCTTGATAAACACGGACAAGTCCACCCTGATTCCCACACAGAGGGTGGAATTCATCGGGGCCGTCCTGGACGCCACTGTGGGCAGGGCCTTGCTGCCATTGCAGCGGTTCCAGGCCTTGTCGGCGATCGTTCAACGACTGCAGACAGCCCCCTTGACGTCAGTGCGGACATGTCTAACCCTGTTAGGCCACATGGCGGCTTGCACCTTTGTGACCGGTTACGCTCGGCTCCGCATGAGGCCCCTCCAGTTGTGGCTCATCAGTCATTACAGGCCGTCAAGACAGCCGCTAGACATGTTAATCACAATCCCCCAGAGGGTGTTAGATTCTCTCGGCTGGTGGCTAGACCAGTCCGTGTTATGTGCGGGTCTCCCTTTCCACCCACCTCAGCCCTCGGTGTCCCTAACAACGGATGCCTCGGATCTAGGCTGGGGGGCCCACCTAGGGACCCTGAGGACGCAGGGCCTGTGGTCCCAGGAGGAGGTGGGGTTACACATCAACATGCGGGAGTTGAGAGCGGTCCGCCTTGCTTGTCAAACGTTCTGTCATCAGCTTCAGGGTCGCTGTGTCGCGGTGTTCACCGACAACACGACGACCATGTATTATATCAACAAGCAAGGAGGCACCAGATCCTCCTCCCTGTGCCACGAGGCAATGCGACTCTGGGACTTTTGTGTAGCCCACTCCATTCACCTCATGGCTTCCTTCCTCCCCGGAGTACGGAACACGCTGGCGGATCGATTGAGCAGATCTTTCCTGTCGCACGAGTGGTCCCTTCGCCCGGACGTCGCCCTCTCCATCTTCCGGAGGTGGGGTTATCCCCGGGTGGACCTCTTCGCGTCCAAGGGGAACAGGAAGTGCCAAGCGTTCTGCTCCTTTCAGGGCAGGGAGCCCGGGTCGATAGCGGATGCCTTCCTTATTCAGTGGTCGACCCACCTGTACTATGCGTTTCCCCCGTTCCCTCTGGTCCACAGGGTCCTTCTGAAGGTGCGCAGGGACAGGGCTCACGTGATCATGGTAGCCCCGGCATGGCCCAGACAGCACTGGTACCCCATGCTGCTGGACCTGACCATAGCCGACCCAGTTCCCCTGCCCCTTCATCCGGACCTGATTACCCAGGAGCACGGGACCCTCTGTCACCCGGACCTGCAGTCGCTGCACCTAGCGGCGTGGCTCCTGCGTGGCTGACTGGCTCCGAGCTGCGCTGCTCCACGCCGGTGAGGGAGGTGCTCTTGGGCAGCAGGAAGCCGTCCACGAGAGCGACATATTCGGCCAAGTGGAAGCGTTTCTCCTGTTGGTGCGTGGAGAGAAATCTCCGCCCTATGGAAGTTTCGGTGGCCGACATCCTAGACTACGTTTGGTCCCTCAAACAGCAAGGTCTGGCCATATCGTCGTTGCGAGTCCACCTGGCAGCTATCTCCACCTTTCACCCGGGTGCGGATGGTCGCTCTGTTTTTTCTCACCCAACGGTGTCTAGATTCCTTAAGGGGCTGGAACGTTTATACCCTAATGTCCGTCCCCCTGCTCCAACCTGGGATCTTAACCTGGTGTTGTCCCGGCTCATGGGACCCCCCTTTGAGCCGTTGGCTACTTGCTCCCTGCTTTACCTATCTTGGAAGACTGCCTTTCTAGTAGCTATCACCTCAGCTAGACGGGTGTCGGAACTCCGGGCTCTTGTGGTAGACCCCCCATATACGGTCTTCCACAAAGATAAGGTGCAGCTGAGACCACACCCTGCCTTTCTCCCCAAGGTGGTCTCAGCCTTCCACGTCAACCAAGAGATATTCCTCCCGGTTTTTTTCCCGAAACCTCACTCCTCAGGCAGGGAGCAGCAGCTCCACTCGCTTGATGTCCGTAGGGCTCTCGCGTTCTACGTGGAGAGGACCAAGCCCTTCCGCAAATCCCCCCAGCTTTTCGTGGCGGTAGCGGACCGCATGAAAGGGCTTCCTATCTCCTCCCAGAGGTTATCCTCTTGGGTAACGTCCTGCATCAGGACCTGTTATGACTTGGCCCATGTCCCTACGGGCCGTGTGACTGCGCATTCTACCAGGGCGCAGGCGTCGTCGCTGGCTTTCCTCGCCCGTGTGCCCATCCAGGAAATCTGTCGGGCAGCGACCTGGTCATCGGTCCACACCTTTGCTTCCCACTACGCCCTGGTCCAGCGGTCAAGAGAGGATGCGGCCTTCGGAACTGCAGTGCTCCATGCTGCGACTTCTCACTCCGACCCCACCGCCTAGGTATGGCTTGGGATTCACCTAACTGGAATGGATGTGAGCAATCACTCGAAGAAGAAAAGACGGTTACTCACCTTTGTAACTGTTGTTCTTCGAGATGTGTTGCTCACATCCATTCCACACCCGCCCTCCTTCCCCACTGTCGGAGTCGCCGGCAAGAAGGAACTGAGGAGCGGGCGGGCCGGCAGGGATATATATTGGGCGCCATGGCGGTGCCACTCCAGGGGGCGACCTGCCGGCCCACTGGAGTTGCTAGGGTAAAAAGTTTCCGACGAACGTGCACGCACGGCGCGCACACCTAACTGGAATGGATGTGAGCAACACATCTCGAAGAACAACAGTTACAAAGGTGAGTAACCGTCTTTTTCTCTCTCCTCCAGAGGTGGAGTTCAAGGTATGGAGAGAGTGACGTGTTTTTCCAATCCCTAGATAAGCGAGACTGCAGTCAGAAGATCTATCCCTGTAGACCGTTCGCCCCCCCAAGTTCTCAAAGTAAATGGGGTAATGATGCTAAGGAAATCTACATGACGGGAACAACATTTATTTTAGGAAACTACATTTTATGCATTGAGGGGTCCCAATTAGCGGATTTCCTCCTGCTGATTTCATATGAGTCATCAGAAAACCTGTAGCCAAAGAGCAGTCTTGACCTGATACTTACTATTTTGTGCAGGACTTTTTCAAGGTTTGTCCTGAGTGTCAATAAAAAGAAACACTCAGGAAAAAAAATCTGTAATCCTACCCATTTTGGAAGCCCTGCTTGATAGAATATCTGTGATGTGGCCATTTGAGGCCCCTTGGGTGGAGTCATGTAAACATGAATTTATATCTTGTTCTTGAACCACACATTTCACAGAGGCATTTTTGCTTAGGGGAGTAAAAACTCACCAGATGGTGTCTGTGTTGGTCCAGCTGTTCTCTTAGGCAGGAATGCCATTGGAGTTGCTGACAAGTCCAGGTACACATTTTACGAAAAGCATGATTAAACTTTTATATAAAGAATTGAGGCTTAAGGTGATTAAAACCTCACCCTGCTGTCTCAACCAACTGGCTTGTTGGAAGTTTTACTGGGCCTCAAGGCAAATGTGTTTTTTTTTTAAAAGAAAAGTGTTGATGTGACAAGGAAAGATGACTTGCCTGCCTTCCTTCTGCTTCACTGACAGACCTTGAAAGGTTTTTCACATTTTGTGACAGGTGAAAGGGCCAACAGATGTAATCATGGAAACTGCTGGTCCAAAACAAGCCTCTGGAGAGTGTGGCTTCATACATCCTGAAGATGTTCAGCTTGTGTGACTGTTGGACTCTGATAAGGGAACTTACCCAGAAACATCTGGAAGAAATCCAGTCCATCCAGAAAATCATAGCCAGAAGAGGGACTTCAAAGCAGAGCAGAAGATAATAGAGTGAACTGCTAGCAAATTGGCAAGCTTTATAAAGTCCAGAAGAAGGTGAGCTCCATCATCTATTAAAGGTTTATGCCAGACAGATTTAAGAGGCAACAAATATGGCATGTGAACTTTCGGAGAGATGGAAAGGAGAGAATGCAAGAGCTGCATTTGAAGATATTTACTTATGGGAGGTGAAAGGCCAAAAGGAACCAGAAATGGAACTGCTCAGCATCAACAAGAATTAACCCAGTTAACTAGTGGGTTTACTGCAGATTGTGCCAGAAAATATCTGAGAGGTGGGCTTGACAGTAAACCCTAATGTGTATGCTTGGATTCACCAGGAGGTGACGTACTTGGGATACATAATGGGGAAGTTAAACCACAAATGTAAAATCTAAATCCATCCATTGAACAACAGACCAAAGGATGCTAATGAAGGTCAGAGATTTCAAGGGATTTTTAAGTTGAATTAGACAATTTAGTCCACATTTTCCACCTTTGCAATTCCCCTGTTCTGAAAGCAAAATCTAATAAAGTGAAGTAGATTGTGGACTGTGAAGTGACTTTCAAGCCTAGGAGAACAGCTTATGTGAGATTGTCCTGGCTTGAACAACTGAGATTTTCAGCAGCTGATACTGTGTTCAGGATGATACATTTCTAGTAGAATTTGGGACAGTGTTTTCCAGAAGAATAAAGAACTGCTTATCTCCTCCTTTAAACAAAAGCAATTTCCTCCAGAGACCAGTTATGTTTGAGTCAAAAAGTTAATATGTGTCAAAAGGATGCTGAACGGGTTGAAGAATTATCTTCAGGAGAGTTCATCAGGCACTTGATGAATAAACAGAATGCCATACTTATTTGGAGGTATATTTACCTGTTATTTTTAATCAATCTTGTCAGTGAAATTAGATGGAAAACTATCCAATCTTTCTTAAATGGCAGTTGACAAACCAGAAAATGAGTCTATAGTGTGAAGGGGGAAAATTGATGTGCCACCTGTTCCAAATAGCTTCAAGAAAGAGTTTTGTTTCTTTTCCTTTTCTCCTGCCTTTCCTCATTAATTTTTAATTTGGGAAAGGGTGAGTTGGACAGAGGGTGCACAGTTTTCTACCTAATGCTACTCCATAAGGGATTCTTCTTCTGAAGCTCCTGTCCATTCCTCTCTTGGCAACCAAGTTCTGCCTTCTCAAATCTCAAGATAAAATTCTCAGTGACCTCTTCCTCTCAAAACTCATAAGATCTGGATTTATCTAAGTCCTAGTGATGTCAGAAGGAGTAACTCCACTGATGTCTGTGAAATTACAGTGGTGAAAAACGGGTGTGAATGAGATCTATATCAGGGCCTCAGAGTTTAGATTTCGTCTGAGCAACTACAGGTGCTTGTACAGCTGAAATTAAAGACTGTCTTTTATTTTTGTTCCTCTCTTTTGGAAATGAACAGTAGATCTGAGAAAATTTTTTGATCAAATTGCTTATTCTCCAGAAAATGCATTGTCAAGTCCACCAGAACTATTTGCAAATTTATGTCGAGTTCACTGAATGCTTTTGGCCAAACTGAAAAAGTATAAACATTTCACTGATGTCGAAACAAAATATTTTTTGTTTTGTTTTGACCCCAAAAAATTAGTTTTGTCTTTCAGGCTTCACAAATTGGCAAGAGAAGGAGGCGGCAATGGTGCCATCATCCCTTCCCATGTAAGTTTTAGCCCAGTGGTTTTGGAACTCCCTTGGCCATGGGAAACCTAGGCTCAAGTCCCCTTTATGCCTGTTGTTGAGAAGGAATTTAAACTCAGTCATTCCCCATTGTAAGAGAGTGTCCTGATTATTAGACACTCAATCTCTCCGCTTTCTCAATCTCTCCGCTTGAGTCTGTTCAACTTTTTATCAACAATTAAATAGTTATTGGAGCACAGACCTGACCTTGGCTCTCACTCATCCTAGATGAGTGTCTAACTACCAGTCTATAGCGTCATTCTCCCTCTCTTTCCCTGGCCCAATGATTATTCATGCACATTGGAAAATGCACATTGGAAGACAGAATCCCAACTATACATATAAAATGATGGGATCTAAATTAGCTGTTACCACTCCAGAAAGAGATCTTCGAGTCATTGTTGATAGTTCTCAGAAAACATCCACTCAGTGTGCAGTGGCAGTCAAAAAAGCTAACGGAATGTTGGGAATCATTAAGAAAGGGATAGATAATAAGACAGAAAATATCATGTTGCCTCTATATAAATCCATGGTATGCACACATCTTGAATACTGCACGCAGATGTGGTTGCCCCATTTAAAAAAAGAAATCTTGGACTTGGAAAAGGTTCAGAGAAGGGCAACAAAAATGATTAGGGGAATGGAACAGCTTCCATATGAGGAGAGATTAATATGACTCGGACTTTTCACCTTGGAAAAGAGATGACTGAGGAGGCATATGATTGAGGTCTATAAAATCATGACTGATGTGGATAAAGTGAATAAGGAAGTGTTATTTACTCCTTCTCATAACACAAGAACTGGGGGTCACCAAATGAAATTAATAGGCAGCAGGTTTAAAATAAAACAAAAGGAAGTATTTCTTCACACAGAACATAGTCAACCTGTGCAACTCTTTGCCAGAGGATGTTGTGAAGGCCAAGACTTAATGGAGTTCAAAGAAGAACTAGATAAATTCATGGAGGGTAGGTCCATCAATGGCTATTAGCCAGGATGGGCAGGGGTGGTGTCCCTAGCCTCTGTTTGCCAGAAGCTGGAAATGAGTGACAGGAGATGGATCACTTGATAATTACATGTTCTGTTCATTCCCTCTGGGGCACCTGGCATTGGCCACTGTCAGAAGACAAGATAGTGAGCTAGATGGGTCTTTGGTCTGACCCAGTATGGCCGTTCTGAGGTTCATTGTTATCATGAATGACTATGAACTGCCTCTATGAATGACTGAGCTAAAGTCTGTAGAGCGAGGCGGTAGCGGCGGTGCCCTCACCTCTTCCTGCTCCAGATGTATGTGAATCCTTTATTTGCTTTTATCAAAATACTTGAAAGTCAAAAAATTTAAACTCAGAAGTTTTCATGTCGGTAATGTTGAACTTTGTCAATTAGTTTTGACTTGACTTTTTTTTTTCTTCTACTGTTTGATTTGCTGATAGATTTAAAAAAAATAACATCTTTGGTTTGACCCAAAATGAATTTTTGTTTTCACGTTTTTTGAAACTGTCAGTGAACTGAAAAATCCATTATTTGTCTCCCTCTAATGAACAGCTAGGGCAAGAGACTACTCAGTATCCTGAAACTGAATGTGAACAGCCAGATTTGGGTGTTGACAAGTTAATTCTCAAACTCACTGAATACCCTCTTGTGTCTTCCTACTCCTCTCCCATTTTAGGATCTATCTTCAGGCTCAGGATCTTCTGCTTAGTTTAATCTGAGAGTCCTTTATAATGCTGTATTATCGTTGTTTCAAATTGCCATTTGTATCCAGGAAGTCCTTAAAGAACTGCACCATCTGCTTGCGTATCTGAAGCAGATGGTGCTTTTCTGGCTCACCTCCAGACTATTTCCCTCTAGGTTTTTTCTTCCCAGACAATGTACCAGGGGTGGCTTCAATATCAGCTGCTGAGCTTGCAGTTTCTCCTTCAGCTTCCAGAATTTCCTGACTCACTTGCTATTTCTCAGTGCTCAGGTTTCAGTTGCTCCCAAACCTGGCACTAGGATGCTCTCCACAAGGTAGTCTACATCACGTAATGGAGGCATGTTCCTTAGACCTCCCCCTTGATTTAGGACCTCTCATACAAGACAATCCTACACATAATACTTACTTGCCTCCCTGATTCGTGAGAGGGAGCAGAACTGATAAGTCTTAGGCTCCAAACCCCAAGTGAGAACAAACAAGGGCCCTTGAAAGTGAATAGTATTTTTTCAAGTGGTTGAGTGTTATATACACACAGGATTTGTTCAGTTGGGAAGCTCCTTTTGGCATCTAAATTAGTGGCCTTATTTTCAGAGTGGCTTTGCACGTGGTGTTACCATTAGTGTTAATAGTACCTGGGGGCAGTCAAAACCTCTGAAAATCAAATCACTTGTTTAGATGTCTAAATATGGATTTAGGTGCTTATTTAGGTATCCCCATTTGAAATTTTTAGCCTAAGGTTCCAATTAAAATTACAAGTAAGCCACGTTAAACATCTTTACTATTTTTATTTCCATATCCCTCCTTAAATGTGTAGCTGAAAATATTTTATATTAAAATAGATAACATAATATAAGATATACCTGCAGTGTGCAACCTTATCACATCATTTATGTAGCTTTTTGCATGTATTTTGTGAGTGTATAGTGTACATACAAACATGTATCTTATATGTGTATCCCTTATCTGTATATGTTAGTAAAGTGGTTTATGGTCAATAGTGCAATATAAAAGTAATATTATTAGTAGTATTGATATTCATTATTGTCATTTGTATTTATTTTATTGGCTTGGTGTGTGGTGCAGCCATTATCAAGGTATTAAATAATAAACAACAATCTGATGAGAATAAGCACAGTGCGGTATTGCAGCTGAAAGTTGCACAGCCCTTTGAGGCTTTAAACTGCACCAGAAATCTCCGTTCACATCAAGAAGCAGCCCCTGCAGTTGTTGAGCTGCTGACAGAGATTCTGTAGATTCTGCAGTCACAGACAAATTTAGCAAGCATAAAACCCTAAAAAGGTTGAGACAGTTCCTTAATCTTGGTACTGTGGAGCGAAGTACTGTAGTCTGCAACAACCCCACAACAATCCGATCCATTAGTAAGAAAGTAGACGAATTGACCAGATCAATATATTCCAATATTAATGCTAACAAATGAAAACTGATGACAAAAACATGAGAAAGAAACCATACTAATCAAATAGGAAGGGAGGTGGAAACCCCTGCAAATTTCAATTGTCTGGGAGTTGAGTGATTATGTGGCAGCCAAATTATCTAGTTCAACCTGGAAGGTCAGTAACACTATATTAAAACTGAGCAATAGCAATTTCTTTAACTGTGTATAGGGTGCTCCAGGTAGTTAACTTCAAGAAATGAGTGTAAGAAGGTTTCAGATTCACACACCATCAATTGCTCATGTAGTGGCAGTTTGCAGATCAATCAAAAATTGTGCTTGCATTTAAAAGCCTCTTGTAATAGAAAACAGAATAACTATTCCTTTTTCAGATTTAATACTCTTGTAAGATTTGTCACCACAGAAAAATATTCCCTTGCCAATGCAAGAAATCAGAAATCACAAAAGTACTTCAATATCAGTTTGTTAGAACCTCTTATGAATACTTTCTCTACCACAGAGGGTAGGATTTTAAGAGTCCACAAAAGCTTGTTGTTAGATACAGTACTTGTTACTAGTAGAACCATGAAGTGTTAACCTGGTTGCTTATAGGCATATCAGGAGTGATTCTTGTCAGCCCTCCTATTTGCAATAATGTTGCAATAGCTAAAACTGAAATGACAGCAGAGCTGGTTCCTTTCAGCAGCCTGCGTGTATCTGACGAAGGGTAAAATTTTCAAATGCACCCAAGTGTCTGAGCAGCCTAAGTCTCATTGAAAGTCAGTGGGACTTAGTCTCAGTATTCACCTAAGTATTTTTGAAAATTTTACCCTAAATAATATTTTTTTAAAAAGATACCTATTTCCAAATTCTTTCAGTACACTGGTTGTGACTGAAAAGGCAATATTTGATTATCATTTTGTCTCTGATATTTACATGGCACTGATTTGAAAACTTGTTAAAATATCCTAAATAAAGAAAGAGATAAGTCAGTACTTAACAGCAGTTCCCACAACATGTCTAAGATACAACAATCCCTCCCTCTGGTTGAGACGAGAAATAACTTATATCTCTCAGATATCAAGACATGATAGCTGCTGGTAAATCATAGAAATGTGGGACTGGAGGTCATCTAGTTCAGCCCTCTGCACTGACATTAGCTCAAGTAAACCATCCCTGACAGGTGTTTGTGGAAGCCCCATTACTGGAAGATTTTCGTCCTCCCTTGGACGCCTATTTCAATGCATAACTATCCTTATAGTTGGAAAATTTCCCCAAATATCTAGCTTAATTCTCCCTTGCTGAAGATTAAGCCCATTGCTTCTTGTCCTACCTTCAGTGAACACGGATAACAATTGATCACTGTCCACTTTAATATATTTGAAAGACTACTACCAGGTCCCCTTTCAGCCTTCTTTACTCAAGACTAAACATGGCCAGGTTTTCTAAAACCTTTTGTCATTTTTGCTGCTTTCTTCTAGACTCTGTCCAATTTCTCCACAAGTTTCATAAAGCATGTCACCCAAAAGTAGACTCTGTTCCTTCTAAAGGCCACTACAGTACTTGTAATCCATAAAGTAAAAACAATAAAAAAAACACCTTGAGAAGATTCTGAACAAGTTGAAATGGGAAGGGAATGCTTTCATTTGGCATCTTCAGGCTAATGTCTAAAACTTCACAAAAATTGAATTATGCAAATATATACATTTAAAATAAGGCTTCACCACAAGAGGGAAAACATTACTGCTCTCTTTTTTAACCTTTACTCATAAAACTGAAGGACTAATTTAATGGCTAAGCATAATACAGAGGGGCACTTTTGAAGCTTCCCTGTATTGGAATCATAGGGCCCAATACTGCTCCTTTCAAGTCAATGGCAAGACTGCTATTGCCTTCAGTAGTGCAAATCAGCCCTTTAAACCCTGACATCCAACATTTAGTATCGTGATATTGTGAATCAAGGGGTCAGATACAAGAGCAGAAATAGGTTTCTGAACGATGGAAGTTATCAGGAGAGCATAATTTTTGAGAGCTGTACTACAAGAAAACAAATTCTTAACAGTAACTCAGAGCGGAGTTGTGCATGCCTTGATTGAGGCATTTGAACTTAGTCCATGGAGGCAGCAAAGTTGCAGAGTCTAGATATTACTATGGAATGCAATTTTGAGATGCTGATTCATAGATTCAAGAGGACATGTGTGACTATGTAGTGGAACCTGTTACTGATACTTTGCCTTTTTTAATGAAAGAGGTATTGTATATTAAAACTTTCATAGAGAGTACAAAATGTTATTTCTGCTAAAAACAGCCTTCATCTCAAACTCACATTATCCTAAAATGATAAAGATTTATTCTCTTTACATCTATGTATGTTCTAACTCAATATACAAGTTACAATATAAGGAAGTCAAAGAAGTGAGGAAAAATATTACAGCTGAATAAGAACTTCTCTAAGTACAGATCTCAAAGAATTTGATCTCAGCCATTAATACGTTAGCAATTTGTGATAGTATGGTACACTGCTGGAGAGATCAAGTGGAATTAAAAAAAGAACAAAATTTGACATCCAAACAAAAAATCTCCTGGCAATGCAAAGGGTAATGAATATCAATCAAGATGTGAACAGGATGTACATCCGACTATATGATGGAGGAAAAAGTCTGCTATCTGTGGAGAAAGCAATTAACAAAGAAGTCTATAACATCAAACTATATGAGGAGTTAGACAGAATAAAAGATCATCTGGTTATGATAACAAGTGATGACCAAACATGCATCCCAGAAGCATAAAAGAAAAGAAAAAGCAAACCACTAAAGAAAGACTTGAAAGATTTACACAGAAATCAGTGCACATATACTGTTGGAGAGAGATCAATCCCATTATATCGAAGATTAACAATCTCATGGCTTGTAGAAGGATTCCTCAACAGAGTGACAGAAAGCTTCATTTTGAGTACACAGGAGCAGTCCTTAAGGTTTCATTACATTTAAAACAAAACTGACCAATAGAACTGCTTCCCAAACTGCAGAATGTGTTCCAGAAAGAAAGAGAGGGTGGAGAATGTATTGAGCACCTGGCTGGGAGGGAACATAATGAGGTTGCCAAGTGTCTGCATTAAAGCCTCTGTGGTAAGTACAGATTTAAACAAACAATGCAGTATTACAACCACCAAAATGAAAATGCTCTAGAGAACGAAAAGTGTAAAAGTTTATTTGACCTGGCAGTTGTCAAGACTGAATGGTGCAGGCAAACAGGCTGGCCATTGTTGTTGAAGAAAAGAGGAGAAACAAAACTGTGTTAATTGATATTGAAATACCAGCAGACAGAAACATAAAAAAGAAACAAAGAAAGTATGAAGAACTCTGTCATGAAGCGGAAAGATTATAGAAAACTGAAACAAAGATGATCTCAATGACTACTAGAGAACTTGGCACAATCACTAAGGGTATGATTGAGCAATGCAAGAACGTGTTAGGAATGCAAGACATCTCAATCAGTGACCTCCAGAAGTCAGCACTCTTAGGCACTGCAAGAATTTTAACGAAAGTCAGAGGAGAACAAATGCATTTGAGCACCTAAAATGCAGAAATTTTGCAGAGTTTAATGAAACTCCTGGCTTCCCAAACCTCTGGAGTCAGTTCGCGGTCGGGATTTATTGGTGACTTATGCGGATAACTTTTAAACAGTAGCTCTCTCCTTTCTATGGTTAAAGATTTTTTATGCTGTGAAGGCTGTTTTAAAAAAATAATTTCCATGATGTAATACTGAGGGATTATAATAATATTAATATTTTTTGCAGAGATGTCTGAAGTATCTTTTAGCATATGTTATTATAAATCAAAATATAATAAAAACTAGTGGGACTTACATGCTTGCATCAATTATAAATTTATACCTAAATGCATTATAGGAGCAGTTATTAGCTGTCAGAATAACAAATGATAAAAGGTAATCGAGGATATAGAATCATTTTGAAAAAGGGAGGTGAACATTCGGGGCATATTTAATATCTGTCCACCCGTTTCTCCTGTGCGTGCGCATGTGTGTGTGTATAAATATAAGTGCACTATGGAACTGTGTATCTCAAACTTTGTAAGGGATTTTATAAAAAACAATAAGAACAAACAGTAAAAAATACTAAGGCTGAATTGTGACATTTAGGCACAGCCCTGTGCTGGGTACGCTGCAGAGCCTCACCACCAGGGTAGAGTATCAGAGAACATTCTGCTTCAGAAAAGTACAGTGCTTCCCAGAGCAGATATCTAGGAGGCATGGGGTCTGCAGTTCAGGGTAGCCCTTATACTGGCTGCACAAGGTTGGGGTGAATGTCCTCACTCCTTTCTCTCCCATTGCCAGATGCTTAGGGCCTGCCATAGTTTATACCTTCATAAGCACCCTGATAAATTGGACTGATAGCCAGGGAACAGAACCAGGGTAACTCTTTTTGATGCCTCTGAGCAATGCAATGAAAGTACACCAAATTATATAGATGCATTTTGAATGGTTTGCTGGATGTTGTCTACAACTCTATTAATTGAGTGTCCTATTGTTCACTTTATGCTTCTTTCTGGCTTGATTATGGCTGCCACAAAAAGTCACATGACCTTAATACAGTTTTTTAAAAAAATCTTTGCAGTGCAGTTATGCTCTGTAAAGTGACTCTCTCAGAATTCTGGCACTGCTTTACACTTAATGCTATTCTCATTTGTTCATTTTATACTTTTTTTTCTCCTGCTAGTGATGCAAGCTTGATATGGGACCTGCTAGTCAAGTTGTGTCAATGCATTAATTACCACAAGTAATTAAATATCCTGTCATTGGAATTTAGTTAACAACTGTTGAAGATTTAAATTCCAAAATATAATCCAATTTAGTTCACCATAGTATAGCTGCTTTGGGTCTGGAATGCTAAGAGAAATCAAATGGAGTAGACAGAAGTAGATATGACTAAGTATACCCAGAGAAGAGATCTTCTTAGTAAGAATGTACAGATGAGTTTATTTTATTCTATCAGTCAAAAAAGTTTGACTATGTGGCAACAGCACAAGTTAATAAATGCTGTGACATTCAAATATATGGGATACTCCCAAACTTATGGCTAAGTACATAGAACCTTCCCTATAAGGTCTGAGGGGACAGAGCTGTCAAAGCCTGGAATCTATGTTGGTAGAAATGACACTGTTCCTATTTTTGGTTCTGCATCCTAAATTTCACAAAACATCTTAACTGTTATCTGAACTAGTTTGGTTATATTTAAGAATCATACATATTATACCTAATGTAGATTTGGGGCTATGCAGGGCCGGCGCTTCCATTTAGGTGACCTAGGTGGTTGCCTAGGATTTGAGAGGGCGGCAGACTGCTCCGGTGGACCTCCCGCAGGCGTGCCTGTGGAGGGTCCGCTGGTTCCGCGGCTCCGGTGGAGCATCCGCAGGCACGCCTAGGGCACCAAAAACCCTGCGCCGCTCCTGGGGCTATGCGATGGCCTTTATACCACAGCCTAGTATAGCTAGCTGTGGGGGGAGGGCTGATTTAGCAGATTGTACACTGGTCTGGAACTCAGGAAACCGAGGTTTAATTTCTGAGTCTGTCACAAACTTTCTGCATGACCTTGAATGTCAATGTGAGTTAAATGCTTAGGCCCAGATTTTTAAAGGTATAATGTTTATCTGCATCTCTGTGTGCTTACTGACTTTAAAAGAATCTGGCCATTTGCTCTCTCAAGATCTTTTAAAATTCCCAGTCTAAATAGTTTTGCAGGTTAAATTTGCAGTTAGAACATTAAAATATTGTTCCCAGTTTTAGTTTAATAATCTCATCTTTCCATTTGTTTTAAGTAAACAAGAATTAATATTTGTTAGACATTATTTTGAAGGTAAACAGTATAGTTCCCTAGAATACCAATGTTATTTAACAGTTAGAATGTGAGTTCTATCCCTAGCTCTGCTTTTTGCTAGCTGAACAAGCTTAGGCAAGTCACTTATCTTCTCTATGACTCTATTTACCCATCTGTAAAATAGGTATAATAATTAAATCCTTCACAATGATGTTGGGAGTCTTCAGTAAAATTTGCAGAGCCCTTGAAAATGCTCAGAAGAAAGATGTTGTACAAGTTACTGAACATATGGCCCATGGCAAGGATCTTAATGTAATATCTTGAGTTGAGTAGTGCAGTAAAGTTATAACTGAGATATACAAAAACAAGATTTGTATTCCAAACAGTATGACCAATTAAGAACTTCATTGCAGGAATGCAGGCAGAATTTGGTAATGGAGTCAAGTAATATACTGTTATGGAAAAGCCCCAACAGCTGATTTATTATGGTTTCACTGAATACGTCTATGTCTTTTTCATTCTGTTTTTATAGTATCGGTCAGGACGGGATCCTCAGCGAGGCTCAGACAATATTTCCAATAAATCTTCAGACAGTGATGTCAGTGATGTGTCAGCTGTATCAAGGACAAGCAGCGCTTCTCGTTTCAGCAGCACAAGCTACATGTCTGTCCAGTCAGAACGACTGAGAGGGAACAAGAAAATAAGGTGAGTAACAGAACTAGGAAGTTGGTCACTTATATCCTTATAGAATACTTTTCAGGTGAGTGCATGTGAAAATTTTGCTAAACTTTAATTTATATAATATTAATAAAATTTATAGGGCCTTCCAAAATACAGGTTTTCATTTATTGTTGTGTTTCTACTGCTTTTTTGATTCCTTATGCTAGGTATTTTTTGTAAATCAATAAAGGGATTTTCTTGTGTGCAAACTTAAGCATCTTGAGGGCATTTGTTACACTTAGACTTGCATCTTTTAAAAAAAGGCTCTCAAAAATATTAAGCGGTTTAAAGGATAATTTTATTTGCAAAATACTTGCCAGCAGTTTCAGAGTCATTACAACATACTTTACAAATGGAGCAGAGACTATCCTGCTGCATCTCCACAATTTCTATGCTTGAATTTAGGACTGTCAATTTATCGCAGTTAACTCATGCTACTAACTCAAAAAAATTAATTGTGATAAAAAAATTAATCACGATTATTCACAGCTTTAATCGCACTGTTAAACAGTAACAGAATACCAATTTAAATTTATTAAATATTTTTGGATGTTTTTCTATATTTTCTAATATATTGATTTCGATTACAACATAGAATACAAAGTGTATAGTGCTCACTTTATATTATTATTTTTATTACAAATGTTTGCACTGTAAAATGATAAAAGAAATAGTATTTTTCAGTTCACCTCATACAAGTGCTATAGTGCAATCTCTTTAGCATGAAAGTGCAATTTACAAATGTAGTTTTTTTATTACATAACTGTATTCAAAAACAAAACAAGGTAAAATTTTAAAGCCTACAAGTCCACTCAGTCCTACTTCTTATTCAGCCAATCACTAAGACAAACACATTTGTTAACATTTACGGGAGATAATGCTGCCCACTTCTTATTTACAATGTCACCTGAAAGTGAGAACAGGTGTTCACATGGCACTTTTATAGTCGGTATTGCAAGGTATTTATGTGCCAAATATGGTAAACATTTGTATGCCCCTTCATGCTTCGGCCACCATTCCAGAAGAAATGCATCTTTTTTTTTAATGATACATTAATTAAATTTGTGACTGATCTCCTTGGAGGAGAATTATATGTCTCCTGCTCTGTTTTACCCACATTCTGCCATATATTTCATGTTATAGCGGTCTTGGATAATGACCCAGCACATGTTGTTCGTTTTAAGAACACGTTCACTGCAGATTTGACAAAATGCAAAGAAGGTACCAATGTGAGATTTCTAAAGATATATACAGCACTTGACCCAAGGTTTAAGAATCTGAAGTGCTTTCCAAAATCTGAGAGGGACAAGGTGTGGAACATGCTTTCAGAAGTCTTAAAAGCGCAACACTCTGATGTGGAAACTACAGAACCTGAACCACCAAAAAAAGAAAATCAGCTGTCTGCTGGTGGTCTATGACTCAGATGATCAAAATGAGCATGCGCATCCGTACTGCTTTGGATCAGTATCAATCAGAACTCATCAGCACCATGGACACGTCCTCTGGAATGATGGTTGAAGCATGAAGGGACATATGAATCTTTAGCGCATCTGCCACATAAATATCTTGCGACACCAGCTTCAACAGTGCTATGCGAATGCCTTTTCTGACTTTCACGTGACATTGTAAACAAGAAGTGGGCAGCACTATCTCCCGTAAGTTCCCAATAAAGTGATTGGACTACAGTACTTGTAATGGGGGAATTGAAAAATACTATTTCTTTTGTTTTTTACAGTGCAAATATTTGTAATAAAATAAACATAAAGTGAGCACTGCACACTTTGGATTCTGTGTTGTAAATGAAATCAATATATTTGAAAATGTAGAAAATATCCAAAAATATTTAAATAAATGGTATTCTAATATTGTTTAACAATGCAATTAATCGTGTGATTAATTGTGATTAATTTTTTTAATTGTGACAGTCCTACTTGAATTGCCATACTTTTAAAACCTCTTGTAAAGTGCTTCTATAGATACTGGACCCAGTAATAATAATAAATATGTTGCTGTGCAACTCTCATTGTTTAGTCTTCAGTAAGAGTTGGACAGTGTATTTGAAAGCAGAAATAAACTCACCATCCATTCGTTGAACACTCAAAACACCAATCAAACTCAGTGGGACTTTGGGCACAAAAGGGATGTAAGATTGGGCCTTAAATATTTGGCACTAATATTCCTAATTCTGGGAAATTTCCCCTCCCAAGATAAATTATGTTTAAAAAGGTAGGTTTAAGTATCTCTCATTTTGCATAATTGATATTGTCTGGAACACAGAACTGTGCATTCCATGTGTTTAGGCACACTTTTGTGTGATTTATCAGCATGTAACTTTGTATACAAAATATGTACATTACAGACTCTCCTGAAAAAATGGTTGCATCTTAATCTTTGTCTAGCCTGTGCTGGAAGTTGGCCAGCACGCTTTTACCTTTCACTACATTTTCTCTTCCAATTTATTCCTTTTCTTTTAAATTTCTTTTTGTGTACTGCATGAATGCTTCTTCTCTACACCCTAACTTCACTTTGTCTTCTTTTTTGTTTGCATGCCTTCCTCAATTTGTGTTGACTTCAGAAGGTCAAGGGATATAGAGGGAAAAAAAGAGGGAGGACAGGAAGGGGATGAGCATGAGGAGATATTTCCTGAGGAGGAGGAGAAGCAGGAGCTTGAGGAAAAAGTGAAGCAAGAACAAGTTAATGAAAAGGGGGAAGAGCAAGAAGTGATAGAAAACTGTGATAAGGAGGAAAGCAAAGAATCAGGAGATGATGAAAAGATCCATGATGGTCAAACTGAGGAAGGGAAAGAGAAAAAACAGAGAAAAAAAGAGGATTTACAAAGGCGATTCTCACAAGATGATGTCAGGTAAAATATATTTCTGTTTGTAGATACAGTAGTTCCCTATGCTCCTGTAGCTCTTTTTCCAATGCCTGGATCCTATTTGTTTTCCCATTTGTATTTTATTTGCTATAGTTTGTTGTTTATGTTACCTGCAGCCCCCTTCACCTTCAACTATAATTCTTTAATAGCGAACAAATTTATTTCTTGATTTTAATGGAATGGTTCTGCAAACAGAATAATTAAACACCTTAACTTCACCCTTTAGGATGTAGGCAGCCACAGCCTTTTGTTCCTTTTGAACTGGCTTATAGTTTGTGTTTGACTGTATGACATAATTCTGGGGAGCTAGCAGGTGAGCACTACAGTAGAACCACAGAGTTACGAACACCAAAGCTACGAACCGACCAGTCAACCACACACCTCATTTAGAATTGGAAGTACACAATCAGGTAGCAGCAGAGACAAAAAAGTACAGTGCAGTGTGATGCAGTAGGGACTGTCTGTGTGGGGAGTGGGAGAGCAGGGGAGGACTTTAGGTGAGGGACAATACCTGAGCCTGTAACCTGAGCTAGGCAGGGGGGTGGGAGGTCAACACTTTTGCCCAGGAAGCTGGACAAAGGAAGGGGCCAGCTGGAGGGAGTTAGTTTCAGTTTCGGGTTTGGGCTGGGTGGTGGGAAATTCAGGGGATCCTAGCTAGGATCCAAGCACCCTGAAAGCCCAGAAGGACTCGAGGGAGGGGTCCTGACTGTGCCTGCAAGCTCTGCTGTAACCTGTGATCCTGTTGTCCAATAAACCTTCTGTTTTACTGGCTGGCTGAGAGTCACTGTGGGTCCCAGGAAGAGGGGTGCAGGGCCGGACTCCCCCACACTCCGTGACAACTGGTGGCAGCGGCGGGAGATACTGCACCCCGTGGACGGCGCTTCCTGCAGTAAGTGACTGGGGAGCAGTAAAACGAAGGGGTGGTTAACCCCTGGGAGTGTGTGCCCAGTGAGAAGGACTTTGCAGTAACAGGGTCCCCCGGGGGATCACAGCGAGCGGTCCCAGGGGCGGAGGAGTCTGCAGCTCGACCCTGGCAGAGAGGTGGTGACCTCAAGAAGGGCTGGTGCACTAGAGGTCCCCCTGGAAACCGTGGGGAGCGGTGAGCACCCCGGCCTGTGAGTGGCCAGCAGGAAGATGTATGCCAAGCGGCGCAAGTGTGACCTGGTGGAGCTGTGCAAGCAGAGGGGGCTGCACCCAGGGAGGCTCAGCAAGGACCAGCTGATTGCCCAGCTGGAGCAGGGAGACCGCATGAATGAACGGAGCCCTGTCTCTGAGGGAAGCAGCCGAGCAGATGCAGCGCAGGCACCAGTGACTGTCCCTGCGGGGAATGGTCAGCCGGCAGACGAGGGCTTCCCGAGACCCCCCCTTCCTAGGCGTAGAGGAAGGGCGGGGAGGAGCCCAGTGTATACCGAGGGCACCGTGACACCCCCGGCCAGCAGGGGAGCATCACGGCGAAGCTCACCCCCCAGCAGGGGATCCTCCCGGCAACGCTCGGCATCCGTGGAGCGGATGCGGCTGGAATATGAAAGGGAGCTGAGACGGGAGGAGCTCGAGTTAAAGAGGCGAGAGCTGGAGGAGAAGGCAAAACAGCGTGAACATGAGGAGAACCAGCGTAAACATGAGGAGAACCAGCGTAAACATGAGGAGAACCAGCGCCAGCGTGAGTGGGAGGAGAAGGAGAAACAGCGTAAACATGAGCTGGACCTGGCCCAGCTGAGGAGCAGTGGGGCCCCGGCTGCAGTGAGTGAGGGGGGACCCAAGCCTACAAAGAGCTTTGATAAGCACTTGCTGCCCCGGCGTAAGGAGGGGGAGGACATAGATACCTTCCTGACGGCCTTTGAGAATGCCTGCGAGCTGCACAGGGTTGACCCTGCAGACAGGATCGCAGTTCTCACCCCCTTACTGGACTCCACAGCCGTGGAGGTGTACAGCCGACTGAAAGGGGCGGAGGCAGGGGACTACGAACTGTTCAAACAGGCCCTGCTCCGCGAGTTTGGGCTGACTCCTGAGATGTACCGGAAAAAGTTCCGGAGCCAGCGTAAAACCCGTGAGGTCACATACCTACAACTGGTCAACCGGGCGCAGGGGTATGCCCGCAAGTGGACAGCTGGGGCCCAAACTAAAGAGGACCTGCTTGACCTATTCATACTGGAGCACCTGTACGAGCAGTGCCCGGCCGACCTGAGGCTGTGGTTGATGGACCAGAAGCCGGAGAACCCGCAGCATGCAGGCCAGCTGGCCGACCAATTTGTGGACAGTCGGGCAGGGGATGGCAGGGAGGAGTCTCGAAGGAGCAGGCCTGCCTCAACGCAGAGAGAGAGTCATCATGGGACCTCCCAAAGGGGGCCTATGGAGAACCCCCCCAAAAGGGGAACATCCAGCGGCAGGTCCCTTCGACCCACTCAAGGGGACCCATGAGATATGAGCTGCTATCGCTGTGGCCAACAAGGTCACATACGGGCCCAGTGCCCCAAGCTTAGGGACAGACCAAGCAGACCCAACCCGCAGAGGGTGGACTGGGTAAAAACCCAATCGGAGGAGGGGCTACATTCCCAGGAAAGGGGGGTTGGCAACATACCACCTGTGGATGCTCCCGGTTCCGGGTTTTTGGTTTACCGGGTGGGCGCGGGGCTGCCCCTCCGGAAAGAGTGCATTGTTTCCCTGGAAGTGGATGGAAGGAAGGTCACTGGGTACTGGGACACGGGCGCAGAGGTGACGCTGGCCCGGCCCGAGGTGGTGGCCTCAGATCGGATGGTGCCCGACACCTACCTGACCCTGATGGGCGTGGGCGGGACCCCATTCAAGGTACCCGTGGCAAGGGTACACCTGAAATGGGGGGCCAAGGAGGGCCCCAAGGATGTGGGGGTGCACCAATATTTGCCCACTGACGTGTTAATGGGAGGGGACCTTGAGGACTGGCCTAGTAACACCCAGAGTGCCCTGGTCGTGACTCGTAGTCAGAGTCGGCAAATGGCACTGCTCCCCGACAGCGGGGAAGGTACTCGACCTGAGGTGCAGGACCCTAACTCAGGGAGCGGGGAACGCCCAGGGGCGCGGTGCAGAGAGGCTGCAGCCTCAGACCCAGCCAGCAAGAGAGAGCCGGTCCCCATTCCTGTCCCAGCTGCTGAGTTCCAGGCCGAGTTGCAGAAAGATCCCTCCTTGCGGAAGCACAGGGACCGGGCTGACCTTAGTGCGGTACAGACCATGAGGAGAGGTTGCAAGGAGAGGTTCCTGTGGGAGAAGGGGTTCCTGTACCGAGAATGGGCTCCCCCAGGGGAAGTAGAGTCATGGGGGATCAGGAGGCAGCTGGTGGTTCCCCAGAAGTTCCGTCACAAGCTGTTGTACCTGGCCCATGACATCCCTCTCGCAGGGCACCAGGGAATCCGGCGCACCAGGCAGAGGCTGCTACAGAACTTTTACTGGCCTGGGGTCTTTACCCATGTCCGACAGTACTGCCAATCCTGTGACCCCTGCCAGAGGGTGGGGAAGGCCCGGGACAAGGGGAAAGCGGCTTTGAGGCCTTTACCCATCATAGAAGAACCTTTCCAGAAGGTGGCCATGGACATAGTGGGACCTCTCAGCAAGACGACCCGGTCAGGGAAGAAATACATCCTGGTGGTGGTGGATTTTGCCACTCGCTACCCCGAGGCGGTGGCCTTGTCCTCTATCGAAGCAGACACAGTGGCAGATGCGCTGCTGACAATTTTCAGCCGGGTGGGGTTCCCCAAGGAGGTCTTAACGGACCAGGGGTCCAACTTCATGTCGGCCCTGCTCCGGTCCTTATGGCAGAAATGTGGGGTCCAGCACAACTGGGCCTCAGCGTATCACCCCCAGTCCAACGGGCTGGTAGAAAGGTTCAACGGGACGCTGAAGATGATGCTAAAAACATTTATGAACCAGCATCCGCAAGATTGGGACAAGTACTTACCTCACCTGCTGTTTGCGTACAGGGAGGTACCCCAGGAATCTACCGGGTTTTCACCTTTCGAACTGTTGTACGGAAGGCGGGTGAGGGGGCCCCTAGACCTGATGAGGGACGAATGGGAGGGGAAGGCCGCTCCCGAGGGAGAGTCAGTGGTGGAGTATGTCCTCACCTTCCGGGAAAGACTGGCCGAGCTCATGGGCCTGGCCAGGGAGAATCTGGCCCGAGCCCAGAGGAGGCAGAAGGTCTGGTATGACCGCACAGCACGAGCCCGTGCCTTCGCCACCGGGGATCAGGTGATGGTTCTTATCCCCGTGAGGAGAAACAAACTCCAGGCCGCCTGGGAAGGGCCCTTCAAGGTTATCAAGCAACTGAATGAGGTAAACTATGTGGTGGAGCTGTCAAACCGGGCACATCACCGTCGGGTGTACCATGTGAACATGATGAAACCATACTATGACAGGGGGAATGTGGTGTTGGCCGTGTGTGGACATTGGGAGGGGCAGGGAGATGACCCCTTAGTGGATCTATTCCCTGGGACAAAAGCTGGTTCCCCCCTGGAGGCGATTCCCCTCTCGGATCAACTGACCCCGGGCCAGCACGCTGAGATCAGAGGGGTGCTGCATCTGTACCGACAGCTGTTTTCCAACCAGCCTGGACGCACTAATTTGACTGTCCACCGGGTGGAGACCGGGTCACATGCCCCTATAAGATGCTCCCCTTTTCGGGTCACTGGTAAAACTGCCCAGGATCTTGAAAGAGAGGTCAGGGACATGCTGGCTTTGGGGGTGATCCAGCCGTCTTCCAGCCCTTGGGCCTCACCAGTGGTGCTAGTCCCCAAGAAGGATGGGTCAATCCGGTTCTGTGTGGACTATCGAAAGCTCAATGCCATCACCGTATCTGATGCCTACCCTATGCCCAGGCCTGATGAGCTCCTAGACAAGCTAGGAGGTGCTCGGTACCTCACCACTATGGATCTTACCAAAGGCTACTGGCAAGTGCCGCTGGACGCAGATGCCAGGCTGAAATCGGCCTTTATCACCCCTCTGGGGCTCTATGAGTTTCTGACCCTGCCCTTCGGCCTCAAGGGAGCGCCGGCCACCTTCCAGCGCCTGGTGGATCAGCTACTGAGGGGGATGGAGAGTTTTGCCGTGGCGTATATTGACGACATCTGCGTCTTCAGCCAGACCTGGGAGGACCACCTGTCCCAGGTTAAACAAGTCCTAGACCGACTCCGAAAGGCTGGGTTAACAGTAAAGGCTGAGAAGTGCAAGGTGGGGATGGCTGAAGTATCTTACCTGGGCCATCGGGTGGGGAGCGGCTGCCTGAAGCCGGAACCAGCCAAGGTGGAGGTGATCAGAGACTGGCCTGCTCCCCAAACCAAAAAGCAGGTCCAGGCCTTTATTGGGATGGCGGGGTACTATCGAAGGTTCGTGCCCCACTTTAGTGCCATAGCCGGCCCCATCACTGAACTGTGCAAAAAGGGGAAGCCAGACAAGGTGATCTGGACTGAGCAGTGCCAGGAGGCTTTCCGGGCGCTGAAGGAGGCTCTGGTTAGTGGCCCAGTTCTGGCAAACCCAGATTTTGACAAACCCTTTATGGTGTTCACCGATGCCTCAGACACGGGACTGGGGGCGGTGTTAATGCAGGAGGATGAAAAGGGGGAGAGACACCCCATCGTGTACCTGAGTAAGAAGCTGCTACCCCGGGAACAAAGCTACGCGGCCATCGAGAAGGAATGCCTGGCCATGGTGTGGGCCCTTAAGAAACTAGAGCCATATCTCTTTGGGCGACACTTCACCGTGTACACCGACCACTCTCCCCTGACCTGGCTGCACCAGATGAAAGGAGCCAACGCCAAGCTCCTGAGGTGGAGCCTGCTCCTGCAGGACTATGACATGGACGTGGTCCATGTGAAAGGAAGTGCCAACCTGACAGCGGATGCGTTGTCCCGGAGAGGGGGCCCTGAACTTCCCCAGGTCACTGGGCAGAGTGACCCCGCTCAGTTCAGTCTCGAAGGGGGGAGAGATGTGATGCAGTAGGGACTGTCTGTGTGGGGAGTGGGAGAGCAGGGGAGGACTTTAGGTGAGGGACAATACCTGAGCCTGTAACCTGAGCTAGGCAGGGGGGTGGGAGGTCAACACTTTTGCCCAGGAAGCTGGACAAAGGAAGGGGCCAGCTGGAGGGAGTTAGTTTCAGTTTCGGGTTTGGGCTGGGTGGTGGGAAATTCAGGGGATCCTAGCTAGGATCCAAGCACCCTGAAAGCCCAGAAGGACTCGAGGGAGGGGTCCTGACTGTGCCTGCAAGCTCTGCTGTAACCTGTGATCCTGTTGTCCAATAAACCTTCTGTTTTACTGGCTGGCTGAGAGTCACTGTGGGTCCCAGGAAGAGGGGTGCAGGGCCGGACTCCCCCACACTCCGTGACATGCAGTACTGTCTTAAATGTAAACTACTAGACAAATAAAGGGAAAGTTTAAAAAAAAAGATTTGACAAGGTAAGGAAACTGTTTCTGTGCTTCTTTCATTTAAATTAAGATGGTTAAAAGTAGCATTTTTCTTCTGTAGAGTAAAGTTTCAAAGCTCTATTAAGTCAATGTTCAGTTGTAACTTCTGAAAAAACAATCATAATGCTTTGTTCAGAGTTATGAACATTTCAGAGTTATGAGCAACCTCCATTCCCGAGGTGTTCATAACTGTGAGGTTCTACTGTATTTAGGTCCCCTAGAGATGTCTGATTGGATATTGGGATGTAATTTTATCTAACCAGGCTGACAGTCTGGGGGTGGTAGAGGGTTAATTAACCCATTAGCTGAGGACTGATACAAAGGGTATGAGTACACTTGCACTTCAAAGCGCTTTGAAGTTTCGAGTTTGGTTGCAGCGCCAGTGCTGGGAGAGAGCTCTCCCAGCGCTGCACATACTCCACATCCTCTACGGGTGTAGCTTGCAGCGCTGGGAGCTGCGGCACTGTTTACACTGAGGCTTTACAGCGCTGTATCTCAGGGGTTTTATCATTACGGCTATTCTCTCACACTGTCTCTCTGCTTCACTGCAGAGCTTCTGCCTAGGACCTACATCAGACCTCTCTTGCCTTGCTTCCTGCTATTGATTTAAAGAAACAGTATTAATGTCTCTTTTTTTTTTCAATGGAAAAGTGTCCTCATGCAATAGGATGTGCAGCCATCTGTGAACTGCTCTGTTGTACATGGTAGAGGGGATTTTTTCTTTTTTATAACAGTATTGCCAACTCTTGCTATTTTATCATGAGTAGTGGGATTTTAGAGAGTGTTGAAGCCCAATCACATGGGAAGCTCCAGTCCCCAGTTCAGCCACAAGCCGTGTTAGTCTGTAACAGCAAAAACACTGAGGAGTCCTTGTGGCACCTTAGAGACTAACAAATTTATTTGAGCATAAGCTTTCATGGGCTAAAACCCACTTCATCAGATGCATGGAGTGGAAAATACAGAGGCAGATATATCTTTTCATGTTGTGTATTTATACCTGCCTCTGACGGGAGAACCAGGGGGTTGCTGCTGGAGGGAAACCAGGGGGCCGCTGCTTGGGGGAGGGGGACCGCCTGAGCAGTGGCCAATGTGGCTGTCCCCAGGGCCACCTGAGTGCTGGCCCTGGAGCCAGCTACTTGGGCGGCCCTGGAGTCACCCACACTGGCTGCTGCAGAAGTCACAATGGTCACGGAAAGTCACGGAGCTCTAGTCATCATCAAAAATTGGTTTATTGAGAAGCTGTCAGATCTCCAGATTTTATAATGTTAGAGATCCCTCCCCCACACATCTAAGCAAAGCACTGATAATACTCAGGAATAATGGCAACACAGACTACTTGCTATAAGCAACTAAGATGTACAAAATTGAGAACTGCAGGAGGTGGACCTCAAAAGTCAAAATCTTATGGGGACCCTGATCAGACACAAACTCAGACTGTTATGGAGAAAGGTGGGAGTATAGAATGGCTAATCATGGTCCATGCCTGCTGAAGAGAGCAGGTTTCTCCCAGAGAACTGCAGTTAGCCCCTGCAGTTTTAGAGAAGTGAAAGTCAATTCATTTTCCTGGGAGAAATAGTTCTGGAGTCAATTTTTGCCTGGATTAAGCCTTATGAAACTAAAAATTGGCATCTGTTTGATGTATAGCAAAATCACAGCATAGATCAAACTTCTTAAATAATTTTTCTAGGATACCCTTATTTGAAGGTATTCTGTATCCATGCTGCTGTGTCCTTTTGTTTGTATCAAAAACATATTGTTTCTAATTCTAACTCATTTTAAAGTCCCTTATAAATAATACTCTGAGAATAAAGTAACTGGAAGAATCCTTATGTAAGGCCAACAGACCCCAGTCATTGGTGGATGGGATCGAACTTGGGATTTCTGGAGCTTAATGAATGAGCTAAAAGCCAACTGGCTGTTAGCTAAGGATGTAGAGCAGACTCACTAATTGCATGCTCTCTCTTTCTCTAAGTGGTCTCAGTACCACTAGCTGGGACAGAACACCACACCCAGGAGGTGTGTGTGACACTTAGACAATGATTAACTACTTGTAAGAGTTCCTGGCCACCACCGCAGTAAATCTGCATCAAACTGTCCTTAACCTAAGCCATTTATTTTATTGGAACCACATTAAACATCAGTCCAAAATGTTTTTAAGGTTTGTATTGATTCAAATAATCACCCACTCTTTATGTGTCTTCCCTTTGCCCGTTGTGGCCTCTCCTTTATAGGGAACTCCAAGTAAGTTCCTCTCCCTCCTAATTTTGCTCCCACTTACACCAGTACAACCACAAATTCACTGGATTGCTCAGCAGTAATTGAGAATAGAATCTGACCAGAATTTCAGAATAGTACACAGATTCCCTTTAGATTTCCTTTGCATAATAACTTTAGCATATCAGTTTTTTCTAGTGAGGCTTTCACCTTGGCTGCAGCTATTGTTTGTTAGAGACAGTGTTTGTAGGACTGTATGAACAGGTGTATGTTAGCTTTCAGTGATTTTGGCATTCTGCTTTCACTTCTGGCCAGAACTATAAACCTCAGTTACCCAAGAATAACAATAATAGAAATATATTCATTAGGTTCAAAAAGTTATCTATTTTTAAAAAAACCTCAAGAGACTTCATTGTGAGTTCAAAGTGAAGCTGTGAATTGGTCCTTACGACATATCTGCCTGAGTTAAGTTATAATTCTAATTCTGAAATGAACTCTTGAAATGTTTACTTTCAAACATCTCTTTATTCAATAGCTTCTAGTTTAAAACTTTATTTGGACTTCATAGTTAATTAAACAATTCAGTCCCCATGTTATGAAAGGATATTACTTTTTGTGTCTGATTAGAAGTTTAGTGTATTATTTGAACTGTTTGTAGTGCTGCTCCAGTGAGTCATAGGTCAGTTTGTCATGCCAGCCTTGTCATGCATAACACTAGCTCTAGTGGAGAATGCTCCCTCCTACACTAATTATTTTTGTCTCAAAGCAATGACATTTCTCTGAAAAATGAGCAACTTAGATCCACTGTCATCTCTTGTAAAACCTTATTCTTCAGTTCCTTTACTGAACTGCTGTATGCTCTTTGAAGGTTTGAGCATTTGATTCAAATTCTGCAAATATATCCTGCCTGGCAATGTACAATATGACTGTGAAAGAACTTGGCAAGATTTCATAGGCCCAAACCTGAAGAAAGTAAGAAACTATATTAATAAAAGTGTTAGTGGGAAGGGTGCACAGTGATAAAGATGATTATTTATGGTTTGTATTATGGTAGATCCTATCAAGGTCAATACTTCCTGCTAGATGCTGTCCAAATACACAGTAAAATGTCAGGGTCTGTTATATACTTTAAGACTCTCTTCCTAAAGGGCTGTTTTGGTGCTTCATAGCCTGCTATCCACCAGTGATCAGCTAAGAATTGCTAAACTATTGACGATGGGAATTTTTGCTGTGAGATCTCTTGCACATGCCATTTATGTCCCCACCCCATCCATCTCCTAAGCTCCCACAACATTGTCTACCAGAATCGCAGAGAGATATTACATCCAGACCTGCAGTCATAACATCTTACAGTATGGATGTTGGCTCGTTGAGCACCATTGACGTACTGTTTTTGGAAGGCTCAAGAAATTCTCATCCAATACAGGAAGTTGTCTAATAGGAAGACTACTCCTCCAAATAGAAACAGTTCTCTATCCATCAGCTCAGCATAATCTGAGCCCAGTTGAGGCTCCAATACCACAGATCCTCAACTTCATGCTGCACTTAAAACAGGCTGGACTGGTTGTTTATTTTGCTCAAAGTCCATCTTACAGCAGTAACGATATGTCATGCTCTGATATGTTCATATTCATTCTTTCAACATCTAATGGTATCAAGATTTCTCAAGGACTTCCTGCATACTTACACACCTGTTAGAGATCTGACTTCTATAGGAGATCTCAACATCCTCCTCAAAGCTCATGGAACCTCTGTTCAAGATGCTATTGGATTGTTTGATACATCACTTTATCCTTAATACAGTCTGTCTGGTGGCTATCAGCTTGGTGCAAATTTCCAAGCCCTCGTGGCCAGACCTCCATATTCATGCTTTCACAAGGACAAGGTGGTTCTGAAACTGCACTTTAAGTTCATCGTTCAGTTAGTCCAATGTTTCACCTGAATCAGTTGATTAATCTTTCAGTATTCTTTCCAAAACCACATTCAACATTAGTAGAGGAGAAGTTGGGTGTTTCCAGAGCCTAGCTCTATTAACTGGATAAGACCAAATCCTTCAAATTGTCTCCTCGTTTCTTTGTGGCTGTATCCAGCTCACTGAAAGGCCAACTTGTCTGATCATAGAGACTTTCTAAATGGATCAAGTAATGTATTAGTTCAACTGGTGAGCCACTCACTCCAAACATCACAGCACCCTCCCCCAAAGTACATACAGCAAGTTTAGCCTGCTTCAGAAATGTGCCAGTATCTGAGCTCTCTAAAGCAGCAATGTGGAACAACCCTCTGTACTATGCCCCTCAAGTATTACACCCTTGACGTGGTGGCTAGAACTGATGCCAAGTTTGAGAGAGTAATATTCCAATCATTATTGGACAGATGTAGCCCATCCTGCTCATTCCCACTGTCCAGAGGGAATACTGTTTCTCAGTCACCTACAATGGGCTCCACACTGAGGCATGAAGAAAAGAGAAAGGCTACCCTATAGTAGCTGTGTATTTTTTTCAGATGTTGCTGTCAGTGTGGATCACATGACCTGCCTTCTATCCCTGCTTTTCAGAGTCTTCAGCAACTACACTGCCACTTTCATGTGCTAAAACTTTAGTCATTCAGAGGTGTGAAAAAACACACACCCTGAGCGATAAAAGTTTTAGCACTGAAAAGCACCACCATAGACAGCGCTTTATTGCCAGGAGCCGCGCTCCCAGTGATAAAGCTACCACCGCTCGTTCGGGGTGGTTATTTTTTATCACCAGGCGAGCCCTCCCCTGGCAATAAAGCATGTCTACTCAACCCACGTCACAGTGCTGCCACGTGGACAGTGTAGACATACCCTCACACTTTGAATTGTGAAGCAATTGAAGTAGGGAGGTGACCACCCCATCTTTTATGCCCTCGAATGGGTGCACAGGAAGGCACGAAGCACCTGTGTAGCCTTGGACATAGCTATTCAGAAGACTCCAATCTTGCATCTATGATTCAAATGCAAACCTATAGTGGGATCCACACTAACTATAACATCTTGAAGAACCACATTTACTATAGGGCAAGTATCTGTTCTTTAGAGTGTATATCAGATACTAAATAAACTAATTCCAGTAGCCATTGCGATCTGATTCTTGCATAATTAAATTAACAATGTTTTAGCTTCTGGTGTATTTGCTAATCAGTAGAACGCTTCCTTATAGCTAATGTGTTTACTTAAGTAAAGAATGATAAATTGTGACTTCTCTTACCCTAAGGTTGTACTTAATTTTTCTCTTAGAAGTGTAGGACTGGAAGGGATCTCAGATGAGACATCTAGTTCAGTCCCCTGCACTGAGACAGGACTAAATATTATCTGGACCATCTCTGACAGGTGTTTGTCTAAGCTTTTCTTAAATGCCTCCAGTGATGTAGATTCCACAACCTCCCTAGGTAATTTGTCCCAGTGCTTAATTACCCCGACAGATGTCCTTTGAAGCAATAAAATCTTCCCATTACTTCCTGTCCTGTCCTCAATAGCTAAGGAGAACAATTTATCACCCTCATCTTTATAACAACCCTTTACATACTTGAGGACTGTTGTCATATCCCCTCCTCACTCTTCTCTTCTCCGGATTAAACAAACCCATTTTTTTCTATCTTTCCTCATAGGTCATGTTTTCTAGAACTTTGATCAATTTTGTTGCTCTCCTCTGGACTTTCTCCAATTTGTCCACATCTTTTCCAAAGTCTGATGCCCAAAAGTGGACCCACTGCTACAGTAGATGCCTTATCAGTGCTGAGTAGAGTGGAAGAATTACTTCTTGTGTCTTGTGTACAACACTCCTGCTAATACATCACAGAATGATGTTCACATTTTGTGCAGCATTATTTCATTTTTTAACTCATATTTAGTGTGATCCACTATAATCCCCAGATTCTTTTCTGCAGCACTCCTTCCTAGGCAACAGAGAATCCTGTGGCACCTTTAAAACTAACAGATCTAAAGGTGCCACAGGACTCTCTGTTGCTTTTTACAGATCCAGACTAACATGGCTACCCCTCTGATACTTGCCTTCCTAGGCAGTCATTTCCCATTTTGTATTTGTGCAACTGTTTATTCCCAAGTGTAGTACTTTGCATTTGTTCTTACTGAATTTCATCCTATTTATTTCCAGCTATATCTACAGTTTGTCAAGGTAATTTTGAATTCTAATCTTGTCCTCCAAAGCGCTTTCAACCCATCCCAGCTTAGTATCATCCTCAGACTTTACAAGTGCACTCTGTATGCCGTTATCCAAATTATTTATGAAGATATTGAATAGAAGCATACCCAGGACAGGTCCCTGCAGCACCCTACTCGGTATGCCCTTCCAGCTTGACTGTGAACCATTGATAACTACTCTCTGAGTACAAGCAGCAAAGAATCCTATGGCACCTTATAGACTAACAGATGTTTTGGAGCATGAGCTTTCGTGGGTGAATACCCACTTCGTCAGATGCATGTCATGCACGAAAGCTCATGCTCCAAAATGTCTGTTAGTCTATAAGGTGCCACAGGATTTTTTGCTGCTTTTACAGATCCAGACTAACATGGCTACCCCTCTGATACTATCTCTGAGTACAATTTTCCAACCAGTTGTGTACTCACCTTATAGTAGGTTTGTCTAGGCTATTTTTCTGCAGTTTGTTTATGAGAAGGTCACGGGAGACAGTATGTTTTCTCCTATAAGATTTCTCTCACTTTTCTGGCTTGATTTAAAGTTCTGTCTCTGGCAGTTTTAGCACTGGGATACGAGGTAGATTCAGGATGTGGTTGATCAGCTCACTACTTCTCTTCATTTCAAAATTAACTTTCCAATTCTTCCACAAATAAACCTACCAAGTCCTAAACAACCATGCAGCTTAGTTGTGTTCTGTCATTTAATGAGCATTGTAAGAATTGAAAACAAAAAGCATTCCTCTCTGACTTTCCACTGTCAGTAAAGTAGACTCCATTTCAAAAAAGTATTTAAACATGTGCTCAATTTTCACTTCAAATTTAAACCTGTGCCTTAGTGCATTTTTAATAGGGATGCTTTCAGGGCCATAACGTGCAGGCTTGTAGAAGGCCCATTGCCCTTTTTAAAGGTGGAACCTTCATTGTTAACACACTACAGTGAAGTTGCAGGGATCAGGTTGTAAAGTCAGCGCATAAGGTGGAAATCGTGTATAGTCAAAATTACCCTTGAAAATCCCTTAAATCACCCATAAAGTACAGTATACATGGTTTTCTGTACAGTATACAACCCTGTATAGTAATATGTATAAATGTATAATATATACAGTAATGTGCAATATATAATAAAGAGTACATATGCAAAATATAATATATAAGAGTACTGTATTTTAATTACATAAAAAAGAGAGAGAGAGAGAGACGGAAGAATGAAAGAATAAAAAAGGAAAACAGTAAACCTAACCACTCACCACTCATTCTGGATATTCTTGCTAGTCTGTGGTGACGATGACGCTACTGGGGGGTCGTCAGGGCTTGATGTCGATCCAGGAGGCAATGGGCCAGGCTCATCTGCTGCTGGTTCTTTTTTCTTGAAAAACGTGGTGATCGGCAACTGTCGCTGTTGTCTCTTGAGCTGCTGAAACATTTCTTGATATGGTCTCAAATCATCCGTAATACTATGTGTGATTTTGAGGCCTCGTTCCATAGAGGGATCATATTCAGAAATTAAATCATTCACGTGTTTTGCTGCTTGGAACATTTCAGCAAATTTATGAAGATTTCAACTTGCTGGCTCTTCCTGTTCATCATCATCATCTTCGTCTTCTGTAGACGATTTTATCGGTTCCTCTAACTCTTTCGTTAGTCAATGTTTCTCTTTGGCTCTCAATTAATTCTTCAATTTCTTCCTCAAGGATGTCGACGAAGCCATCACCACCCACTTGCCTGGCCACCTGAACAATGCATTTCATTTCTTTGTCAATGATCGGGAAACCCTTAAAATCATTCATACATTCTTTCCATAGGTTTCACCAATATGCATTGACTGTTTCAGGCTTGATTGCATCCATTGCCTGTTTAATATAAGTGATGCAATCGGCAATGTTGAAGGACTTCCAACCCTCCATCACATTAAGATTGGGATCAGCATCCATAGCGCTATGTATCCGTGAAAACGTAAGCCTCGTATACGTGGCCTTGAAACAGCGAATCACGCCTGGTCGAGAGGTTGGAGGATGGAGGTGGTATTTGGGGAGGGAGAAAGACAACTTCATCATTGTTATGCACAAACTGGAGTGCCTCTGGGCGGCCAGCAGCATTGCCTACAATCGGCAACACTTTAAAGTCAAGTCCTTTCTCTTCAAGGTACCACTTGAACTCCGGAATGAAACACTTGTGGAACCAATCCAGAAATAATACTTCCATCACCCAAACCTTTTTATTTGATTGCCAGAACACAGGCAGGAGATTTGTGTTCTTGCCTTTTAGGGCATGGGGATTTGCAGCCCTGTAGAGCAAGCCCGGATTTATTAAATGCCCAGCCGCATTGCCACAAAATAACACAGTCACACGGTCTTTAGCTGCTTTGAAGCCAGGGGCTTGTCTTTCTGATTTCAAAATGTAAGTGCAGTTGCACATTTTTTTCCAGAAGACCCCAGTCTCATCAGCATTAAAAACTTGTTCCGGAAGATAGCCCTTTTCTTCTATGATTTTCTGTAATTGTTTGGGTAGGCTTTTGCTGCCTCTTCATCAACAGATGCAGCTTCACCAGTAGTCTGCACATTTTTGAGGTTGAAGCGGTTCCTAAAACTGTTAAGCCAGCCTTGGCTGGCTTTGAATTCCTTCCATCAGAAGGCTGTCCCTCTTCAGTGGGAGGTTTGAAGAGCGCATAGAGGCTAAGAGTCTTTTCTCACAATGTGTTGCCTTTGATAGGCACATGTTTATGGTTCATGACTTCCAGCCATAAGTTTAATGCCTTTTCAGTCTTCACTAAAGTCTTATCACACACCTAGCTCGTCACCTTAGCAGTTATTGGAGCACTTGATGCCACAGCTTGACGAATTTCTCTCTCTCAAATCTTGATGGCACAGATGCTAGATTCGTTGCGGCATTTTATGCGCCACGTTGGAGACCAACATACCATCTCTCAATAAGTCCAGCACAACCAGTTTTTCCTCCAGCGTTGGAACAGATCGCTGTTACTTTGGTTGAGCACCAGATGAAGTAGTTGGCTTGCGTTTAGGGGCCATGTTGTATGAAAAATATGTATCTTTAAACACTAGAATCACACTCAGCACGGAGAGCTGGGCACACTATGAGAGGCATGCAGGATCTGAGACCAACTGAGGGAACAGAAGATTCACTTCTCCCATCTCATCCTCACTCCAGGGCATATGCTCATTGTGCGCATATAGTTGAATTTGTGCAAGTTAAATGCACGTATGATGCGATTCCACTGTATTAAGAAATGGTGTTGTTTTGTTGACAGGTTTGGGCAGATAGGCTGTTCACCTTCTTAGCTGAAAGATGTGGATAACTACTAGGTGGTTCAGCCTCATGAGTTCTGTTCCAGTAATTCAGTCACACTTTAACTTATGTCCTAACTTTGATCTCTGATTGACCCCACATATTTACAGATTTGTATGAAACTAAAAAAATATAATAGTACTAACGAATCCTTGCTACATTTCTGGGAGTTCGATAATTAAGTATTATTTACTTCCAATCCTGCACTTAGTTCACTTGGTCAAACCTGTTTTTAATAGTTCTATAGTGATAAAAATGTGTTAGAGCAAGAGGAGAATTTGTTTACAGAAAGATTATAAAAATAAGAAAAATATTATCATGCAATTTGGCACTCATATTTTGTCTTTGTTAGAAATTTTACAAAGTATTGAAAAATAATGTCCTAGAATAGAAAAATAAATATGCGAGAAAGGAATTTGCATATCTGAAATCCTTATATAGTGTAATTTTATCAAATAGAAACTTGTGCCAAGATATATTACTAGTGAATTATTGTCTTGAAATGCCAAGGTGAGGGAAATGTTATAACACAGAATCAGGTCTATGAACTTAATATGTTTATCCCAGCAAAGGGTTTCAATACAGATACATATGTGATAACACTGTAATGAGGGATCTCATGGGGCCTGACTACATGGAACTTTACTGCCCAGCAAGCCAGGGTATGAATCTACAACACAGTAGCTTGCCATGTAGTAACATCACTGCACACCCAGCTAGCGCAGATATAAATAGTAGTGAGGCACTGGGTAGGTGAGTTGGGTAAAGTGCCCTACACCCCTGAACCCTAGGGTATATACCATAGACAGCTCTTTAAATGCTCAAGCAGTGCCTCTGGCAGCAGAGAGCTGCTATAGACTTTCCTTGCCGCCTCCCTGCTGCCAGAGCTTTTCCTCACTGCAGCGAGAGGCTCTAGCAGTAAGGAGCTGCTGGAGCATATAGCTGCTGCCTGTCCCGCACTGGAGCCTTTCACTGTCGCATGTAGCTACACACTACAGTGAGGTTGGACCCAGTCTGCTTTTTGCTGTGGCTTGTAGATACATGTACCTTCCAGGCTACTGCAGGTGTAGGCAAGTATAGATGAAGCCTAAAAGTCCCAGAGTGCACTTTGTGTGTTGCCTGTTGTTTCTATTTTTATACACACATGCTTTGCTTGCATAATACTATATATGAGAGTAAATTGAAGTCATTTATTTATTCACTGATGAATTTCTCTTTAGAGAAAAAGAAAAATATTGCATATTGAGAGCATTCTTTTTAACAAACATACTAATTAAATGCTCAATTGTTTACAATCAACCTACTAATTATAAGTTCAATTAAATAAATCTAATAATTATGGTTTAAAGAGTAGCTGTTAGAAGTTTACATCAGTTGTATAAATAGTTAAGAATGAGTCAATATAATATTTTTTGGCCAAATGAGGACTCTGGGGTCCAAGGCATTATACTTTCACATTGTAATGTCTCTCTCTGATGTGAATTGACAGATGAATACATGTATTAGCCTGAAGCACAGTTTCCATGGAAATGTTAATTTCTATCTCATAGTTGTCCCAAAAATGCTGTTATTTTTCAATTCCTTCAGCAAATCAATGTAATGAAAGCATCTTTGAATATAAAACACCTATTAATATTTACATTTCATCCTCAGTTGTAAAAAGCTGTATAAGAAAATCTTGAGGAGTCTGCTGACCTCATAAGAGACAACTATAATGAAATATCTTTCTGCAGCAATTAAGATATCATTTTCCCTCTAAAACATCATAGTATATTAGTTCATTACAATATCCATTCTATGGCAAAATGAAATGTTAGATTTATAAATAAGGCTACGTTTTAGTCACAGGTATTTTTAGTAAAAGTTATGGACAGGTCACAGAGCTGCCCGGGGGCCCCGTGGGTGCTGAGGGAGGGTGGCCCAGGTGCTAGAGGGGTGCTGGGCAGTGGCGTGCAGCCTGGGATCCCCCCTGGTGCTGGTGGGGGTGCGGACAGTGGTGTGTGGCCTGGGACCCCGGCTGGTGCTGGGGGCAGGAGGTTGGCGGGGCCAGTAGGCTCCCTACTTAGCTCTGCTCCTCCCCAGCAGCAGAGTTTAGGTGTGGGAGGCAGCAGGAGACTGGGGTACGGGATGGGGTGAGGGCTCTGGGTGAACCTTACCGGGGGGCTCCCCAGAAGTGGCAGTGTCCCCCTTGCTCAGCTGCTAGGCGGGGCCATGGCCAGACAGCTCTGTGTGCTGCCTCTGCCTCCAGGCAGTGCCCCTGAAGCACCCATTGGCCTCCTCCCAGTCAATGGGAGTTGCAGGGGTGGTGCCCTGGGCGGAAGCAGCATACAGAGCTGCCTGGCCTCGCCTCTATCTAACATCTGAGTGAGGGGGATGTGGCCACTTCCGGAGAGCCCCCCAGGTAAGCATCACCCAGAGCCCTCACCCCATCCCGTGCCCCAACCCCCTGCCCTGTCCCATACCCAAACTCTTCTGCTAGGTGGGGAAGACTGCCCCAGCAGCGGCCAGTGCGCCTGGCGCAGGGGCTACATGAGCTGCCCCTGAGCCAGGCCCACCAGCTGCTGCAAAAGTCACGGAGGTCACAGAAAGTGACGGAATCTATGACTTCTGTGACCTCCATGACAAACTTGCAGCCTTAGTTGTAAATGCTTCATTTCAATAAAGAATCATTCATTAAAGACATAAGAAAAACCACAAGGAGGTATTAATATTGGCATTTTTATTGGAGAAAAGCAAATGACTTCAATGTAAATCAGATTCTAATATTTACATCTTTAGTATAAAGACAAGAAAGTATTGCTGGCCCAAATTTATTTTACAAATGAATCTGCAATTCAGGCTTTAAAAAATAAACAGTAACAAAATTCTACAAGATATCCAATAAGTGAGATACAATTGTTTAGATTATATCACTAGATAAAGAATTATAATCTAGATCTAACGTTTGATTCTCTAAAAACTATTTATGTTAACAATATTGCAAATATAAAGAAGAGGCAATGTTTGGTCATAAAGTTTTTATTAAAGCATATTTCACAAGTAAGTTATAAACAGTAAAATATTTGATATGCACACATCAATTGTTGGCTTTCAGTTATACTGTGGAACACAAGTGATAACATTTTTTTTTTTACTTTTTCTTAGTAAAAGAAAATTAAATTAGATACTTATGTAACTTTCCACTGATTATGCAGTTACTGAACTTCAAAATTCCATATTCTCAGTTATAGCTCTGTAACCTATGTGGAGTCCACTATGTTCTTTCCTGCAACAAATATTCTTGATTCAGGACTAGATTCCGATAAATACTTTTAGTCACATTTAGTAGCACTGTACTCAAAAAGTAGTCACGATGACCTGAGAGGAACTACACAAGGGGCAAGGTTCTATTTCACGTGAGTCAGATGTCCACAATCTGTCTCCAGCCATTAAGTCGGCAATATTCAGAAACTGGACTTTAGCAATGTCATCATGGATTACACAGAGAAAGAAATTGCATAACACATACCCTTATATGTAGGCTTGGCAGAATTCAATTTTTATTTTTTTATAATTTTGACAGACTATATCTATATCTATTTTTAAGCATTTTTAATTTTTTTTATTTTAAATTTTCACAGGTGCTCAAAATTATGGGGTTTAAGCATTTTTTATTGTACTTGATTTACATTTTCATAGTTGTTATTGGAGGTCTGACAATGGGGAAGAGTCAGACAATCATTTACTGACAGCAGACATTGAGATTCAAAAAGTTGAAGCTTTATAACCATTAAAACAGAAATTGTCAACATCACATGTCAAAATATACAAAGTAAATATCCTTAAATTAAATTTTAATAAATCCTCACACAGCATTTTTCTTACTTTGCCTATCTGTAAATTTCTGTTATCATCAAAGGAAATATTTGTCATTGGTTTATGTGTGCGTGGTGAAACTGATGCTTACGACACTTACCAATAAATCTCTAATCCTTCCAACCTTATTTATATGGGAGGTGGCTTGTGACATAAGACTGACCCATACTGTTAGGGAATGCATATTCTAAACACGAGAAGGGACATGCAGGTAGTGATTGACTAAAACCAGTATTTCAGCAGATTAAAAGGACACATATATATATTGGGTTTATTTCAAAAAAAGTTTAGCAAAAAGGCATTCGGAGGCTTTGGAATATGACATTTGCAAATCATTGTACTGATCTGTCACAGGATGGATTACCCACTTAAGGGAATTGAGCACAGCTTCATGTGTGTCTTTTTAGCTGCTTCCACCAATTGAGGGAGTTTGCTCAGCTCAGTTGGGGGCGGGTAAGAAAGACCTCTGAGGAAGGAGAGCATGGTGTCATGACTGCAGAAGCTGGAGAATCAGAGAGGACTGGGGAAAAGGTTCTCTATACCAGCTAGACACAAAGGCCTGACAAGAGCTACCAACAGCGATGAGCCTTATGATGAAGAGGCTTGAAGAAAGGTCAGGCAGCAGGACCTGGGTTACAGGAAAGAATTGTTCAGTCTAGCAAGTGGCTGAATGAACTGTAGAGCTGGAGAAAGACATTTTGATTTAAGTTGATATTGGAAATGTAATGTTATTTGAATAAACCGGATTTGGAAGAAGGGGTATTGTTTCACTAGCAAGAATCTGGGTGCAGTTTTTGAGAACCCCAAGAAGGGAAAGAGAGAGGCAGGGTATGATGCTGGATCAGGTACAATCCCAATACAATCTGTATTTATGGAAGGATTGTGATACAGCAAGTGATGATTTCTTTAACAAGATGTACACATACCCCATGGGTCAGAGACATTTGTCTGGAAAATAAATACATAGAATGTTTCTCATTTGTTTTTGTCCCACATCAAAAGGCATCACTCGCTTTGATGTTCAGCTGTGTTTATGCATTTTTGTCTTGTTCATTCCTTGCCGATTAAGCTTGTTGTACTGGAAGCTTGTATGATTTAGTGCTTTTTCTTAGTTTGCCCTTTGGTCCGCTGGCTATTGGATTGTGTGTATACAGAGTGAGTGGGCAGTACTTCCTTCTTCTACAACATATGATGCCCACGCAAATCTCAATGAGCTTGCCATATACTTGAGACTATATAACTAATTTGTATAGCAGCAAAATGTTTATGTAGACTTAACACATTCCATTCCTTCAATACAATTCTGGTTGGTTGGCCACATATTGTAAGTTTCAAGTAGCATTATCAAGCATAAGGAGACACATAATCTCAATGTTTCACTGGCATGAAGGAAAGGTTTTCTGCATAAATTTGGCATTTACAGTACTATCCAGCCTGCATATGTAAAACAATTTCTGCCTGGAACGTATTTCCTAAGGCAAGAATCTGACTAGCTAGTGAGGACACCATCTGATCTTAAGAAATGGGCAGACAAGTAGCAGTCAAAAGACAAAGTATGTTCTTCAGATATGGGTGAAGAGGAAATATTTCCCAGTTGAGAACATTGAAACAGATGAGGAGTCTGAGGAGTCTGAGCTTTGGTGACTGCGCTAAAGGACAGTGTGCTATCAGCCTTCAGTGAGTCTGAATAACTCTAAAATAAGTGAGGCACTAATGAATCAGTCAGAGACAGGGAGAGTCGGAATGATGAAGTTTCTGCCTGGTTTCTCTGTTTAAGGTACCAAAAAAATGAGCTAAAATAAATTTGCGCAAGGAACCCACCAGCAGCTCTCCATTGCTACATTTTTGTGGTAGCTCTAACTCTCTACAGCCCCCAGAAATTGCTAATCTTTTGACTCCCAATGGAGCCCCTCTTACATGATACAATAGCTCCTAGGACCACTGCAGCACACTAAGGTGCTTCTGCAACTATGTAGCAGGCATGATGTCCTCTGTAGCTGGTCCCTTTTGCCCTATTAGACCTTCACTCTCCTCCACGGAGGAGGAGAGACTAGATTGGTTAATTGATTGTATTAGATCCTTTTGTGCTTTCTGACATGAGACAACCCAGTCTTTCCACCTCCATCTGGCTACTGCCAAGTTTCTTGCTATGACATAGCCCGTTACCATGACAGTGGCATCTTTCTTATATGGCATCTGTTCTCCTCCTCTGCAGTCTTCAACCTGGTAGTATCCAATCAAAGGATTGTCTAGGAATACAGTTTTTTGACATCATACCACTTTTGATATCCAAATCACTTCAGCCTTCTTTCTCCAATAATTGTCTTTACAGTCTGCTGGACAGTCCTTTGTAACATATCAGCATTGGTTACTTTATCCTATCAGTGGACACCAAGTATTCTTCACAAGCATCTCTGATGGGATGCATTAAATTTCTTATGTGGGTTTCTAGCACTTGCCAAGTTTCAGAACAATGTAACAATGTGGGAATCACAATGGCATTATATAACTTTATCCTGCTTCTTGTGTGAATCTCCGTATTTTTCCAGATATTTGCCAGTCTTGAAAAGGAACTACTTGTCTTCTCAATGTTTACTTCCATCTCCTTATGGAGTTAGCCATCGGCACTAAATTCTGCTTCCGCAATATACAAACTTGTTAACCATGCTGTATTCTTCATTATCAATCACATATACATCATCATTGCTGACTCTTCTTTCAATGTTCATGATTTTTGCTGTCTTTCAGCTGATTCTTAATCTTACTTTGGCGGCCTCACATTTGACATTGATTAATGGCCTTTTTCCTAACATCATCATCTGTGTCCAAGTGAACAATGTAATCTACAAAGTAGAGATCTTGAAGTTTTCATCTACTCCACGTAATTCCTATATTTTCCTTTGATGTTGATTTTTGTATTATGTAATCTATCACAATGCAGAAGAGGAGAGGTGATAAGATGTATCACTGTCTTACTCCATAGACAATATCAAGCCAGTTGGTCTCTGCACTTTCTGTCTTTATACAGCATTTTGAACCTTCATACAGCATCTTAGCCACTGCCACTATCTTTCTAAGAAGTCCATATTGTCACAAGATCTTCCCTAGCAATTCTCTCTGAATATGGTTGAAAGCGTTGGTGAAATCTAGATGGTTCAAGACTGATCTTCTTTGGTAAGCAAGCCCTTTCTCAATCAGTCATCTGAGGTGTTGTGATTCCCTCTGAGACCATTTCCACTCAGCTTATCCAGAACATCTTGTCTAGTTCTGAAGAACACTTTATCCAGTTTTATGAGATAAAAAAATTCAGTTCAACTCCTGTTCATAAGCAAGTTATTTTATTATACAGCTCTATGCCCATGTTATACAGGCTTAGAAGCAAGGGGAGTTAAGTTCAAGGTGAAACCATAATTCCAAATCATGTCACACGATACACAGTTTATATATATATATTCCTAGCTACTAACATTTTTGAATATTGTATGGATCATGTATGGAATAGTGTATGGATCATTGTATGGATCACGTAAGGCCCAATCACTTATGTCCTCACCTTACCTACATTTCAAGCTTATCCGTTCAGGGTGTTCCTACTTATCTCAACTAGCTCAAAAACAGTCTCCATCACACAATCTGTCACACCCTTGTTTACAGTTTAATTTATCACTCAGATCAAGCCATATACAAGTTTGCTCATGTACAGCAAAATCTATGCCTACATTAGGGTAAAGATGTGAGCTATACACAGTCTTTTTTATCTAAAGCCTGTTTGCTCAGTACACAGTTTTTCATCTATGAGCAGTTTGATTGTGTTCAATAGTACACTACAGAACACTGAATTTCCTTCTTGGGCAGATACGAGGCAGTGACCTGTCTAAAATGGACGACACCATGACTGAAGCAGAGAAATGAAGCAGAGCATAGTCCTGCTTTCCAGCCCTCATGGGGTGCCTACTTGTCTTCCACCTCCCTAAGAGGATCTCCTTTAGGCAGGTGAGAACTCTTAGGGTCAGTCAAAGCAGGAAGGGACCACCCTAGACATTACGTTCTGGGAGTGTTCCTCTGTCTCATTTCCCCAGTCCTTCCTATATCAGAGAGTGGTGGGGAAGGCAGTTTCTTGCCATTTGATGTCTCAAATTTCTGGGCAGCTCTGAAGAGGTTAGGAAACCTCTTCCCAGAGACAGATAACACTCCCTGCTTTGAGATCAAGTTAGATCTTGGACAAAGAGGACTTTGAGCCCCATGCATTTAAAAGTGATGCATTTAGAAACATAATTTCATCTCTCCACAAATAAGAACTCAAAGTACAAGCTTACCCACTCTGAGTTTTGTACCTTCCACATTTTAGGAAATGCGTCAATACTAGATTTTGCCTGACCATGCATGGAGAGAGTGCACAAGGAGCTTAGAGAGAGCAAGGATTCCAGAGCCTATAGTAGCACCAAGGACAGCACAAGATTTGTCTAAGTAGCTATGGCCATGCTTCCTACCTTCTATAACTGGCCAGCAAAGCTGGTTCTACCTACGGGTGAAGTATATTTTGCATACATTTGGAGTATGGACTTGATGCTATGCTCCTGCATGCTGGTGCTGTACCTCTACGCTCCACCTCCTACATGGTCCATGTCTCTAAAAGCCATGGTCTAGTACTAATTATATTAGTACAGTCCAAGTGCAATAATTCCTTTTAAAATTCATTGCCTTCTCTCATTTGTTTTGTTGAAAAAAATATATTCTGCTTGAGCTTTGGGAATTTGTTCCTTCACAGTTTCTCTGTGTTGTATGTAATTACTGTATTAATTTAATGAAAGTTAGGAAAAAACATTGTAAAGCGATTTGTTCAAGGGAAAACTTGGCTATGACACATGATTATTCCATGAGAAAATATGAATGTCCCTGTCATGGTATAAACCCCCACTCTGAACCTTAGCGTCCAAAAGATTGGGTACCAGCATGAATTCCTCTAAGCTCAATTACCAGCTTAGTACTTGTAGCGCTGTCACCAACCAGGAATTCCAGTGCCTGGTACACTCTGGTCCCCCCAAAACCTTGCCCGGGGACCCCCAGGACCCAGTCCCTCTGGATCTTAACACAAGGTAAGTAAACCCTTTCCCTCACCGTTGCCTCTCCCAGGCTTCCCCTCCCTGGGTTACTCTGGAAGATTACTGTGATTCAAACTCCTTGAATCTTAAAACAGAGAGGAAAATTCACCTTCCCCCATCCTTCTCTCTCCCCCTCCCAGACTCTCCCTGAGAGAGAAAGTAATCCTAACACCGAGATAAATTAACCTTTCTCTCCCCCTTCCCTCCTTTCTCTCCACCAATTCCCTGATGGATCCAGACCCAGTCCCCTGGGGTCTCACCAGAATGAAAAAACAATCAGGTCCTTAAACAAGAAAAGCTTTTAATTAAAGAAAGAAAAAACAGTAAAAATTATCCTTGTAAATTTAAGATGGAATATGTTACAGGGTCTTTCAGCTATAGACACTGGGAATACCCTCCCAGCCTAAGTATACAAGTACAAATTAAAATCCTTTCAGCAAAATACAAATTTGAACTCCTTCCAGCCAAATACACATTTGCAAATAAAGAAAACAAACATAAGCCTAACTCGCCTTATCTATCTATTACTTACTATTCTGGACATATAAGAGACTGTATCAGAGAGATTGTAGAGAAACCTGGTTGCACATCTGGTCACTCTCAGATCCCAGAGAGAACAACAACCAAAAACTGACAGCACGCACAAAAACTTCCCTCCCTCAAGATTTGAAAGTATCCTGTCCCCTGATTGGTCCTCTGGTCAGGTGACAGCCAGGCTCACTGAACTTGTTAACCCTTTACAGGCAAAAGAGACATGAAGTACTCCTGTTCTATTGACCCTTAACTATCTGTTTATGACAATCCCAATTATCTATTTTTTAGTTTGTTTGGAACAAGTTGTTATATTCAATTGCATATATGTAAAGTTGTAGTCATATATATGTTATGGATCTATGCATTTCTTCTTAATTTACCTGGTATTAGTCATTTCACTTGTCCTTTGTACAGTAAGTACCACCAAACAATAGTTGTATTTCATGCTGCACTTTGGGAAAAGTGCATAAGACTCACAATTGAGTGAGTGGAGCTAGAAAATAAATTTTAGCAATGTTGAAAACCAGCTGGAGAAATCATTCACTTCTGCCATTCAGTTGTATTCACTACAATATTAAGGACCCGATTCAACAGAGCGCTTAAGCATATTTCTACAATTAAACACATACTTAAATCCCGTTTATTTACACACATGCCTACAGTTCATATTCAAGTGCTTTGCTGATTTGGGGCCTAAGTTAGGAGGCAATTTTTGAGCCTACTGGGTTGGACTTGTTGGTCAGTCAATGAACCCAGACTTTGTAAGTGCAAGTTAGTCAGTTGTCTATGTAATAAGTACATTTCACCTTCTGTACCACTTTGTTGTTATTGTGGTCTGCCAGACAATTATCATTTGCCTAATGATTTAGTTCTCCCTGGGTTTTTAAGAGTATTTATTACACATAACATTGCTCTGACTTGATTGGAAATGGCATACTTTAATTCTTCTTTAATATTTTATTTATTGTGTATTTTTCCCAGCTGCCCACAAATTTGTGGTAATGTATTTATTATGAACGCACGTGTGGTGAAAGCTGTATTTTTTGCTCCCTTCTATCATTCTGTGAATCATATTTCCTCAATAATTACATCTGTACAGTGACTGTCTAAAATATTGTATTATCTTTTACACTGGATATTCTAAGTATGCACAGTGTACCTGACATGGAAGTATTATGAAAATGCCAGTTAAAATGAAAGAAGCAAGATGGATGAGATAATATCTTTTATTGGACCAACTTCTCTTGGTGGAAGGTACAAGCTTTTGAGCTACACAGAGCTCTTCTTCAGGTCATTGTTGCCCAAATGTTTGTACATTCCACCAACAGAAGTTAGTCCAGTAAAAGATAGTACCTCACCTACTTAGTCCCGCTCATATCTTCAGACCTACACAGCTACAACAACACAGTAAAAATGAAGTATAACAAGTAGGGGCGGCTCTATGTTTTTTGCCTCCCCAAGCACGGGAGGCAGACGGCTTTCAGTGGCGCGCCTGCAGGTGGTCCGCTGGTCACGCAGATTCGGCGGCGCGCCTGCGGCAGGTCCGCCGGTGCCATGCCATCGGCATCCCCACTGACGAATTGCCACTGAAGCCACGGGACCGGCAGACCTCCGGCAGGCACGCCACTGAAAACTGCCTGCCTGCTGCCCTCACAGCAACTGGCAGGCTGCCCACCGTGGCTTGCCACCCCAGGCACGCGCTTGCTGCGCTGGTGCTTGGAGCTCTCCCTGATAACAAGCCTGGGTGTGTATTTGCATTCCAGAGCTCAGACATGTGGCATATCGGTGTATGTAGACTACTTGTGATTCAAGTACTATATATGGGAATTTCTTAAGCTTAAAACGAAATGTATTTTTATTTCCATGTATCTACTAGCTATTTACATAATCAGACCCATTTAGATCTGTGAATCAGAGAAAAATAATAGTTTTGTAGTCTTTAGAAAAAAAATCTATAAAGAAGTCCCATCTTTTTTCTGTAAAAGAAAAGATTGTGGGGCTGAGTCTCTTCTACCCTCAGGTCTCTTTACATTTCTCTGACAGAAAATGCCCCCTTAGAATACCAGGTAGTCATTTAGGTGTAGACAGGGATGATCTTTTTGTTCTGTGTTTGTACAGCATCTAGCAAAATGGGGTCCTTGTCCAGCACTAGGGTTCCTAGGCACTGTGGTAATACAAATCAAGAATGGTGCTGTAAAACTGTCCAATTTAACCAAGAGTGAGAGAAAATGACAACACAACCTAACCCCCAATACTTTCCCCCTTGTGTGAGGGATGAGCGTGCCCTTGAGAAAGACTTGATCTGTTCAAGACTTAAAACATCCTTTGTCCCAAGCCAATCCAGGCTGAGGACAGTAGCCCAAGTGAACACAACCCAACATGGTCCAATCTCATCCATCGGGGATAATCCCTTCCTGATATCCTAAAAGGCAATCTGGCTAGGCCTACAGCATACCTGGAAATCCAGCCAAGCAACTACAGGCACCAAGAATGGGATGGGTGAGTACAACTCTGTGAGGGCTGAATGGCCATGCAGTCCTGAAAGAGACCTTTTATCTCTAGAGGGAGCTGATGCAGGAGCCAAACTACTCCTGCAACCTCCACTCAGACTGGCCAGTCACAGCCTTACTTGGAGGCATAGTTCTCCCGCTCCCAGTGCCCCCTCAAGCCCACAATGTACACACTTCTCATGCCTAAGAGTATGGGAGCAGAAGTGGGGGGCTGAACACACTGCTAACTGGGAGACTGTAAAAGGTACAGGCGCCTTCCACTCTTCCTGCCCATCAGGACTCAAAGGACTGTTTTGCTCCCTGCCATTCTGACAAAATATAATCTCTCCCTGTGGGGGTTGGCAGGCATTTTATGCAGATTTGAAAGCATGTACTGATTCTCAGATAAAGCCTTATTAACATGGATTTAAAGTTTGTACATATCAATAACTTAAGGGTAAAAACATTATACTGGTCTTGCAATTATTCCCAAACAAGTATTACCAATCCAGGAAAATCAAAGATAAGGTTAAATTCAAAAGAAATCCAAACATGTTAAAGTATAGAAATATATATACAAAGCACCCAAACAATCTTAACCCTGACCTAAACAATGCCATGCAATAACCACACATTTATGATTAGTGCACAACAGTATCTGTAGTTCTAGATAGATTAAACCGATATTTAAAGACACTATATTTTTCCATTTCCTACCCCACCCCCACCCCCCGCTCACCTGATTTTCTCACTACAAGTCAGAGTTAAAGTTGTTTGGTTGCATTTATATATCATAACATGTTTTGATTTCTTTTAAATTTAACCTTAACTCTGAATGTCCTGAGTTTGTAATACTTGTGTTTGGGAATAGCTATTTTTGGTAGTGGAAAATGTACAATTCAGGCAAATAATTACAAAAATCTACTGGTAAAAACTGAATATGTCCTACATTTTGTGACCCAAGTAAACTTTCAAAATTACTAATTTTTACTTTTCACACAATGGAAATTTTGAGATTTTACACACAGTTCAGAAGCTGAAGCCTTATGCTTCCAGTTCCTAGGTACCTAATTGTAGTGAACTAGCGGACTTTTCTAATATGTAGTTCTTTAATAATGAGTACAGTACTCTGTGTCTAATGGAATTATAGTAACTTTGTTTGACAGCCTTGTTTAAGCACCTTGCTACAGCTTTATTTAATGGGGATGACTGTCTGAACCTCTTTCATTTAGGGGAACTGAAGAGCTCAGCCTAAGGATTAGCAATGGCATATTTCTGAGTCATGCAGGAGCATTCACTGCTGTACATATTTTGTGAGTAAACAGAAGACTTTAGTTGGGAGTGCTACCACTCTAGGACCTTTCTTTTCCCCAGCATTACATTCATGTATTAAATAATGCAATTTTTATATGCTACTTGGAAATTAACTGTTTTTATCACACAATTTGAATATTTTTCCCTAAAAGTTTATAATTGATAAATGGCACCACAGGTTGTAAGTACCACTTTCTGAGTCCTGCAAGGATTTTACTGTAAGGTAGTCATGAAGATAGTTGTTCTTCCCATTATCAATCTTCTCTGATCTTACAGGGATTTTATCATGCAGATGATGCTGACACTGAGCATTACTTCATGTGGACTGGAATTGTCCCTCTGTGTTGTAACCCCTAAAGATGTCCAAGATAGACACAGTTGGGTTCTCATAACAGTTGACAGGACAGTTTTTAAGAGAATATGCTGCCATAGTTGAAAGACCCTGGTAGTAGACAACCACTTCTTTCCCTCCCTATCCCACCCCATTCCAACTCCTGTTAAGTTTCTGTTCAGTTCTTGGAGGACACTTTACATATGTGCTGAACCTGGAATGGCCTTTTGAGACAACAGCCCTGTTTCCTCTCAGGGCAAGTCACACTTGGCACCAACAATAGAATTCTGAGTAGGATACTGCAAGTTAACACTCAGAATTTCTTAAGCCTACCGTGGGATTTTCCTGTGTAGGATATGGCTTGGCCCTGAGCTTTTAGCTCAGGGGTAAGCAACCTTTTGGCCCTAGGGTTACACTGGATACAGAAATTGTATGGCAGGCCAGATAGGGAAGGCTGTGGGAAGGCTGGCTCCTGCCCCCATCCAGCCCCCCAGAACCCCTACCCCCATTCAACCCCTCTGCTCCCTACCCCTGACTGCCCCTTGGAACTCCTGCATCCTATCCAAACACTCCTGCTCTTTGACCCCTGACCATCCCCCCAGGACGCCTGTCCCCTATCCAATCACCCCTGCTCCCCACCCCCTGACCACCCCTCTGTGGCCCCCCACCCCCTATCCAACCCTCCCTGCACTCTCTGCCCTACGTTACCTGTGGGGGTGAGGGAAAAGGAGGCTCAGTCCTTTCCCTGTGCATTTCCCCTGCTCATTTGGCTGTTCTCCAAGGCAGTCAGGCAGGGCTCACTCCCGGCCTGAGCTTGGCTGCTGGGGACAGGGGCCAAGCATGCTGGGGTGGAGGGGGGCCCTGGCTTGCTCTGCCCCTGTCTCCCACCAGCAGGGCTCAGGCCCCTTGACTGCCCCCTGAACCTCCCCTGCTCCTTGCCCCTACCCCCCAGAACACCCCCTGTTCCCCACCCCCTGACTGCGCCACAATGGAGCAGCAGGTCTGGCGGTGTTATAGCCATGCCACCTGGCTGGAGCTGCAGCCACGCTGCCCAGGTGCTGGGGGGAACTATGACTGCGAGGGAGGCAAGAAGGGAGGGCAGCAGAAGGGCTAGCCTCCGCCCCACCGTGCTGCTGGGGAGTTGGGCTGGCTCCTCTGGTCACTAGCAGGAGCTTGGGGGCCAGAGGGAAGGGTCCTGTGGGCCAGATGTGGCCCACAAGCCGTAGTTTGTCCCCCCTCTGTTTTAGCTGCTCCTTCCTACTTAATCTCCATTTCTTATGTAATTTAGAGAGGCAGCAGCCTCTCCATAGCTAAGGTTGCAGCCAAGTCTTACTTGAAGGCTGATTATGGAGGCTTTTTGCAGTTAAAAAATAAAAAACCCTCATTGCTTCATAATCTCCTGGTGTAAATCTCATTGGAAATTAAAAGCCTCAGAGATGGCTCTTTATTCTCCTAAATTGCCTAACATTTCTATGGCTCCTTTTTTGTACCAACTTGTTTGACAATCTGGACTAATGGGTATCCCTCCTGTTTTATAGACTTGCTAAACTGAGTGACCAGTCACTGGCCTCCAGAAAAAAATTTCCTCATCCCACAGGTGTATTTCCTCTACAAACTAGCTCCTGCACTTTCCTCTGCTTAAGCACTGCCTGGGCTCCAGGTAGAGACCTTTGCCTCCTCATGTAGCAATCAGCCAAATGACAGAAAGTTATAGGTCCCCAAATTTCTTCAGTGGAAGGTTCTTGGTGCCAAATTTTATGCCCCCTTTCATTTTCCCTTGAGACCATGTGGAAGAAGCCCAGTCTCAGTCTCCCTTCACTCTTATAACAAAGGCCATAGCAGTGCTGGCAGACCATCAGGCTCATCTCAGGCCCTGGGTTTTGTGTCCACCCTCCTATGCTCACCTCATCAGGCAGCTAATGTTGGGACCTCAGGCTCCTGCTTCTCCTCCTACTTCAGGGCAGACAATGTATTCCAAACTGTTCTGGTCCTCAGCAACCTCGCTCCCTCTTCAGGGTGAGTGGTGCATTAAAGGGGCCTTACTGTTTATTTGCTGAGCAGCCTGACAGGTTTCAGTACACCAACCTTTCTCTTTCTGCAGGGACAGAGCACCTCTACTGGCACCTCAGGGACAGTCACCCATAAAAATGTTTCTCTCAGGCTCAGTTCATGTGAGCACTCCAGTTCTACCTCCCTTTGGTGGGGCAACAGGGAACATTGTCTGAGGCCCTTACTCCTAAAGCATGGGCCTTCAGTTGAGAGAGAGTGAATTTCAAGCAATAAGAATTTTTTTTTCTGAAGGAGTTTTACTCTGAGATCTTAGACGCTTAGACAGCTTGACCCATTAAGGATAAGACTTATCTTACTAATGAGGCTACCCTGTCTCCATACAGTTACTCATCACCTCTTTTAATTGTCTGATTCATCCTCCATTCCTCAATCAGACACTGTAAATGTAAGTCAGGATCAAAAAGGAAAAGCTCTGTAATTTGCAAATTCTGTCTCTTCTCACACCCTGTATCCCTTGACTTCCCCCCAAAAGAAAATATCTTCTTCATCTTCTATCATCTTGCTCCTCAAAAGAGCCTGACCTTGTTGGATTCTTCAGTTCTGATTTGTGTTCATTAATCACATCATATTGATTCTCAAATAAGCTTCCCAGTCCTTGAAAAGGACTCAAGAGTTCACAGAAGGATGAGAAGTAGCATTTCCTTGATACTGAAGGGGAATATGTTTACTCTTCCCCCAAAACTTGGCCAAGATAATCACAGAGATTTGCAGTGATCAAGATTCCCCACCTCTTAATCTTCATATATTTCCTATGTTCCTTTTGCTAATAAACCCACTTAATTACTTGATCCTGGGCCACTTATGACTTATCCTTGGAATCTTTGGGATGGAGATGCCTGATGTTCATTCTTCCTTCCCCTGTAGTTATCATGTTGAAGTGAGTAGCTAGCCCACCTCCTTATTCAAGGAGCCAGATCAGTGAAGGCGGCACTCTCTAAAACTGTCAAGAGACTGGTTATTGTCCTTCCTCTTCCCAATCCGGCTGGCACCCTGAGGTAGATGAAGTCTGACTCTGCTTTTATAGGCATCATCATTGAGGGAAGAGTTTTTCTAAAATGGGGAACCCTGCTCATTAGGGGATTGGGTTTCCCTGACCTCAGGCCCACTAACAGACCCCACTATCTCTGTGGTATATCTAGGCATAGAAGAGGCAGATCTGCTCTGAAAGTCAGCAAAATTGTTTTGTTCTTCTTCGAGTGCTTGCTCATATCGATTCCAATTAGGTGTGCGCGCGCTGCGTGCACGTTCGTTGGAAGATTTTTACCTTAGCAACACTCGGTGAGTCAGCTGGGCGCCCCCTGGGGTGGCGCCGCTATGGCACTGAGTATATACCCCTGCCGACCCATCCGCTCCTCAGTTCCTTCTTACCGCCTGTGTCAGTCATTGGAACAGTGGAGCGCGGCTTAGCTGATCTCCACCTCCCTAGCTATTCACTCGTTCTAATACTTATTGTGTATATAGTTTATTCTCTATAGTTCTAATTAATACTTTTAATACCTTTTTGTAAACGTAGTTAGTGTATATAGTTCAGAGGGTTGGAGATTAGCCCTTTCCCTGACCTGGTGCTCAGGCCCATGCCTGGCTCACCGGGTTTCAAACCGTTCTCGGCTTGCCGCAGTCCGATGCCCACAGGAGACCCTCATGACTCTTGCCTCAAGTGCTTGCAGACAAGTGCCGGATCTGCAAATCCTTCAAGCTGCAGACAAAAAAGGAGCGGGACTTTCACCTCAAGCAGCTCCTAATAGAGGCAGCCTTCACTCCTCCACCTTCAGCACTGGGTGCCAGTCAGTCCGCACCGGGGAGAAGTGCCTCATCGGCACCAGAGCGCACCGACACCACGAAGGCATCTCGGCACTAACCGGCACCGGCCCAGAAACCTGCCCGGCACCGCTCCCTCTCCCTGTGAGCCAAGAAGCTGAAAGCTCCTGCGGCTTCACTATCTGCACCACAGTCTGACCAGCAGCCTAAGTCGAGCCGCCCGGCACCAGTAGCTGCCGCAGCACTGACAATCTCAGCACCGTTGATTCCAGCCTCGCAAGGGCCGTCGAGTCCGGTGCCTGACAGCTCCCCAGCGCATGCCTCAGTAGAGCTCATCATTCCCACCATGCCAGAGACATTCTCTACGGCGAGGGAACTGATTGCATTAGCGGAGTCCACCCTGCCTCAACCCCCAGCACCGCTGGTTCAGGTTATTCAATCAACAGGCAAGCTTGCCATAGTAAGACTGTCCTCGATCGGCACTGCCAAGAGGCACCACTCAAGATCAAGGTCCCACCAGCGTTCTCGATCTCGGCACCAATCCCGGTCCCGACGCCGCTCGCAGTCCCAGTACCGATCTCCTTCTCGGTACCGGTCGTACTCGTAGCACCACTTGAGATCCCGCTCGCCAGCCCAATAGTCCAGCTGCCGATCCAGCTCTCGGCACCGTTCTTGCCGCAGCCGCTCTCACCATAGAGCTTCAAGATCCCGGTCATCCTCCCGGCACCGCGCCGGTCGCAGGTCCCGGTCCTACTCCCAGTACCGGTACGGAACCCGGTACCACTCTCCGGTGCGGCACGGAGAACAGTTCGCTGGATGCAGGGCTCCTCCCCAAGCGGTCTCCACTCCGCCATGACCATCGCGGCATGCATCTGTCTCATCGCACGCCGATAGTGCTGCCTACGGGGGTTCGGACGTACACAGCCGAGTTCTACATGAGGCTCCAGGTCCAGACCAAGGTCCTCAACAGTGGTCCTTTTGGACGCCTTGGGCATATCACCAGACCCAAGGTCAATCCACGGTACCATCACGCTCCACCCTGTCGGAACATCGCCAACCGGAGGCCACTGTTAGCCACCCCCCTCCAGCGGCTACAGATGGATCTCCTTTGGCACCAGACCCTCAGGTCCTCCCAGACCCTGACATGCCTCCTGATCACGAGTCCATACATGAGCCACTTGTCCCTGGTCTGTCATCTTCCTCTTCCCCAGATGAGGCAGTAGCCGGGACATCCTCTTCGGACCTGCCCCCTATTGACCTCCGAGCTCACCAGGACCTTCTGAGCTGAGTTGCCTTAAATATCAATCTACAGGTAGAGAAAGTCCCGGAAGTTGAAGACCCTGTGATAGACATCCTGTCGGCGGATGCGCCAACTCGTGTGGCTTTACCATTCATCCGCTCCATTCAAGCCAAAGCGGACACCATCTGGCAATCCCCAGCGTCTATCCCTCCCACGGCCAGAGGGGTGGAGCAAAAGTACATGTTGCCCTCCAAAGGGTGTGAGTACTTATATACCCACCCTCCCTCATGCTCTCTGATGGTCCAATCCGTGAATGAGCGGGAACGCCATGGCCAGCAAGCCCCCGCCCCAAAATCAAGGGAGGCTAGATGTATGGACCTGTTGGGACGTAAAGTCTACTCTGCGGGGGGCCTCCAACTCAGGGTGGCGAACCAACAGGCCCTGCTTAGCAGATATAATTATATTACCTGGCAGGCGGTGGGCAAGTTCACTGAACTGCTCCCACAGGACTCCCGCCAGGAATTCCAAGTCCTTCTGGAGGAAGGAAAGAAAGTTACATGGACCTCCCTCCAGGCCTCACTCGATGCTGCTGATTCGGCGGCCAGAACTGTGGCCTCCGGAATCACAATGAGATGGATATCGTGGCTGCAAGTGTCAGGCCTACCTCCTGAACTGCAGCACACCACCCAAGACCTGCCATTTGAAGGCCAGGACCTCTTCTATCAGAAAACGGACCCTAGGCTGCAGAGTCTCAAGGACAATCGGGTGATTATGCGTTCCCTCGGGATGCATACCCCACAGACCCAGCCAAGGTCCTTCCATAGCCAGCCTCAGCGCCCTTATCCCCCACCCAGGCCACGACAAGACTTTGGCAGAAGGCACGGTCGTCGTAACCGCAGACAGCAGTCTGGACCCCAAGGGAGCCACAATAACGGTCCCGCCAAACCAACAACGGGCCCCAAACTGAACTTTTGAAGATGCACCCGAGAGCAGAGCACCAGTCCTTCCCCAGGATCCTTTTCAGTTTTGCAGCCACCTTTCCTCCTTCCTCCCTGCATGGACCCAATTAACCTCGGATCATTGGGTCCTATGCACAGTAGAATTTGGATACCACCTCCAATTCATTTCGCCCCCTCCCTTCCACCCCCTTTCCCCATCCCTCTTCAGGGACCCCTCTCACGAGCAATTCCTCTGGCAAGAGGTTCGAACGCTCCTCTTGATCGGAGCTATAGAGGAGGTACCGGAGGAATTAAGGGACAAGGGTTTTTATTCCTGATACTTCCTAATCCCCAAGGCAAAAGGAGGCCTCTGGCCTATCCTGGACCTGCTAGGACTCAACATGTTCATGAAAAAGTTGAAGTTCCACATGGTATCCCTGGGGACCATCATCCCATCCCTGGATCCCGGAGACTGGTACACTGCTCTTGACATGAAGGACGCATATTTCCACATCGCCATTTACCCTCCGCACAGACGGTACCTACGGTTTATGGTGAACCGCCAACATTTTCAATTTGTGGTCCTTCCATTTGGCCTCTCTACAGCGCCTCGCGTGTTCATGAAGTGTATGGCTGTAGTGGCCACCTCCCTCCGTTGTCGTTGAATACATGTCTCTCCTTACCTAGACAACTGGCTTATTCGAGGGACCTCCGAGGCCCAAGTCACCAGGCATGTGGGCATTATCAAGGACCTATTCAGCCAATTAGGCCTGATGATCAGTCTAGAAAAATCTACTCTAGTGCCCACACAAAGAATAGAGTTTATTGGGGCCATTCTAGACTCCAAACTCGCAAGAGCGTGCTTACCACTACCCTAATTTCAGGTAATAGTTTCAATTATAAAAAGCCTCCAAGGCTTTCCGACAACCTCGGCTCACAACTGTCTCAGCCTCCTCGGTCACATGGCCACATGTACCTTTGTAACCAAGCACGCCAAACTACGCCTGCATTCCCTTCAAACCTGGCTCGCCTCAGTTTACCACCCAAGCAGAGATGCCATAGACATAGTGGTCACCATTCCTCAGAACATTCTACACTCCCTCGACGGGTGGCTAACACCCTCCCTGGTGTGTGCACGACTGCCGTTCCATCTGATGCAGCCCTCAGTGTCCCTAATGATGGACGCATCATCTCTCGGCTGGGGGGCTCACCTAGGCCATCTTCTCATGCAAGGTCTCTGGTCATCTTGAGAGCTGGTGCTGCACATAAACGTCTGAGAGCTGAGAGCAGTCCGCCTGGCGTGCCAGGCATTCCAGCAACATCTGCAGGGTCATTGTGTTTCAGTGCTTACGGACAACACATCGGCGATGCACTACATAAACAAGCAGGGAGGGACTCGATCCTCCCCCGTTTGTCAGGAGGCCATCCAACTGTGGGAATTTTGCATAGCCCACTCAATAGACCTTGTGGCATCTTTTCTCCCAGGGGTTCGAAACACTCTGGCAGATCAACTCAGCAGATCTTTTCTGTCTCACGAGTGGTCGATTCGTCCAGACATTATACATTCTGTTTTCCGGAAGTGGGGCTTTCCCCACATAGACCTCTTCTCTTCTCGTGAGAACAGGAAATGCCAGAGATTCTGCTCCTTCCAAGGTCTCGCCCCAGGCTCGATATCGGACGCCTTCCTAATTCCATGGAAGAGCCAGCTGCTTTACGCCTTTCCACCCTTCCCATTGGTGCAGAAGGTTCTCCTAAAGCTCCGCAGGGACAAGGCTCACCTGATCCTGGTCGCCCCTGCGTGGCCCCAACAACACTGGTACACCACATTGCTCGACCTCTCGATAGCCGACCCAATCTCCCTGCCTCTTCATCAAGATCTTATAACTCAGGACCACGGCAGGCTTCACCACCCAGACCTGCAATACCTTCATCTTACAGCGTGGCTCCTGCATGGTTAACCCAATCGGAGTTACGCTGCTCTGCCTCAGTGCAAGAAGTACTCCTGGGTAGCAGAAAACCTTCCACTCGGTCTACATACTTGGCCAAGTGGAAGTGATTTTCCTGCTGGTGTCAAACACTGAATGCCATACCCACGGAGGTTTCCATTCCCACTATACTGGACTACCTCTGGTATCTTAAACAGCAAGGTCTCGCTACTTCTTCATTGAGAGTGCACTTGGCGGCTATTTCTACTTTCCACCCAGGAGAAAGGTAGTCACTCTGTCTTCTCCCACCCTATGGTTTCAAGTTTCCTCAAGGGTCTGGAGCGTCTATATCCCCTAGTATGCCGCCCCACCCCTTCCTGGGACCTCAACCTGGTCCTGACGAGGCTTACGTCTCCTCCATTTGAGCCATTGGCAACCTGCTCGCTCCTATATCTGTCACAGAAAACAGCCTTTCTTGTAGCCATCACATCGACTAGAAGAGTCTCTGAGCTTCGGGTTCTGATGGTGGACCCACCGTATACAGTGTTCCACAAAGACAAGGTGCTGTTGCGTCCACATCCAGCGTTCCTCCCCAAAATAGTTTCAGCCTTCCATCTCAATCAAGACATATTCCTCCCGGTCTTCTTTCCTAAACCGCATGCGTCCCGTCGGGAGCAGCAGTTACATTCCCTCGACGTCCGTAGGGTGCTTGCCTTTTATATTGACTGGACGAAGCCCTTCCGCAAAACGCCCCAATTCTTCATTGCAGTGGCAGACCGGATGAAAGGCCTACCCATCTCTTCTCAGAGGATTTCGTCCTGGGTAACGGCGTGCATCCATACTTGCTATGATCTAGCTCATATTTCTCTGGGTCATATTACCGCACATTCTACCAGGGCTCAGGCCTCATCAGCCGCCTTCTTAGCTCGAGTACCTATCCAGGAGATATGTCGAGCAGCTACTTGGTCTTCAGTGCACACCTTTGCTTCCCATTGTGCCTTGGTGCAACAATCCAGAAATGATGCAGCCTTCGGCTCAACCGTTCTGCATTCTGCAATATCTCACTCCGACCCCACCGCCTAGGTAAGGCTTGGGATTCACCTAATTGGAATCGATATGAGCAAGCACTCAAAGAAGAAAAGACGGTTACTCACCTTTGTAACCGTTGTTCTTTGAGATGTGTTGCTCATATCCATTCCAAAACCCACCCTCCTTCCCCACTGTCAGAGTAGCCGGCAAGAAGGAACTGAGGAGCGAATGGGTCGGCAGGGGTATATAATCAGTGCCATAGCAGCGCCACGCCAGGGGCGCCCAGCCGGCCCACCGAGTGTTGCTAGGGTAAAAGTCTTCCGACGAACCTGCATGCGGCGCGCGCACACCTAATTGGAATGGATATGAGCAACACATCTCGAAGAACAACAGTTACAAAGGTGAGTAACCGTCTTTTTTTCTCACAATTAAACATATTCAAGTATGCAGTATTTTTCCAGATGTTTGCACTTTACTATTTATAGATAGTGCCCAGGGATGCCTAGTTAGGCCACTATTGCAGATTAGCTTGTAGAATAGGTACCCAAACGTAATAACAGACTTCCAGTAATGTGAACTGACGTACCAATTGCTTTGTTCATGCTGGATTTTTTGCTTCTCCAGGGAGAGGGGAACAGACTCAGTCACTCAGTACAGTGGAAACTATATTTGTGTGAGTGTATAATAATGGAAGAATGTGTGTGCTCTGGAGGGCACACATAGACTCAGTGAATATGTTTATAACAGTGTAACATCTACTGTGGGAACTGCAAGAAGCAAAGATGCCATCACTGCTTTTTCAAATGGATGTGGAACAAAATAACTATGGGCCTGTGCAGGGTCACAAGTGAGAGAGTCACAGCATTACCCCATGTAGGGGTGAGGACATTTGCAGCCCCAGTGTTAACCCCAAAGGCAGTAAGAGGTAAGGTTATGGCCCCAGTCCTCCTCTGCACTAACCAACAGAGCTGACTGGCTCTACAGAGAGCACATGCTGGATCCTCCTGAAGTGGATCAACTCTCCTTGAATAGCGGGAGCTCCAGGAGGATTGACTACTTAGGACTGTGGCTAAAAGCCACACTGGAGCCCTCTGCTGGTGGAAATCACTCACTCCCTATCTCAGTTCTGTGTTCAAAACAAACAAACAAAAAGCCTTTGTTAATCTTTGTGGCGTCACTATTTGTAAGTAAAACTGTGTTAATTATTTTCCTTGCCTCACTAAAATATTCCACTTTGTTCTAGTTTTACTATCCAGCCTTGTGTCTAAAGCAGAGTTACCAAGAGTAGGTGCCATACCAAATCGAACTAATAAAGGGCCAAATCCTGTGCACGGAGTTCCCATGGAAATCAACATGGAGACCTTGTAGCAGCAGGCTCAAAGTTAACACAAAAGTGCAGTACTGTAAAGTGTTCCATAGATTTCTTTCTTTCTGAAGGGAGAACTTTAACTTTTTCCCAAACCATCCACATCATACATCTCAGACAGTCCTTTTTCAGCAAATGGTATAACACTGATCTATGTAGCGCTCACATCATGATTCATGGAACACTTATAGGTGAGCATGGAGCTGCATCTGTCACACTGCTTTGTCATTTACCAATTTTCAAGTTGTGATACTACATGTTAGTTGACCCCTAGTCACAGATGATTAGGGTTTCCAGAGGATTTTTTGACTAAGTAAACTAAACAAACAAAAATAAACACCCACCTGTGACTCCAGCAAAAAGAAGTAGCCATCTGCACCCTGCTGTGCAGCCACTTTGTGTCTTTCTGTGTAGGATGTTTCTTTAGTGTAAGTAATAAATTTGTGGATGACAGCTATGTTGTAGTGGCAGCAAACATACATAAGGAGAGAATCAAATTGCAGTGTCACCTAAGCAGTATAGTGGTAGATGCAGACAAAAATAGGAAGGTGGTACTAATAAATGTATGGCACAGCACAGATACAAAATGCAGGGGAGGAAAATAAGCAATTAGCCCTGCCCACCATGTTGAAGCAAGCTTATTTTTATTTAGTCTCTCTAATCCTGCTCTCATATTGCTTTTTCATGTAATTGTGCACCATAGTTCCTGAAAGGAAGGCGAGGGATCAGGACTCGGAGGTTGGCGAATAACTTGTTCATGATTATTGGGAAGTGACTAGGAGCAAATCTTTCTTACCAACGGGTCTGCACTGTGAAATGGTTTGGGAATCACTGATCTGAGAGGATGATCACTTGCAATTATAAGATAATATAAATAAATGTCAATATAGTGCAAATAAGTTTTAGAATCAAGAAAAAGCCTACTCAGGAAAGAGCATCCAGTGCAAAAAACTACTCATCTACTCAGGGATTCTGCAGCACTAGATTTTTAGTTCAGAAAAACGACATTACAGATGACACTTTTGATGCTTTATTTGCTTTGCCTCTTTTGCCTGGCTTAGGCAAACTTTGCTTAACTGATTTGCAGAATCTGCCTAGTGGCAGACCGGAGGAACAGATGTGTGTAATTTGACTGGCCAAGAGTTAAACATGGAAAGGAAATACTGAACTAATAAATTGTATATTAAATATGAAAATACATGATGTTTTCCCTACATTTACAAATGGTATACAAGTGTATTTATCATTATGCTATATGTAGATAATGTACTTTTAAGAACTTTCATAAATAGAAGGAAAACCTTTTAATTAAAAAAAAAGTTTAACAAGTGAATTCTGTGGTTAAAGAGAGAAAACCAATGAAGTGCTAGCAGAAATTTGACAATTAAAGTTGTTCCTCTCTACCTCTAACAAAAGCAAAACCCCACCTGTGTGAATTAGCTGCTTTGCCCCTACAATCTCCCAAAACTTTTCATCTGAAACCTGTCCTTTTCTGTCTTCCCCTTTTCACTCTTCTGTTGTCTACATTGTTTGTCCATCCATCGGCTGACAGTGTCTTTACATCCAAAATGCAAAGCAAACAGATGGGCGCCTCAGGAAAGAACATGACTAAGAGCACCAGCATCGGCGGGGACATGTACACACTAGAGAAGAATGATGGCAGCCAGTCTGACACAGCAGTGGGCACTGTGGGCACTAGTGGCAAAAAACGACGCTCCAGCATCGGCGCAAAGATGGTAGCGATTGTGGGTCTGTCACGAAAAAGCCGCAGCACTTCTCAACTCAGCCAAACTGGTAGGAATCAGATTTATTTCTTCAATACTTTGTGATTTAAATATATATAATATGTATATATTACAATTTAGTCATTTGAATGTAATGCTGAAGTTTCCTAATTGACAATATTCTAGGGGAAAAGAGGAGAGTGGGAACTTTTTACCTGGCTGAACATTTACCATACTGGTTTGTTTCTTTAGCAAAGATCCTCCTACAGATTGGACTGTGGCTTGTGTTTTTATGCTTACTAGAGCACACCTAATGCAATAATCCCTTCCTTCTCAGGAACCAATGTGAGCTGTTATGCTTATGTTTTGGGAGTTGTTATTAATGATTTGTGAAGGATCACTGAAATGCAGTTGCAGAATTGTTTGTCATTTGTTATAAACATTCTTTGTATATTTCAGTACTCGTTTTCTCACTTTTGAACACTCAAAATTTATTTGATGTGAAATAGTTTTAATTACCAAGATGGTATCTTATATTTTATTAGATTAGTATAACCATTGTATTGCTCAATACTTCCCTTCTTTTCAATTTGCAAACATGTTTGTCATTGGTAGAAATCTTCCGCATTGCTTTTTACATTTACTAGTAAAAATTCAATACTGAAATGTTCTACATAAACAGAGATAGAGTTATTTTCTGACTTAATACCAGGACATCCAGAATCAGTGTTAGGTACTTTGTTTATTTCATGCCTTACATCTGGAAAAAAAAAATCACTCATGTATGATTCACTCTGAAAAGCTGTCATTAGCAATTAAGGAAGTTGAGTAAAACTAATATTTCTTACAAAGGAAATTGGATATTTTATATTTAAACGTGTGTCTGTGTGTGGTATGCAGTGTATATTGTATGCTCATTAATATTCATACAAAAGTAGTGTGTTATGTTGGTATGTGATTTATACTAAATACAGTAAAAAACAGCTCACTCTCTTCTGTTCATACATGCCTGGAGAAATTATTATTTATTATTTGTATTATGGTAGCACCTAGGATTCCCAACTGAGATCAGGCCCCCATTGTACTAAGCACTGTTTTGACATGGAATTAGAGACAGTCTCTGCCCTGAAGAGTTCATAATCTAAACAGAAATTACAGACAAAGGGAAGGAGAGAAGGAATATAACATATATACAGAGTGAACAATGGAATGATTTCCAGGTGTCACAATTTGTTGTTGTTTTGTCAACTTTTTTGGGTGGTGTTTTGTTAGGAGGGGATTAGCTGAATTGAGAAAGAGAGAACAAATGAATTGAGAGGGGACAATGAAGGGAGGGGTTAGGAAAAAACAGAATAAGGGGGAGGAGAGGAGCATGGAGTGAGGTTTAATGAAGAGACTGTGTGGGTTGGGAGGCTGTTGTACCAAACAGCCCAGTCACCAGAGGGAAAAAATATTCAGAGTGAAAGCTGTAAAAACAGTCATACACTGGTGACATCATCAGCATCCTAAGGTCCCTGCTGCAGTTAGTTGTCTCAGCTCTTGCCAGTTCAGTTTCTGGCTGCAGAAACTGCAGAGCTTTCTGCTGCTTCTCTCTTCCCCAAGCTCACATGCCTGAGTGGGAAGGGATGGGGTTACATAGGGCTTGCTGCCACCTTATGGAAGCTCTTCCTTGCACAATTCTGGGAAACCTCTAACTGGGTGTGCAGTTTGCCCATGGCTAGATGCATGTGCACCTAGACATGGTGTACAAGCAAATGAAGGATTTGCACATGCAATAATGTTCTTGTAATGTAAATGTGCAGATGTGTGTGGATTTCAGAGCTGAAAATAAGGTGCTATATGATTAGGGATAGTCTCCCTTACTAGGAGAGGCATCAAATGATTTCAAGGTGGACGTTCAGTTCATAATACATTGTTCTTTAGAAGAGTCAGAAGATTGCCATAGCCCGGATCCACAGTAAGACAGGATCAGACTAAATATCATGTTGAGATATTTATGTGGCATAATATTTTTAATATGTAGAATCTCCATCACTACTTTTTAAGATCAGTTTGTCGCTATTTTGTATCCTGTAGTTATAAACAAAAACTAGGGGTACAATTTTCCGAGTTGCCTCATTGAAGTAGTAGCCTAACTGACATTGATTTTCCTGGACTGAGAAGCAGGTGGTATTTTAAATAATTCACAAATATAAACAAATTCATTTCATTTTCACAGTAATGGCAGACAGGCAGACTTTTCCTATCTGTCTATATTTTCCCATGTGTCTTCTGCTATACCTATTTCTATGTGGGCACTGACGATGATAGATCTTTACTGGATAAGAAGTAGGACTGCTAGGATGTATGTTTATTTGATTAATTCCAAATAACAGGTTTCAATAGATGAACAATAATTACTTTAACTCTGTAACCTTATGGAGTGAGGGCCTAAGTTAAGAACAGAGTGTTAAGCTTTTAAAATTTAATTTATTTACAGGTACTTGTAAGTTCCATCTATTTTATCCACTGGGTCATTTTCCAGTCTTTAGACTATAAGCTCCTTGATACTGGGGCCATGGCATTTAGTGTAGTTGTACAATAGCTAAAAGACCTAATGACAAAACACCAAATATGCTGTAAAGTACTTGTAAGTAGATTTTAGTATAACTAGGAAGTAATGGATACAATTAAAATAGCAAAGCACTATCATGATATGGAAACTGCCTGAAATAAAGGGAGTAGGAAATTAATTTCCAGCAATACCAACATAGTTCAATGGGTATCATGCTTAAGTCATCAGCTAAGCGTCTCTTAAATTGGTATGTCAAGGCTGAAACAACAATTATGAAATAACAACACAGCATTTGTTGAAATTACCATCACACTTACAAGTACTTAACTTTTACTGTCCGAAACATGTTGGCAAATTTAAGTCGTTACATAGCGGTAGGTTAGTGTCACTATTAAATTGCCTTCTGGTGCCTCCAAGTTATATGTTGTAGTTGTCTTTTGTTTATATTTAATGACTAAAAACTGTGACAGAATGTGGCTTTGTTTAAAAAGCTGAGTACATCTCATGACTGTTTTTGTGGCTATGAGTCAAACAGCCTGTAAATTCATAATATAATTCCATAAAAGAGCTAATTTCTATTCTCATTTGTATTTAACTTCATGTTACAGACAAACTGAATGCATTCTTTGTTGTTAGGAGATGTGGAATTGGGAAATTTTGACTCTAGGGATGAATAAATTAATGTACTCTGTATTCTGATCTTTAACATTTGTTTAATGTATTCAAATATTTTTGTTATAGTGTTTTTTTAAGTCCCAAAATTGTGTTAGATACACATGAAAAGTCTCTGCCCTGAAAAGATTAATTCACCAAGACATAATAAGTGAGTGAACAGTTCCACAAGAGGGGAGAAAAGAGGGCAAGGAGACAATAACAATATCATATTGCTACTCGATAAAGCATGTACACATCATAATCTTTATGGTTCTGGGGTTTGTGTGTGTGTGCACGTGCGCGTGCATGCTAATAGGCTTTATGGCAGATGTAAGTACTCAGGAAGGCTTTGAATATGGCAAGACAGGTGGCTTCATGAATAGGTTGGAGAAGGGCATTCCAAGCATGGAAGAAAGCACAGAGATGTCTGAGGTTGGCAAGACTACATCGTAGGTTGAGTGGAGATGGCAGGGGGCAACATTAAAGTAGATCAGGTCTAGGATGTATGGCCATGAAGGTAAAGCAATCAGAGAGTACTGAATTTGATTTTAAACATTTTATTATTTTTAGTTTTCAGGTGACTTTTCAGTACTCTGAAAGGTGCTATCTTGATAGTTTGACAGCACTGGAAACCAAGATCCTATCTCCACAGAACAAATACAACACAGGGACTATGCTTCTTCATACTCCCCTACTTCAGATATATTCTAAAAATCCACCTTCAGTCATGAAAGGACATATCTATCAATAGGCTACTTTGATCCTTGACCTTTTTGCTGGGATTGTCAACCAAAGTGCCAGATGTGAATTGAACTAAATACATCAGAGGACATTGCAAAGCGTAGTGATCCTGTAGTAGATTTACAATGATTTTGTAATAGCGATGTTGCAGTAAGTTTACAATAGGACAATTCAGTTTTTTCTTGGTTTCCAATTTATCTATTTTGAATAAATGAATTGTTTCTATCTAATCAATATGTGATGTCATCTATGTCTTTATACCACATCCATCCCCATAGTATCTGAGTGCTTAATAATAATGAAATTAATTCTCTCCTGTGGAGTACCACTTCCCAAAGTCTGAAGTTGGATTTAGCCCTGTAATAACCTTAGTCCCAGTTTTGGACCTTAGCGTCCAAAATATGGGGGTTAGCATGAAAACCTCCAAGCTTAGCCACCAGCCTGGACCTGGTACCTGCTGCCACCACCCAAAAAATTAGAGTGTTTTGGGGCACTCTGGTCCCTCTGAAAAACCTTCCCTGGGGACCCCAAGACCCAAATCCCTTGAGTCTCACAACCAAGGGAAATAATCCTTTTTCCCTTCCCCCCTCCAGGTGCTCCTGGAGAGATACACAGACACAAGCTCTGTGAAACTACACAGAGGGACTCCCCCTCTCCGTTCCCAATCCTGGAAACAAAAGTACTTTCCTATTTCCCCAGAGGGAATGCAAAATCAGGCTAGCGATCCAACACACAAATCTCCCCTTGATTTCTTCCTCCCACCAATTCCCTGGTGAGTACAGACTCAATTTCCCTGAAGTAAAGAAAAACTCCAACAGGTCTTAAAAGAAAGCTTTATATAAAAAAAAAGAAAAATAAGTACAAATGTTCTTTCTGTATTAAGATGATACAACACAGGGTCAATTGCTTAAAAGAATATTGAATAAACAGCCTTATTCCAAAAGAATACAAATCAAAGCACTCCAGCACTTATATTCATGCAAATACCAAAGAAAAGAAACCATATAACTTACTATCTGATTTCTTTGTCCTTACACTTGGAAACAGAAGACTAGAAAATAGAAACTACTTCTCCAAAGCTCAGAGAAAGCAGGCAGCCAGAAAACAAAGACACAGACACTCAAATCCCTCCACCCAAAGTTGAAAAAATCCGGTTTCCTGATTGGTCCTCTGGTCAGGTGCTTCAGGTGAAAGAGACATTAACCCTTAGCTATCTGTTTATGACACGCCCCCCAAATTGCAGACAGTGGGGAAGCTCACTGGCGGCGATTTCCTTCTAGAACTTGAAAATAAACAGATTAATACAACACATACACCTTTACATATACTCCTAAGTATATAACTAACAGACTTCTACATTTTAAGAACACTTTTTAACTACTGAATTTTGGGAAACTCTCACGGGAGAGTGCATCAGCAACTTTATTAGAAGCTCCTGTGATGTGTTGAATTTCAAAATCAAAATCTTGGAGAGCTAAACTCCAACGAAGAAGTTTCTTGTTGTTCCCCTTGGCAGTATGAAGCCACTTTAGTGCAGCATGGTCAGTTTGTAGTTGGAACCGCCGTCCCCAAACATATGGGCGTAGCTTTTCCAGGGCATACACAATGGCATAGCATTCCTTTTCACTGACTGACCAGTGACTTTCCCTCTCAGACAGTTTCTTGCTGAGAAACACGACAGGATGGAAGTTGTGATCTGTTGCTTCCTGCATGAGCACTGCTCCTATACCACGCTCAGATGCATCTGTGGTTACTAGGAATGGCTTGTCAAAATCCGGGGCCCTGAGCACAGGGTCAGACATGAGCGTTGCCTTAAGTTGGGTAAAGGCCTTTTGACACTCATCAGTCCACTTAACTGCATTTGGCTGGGTCTTTTTGGTCAGGTCGGTCAGTGGGGCAGCGATTTGGCTGTAGTGTGGTACAAATCGCCTGTAGTATCCGGCCAAGCCTAAGAAGGATTGGACCTGTTTCTTTGACCTTGGGACAGGCCACTTTTGGATAGCATCCACCTTGGCCTGTAGGGGGTTTATGGTTCCTCGACCCACCTGGTGACCCAGGTAAGTCACTCTGTTTTGGCCTATTTGACACTTTTTGGCCTTAACAGTTAGTCCTGCCTGCCTGATGCGCTCAAAGACCTTTTCCAGGTGTAGTAGGTGTTCGGGCCAGGAGTCTGAAAAAATGGCCACATCATCGAGGTAGGCAACTGCAAATTCTCCCAGTCCAGCTAGTAGACCATCTACCAGCCTTTGGAAGGTGGCGGGTGCATTACGAAGGCCGAAAGGAAGGACATTGAATTCATACACCCCCGCATGGGTGACGAATGCTGACCTCTCCTTGGCAGGTTCATCTAGCGGTACTTGCCAGTACCCCTTGGTTAAGTCTATTGTAGAGATGAACTGGGCACGTCCCAACTTTTCCAATAGCTCATCGGTACGTGGCATTGGATAGTTGTCCGGACGAGTTACAGCATTTAGCTTACGGTAGTCCACGCAAAAGCGTATTTCCCCATCTGGTTTGGGTACCAGAACCACTGGAGATGCCCTTGCACTGGTAGATGGGCGGATTATACCCATCTGTAGCATGTTCTGGATCTCCCGTTCTATAGCAGCTTGGGCATGAGGAGACACTCGGTAAGGTGGGGTTCTGATTGGGTGAGCATTACCTGTATCAATGGAGTGGTATGCCCGTTCAGTCCGTCCTGGGGTGGCTGAGAACAATGGGGCGAAGCTAGTGCACAGCTCCTTGATTTGTTGCCGCTGCAGACGTTCCAGGGTGGTTGAGAGGTTCACCTCTTCCACGCCACCGTCTTTTTTCCCGTCGTAGTAGACACCGTCAGGCCACTCAGCATCCTCTCCCTGGACTGTAAACTGACAAACCTGTAAGTCTCTGGAATAGAAAGGCTTGAGAGAATTAACATGGTACACTTTAGGCTTTAGTGAGGAATTGGGAAATGCTATGAGGTAGTTTACAGCTCCCAGGCGCTCTTGGACCGTGAATGGCCCTTCCCATGATGCTTCCATCTTATGGGCCTGTTGCGCCTTCAAGACCATAACCTGGTCTCCTACCTTGAAGGACCGATCTCTGGCATGTCTGTCATACCAGGCCTTTTGCTCTTCTTGAGCATCCTTTAGGTTCTCTCTAGCAAGGGCTAAAGAGTGTCGGAGGGTGCTTTGTAGGTTGCTTACAAAGTCCAGAATGTTAGTTCCTGGAGAAGGCGTAAACCCCTCCCATTGCTGCTTCACCAACTGTAATGGCCCCTTAACCTCGTGACCATACACAAGTTTAAATGGTGAAAACCCTAAACTGGGATGTGGTACAGCCCTGTAGGCAAACAGCAACTGCTGCAACACTAGGTCCCAATTATTGGAGAATTCGTTGATGAATTTTCGTATCATGGCCCCCACAGTTCCATTGAACCTTTCCACCAGGCCATTGGTTTGATGGTGGTACGGGGTGGCAACCAAGTGATTCACCCCATGAGTTTCCCACAGTTTTTCCATGGTCCCTGCCAGGAAATTAGACCCTGAATCTGTAAGGATGTCAGAGGGCCAACCTACCCTGGCAAAGATGTCTGTTAGGGCCAGGCACACAGTGTTAGCCCTGGTGTTGCCTAGAGCGACTGCTTCTGGCCATCGGGTAGCAAAGTCCACTAAAGTCAGTACGTACTGCTTTCCTCTGGGCGTCTTTTTTGGGAAAGGGCCCAGAATATCCACAGCTACTCGCTGAAATGGGACCTCAATTATGGGGAGTGGCTGGAGAGGGGCCTTGACCTGGTCTTGAGGCTTACCCACTCTTTGGCATACCTTACAAGACCGGACATACTTGGCAACGTCCTTGCCCATTCCCTCCCAGTGGAAGGACTTCCCCAACCGGTCCTTGGTTCTGTTCACCCCAGCATGGCCACTGGGATGATCATGGGCTAAGCTTAAGAGCTTCCCCCGGTACTTAGTTGGAACCACCAACTGTTTTTGCGGCTGCCATTCTTCCCGGTGTCCACCAGAAAGAATTTCCTTGTATAAAAGTCCTTGGTCTATAACAAACCGGGATCGATTAGAAGAGCTGAGAGGCGGTGGGGTGCTCCGTGCCGCCGCCCAAGCTTTCTGAAGGCTGTCATCCGCTTCCTGCTCAGTCTGGAACTGTTCCCTTGAGTCTGGGGTCACCAGTTCTTCCTCAGACTGTGGACTTGGGCTTGGTCCCTCTGGAAGCGATGTAGGTGATGGGGTTGTTTTCGTTGCTGGTGAACCGCTCTCCGCTGGTGCACCTGAGGGTATTTCAGGCTCTGGCTGAGCCTTTTGGGTATGGCTGTCTGTTGCTTCTGCCAGTTTTGGCTTGCTGGCGCCCTCTGGCGTTGAGTTTGAAGATGTAGTTGCACTTGCTGGTGCGGGTTGCTGTTCCAGTTCCGGGCCTGGGACTGGAGATGCTGTGGCTGTTTCAGTGGTAGGCATGGAATCCGGGTCCTTTACCTCTGTCTGGGTCTCTGGTAACACAGACAGGGCCTCTGTGGACGGTTCAGGAACAGGAATGGGTCTGGAAGCTTGCCTGGTTTGGCTACGTGTAACCATTCCCACTCTCTTGGCCCGCCTCACCTGGTTGGCCAAGTCTTCCCCCAGTAGCATGGGGATAGGATAATTGTCATAGACTGCAAAAGTTCACATTCCTGACCAGCCTTTGTACTGGACAGGCAGTTGAGCTGTAGGCAAGTCTACAGCTTGTGACATGAAGGGGTAAATTGTAACTTTGGCCTTTGGGTTGATGAATTTGGGGTCAACGAAGGATTGGTGGATAGCTGACACTTGTGCCCCCGTGTCTCTCCACGCAGTAACCTTCTTTCCGCCCACTCTCAAATTTTCCCTTCGCTCCAAGGGTATTTGAGAGGCATCCGGGCCTGGGGATCTTTGGTGTGATGGTGGTGTAATGAATTGCACTCGCATGGTGTTCTTGGGACACTTGGCCTTGATATGTCCCAGTTCATTACACTTAAAGCATCTTCCATCTGATGGGTCACTGGGCCGAGGTGAGTTACTGGAGACTGGTGAGGTTGAAGGGTAGGGTATCTGTGGCTTTACTTGGGTGGTATGTGGGGTCTTTGGCTGTCCTCGGTTGTAGGGTTTATGGTCTGTGTGCCCCCTGGGGTAATCGTTCCCCTTGACAGTAGCTTTCTTGCTTTCTGCCAGTTCCATCCATTTGGCTCCAATCTCCCCCGCCTTAGCGATATTTTTGGGGTTTTCATTTTGTATGTACCGCGTGATGTTTTTAGGAACACCATCCAAGAACTGCTTCATTTGTATGAGGAGGTTTAGTTTTTTTAAGGTTTGAATGTTGTTTTCTGTTAGCCAGGCCTCATAGTTTTTTGCAATGTAGTAGGCGTGTTTGGGAAATGACACCTCTGGTTTTTACTTTTGGGTTTTGAAGCACCGACGGGCATGATTTGGGGTTATTCCCATCCTGTATTTGGCCTTGGTTAGAAAAAGTTTATAGTTATTTATTTGGTGCTTAGGCATTTTAGCTGCCACCTTTGCTAAAGGTTTACTGAGCTGTGACCTTAATTTTACCATGTACTGGTTTTTGGGAATGCTGTACCCAAGACAGGCTTTTTTAAAATTTTTTAAGAAGGCCTTGGTGTCATTACCTGCCTTGTAGGTGGGAAATTTTTTGTGCTGTGGAGCAATAATTGGCGCCGGGTTGTTAGGGTTGGCTGGCACATGCAGCCCAGCTTTTGCCAACTCCAGTTTATGTTTTTTTTTGTTTTTTCTTTTTTTTATTTTTTTTTGTTGTTTTTTTATTTTTTTTTGGTGCTTTTTCATTTCTCGGCGGTGGGCCAACTCTTTTTCTGCTTGTTTCCTTCGGTAGGCCACCTCTTCTTCTTCTAGTTTTCTTTTGTGTGCTGCCTCCTTGGCAGCCAAAGAGGCAGCCAAGGAGGCAGCACACAAAAGAAAACTAGAAGAAGAAGAGGTGGCCTACCGAAGGAAACAAGCAGAAACAGATAGCTAAGGGTTAATGTCTTTTTCACCTGAAGCACCTGACCAGAGGACCAATTAGGAAACCGGATTTTTTTAACTTTGGGTGGAGGGATTTGAGTGTCTGTGTCTTTGTTTTCTGGCTGCCTGCTTTCTCTGAGCTTTGGAGAAGTAGTTTCTATTTTCTAGTCTTCTGTTTCCAAGTGTAAGGACAAAGAAATCAGATAGTAAGTTATATGGTTTCTTTTCTTTGGTATTTGCATGAATATAAGTGCTGGAGTGCTTTGATTTGTATTCTTTTGGAATAAGGCTGTTTATTCAATATTCTTTTAAGCAATTGACCCTGTGTTGTATCATCTTAATACAGAAAGAACATTTGTACTTATTTTTCTTTTTTTTTATATAAAGCTTTCTTTTAAGACCTGTTGGAGTTTTTCTTTACTTCAGGGAAATTGAGTCTGTACTCACCAGGGAATTGGTGGGAGGAAGAAATCAAGGGGAGATTTGTGTGTTGGATCGCTAGCCTGATTTTGCATTCCCTCTGGGGAAATAGGAAAGTACTTTTGTTTCCAGGATTGGGAACGGAGAGGGGGAGTCCCTCTGTGTAGTTTCACAGAGCTTGTGTCTGTGTATCTCTCCAGGAGCACCTGGAGGGGGGAAGGGAAAAAGGATTATTTCCCTTGGTTGTGAGACTCAAGGGATTTGGGTCTTGGGGTCCCCAGGGAAGGTTTTTCAGAGGGACCAGAGTGCCCCAAAACACTCTAATTTTTTGGGTGGTGGCAGCAGGTACCAGGTCCAGGCTGGTGGCTAAGCTTGGAGGTTTTCATGCTAACCCCCATATTTTGGACGCTAAGGTCCAAAACTGGGACTAAGGTTATTACATGGTGGCAGCGGTGGGAGATAGACAGAATCCAGAAGCCAGTAAAAATATTATATTTTTCTTTTCTCTGCTAAGGGCTTTTTAGCAGAGAGAAGCAGTTGGTTTTAAAAGGGAACCAGAAAGAATTTTTTTTTCTGCTCTCTCTCGCAGTTTGTGGCTTGCATGTTAAGGGTCTTTTGTCATGCAATAGCCCTCCCATTAGGAGGCAAGTACCAGCACTTATAGGCATGCAAATAAAGTGGTTTTTCTGGTTTCCCTTCATTGAACATTAGCTAAAAAAAAAAAAGAAAAATTAGCTAAAGGCACTGTTGCTAGGCAGACTTCAGGAGGCAACAAAGAACCTGCAGTTCAGAAGATAAACACCGGAGGGCACCCCAACACAAAAAAACAGGAACCATGACTTCTAAGGCAAAATTGATGCCGAAGAACAAATCAAAGAAGCTGAACACAGGCGACAACTGGAAATAAAACAAAAAGAGATGGAGATGAAAGAAAGAGAAGAACAGATCAAAGAGGCAGCCTACCAAAAAGAAAGCAGGCAGCCAGAAAACAAAGACACAGACACTCAAATCCCTCCACCCAAAGTTGAAAAAATCCGGTTTCCTGATTGGTCCTCTGGTCAGGTGCTTCAGGTGAAAGAGACATTAACCCTTAGCTATCTGTTTATGACAAGCCCAGATTCTAACCACTGATTGGCATGGCTACATTGGTGCGCGATGCCATCTCAAAGTGCAGACAAAGCAAACTGAAATGTACATTGGTGGAATTCACACTGGTGTCAAGCCATGGTGAGTGTCTACATTAGTCATTTGCATTAATGTAGCTCCTCCATTAGCTGATAACAGGGCCAATTCCCCATGTGGACAAGGTTTATGAGTTTTTCAGGAAATATCTAATCTTACTTTTTCACTGGCATTTTTTGGTGGGAAATGCCTATAACAGACAACTAAATTTTCCACATAGTGAAAAGGCCTAATTCACTTATGCACCATTTTCAGGCCCTCCCATTCAACAGAAGGGGCATTGGTTAGGGTTGACAGGTGTCCAGTTTTCAACCAGAATGCCCAGTCGTATAATTCCCAATTCTGGACCTTAGCGTCCAAAATATGGATACTAGCATGAATTCCCCTAAGCTTAATTACCAGCTTAGATCTGATAGGCTGCCACCAATCAGGAATTTTTAGGGCCTGATACCCTCTGGTCCCCCCAAAACCTTCCCAGGGGACCCCAAGACCCAGATTCCTTGAGTTTCACAACAAAGGGAAATAAGCCATTCCCTCCCCCATCCCTTCTTCCTCCCAGCTCCTTCCCGCCCTGGGAACACTAAGAGATCGCCTGATTCAACTTTTTGAATCACCACACCGAGAGGAGTGTTACCTTCCCCCTCACCCAGAGGCAATACAAGCTGCACGAATATAACACAAAGAAAAAATTTATCCTTCCCTTCTCCTCACCAATTCCCTTGAACCTTAACTAGGAGAAAAAAAATTAAACAGGTCTTAAAAGCAAAACTTTTAATAAGAAAGAAAGAAAAAGTAAAAGGTTTATCTCTGCACTTTAGATGGTAAACAGTTACAGGGTCTTTCAACTTATAAACAATAGAAAGAAACTTTCTCCAGCAGAAACACAATTTAAGCTACTTCCAGCAAGTACACATACGTAAATGAGAAAAAAAAAACAACTTAAAAGACTATGACCGCCTTTTCTTACTCACAATTCTGAATAGATAAGAGACTGTAGCAGGGAGATTGGCAGAAACCTGGTTGCACCTCTAGTCCCGTCCAGGACCCAGAGAGAACAAAGCCAAACCCAAAACCCACAAACAAAGGCTTCCCTCCCATGAGATTTGAAAGTATCTTGTCTTCTGATTGGTCCTCTGGTCAGGTGTTTGGGGTCCCTGTTTGTTAACCCTTTACAGGTAAGGGAGACATTAACCCTTAACTATCTGTTTATGACAAAAGGCCTAATTCACTTATGCCCCATTTTCAGGCCCTCCCATTCAACAGAAGGGACATTGGTTAGGGTTGACAGGTGTCCAGTTTTCAACCAGAATGCCCAGTCGAAAGGAGACCTGGCTGCTTCAGTTGGCACCACTGACTGGGCCGTTAAAAGTCTAGTCAGCAGCGCAGCAAAGGGCTGGGGTTAAAGCAGGCTCCCTGCCTCCCCTAGCTCCGCATGGATCCTGGAATTAGCTGTCAGGTCTGTGGCCCCTATGCACTGGTGTGGCCAGGAACTGGGAGGCTCCACGCACTGCCCCCGCCCCAGTGCCGGTTCCACAACTCCCATTGGCCTCGAACTGCAACCAATGGGATCTGTGGCAGGTGGGACCTGCAGGCACAAAGACAGCACGAACCGTGCAGAGCCTCCATGTGCCTAGAGGCCCCAGGGTCCTGGTGGTTGCTTCCTCAGAGCTGCAGTAAGCGCCGCTGGGACCCCGCTCTCCCTTTTGCACCCTGCCCCAGCCCGGAATCACCTTCTGCACCCCAAAACCTTTATCTCCTGCCCCACCCCCAGCCAGAACTCTCACTCCCCCTGCACCCCAACCCCTAACCCAGCCCACAGCCCCCTCCTACAGCCCAAACCCCTCATTTCTGGCCCTAACCCAAGCCAGAGCCCTCACCCCCCTGCACCCCAATTCCCTGCCCCAGCCCGGAGCTCCTTCCTGCACCCCAAACCTCTCATCCCCGGTTCCACCCCAGAGCCTGCATCCCCAGCCCAGAGCCCATACCCATGCCCTCATCCCAAGCCCTTGTCCCAGACTAATGAAAGTGAGTGAGGTTGGGAAGAGTGAATGATGGGGGGGTGGAGTGGGGCCTTGTAGAAGGGGCAGGGAATGGGCAGAGCCTCGGAGAAGAGGCGGGGTAGGAGCTGGGCAACAGTGTTTGGTTTTGTGTGATTAGAAAGTTGGCATCCCTAGCTTTGGTCATGATGATAACAAAAACTTTCCCACCCCTGGGATGGTAAATCTAGAAGATTGGATTTGGGTTTGTGCAGGACTATTCCTATTGCCTTCTCCTTTCCTCGTCTGATTGTACAGATGGAGGATGGGAGGTGTGAGGCAGGAGGAGGAAGAAATAATGGGGAGGGAATAATAATCTAACAAGGCACCATAGGTTTTCCCGACAGGTCATATGAAACTGTGCTGTACCTAAACAATTCCTCTTCCCCTTGGTACTTATACCCTTCAAATACTTGTGGTCATTATTTAGCTTTGCTGTACAGTTTGAGTTCTTGAGCCTTTCATTCTAAATCAGTCCCTTCCTATGCCCTTAGTAACTATCTATAAGTTTATTGTTGATGTTTTTCTGATGTTGAATTGGCCTAGAACTGTCTGTATATATTGTATTACTTTTAAACCAACCTTTGTACTTTGAATAAGATAAGCACTATTCCCAAATGTACAGACACTTTCCTTAACCTGTGTTTTATATAATTTTAACATTAGCTTTATTAAAGGACTGCCTACTATATAAAAGAACTATTCCTAACAAGTCCTTGACACAATGCCTCTGTGTATACAGGCCAAACTCAGAATGAATTTTTGCCAGCGTATCATATTGCAAGCTCATATCCAATTTTCTATCTTCTGCTTTACTGCCTTCCAAATATCAGCCTCCCACTGAACCTCTGTTAGATTACTTTCCCCAGGATGAATGTTTGCATCTCACGAGTAGTTCTGTTATCTTCTGTCTTTATACCTCATCTCTGTAGGTCCCCTTATTTTTATGTCCTCATTTGTACTTGCAGTACTTCCCAAGTTCGTATGTTCTGAGTGTTCAATGTGCTAGTTACCTCTTTTGCAATATCATTAATAAACACTTAAAATAAAACAAGGCCAAAAACTTATCCCAATGGATATCTCTTCTTCACCCAACTTGACACGGTACCTTTTATCATCATCTTTTGTGTATGGTCTTTTGACCAGTTTGTCCTTTATCATCGAATGTTGTTTGTTTACAGTTTTGTTATTCTCTTGGTGCTTGCTCCTACAGAAGCTGAATGCCTTCAGATAGGTGCTAAGAGTACTCAATTGCCAATAAGGGCTCTCTGACTGGTTTTCTAACTACCCTCATCACTACTGATCATTGATGATATTTATGACCTACCTGGTATGGACAGATTGTTACAGAATGATTCTGCACATTTCTTTCAGATTGTTCTTTGAAAGTGATGATGGTAACTGCTGGTTCCTCCACACAAGGGTTTTAATCTGTGAGGTCCTGCACAGATCAGTCCTATCACCTCTACAACATCCATCGAAGGAGACTGAGAAAATATGGTTGCAGCGTCATCTGTATGCTGATAACACCCAATTATGTTTCTTCTATTCTGACTTAGGCACTGTTATTTCTAGGCTTTCTCAATTTCTGGCAGAAGTTAGAAGTTGAAACAAAACCAGCTGGCTATAGCTTGGCATGGGAAAGTTGGAGGTGTTGCTGATGGTCAGGGAAAATTGCTTTGAGGGCCTGGCAAAATCTATAGCTTCTCCATCAGTTGCAAGTATCTGCTTGGCCTTTCTCCATGTGGTCCACAATCTTGGGCTTTACAAGAATCCTATCTACTCCTAGATTGTGTTATTTTCAGTCATATGAGGCTCTTTCGTTGATCATTCACACTTTGTAACTACTTGGCTGGACACATGCTGTCTACTCAGAAGTTGTGGGTAGGTGAGAATGCAGTGCCCACCTAGCTGCTAGAAACAGGACATTTTTGTTATTACGCCTGGCCCTCTAAAACGTGCATCATCCATAAATACAATTAAGCATGAACCTTGGCCATATTTAGAAAGAGCTGTCATCTTTTTCCATACGCCTTCCCACTGATCAAACAATGACCTCTTGGGTTCATAGATTCTAAAGGCAGAAAGCACCATTAGATCATTTAGTCTGCACTCTTGTATATCACAGGCCACTATTTTCATCAAATTAGCCCAATATTGAGCCCAATATCTTCTGTTTGACTAAAGTAAATCTAGTTCCTACTTGACTAGTTATATTAAAAGATGTGGGATGTTGGCCTCAGGCAACATGGAACCTAATTTTCCAGGATGGTAGGGCACATAACTCTCATTGAAGCACCCCTTAAAATCAGGACCATGGTGTTTTGTTGCTCCTATTTGGATTTTTGATGATTTAGTTGAAGCATTGTAAAAGCACACAGATACTATGGTGATATACATGCTTTACATACTGGCAATAAACTTATCAGCTATTGGGGTTTGATAGTAAGTGAGTCAAGATGTCAGATAACCAGGCTCAGTGGATTTATTTAGCAAAAGTAAAATCAGCATAATACAGAAAAGTCAATACGTTACCAATTTGGAGAACAGTCTTTTAGTGGTTACATCTTCACTCGGTTCCAAATTATGAGTCAATTTTGCTCATATTTACACTCCCCTTGTTTGTGATAGGTAGAACATTCCACAGATTCAATAGACCTTCCACACCTTTTCTTATCTAGGTTTTATGTACAACATTCCAGAGGTCAGTAAACCATAGAGCAGAGGTCCCCAAACTATCGGGCGCACCCCACTAGAGAGGCAGAGAGGGTGCGGTGTGGGTCTGGGCAGCGAGGGAGCACTACCCAGCCTCGCTCAGCTTCCAGTTCTGCTGTGGCCCCATCACCAGCCTTGGCCCCTAACTGTGGCTCTGTTCCTGGCCCCAGCCCTGCTCCTGGCCCCTTACCTGTCCCTAGCTGCAGCCACAGCTTCCGCCCCCTTACCTCTGTCTGTGTTTCCCCCCACCAGAGCTGTGGACCCACTCCCAGCCCCATCTTGGGGAGGGAGTGTTGATGTGGACATGGGTAAGGTGGGGACACAACTCTGAAAAGTCTGGAGACCACTACCATAGAGGTATCTACACTAACCGTACCAACCATACAATTCACATTTGGCAAACCTCAACAGAATGTAGTTCTTGCTTAAGACAAATTCTGCATATACAAAGAAAAAAGGTTACAACAATTTATCTCTTAGTAAGTTTCAATGAACTTAGCATAAGTGCAAAGTATTATAAGAGATTTTAACAAGCTCAATACACTAACAAACTTCAGAATTAAACCTGCAAACAGATTTGCAAACAGAACTTTCCTTTGGAAAATTTATACTTTTTGTCAAAAAAAAATCAAAAGCATAAAACCAGATTTTTTTTTGTCTGAAAACTGCCAAAAAATGAAGAAAACAAGTAATCAAATAGTTTCAAAGAAAGCAATCCCTTTACATGCAAATTTTCATTTAGTGAAAAACCCAATTTTATGTAAAAAATATTGATGGATAATTTTCAACCAGCCATACTCAGAATCCAACAGTCCTTTTGTCCTTGAAGATTACTTCTCTGAATATTTGTAATTGTTTAACTAGAGATTCAAGTAAGACTTATCAGTTAGTATCTTTTTAAAGATTGGTCCAACATTAATTTTTCCCCAGTCCTCTAGTATCACCTTCACTATCTGTAAGTTTTCAAAGACATTTGCCAATGGTTTAGTAAGTTCATTAGTGAATATCTTAAAACTCTGGATTCATAATGTCTGGGCCTGCTGCTTTGTGAGTGAGTGTGTGTGTGTATGTGTGTGTGTGTGTATTTGTTTTTTTCCAAGTATTACTCTACCTACTTTTCATTACCGAGTCCTGTCTACAGACAATATTTTTATTCATTCCTAATACTCCCTTTTTTAATTTTCTTATTAAAGACAAATTTGACAGTGTTGCCTTTTAACATTATTGCTATTGTTCCTCCATGTGCACTGCTTCTCCATTATAGTAGTGTTCTCACAGGGTCTTCCTTCTCCCACCTTGTGATCTCTTCAGGAGGACCACAGTTAGCTGTGCTGGGATAGTACAGTTGTGCACATTATAGAGAATTGGAGAATTATAACTCCATTTCAGATAACTTGTAGGTCTTGTTTTTAGGAAAACTGATAATTGTTTAGTTTCTCTCGCTAAAAAAAACCTCTAAAATAAAATTAATGTTTAAAGTCCACACCTCATTCACCTATTTATTCACCTGCCTTTTCCTTTGTTGAACTCATGTAGTCCAGCTCACTCTATATCCTCTATTCAGCAAATGCTAGCCATACTTCTTCTCTCAACCCTTGTATACCCTGTTCACTCACAGATGCTGTAATCCCTTTTGATTGCTGCTCACCAATTGCTGCTGCTTTGATTGTCACTTAGCGGGTTTAGAAGCACACCTCATGCTTCTGCTGTGATAGAATGGCCCTGAGATTATGGATACAGGCTATATATGTTAATCTTTAGAGCACTGCTCTTTTCAAGGCTGCCACACAGAGTATTCTGCATATAGAACATGTAGTATATGTTTGCATTCTCCAGAGGCTTGCATTTTAATGTAATATTGCCTTGTGCTAATATGGTGTTTTTGAGACTCTAAAAGGTGTAAGTTTCCTTCTTGAAAAATGAATAAACAGATGTTGTAACAGGAAAAAGACCATGTTCCTTATGGGACTAAAGAGTCTCATACTTGGAAGGACAATCCTCTTTTGCTTTCTTGCAAGTTTAGAAAGATTTCTTACACTACATGCCATATTCTGAAGCATATATACCTATTTTAGATACTTATATGCTGTCTGGGCCATCACTGTAGTAAATGAGCACCTCACAATCTTTAATATATTAATCCTCACAGCACTCCTGTTTGATAGAGAAGTACTGTTATCCTCATTTTACTGATGGGAAACTGAAGCACAGAGAGGTCCAAGATCACACAGGAAACCTATAATGGAGCAGGGAATTGAACTCAGGTATCCCAAGACCAATAGGCCAGGACTAATCGTATTCAGTTGTTACTCAGACAGAATCCCCACTGAAGTAAGTTAGTAATGTGGCCCTGTGACTGACTGTACAGTCTTTCAAATTAGAATATTAGCAGTACTAGTCTAGGTATGTTTTTATGAATACAGCATTGCGCACATGCTATACTGATCCACCATGAAAAGGAGATCCATTTATTGCCTCAGTATCAACAGTCCTCATCACTGGGGTCGTGACCTCAGAGTAGATCAAGAGGGGAAGGTAATGAGTACAAAATCAACAAACCCCTGTTTTTAATTTTTTTAAATTATCCTACTGGTTAGAAGTGGTTGCTAGGGCCTAGGATGAGAGAATGAGAAGAACTCTCTTTCAGCTACTGCTGCCCTCCACTGCAGATCTTCACTTCTCCCCTAGCCCCTGTACCATACTCAAATCCTGAGTTTAAAGATGGTGTGGAATTTTCTCAAGGGCAGCTGCCTGGACCTCATGGCCCACACTGCTCAAAAGCACTCAGCCCCACAGTTAATCAAATGCCATCCTTAAATGCTACCTCCCCCAAGAGATTAGGATAGTTTGGGATGGAGGAAGAAGAAAGAAGGGTCTAGGTTATTACTTAACATCCAGCTCACAAGCACACATCCTAGCAACACCCAATTCTAAGCACCCCCACCCAACACTAATCCTTCCACTCTCTGCAATTAGCATTCTTCTCAGTCCCCAACCAGCAATGTCTATCATCATCACCAAGCACACCCCACCCCCACCAGTCTCATCTGGCATGCCTCAACTAACACTCCACCACCACCCAGTACACCTCCCCTGACCGATGTCCACCAGCACACATCCTATGTGCATGTTTATTTTTTAAATGGCGCATGGTATAACAATTCATATATTTAATATGCAACTTATATGTTCTCTGCATACATTTACTATAGTTAAAATCAATTTCAAAGAATTGTAAGATGCATTTTCAAATTATGGTGGCCGTCTAGTATTGTCATTGTTGTCATTCTATTCTAGATGGACAGAGAGATTTAGTGATTTACTCAAGTTCACACAGCAAGTCTGAAAATGGTACCCAAAACTCTTGACTCCCAGTCCTACGCTTCAGCCACCTTTTCACAAAGTATTTCCTTTGGTGATTAGATGGAACATAATATCATAGTCAGTATTTGAACATGCAGAATAAGCAACTGTGGCTACTGAAGCCTTGTTATTAGCATTGCATATTTTATAGTGATTTCTATGTTATCCCTAAAATACAAAAATAAAACCATCTTTATTTCTGTGTCAATATTAGAAGCAGCTTACATCGCAATCTAATAAATGCTCAGATATTGCATGGGACCTGGAGGGAGCAGCATGGGTTGCATGGAGGAAGTGTTTGAAGGAGGGACAAGGAAGTCAGTCAATCTGTAGGAATGTTAAACTCCAGTTTGACCAGTTGTTTAAATAGTTGCTTTAATAAAGAACCATTTTAGTTTAATAAGAAAGGAGTTCTCTGAATCTCTTACCTAGCATGGTATATGAAATACTGTAAGTTCCTAGACAGAGCAATAGTCAACATACTGATACAGGGCTTGATTTTCTCAAAGGGTCTTTTAGTGTGAGTCCTTACTCCTGAGTAGAATCCCATTCACTTTAATTAGATGTTTGTGCAAGAAAGTGTCTGTTCAGGACTTTAGTTTCCAGCACTGGAACCCCTGCTCATGTCCAAAAATTCAGCTAATCAATACAAATACATATTTTAGGATACAGCTTGTTTAAAATTAGTTAAAGTTAAAAATTTAATTTAAAAACTACAAATAGTCATCCAGCTGACTATCCACAGCTGAAAATTTTGAAGGCCAGGGGCATATATGCTTTGCATATAGTCATGAACTTCCTTAACAGATAAATCAGCAGCAGACAGGATGTGGTACCACAGTAAAGCATAGTAAATTCTTTAAAAGAAGATGAATTGAGTTAATGTAATATCTTAAATAAACTCACAAACATTTAAAAATTAATAAAGTATTTAACTAGAAGCTAGTGCATATCTATCAATACAAGTAAAGCGTGAGAAGTTATTTAGTTAATGTTAAATCCCGTCATAGGCAGTTTGAATCAGTTCAATTGTAGCTAGTGTATATTCTGGGCTGGAAGGACTCCAAAGAGAGTGTGGTACTAATCTATCTGAAATGTAACAAAGGCCTAGATAAGCAATGCTGTGGTCTCCTGGAAGCAGTAATAACACAAACTTGCAATGCTTAGGAGATGATAAATTGCTAACCTACTTAACCCTGCTGACCAAGCTCATCAAAAGTAACTTGCCAGTGCAGCATTAGGACTCAGGCAGTTCTGAGAGATCTGGGAGCTAACCTGACTGAAACAACTAGTAAGCACTGACCTTCTTTTCACTTGATCATAGGACACAGCACTGTATGTGCAGTAAATATGAGTGACATTTGAGCACATATACATAAGACCTGAAACCATACTAGACTGTCCCGTGTGTAAAAGGAGATAAAATAGCCAAAGGGAAGTTGATGACAATACAGAAAATACAAAGACAAACAGAGGAGGATACTTTTTTGTATACTTACTGGTTTCAATATGTGCTTAAAGAATAAGTGCAGTTTATTTTTAGAAAGTTTGTTACTTTGTCTACTTGTACAAATCTGCAAATTCACAGTGTGTTATTTTATGACTGTTAATAGATTTAACAGAAATTTAATGTTACTGAATATACAAGGAACATCCACTTTCCTGATGTGATTTGTGACAAAGCAATGCAAAGAAGAGACTGCAAAGTTTTGCAGTTCCTTTAACCTTTAGGAACTGAGCTAATGGTTGGATGACACTTGGGAACTAGCTAATTTTGACGGGTTATGAGAAGTCTGCTAATATTTGCAGGCCAAGGTATGAGACAGGATATCTTACAGTGGAGAAACAAGGTGAATGAGATGAGAACTGGCTTTAACCCTGAGTCCCATACTACCTCCCTGCTACAAGAAACAGCCCACCCTGTGTGTTTGATGCATCCCACTTTCCCTGGAAGTGACCTTAGAATCTCTCCAAAGGGTAAAAACAGATTATTTTGGGAATTTGGGGCAATGAGCCAGAGAGGAACAATATGGAGGCCAGCAACCTAGAAGTGGGGCTGGTGACAGTGAATTAGCCCCCAAGTGTAGCAAATAGGTTGGGTACACACCCAAGGAGGTCAGAGGTAGAAGGTGTGCCATGTTGTGGCTGAGATGCAGCTGAGAAGGGGCAGCAGCTGTAGAAGATGGTGAAAGAGGATCTGTTTTTCTGATGCCATCTACCCTGTGTAATCATTTACACCAGTGAAAGATGTGTGTAAAGTACTACTGTTCTGACCTGGTAACATTTCAAAACAGGTGTTACTTTTTATAAATATTCTTGTTAAATTATGAAAGTCATAATGATACTTGTGAAATTATACCAACGAAATTCTGGTTTGTAAAAAGGAAAGAAGCACTTAAGTTATAGTCAGTTACTTTTACAGAGCTTTTTTGGAGACCCAGCATGTAAACTTAGCAAGACTAGACAGAAGCCTTTTGCAATTTTAATTTGTCAAACATATAAATGTATTTTATGTTCTTTACAGCACTTGGGCATGAGGGAAGTGGGAATGGTTAGTTAGATGAAGAGTCTGTAGAGTGTGGAATATGAGGGACCCAGAGGAAGGAACCTAGGAACAATGAAGCATTCGGCAGAAGGTTTGAGCTGAATTTTATCCTACTGTAACTTTCTGTGCTAATAATGCCAAAATGCAGGAAACTGGAGAGGTTGGACTCTGCATAGTAGTTGCTGCTCTGATATCTTTAGTTATGATGATATCTGTCCTGAATAAAATGTATAGTATATCTCGATCCCGTTTCACAATCATTGAAATAATTGAAGGGAATCAGCCAAGTACTGACCACAATCATGTCTGAGATCTTAAATTTCTCATCTCAAATTTATATCAGACTTTAGATTTTGTAAAATCAAGCTTTTACCAAATGCGCATCAGAAATATTTCTTTGTTCTCCTCCCCCCCGCCCCCCCAATTCCAGCTGACATGGTTGTTTTTAAACAAATGTTTGCTTACTCACCTGCAAGGTTAGCAATCCTAACTTTGAAACTGAAAGTGAGTCTGATTTCAATTGACTGTCATTGTCCAAAATGAGGGACATTAAAAAAACAAAAAACCCCAACCAAGAGTTTAGATAGGGAAAAGCAAACTGGATTTTATAATCTAAACTGTTGTTGGTAACAGCTACAATAGTATAAGGCTGAGGATTTACCCATGATCTTTTAACTGTGTACCTTTTACATTCTTAAAGAAATCTTCAAAGGAATTTGTACAAAGTTATTTTTTCTCAAAGAAAGGTAGGTAAGATTAGTAAATTATTTTTGCTTATAAAATTGCACTTTTATAAGTATTTCTAAAGTTTATTCTGAGTTAATTTCAAAATAAACCACACATGTTGAGAATAAGAAATATCTGCTTAACAACGGATAAGAGATTAGGGCCTAAATTTCAAATTTTTACTTGTGAAATATGACCTGGATCCTTTATCAGGTAGAAAGTATTATTATAATAAATAATATTACCAAAAAGAGTAATCAGCTTTTACTAAACAGCATGGAGGGAGTGCCATAATAAAAGCATATACTTGTTTAATAGCAAAGTTCAAAGGCTAGTAAGACAGGATTTTTGCCTTTATATTTTCAGATATGTTGTTGTAGGAGTTGTGCCATCTTCTTTCCAGTGGGGAGCTGAGGTGAGCTAGACAAAAAATTGGGGGGATCTGTACTATACATATAACACAGATACGCACATACCATACCATACCACCCTTACTTCTGCGCTGCTGCTGGCAGCGGCCCTGCCTTCAGAGCTGGGTGCCTGGCCAGAGACCGGCAGCTGCTGGGCGAGTGCCCAGCTCTGAAGGTAGCGCTGCCACCAGCAGCAGAAAAGAAGTAAGCATTGGATAGTTGTCTGGACGAGTTACTGCATTTAGCTTACGGTAGTCCACGCAAAAGCGTATTTCCTCATCTGGTTTGGGTACCAGAACCACTGGAGATGCCCATGCACTGGTAGATGAGCGGATTATACCCATCTGTAGCATGTTTTGGATCTCCCGTTCTATAGCAGCTTGGGCATGAGGAGACACTCGGTAGGGTGGGGTTCTGATTGGGTGAGCATTACCTGTGTCAATGCAGTGGTATGCCCGTTTAGTCCGTCCTGGGGTGGCTGAGAACAATGGAGTGAAGCTAGTGCACAGCTTCTTGATTTGTTGCCACTGCAGACGTTCCAGAGTGGTGGAGAGGTTCACCTCTTCCACGCCACCATCAGTTTTTCCTTCATAGTAGACACCTTCAGGCCACTCAGCGTCATCTCCTTCCTGGACTGTAAACTGACAAACCTGTAAGTCTCTGGAATAAAAGGGCTTGAGAGAATTAACATGGTACACTCTGGGCTTTAGGGAGGAATTGGGAAATGCTATGAGGTAGTTGTTAGTTCCCAGGCGCTCTTGGGCCGTGAATGGCCCTTCCCATGATGCTTCCATCTTATGGGCCTGCTGCGCCTTCAAGACCATAACCTGGTCTCCTACGTTGAAGGAATGCTCTCTGGTATGTCTGTCATACCAGGCCTTGTGCTCTTCCTGAGCATCCTTTAGGTTTTCTTTAGCAAGGGCTAAAGAGTGTCGGAGGGTGCTTTGTAGGTTGCTTACAAAGTCTAGAATGTTAGTTCCTGGAGAAGGCGTAAACCCCTCCCATTGCTGCTTCACCAACTGTAATGGCCCCTTAACTTCGTGGCCATACACAAGTTCAAATGGTGAAAACCCTAAACTGGGATGTGGTACAGCCCTGTAGGCAAAAAGCAACTGCTGCAACACTAGGTCCCAGTCATTGGAGTGTTCACTGACGAATTTACGTATCATGGCCCCCAAAGTTCCATTAAACCTTTCGACCAGGCCATTGGTTTGATGGTGGTAAGGGGTGGCAACCAAGTGATTCACCCCATGAGTTTCCCACAGTTTTTTCGTGGTCCCTGCCAGGAAATTAGATCCTGAATCTGTAAGGATGTCTGAGGGCCAACTTACCCTGGCAAAAATGTCTGTTAGGGCCTGGCACACAGCTTTAGCCCTGGTGTTGCCTAGAGCTACTGCTTCCGGCCATCGGGTAGCAAAGTCCATGAAAGTCAGTATGTACTCTGGGGGTCTTTTTTGGGAAAGGACCCAGAATATCCACAGCTACTCACTGAAATGGGACCTCAATTATGGGGAGTGGCTGGAGAGGGGCCTTGACCTGGTCTTGGGGCTTCCCCACTCTTTGGCATACCTCACAAGACTGGACATACTTGGCAACGTCCTTGCCCATCCCCTCCCAGTGGAAGGACTTCCCCAACTGGTCTTTGGTTCTGTTCACCCCAGCATGGCCACTGGGATGATCATGAGCTAAGCTTAAGAGCTTTTCCCGGTACTTAGTTGGAACCACCAACTGTTTTTGCGGATGCCAGTCTTCCTGGTGTCCACCAGAAAGAGTCTCCTTGTATAAAAGTCCTTGTTCTACAACAAACCGGGATCAATTAGAGGAGCTGAGAGGCGGTGGGGTGCTCTGTGCCGCCGCCCAAGCTTTCTGAAGGCTGTCATCTGCTTCCTGCTCAGTCTGGAACTGTTCTCTTGAAGCTGGAGACACCAGTTCTTCCTTAGACTGTGGACTTGGGCCTGGTCCCTCTGGAAGCGATGTAGGTGATGGGGTTGTTTTCGTTGCTGGTGAACCGCTCTCCGCTGGTGCACCAGGTGGTATTTTCGGCTCTGGCTGAGCCTCTTGGGTGTGGTGGTCTGCTGCTTCTGCCAGTTCAGGCTCGCTGGCGCCCTCCGGCGTTGGGGTTGAAGATGGGTTTGCAAGCGCTGACGTCAGTGCTGGCAACGGTTCTGGTGCTGGCTGCTTTTCCAGTTCCTGGTCTGGGACTGGAGGCACTGTGGCTGTTTCAGTTGTTGGCATGGGATCTGGGTCCACTACCTCTGTCTGGGTCTCTGGTAACACAGACAGGGCCCCTGTGGACGGCTCAGGAACAGGAATGGGTCTGGAAGCATGCCTGGTTTGGCTGCGGGTAACCATTCCCACTCTCTTGGCCCGCTTCACCTGGTTGGCCAAGTCTTCCCCCAGCAGCATGGGGATGGGATAATTGTCATAGACTGCAAAAGTCCACATTCCTGACCAGCCTTTGTACTGGACAGGCAGTTTAGCTGTAGGCAAGTCTACAGCTTGTGACATGAAGGGGTAAATTGTCACTTGGGTCTTTGGGTTGACGAATTTGGGGTCCACGAAGGATTGGTGGACAGCTTACACTTGTGCCCCCGTGTCTCTCCATGCAGTAACCTTCTTTCCACCCACTCTCAAAATTTCCCTTCGCTCCAAGGGTATTTGAGAGGCATCTGGGCCTGGGGATCGTTGGTGTAATGAACTGCACTCGGTTGGGGTTCTTGGGGCAGTTGGCCTTTATATGTCCCAGTTCATTACACGTAAAGCATCTTCCAGCTGACTGGACACTGGGCCGAGGTGGGTTACTGGAGACTGGTGAGGTGGGAGAATAGGGCATCTGTGGCTTTCCTTGGGTTGTAGGTGGGGTCTTGGGCTGCCCTCGGTTATAGGGTTTATTGTTGGTGTGCCCCCTGGGGTATTCGCTCCCCTTGACAGTAGCTTTTTTCTTTTCTGCTATTTCCATCCATTTGGCTCCAATTTCCCCCGCCTCGGTTACCGTTTTGGGTTTCCCATCTAGGATATACCTTTCTATTTCCTCAGGAACACCATCTAAGAACTGCTGCATTTGTATCAGGAGGTGCAGCTCGTCCATGTTGTTAACCTTTGTTCCTGATAATTCTTTGCAATGTGGTAGGCGTGTCGGGGGAATGACTCATCTGGTTTCCATTTTAGGTCTCTGAACTGCCGACGGGCATGCTCAGGTGTTATCCCCATTCTGTATCTGGCCTTGGTTTGAAAAAGTTTATAATCGTTCATATTCTCCTTAGTCATTTCAGCCGCCACCTCTGCTAAGGGTCCACCGAGCAGTGGCCTCAGCTCTATCATGTACTGGTTTTCAGAGATGTTGTATCCATGGCAGGTCCTTTCAAAATTTTCTAAGAAGGCTTCAGTGTCATCACCTGCCTTGTAGGTGGGAAATTTTTTGGGATGTGGAACAACAACTGGTGAAGTATTGTTAGGATTGGCTGTGTTCTGTTGCTTAGCCTGTTCTAATGCCAGGGCCTGCTGGTGGTCTTCCCTCTGGAGTTACATCTGTCTTCGGTGGTCTGCCTCTTTGGCTGCTGGTTCTCTTTTGTGGACCGCCTCTTCCTTGGCTATTTCTGCATTAATTAGTTCTATCCGTCTCCTATGTTCGTTTTCTTTTTCTATGGCTTGTTGCCTTGCCTGTTCCTGTTTCAGGGTGTCCTTGGTACTCATGGTTTCTGATGTCTTGTGTTGGGGCGCCCTCTGCTGGTTTATTGTCTGAACTGCTGCTCCTCTGCTGCCTGCTTGGGGTTGCCTAGCAACAGTGCCTTTTTTAACTTCTTCTACCTAATCTTTCGCGTTTAAATTAAAACAAAAGAAAACCCTTTGATATGCAAATGTGTCCAGCTGGTGTAGCTGACTAACAGCTGGAAACCTATTGTTTAACAAAAGACCCTTGTTGAACCTTAATCTCTCTGCCTTCAGTGTACTCAGAAGGAAAAGAGAAAGAAAAAAAAACCCTGCAGACTTGCTTTTAAAAACTTGCTTTTATAAGCAGCTAGCAGAGAAAAAAGAAAAATAATAATCTTACTGGCTTTTGCCTTCTTATCCCAACGCTGCACACCATGTCATAGTATAATTCCCAATTCTGAACCTTAGCGTCCAAAATATGGGTACTAGCATGAATTCCCCTAAGCTTAATTACCAGCTTAGATCCTGTAGTGCTGCCACCAATCAGGACTTAGAGTAGAGTGCCTGATAAACTCTGGTCTCCCCCAAAACCTTCCCTGGGGACCCCAAGACCCAAATTCCTTGAGTCTCACAACAAAGGGGCATAAACCATTTCCCTTCCCCCTCCTTTCTTCCTCCCAGCTCTTTCCCACCCTGGATACACTAGGAGATCACCGTGATTCAAACTCCTTGAATCACCACACAGAGAGGAATGTTACCTTCCCCCCCTCACCCTCTTTTCCCCTCACCCAGAGACACTACAGATTCAGTCTCTGTGAATCTAAAACAAAGGGATTCCACCTTTCTCCTTCCCTGTTAAGTACAGACTCAATTCCCTTGAGCCTTAACAAGGGAAAAAATCAGACAGGTCTTAAAAGCAAAACTTTTAATAAAAGAAAAAAGAATAAAGAAAATCACTGTAAATTCAAGATTCATAGATTCAAGGGTCAGAAGGGATCAATGTGATCATCTAGTCCGACCCCCTGCACAAAGCAGGCCACAGAACCCGACCCATCCACTTCTATAACAAACCCCTAACCTATGCCTGAGTTATTGAAGTCTTCAAATTGTGGTTTGAAGACCTCAAGCTGCAGAGAATCCACCAGCAAGTGACCCATGGCCCACGCTGCAGGGGAAGGCGAAAAACCTCCAGGGCCTCTGCCAATCTGCCCTGGAGGAAAATTCCCTCCTTACCCCAAATATGGCGATCAGCTAAACCCTGAGCATGTGGGCAAGACTCACCAAGATGGAATATTACAGGGTCTGTCAGCTTATAGAAACTGGAGAAAAAGCCTCCTCCAGCAGAAATACAATTTAAAATACTTCCAGCCAAATACCCATTTGCAAATAAAGAAAAACAAATAAAAAGACTATACCGCCTTTCTACCTTTGAACTTACAAAATTGGAATAGAAGATTAGAGAGCCTGTAGGTACGTGTGGTCACTCTCAGAGCCCAGAGAGAACAAAGCAAAACCCAAAAAACACAAACAAAGGCTTCCCTCCACTGAGATTTGAAAGTATCTTGTCTCCTGATTGGTCCCCTGGTCAGGTGTTTGATTCCCTGTTCGTTAACCCTTTACAGGTAAAAGAGACATTAACCCTTAACTATCTGCTTATGACAGGATGTCAATACCATACCACACCACCCTCACTTCTACGTAACATTTGACCTTTTTGCTGGGAGGGGTGGCTATAGGGCAATTAAGGCAAATTTTAGGGTGGCTATAGTGCCCAGCTCTGATGTGTGTGGATGATTTTTATTTCATTTCATTTTTTTAACCTGTAAGTAGAAAAGTTACAAGTAAGATGTGTCTCTTTGGAGTAGAAAAATAGGAAATAAAGTAGGAAATTAATGGATTCATGCCTAACAGTAATTTTGAACAGGACATAGGTGCATATTTGCCTCTCAGTGGTTGCACTTCCTATAAGGGATGCCTACATTGAAAGTAAATACATGGCTCAGAGCTCCATGCTTAACTCTATACTTAGACAAAACTCATGTTGACTTTAAAAAATACCAACTATTATTGTACAACAGTGGTTTTGTGGCCAATCAGCCATAGGAGGCCCTTCCCTTTATATAAAATATAGGACATTCCGTATGCCATACATGGATTGAAGGTGCAGGTATATCAGAAGAATGTTTTCTGAAGGGAGTGGGAAGAAAAATAAAAGGATTTATCTTTTAACAAGGTGTGTGTAGATATATATATATAGAGAGAGAGAGAGAGAGAGAGAGATGATATATCAAACTAAGCATTTACATAATTGGCCATCTGGAAAATATCGGTATTCTTAGAGTTCATTTTGTGTTCTGTGTAGCTTGATGCTTTCTTCCAAACAGAGATGCCAAATCAAAGAGTTCCATGGACATAGTTCAACATGGACTAATGTATTTTTTTCTTAAAAGTGCCATAGTTTTTATTATTTATTTATTTTCTAGTAGTCTCAAAGTTAGCTATAGAAAAGATCTGTTCTATTAGCTAACTTCTAATCCTGCATCTTGACTGGGGGTTAGACTAGGTGACCCTTGCAGTCCTTTCTAGACCTATGATTCTAGTTTCACTAAAGGCCAGTTCCAAAGTACACTGATGTCAGTGTTTCCAATGACTTCAGCCAGCTTTGGCTCCAGCCCTAATTCATTTAGAAATGTGCCCTGTAATAGTTAGGGCCCAGTCCACTTAGGTACATGCTTAATGTGTGTATATGAATCTTCTGTTTGACTTCAATGGTAGTAAAGTTAACCCAGGCATAAGTGTTTGCAGAATCAGGATGGTATCGCCTAATAAACCTGACCAATATTTTCTGCAAATGATTTTCAGTGTTGTCAGCCTCTTCCTTAAAAAAACAAATAGAATATATATTCTTACACCAGGTCATCTATTTTATTATCAAGACAAAACTGAAACATGGAAAAAGCTGCGAGTAAAATATACACTCTAGTTTGACCTTCTTCTACCAGTCTTCTTTTTGTTTTGTAATTAGCAGTATGAACAGTGAGATAAATGTAGTGTGATATTTGTTGGTAGGAGTATTGCTAAATTAGCTTGATCTGTGCTTTAAAATATACACACCTCATCATAATAAGTCTTCAGATTTTTTTATATCTGTTTTCACAATAAAACAGGTTTTTCTAAAATGTGTTACATAAGAAAAGTCTGTGACAATTTCTTATAATCTAATTCAGCTGGGACCACAGCCTTGGTCCTCAGATGTTGATTTATATCAGCTGAAGATATGGTCCCATTTTTTCGTTTTGTTTATGTCAGCTGAGCTCTAGTCTATAAAAACAATTTTGGCTTCCTGTACAGAAGCTGCATTTTGAACTGAAAGGGACCAGGCAGGCCACCCCATTGCTGATATTCTAAGCCTCCTACTAACTTGATTTAGTACATATTAATTTCTTGATGGATGTTCTGCCGAAGGGAACTCTAAAAAAGCTTGAGAGCATAATAAATATGTTTATAAGCTACTTTCATATTTTTCTTCCAGTAATTATTCACTTCTGCAATCTGCTAATATTCCCAAGATACTTGAATTCCAGATCACTACACTGTGTATATATTCAGTACATAGTTTATACTTTAGGGAATAAGCTTTTAGTTTTTCTTGTTTCCAGATGGAGCAATATTTCTAGTATTGCCATGGGTTTACATGGCCATTCCCAAAAGTCAAGGCTTGTATAAAATAACTCAGTTATCTATAACGAGTGACGTTTATTCACCCACAGAGTGCCTGCACAAAACCTTCTGCACCACAGAAATGCTGGTGTAGGACACCAGAGGGGGTTGGAGGGACACCAGCTGGCTGTGTGTTGTGGAGGGAGACACTGCTCTAGCTCCAAATAGGCTAATAAGGAGAGGGCTATTAGGATTGGCCAAAAGAAAGGCTACTGGGTCTAGCTGTGTGTTTGAATAATCAGAAACTTGTTCTAACTACAAAAAATTACTGCATTTGAACTTCGATTCAATTCATATTTTGAACGGTGCTCAAAATTTGAGTTACATTCTATATATTACATTCTGTGTGATACTATTTTATAGAGTTATTGTGAGTTTTATAGGGCTGTATATTTTTAATTCAGTAATTTTCTAGTACCATAGAAGTTGTTGTACTTTCAAAGGAGATGTGCAGTGTTCTTTAGCAAGTGAAATCTTACTAGTAACATTACATTTAACCATCATCCATGCAATCAGCAATACAATAATGCTCTTATGGTAAATGGAGATTTGTATCTAAGGACAAAAAGTAATTTGTAAACTAATTGGTCTCAACAGACAATAGTAAGGGTAATCCAAAAAAGTAAAGCTCATGTTAACAAACATCCTTTGCAGAATAATTCAAGACAGTGCTGCAGACTCAACCTTGTACACTATACAATGGTTGCAGAATAAAAACTTTTCTGTTACCTTTTTGCTAGCGTAGCAAGTGAAATATTGCAGCTTTGAGCAGGCCTTCTGTCTGCTTATAATAAACCACTGTAATAAATGGGATTTTACATTGAGACCCCCCTCGTCCAGATTTGAGGGCAATAAGTATTAATATTACTCTTCCAAGCTCCACCTTCCAAAGCTGTATCCATGACATGCTGCTCACTATAGTTTGCGCAGATATTGAAAATGTGATTGTGTGCACTCACTGACTCCACTGAGATCCTTGAGCTTGACTCCCTCTGAAGGTATGCTTACACTGCAATAAAACGTCCATGACTGGCCCATGTCAGCTGACTTGGGATCGCGAGGCTCGACCTGTGGGGCTATAAAATTGCAGTGTAGATGTCCAGGCTTGGGGCTACAACCTAGGATGTGGGACCCTGCCTTCTTGTGGGGCCCCAGAGCTCAGGTTCTAGGCCAAGCCTGGATGTCTACATTGCAATTGTATAGCCCTGCAGCCCAAGCCCGATGAGCCTGAGTCAGCTGACATGAGCCAGCCACAGGTGTGTTATTGCAGTATAGACAAACCCTCAGTGTGGTTTGAATATACTCATAGGTGCTGCTAGACTCCTTGGCCTTGGCTCTCTCTTAATTGTGGAAAGAATAATGATGGTATCTCCCAAATGCCACCTGCTTGGGGCACCAAAATGAGACTCGCTCCCAGTAAATTGTGCAGATTGGTGATTGTTCCGTTCCTCTGTTACAGGAGGAATGAAATAGATAACAAGTTTGACATTTAAATTATTATCACTCGGCCTCTGAGTTATCACCTCCCTGAAAAGAATGGGTCAGTTCACACCTTTCTTCTCAGAGCTGTTGTTCCAGGGTGTCTACAGACTCATATCTGCATACACTTGCTTCACATTTTTTAGGTTTTCTTCTGGAGAATAAGATGATAGCTTCAGAAACGTGCCAGTATGACACATGGGTGTGTTTCAGCTGTTTCTAAGCCCTGTGCCTATAAGACAGCAGGAAAAGGTCATTCAAGAACATACAACACAGTGTGTGGGAAAAACCAGATGACATGTCAGGGTTGACATCACACAGTGCATTCAAATATCAGTATTATCACATTAGTTGGGGGCTTGATTGTAACAATTTAAGTACAGAATTCAACATATTTAGTTTGGCAATGGCTTTGTATTATCCAATAAACATTAAACATCACCCCTTAACCCTTACATTTACTGTGATTCTGTAATGTAAGAGCACTGGATTGAGCTTCCATAAACCAAAGTTCTGTTCCCATCTCTGTCATACTTGCTGAGTGACCTGGGGAAAGCCACTTAACCTTTCTATCCCTCATTTCCCTGTCTGTAAAATGCAAACAATGTTACTTCATAAAGTAGATATAAATCTACTGAGGAAGAATGGAATATAAGTAGCATTCCTGCTGAAAGTGGAATGTCATATTACAGCTGAAGCATAGGTCAGACCTTAGCAGGATTTATTTCCTTTGTAGCTACACCAGGCTTTGTTTCCCAGCAGGCCTTTTGCCAATTTTAATGATGTATAAAGGAATCCCAAAAGCTTTTTAAAACTTTTTTTCTGCCTTTTTTTTTAACCTTAGAAATATCAGGAATATAGGCCTTCTCCACACTACGCAGTTTTGTGGGCAAAAGACAGCTTTCGTTGACAAAACCGTGGAGGTGTACACCCTACAATGCTCCTCCCACCAACAAAACTCTCCTGGTTTGCCAACAAAATAAATGACCTCAACAAGAGGCATGGAGCTTTTGAGACAAAGTTAGATCAACAAAGCATCAGTATAGACACTGTGTTTATTATGTTACTGTAACTAGCCTCCAGGAGATATCCTGCAATATCCACTGTATCCGCTCTGCTCACCATTTTTAACTGTGCTGTCCTGCATCCTGCTATACAGGCATGTGCCTCTCTTTCAAAACCCCAGGAAGTTTTTGAAATTGCTCAGCTTACATAGCTACTGCCCAGTTGAGCATGCCGCCTCCTAGCAGCAAACACACTCCTGCCTGGACTACAAGGGAGGGGGTGGATCTCCTTGGTTTGTGGGAAGAGGAAGCTGTGGGAGAACTCTGAGGGAATCATGGAATCAAAACATTAATGCAGAATTCAGCTCTCCCTGGTACTAGGATCACAGTGGCTGGCAGGCAGGCAGAGTGGGCTGCTGCTGGAGGGTGGGGGGTAGGAGAGACTTATGCTCTGCAGAGCCAGAGAGGGAGGTGGAGCTGATGCTGGGGTGTCCCCTCCCCCTGCAAGGGAACTGATATGGGAAGACTAGGGGACACCAGGTGTCTGTGCACTACCTTCTGCCTCAGGATTGGTTGCTTCCAGCTACTGTCTGAACTTAGAGACTGCATGCTGACACACTCACTCTCCCCCAGCTCACACACTCCCTCAACACTCTCTCTCTCTCTCTCTCTCTCACACACACACACACACACACACACACACACACACACACACACACACACACACACACACACACACACGCACAGAGTCTCTCCCCTCCCACTCTCCATCCTTCTGCGGGCTTCTTATGTTAGTGTTCACCAATGTCAGTTTGGTCATATTACCGAGAGCGACTTTAAATAGTGATTTAAAATATGTTACTTTTTGGGCACATACCGCAAGCATTACAAGCCTCATAGCATGGTGCAAACAAGCAGTGCCAGGCTCAGCACACTACAGCATCATCACATTACTGTGGCTCAGTGTTAATATGGTCCTTCAAGGCATCCCCCAGCCATATAGGCCCCACTGGGCTCCTATGATACTCTTGTGTTCATAACACACAACACAGTACTGAAGAGCAGATCCTATCCATGCTTTCTGAAAGAGATGGCTGGGTTGCAGGTAACCAGGGCAGTTGAAAAGCAGCTGACACTCTAATAAGATGCCCATGGAACAATGGGACTGAGAAATTTTCATCATGTGATGCTGTACCTGGCCCCATGAGGCATTGCAAACCCTTCCCTACACTGTGGCCAGTTGCACAGTGGGATAGCTACCCACAGTGCACTGCTCTCTGTGTTGATGCAAGAACTGCTATTGTGGATGTGCTCCACCCACGCAAGGAAAATTGTGTGGACATGACAGCGGTTTAATTACAGCAGTGGCTGTACATTGGCATAACTTGCATTGACAAAAACTCTGTAGTGTAGATACGGCCTTAATCTGTTTTGCTGAAGGATCTAATTGAAGATTCAGAACATGTTTATAATGAGCTATAACACCTTAATTGTTAAACCAGAGGTTTTGTGGCATCTTTAATCAAGATGTTTTATCCAGAATGTTAATTAGTTATTAAAGTTCAATAGCTGATAACAAAAATAAACAAAACCAGAGTTTTAAACAATCTCACTGACCCCCCCTTGCCTCTTAATTGCTCAACTTTCATGACTATCTTGAATATATTATTGAATTTAAAACTCATGCAGTATTTTTGTGAAACCTAATATAGTTTAGAAAATGACATCTAAATAATTGAGTAAATTAGATGACATTTGCACATCATTATTAGAGTTATGATTTTTTTTCAGATACACTTTATTGTACAGATTTTTCAGTAGCGTTAAAATATTGTTTTCATTTAACAAGCTGATTGTCCCTCTGTGTTCTTATATAGCGTCAATATCTGCTATGGTACCTAAGGATTAGAATTACTTTCTGTAGATTTGTTTATATTGCATGTATTTACCCATTGATATATTCAGTATATTAGTCATGATAATAAACTCTCTTGTAATAAGCATACTTACAATACAGTACCCACTTGATTTAAATGTCAACATTTTATAATTTGGAATCAATTAATAGTCTTTTAATTTTTTTAGTAATGTCAAGAGTGAGCAAGATTAGTTAGTGTTTTTCAAGCTCCGTATACAGTAATTGGAATAATTTATCTTGTTAAAATTTATACGCTCTGAAAAGGTCTTTAAAGCTAAAGTAAAACCACTACTGAAGTTCTAGTTAATAGCATTGCCTGTAATTTAACAAAAAATTTATGTGGCTTCTACACTGAGACAAGGAAATTGATTTTATAGAGACTCTGCTTTCCTGATGCCAGTTGCATTTCTTTGTTGCATCAGACTCCTCCAGGCTGCATCCACTCAGACATAGTCGGTATTTCTCAGCATTAGGAAATTTCTGTCTGTTTCTCAGATAAGATAGATCTGATCGAGACCAAGTTTTCATTGTTCTGGGTGCAAATCTGCAGTAGTATCTTTGAAGGAATTTCAGCATTTTGCTTGTTGAGGTTTGAGAGATGCTTGAGGCACTATGATCTGCATAGTGGATTATTGTACTTTACCTGACCTAGAATGGATCCACTACCTTTCTCCTGGTCTAATAGCTTTTATGTATAAGTAGCATTGTTGAAAATGAAGGACGTTTAGGGGATTTAGAACTGAACTATGTTATTATGGAGGTATGACAGAAGCACTCTGATATTATTCATGAGCTGCTCAGTCCTGAAAGGTGCTGAACACTCTGGCCCTGATCCAGCAAAGCATTTGAGCACATGCTTAGCTTCAGGCACCTGAACAGTTGCATTGAAGTCAATGGTACTTGCTGCACAGCAGAGAAATGCAGAGATACTCAAGAAGTGGGGAAATAATGTAAATTCATGCCCTACTCAAAAGCAGCCCTACTCCCTATTTTAAACTCCCTTTCTCTCTCTGCTAGGGCCACATAGGGATCGAAAATGACTACAGCCCTTGAGCTTCACTACCTCTTTGTGCAGTTTCAAAATACTCCATTACAACAATTACTGTGACTTGTAGTTTACCTCTTCCCATCATACTTTATATGCTAGATCAGTTCTTTATTGGTGAAGAGATTCAGCTACCCAAGCATGAGAGGTATATAGAAAATACTCCTGTGTTCAGTTACTGGCAGTATCCAAACTGGGTCATATCTCATCAGTTACTTACACAAACAGTAATGCACATTACTTTGAAACACACAGAAAACAACAGAAATACAAAGAAAAAGGATGGAACAGAGATACTTCTTTTCTTCTAACTTCTGATTCTTATCTCACTGTCTGGCTGCTTGGCTACAGCCAGGTCTCATTTTCTCCTAGGGAAATGAACATAGAAAGTCTGTTTCTTAAGGTTGTTTTGCATCTGTTATTTTAGGGATGTTTGGCTGTTTCTGGCTAAGTTCCCGCAAGATCATACCAAGTACACCCAGACTCAACAGGCATAAGCAGATGTTCATGCTAGATCTGGTTCATTGCTGATTATCAGAAATAGAAATGAAGTGGTATAGGAAAAATAACTGAGGCAACAGTAGTAATTGCCCTACCCATGCTAGAACTTTTACACAAGCGCTTTTCTGAGGGGAAATGCCCCATATTTCAAATGTCAAATGTTTGAAGATGCCTCTGTAAATTTCCAGTAACTCAGGCATGTCAAGATTATTCAGGTTTGGTTGATATTTCTTTCCATTATCATTGGATTTTTCTCCCCTTAGCAAAAGATGCACAAAAATGTAGCTGCTTATAAAAGTCCATACGTAATATAGTCTGGTGTATTTATTCCAATATTGTACATTGAAACCAAAGAGTAAAAATGGTGGCATTAGTTGCTCAGTGTCTCGGTTTCCCCATCTGTAAAAGGTGTGTTGTCAGGCTTAATTCATTAATGTTTATAAAGCGACCAGTCATCCTTGGATAGAAGGCAAAGTGGTATTAAAGTATTATAAAGTAAATATTAACTCAGGCCTACTAAAAATTACCATTAGTGGAACAAAAAAACTTGAGGTTTTTTTTTAAATAGGAGTCTTCTATTTCTAAGCATCTTCCAAAAATGATTGAAGTCAAAAGAGATGTTCTGTGGAGAAAAGGGATCAATTCTCATTAATCTACAAGGACAGAACAAAAAGTAATGGATTTAAGATGTAGGAAAGAGACTTCAGGTTTAATATTAGAAAACATGAATAATTATAACACCACCTGGGCAGCAGGACAAACTGCCAATGGAGACTGCTGAAGCATTTTCAAGGCTATTCAAAGTTAGGCAACCATCTATTAAAAGTGACATAAATAATTTAAGCAATCATTCCATAACGTGGGGTGATTGGCCAGTTATTGATAAACCCTAGAAATTCATACCCAACTAAATTATTCTATGAGTGATTTTTTATTAAAATATTAGTTTATTTTTATAATTTTTATAAAATATTAGTTATTATTTTGAATAAGGCTATTCTATACATTTGTCAAAATAATGAGAAACATGTTTTCCCATAAAATGGTCTTCCATAGTCTTTATAAGTAAACTTTGTATCTTAAAGTGTGATCTACTGAACCTGTTATTATGACAAACATACATTTCAGTCTGCATGCTTGTCAATAATCAGATAGAAACTTCTCGGTAAATGCTGCATGTAGTTCCATAACCTTTTTTAAATACCAGATAACAATTGATCATTTGGAAGGGAGGGAATTCCAAATGCGATGAGGAAAATCCAGACTCTGATGATCTTGAGGATATGCTGCAAAACCTCTCTTTGAAAAAGCCTTTCTGCCATAGCAGGAACGCCACTCACAACACTGACAACCTCTTCTTCCCAAATGCTCTTGCCTTCCCAAAAAACCTGAAATAAACATATCAGCTAACCAAAAAACAGGGTTAAACTCCAGTGTGTATACCAAGCAGATTTGTTGTCCCCAAAAGGGAATAGAGCCAGAAAGTCTGTGAAGCCTGCTAGGGATTTCGTTATTGCTATTGATTTTACATGAAAGGCATTCAGATACTAAGGTGATGGGTGGCAGCAGAAAGGGATGGGATTTTCTTTACATTAGTGGGAGTTCTGGAGATCTCTTGGTGTATTCAACACACTGGTAATAGGTGATAGGCATGATTTATCTTAGAGGATTGCAATTTTAGCCAATTATAATTGTCTTTATAATCACTGTAGCATACTCACCCATGTTTAGTTTCAGCAACTTGAAAATAAAACAAATATATGTTTCATTTTTAAATATACCATAAATTTCAGTGGATTGTACTCACCTCCACATGGGTTCTCAGCCTGAGAGTCATTTACCTCATGGTGGACATTAACAGTCTAAAGGGCCACAACCACCACCTTTTTCTCTATAGTCAGGTGGGAGGGGATTGGTCCTAAAACTATGGGAAAGGGATTCTGAAGCCCTTTACTTGTATAATATGGGGCAGGCCACCCAGAGGATTCAGGGGGCCTGGGGCAAAGCAATTTTGGGGGCCCCTTCCATTAAAAAAAGTTACAATACTATAGAATACTATATTCTCATAGGGGCCCCTGTGGGACCCAGGGCCTGGGGCAAATTGCCCCACTTGTCCCCAGCCCCTCTGGGCAACCCTGATATGGGGTCACAGTATGGAAAAAACACTGATCTAATGCATATCACAAAAGAGCCAAAGGTTTCTGGGTTGTGGTTCATTTCACACAAATTTTGCTGTAAGCTATATACAGTAATACTTTATGTGAATCTGTCTGTTTACTTCTCCTCACTAGCTCCTTTACTACAACTGAGTAATGTTTTCTTCGCTATTCAGAGGAAAAGACCTCTCCTGGTAATGTGACCTCAAAAGTAAAAATGTGAGAACGGTTTCCCAGTCATTCGTCTTATTTCTCGAAGAAATCAGATGGGAATTTTGGCTCCCATTATCAGATCTCTCTTCTACAATTTCCTTCTTCAATTTAATTAAAAATTAATTTAATGGAAAAAATCTATGGTGATACTATTTACTTTTTATTCACATAATTAAAATATATTAAATAATGTTCTGCACAGTGTAAAATTATACATCTTTAATTAAATACTTTATGTCATCTGACAGAGATTCCCCATGTCTACCCAGTTGAGGATCACCTCATTTTTTAAATCTGTATAAGCAGTCAGGTACTCTGGTGTTGAGCACCATAAAAACATCTATTAAATTAATAAATAGACTAAAACACAAAGTTAGGGCTAAGATACATTTTATTTCAGACTGTAAAGTTTCTAATTCTTTACCTAAGACTTATGTCATTACAACCAGTGTATTTGCATCTTCCACCCTCCCTACATAAGGAAGAAACTAGATTCTCAACCATTCGTTGAAGACCATAGTCTGCAAGGCCCTAATTTGGGAAAGCACTTAAGCATATGCTTAACCTTACCACTTCAAAGTGACTTAAGCAGGTACTTAAAGTGAAGCATATGCTTAAATGCTTTCGTGAAGAGGAGGGTTTTCCTGAACTGGGACCTAACGTTAATTTTAAAATGATCCTTTCTTTTCTGTTCAGGGAAGCTTTACTGTTTGAATCCTTACAGGAAGAGAGGGGGAAAGCTGCTAGCAGTGAGGGTGTTAAAATTCAATGGTTTTAGTTAGAGGAGTTGGTTTTCATTCAGCTGAATAACAGTCTTTGATGGTTCTTTTTCTGCTTGCAAACTGAGCATGGGTATTTGCATCATACTCAGCATTTAGATCAGAGGTCCCCAATTTGTGGGGCATGCCTTGCTTACGGGGCATGGAGGAACATTCAGTGGGACATGGCTGGGGCCCAAGCTAGTTGCCACAGGGCGCGCAGAAGGAGCGCCACCCAGCTCCGCTCCTGGTCCCGGTTCCCACTACCAGCTGTAGCTGCTGGCCCCATGCCTGGGGATCCGGCTGCGAGTTGTGGCTGCCTGCCTCATGCCCAAGGCTCGACTTTTGGCCACAGCTGCCAGCCCTGTGCCCAGGGCACTGGCTTCTGGCCTCAGCCCCCAGCCGAGACTCTGTTTCCACCCCTGCCCCCAGCTATGGCCTCAGCCTCGGGCCCTCTTACCCTGTCTGCATTCCCCCTTCCCAGAGCCATAGCCGCGTTTCTGAATATGAGTTTGCAATGTGATATGACATCAAAAAGGTCAAGTGCAATTTGGGGCTGCATAATTAGAGGTATCATGAAGATGGAAACCAATATTTTCCCTTTCCATTCATCTCTGTTGTGACCATACTTGGAAAATAGTTTTTAATTCTGGATACTATGTTAAGAGAAACATTTTAACAAACTGAAAAGTTAGAGGAGAGTAAAAAACAATCAGGAGCTGAAGATTCTGACTTATGGGGAAAGATGAAAAAAGCTAAAATAACTGATGTTGACTTGGAATAGGTTGACTGTGTTTAGCAAATGTTTATACAGCTCATCTGGTACGTATAACATGTGTAAGAGACCACTAAGGGGGACATACCAGTTACAAATATTTGAAAGATGTAAACACTAAGGAAGAAAGGAATCATGTTTGCCAGTCTTGCTTCAGCTGATCTTGAATTCTGAAAAAATTATGGTAGGGCTGACTGAAATACAATTTTTCCTGAAGACCTGCTGACAAAGCAATTCTGAATATTATATATACAATGCAGTTTTCCCAGGCCCAGGACCTAGGTAAAGCAGTAGTTGTTTATTTTTGTTTTGTTGCTGTTGTTGTTGTTTGGTTAGTTGGCTGAGTTTGTTTGTTTGCTTGTTTGTTTTTGCCCTTTTAGAAACAGATTGATATCAAAATGATAGCGGCTAAAGAGCAAGACCTCACTGAAAACCAGACACTGTGATTAAGCTCTGGCTTTCTGAGTAAATAAATTAGTAATTTACTAATTTAAAAACAGTCATGCTACAGCTCTCATTGCTTCAGGAGCAGTTTCAGTCAGCTTTGTAAATTAATATGCCATGTCTTAATCTCATCTTTAGAATAAAATATTTTTAACATCCAGGAGGAACTGGGTAAGCAGTGAGGGGAAGTTAAGGGAACAAAGTTAGGCCAACGGGAAATAAAGCAGTGCCGGGGTGGTTAGGAACTGACTTAAGTGCTAGTCATTGATCTTATGTAATCAACAGGTTAAGCGCAACACAGGTTAGCTACTTAGTTAGTAGGTTTACAACAAATAATCACTCAAGAATTTTGAACCTTCCATTTTATGGAAAGTAATTGAGAAAGTCAGTTCTGACTGCACCTGGATTCCTCTGCTTTATTTCTTCCCTATACATCTGAGTTGGATGTGGAACTGAGACTTTTGATAGTGTGCATGATGTTTCTTCAAAATATTTTGGCAACTTTTGATATCATTTCCCACAAAGGTGGCCTAATACTTTATAAATGATAGCTTGAAACAGCAACTGAGGATGCCATCCTCCATGAAAAGACAGAATTGTCACTAAGCAGAAAACTTCACACTAATGCATGTTTCTCCACAAGAATTAAAAAGAGATGGTGAAATTAAGAGGGAGATGATGTAGCTGAATCTATTCCACATCTGGACCAAGGCAGAAGGAGAGTCCAAGAAACATGAATAGCGTATTGATAGTATTCCCCCTCCGCCCATGAATATAGAAAGGAAAACTTTTTTCATAACCAGTATGATATATGCCCCCTGCCCCAAAATTATGGAACAAAAATGGTGTAAATCTTGAGAAGATTGTATCTTTCAGAGCAGCTATTCAATGAACATCTTCCTGTGTTAGATAAGTATTCACAGAATGTCATTGTACAGTTCTTAAGGCATGCAAAACCAACAGTTGTAAATTCTTCTTAAAAAAACTGGAAAGTTACAGGCAAAGTTACTCAATCCTCAGTTATTCCAATAAGGGGGAAACCATGGACCAAATTTCCATTCACTTCATGTAAGCAGTAATTAGTGAGCAGTTCAAGGCTGGGCCTCTATTGGTTAGTAATAACATTTGCTCTTGAGTTATGTAGGATGGAAGATGTTCTCTTGTATTTGATATTGGGCAATAATGTATAAGTTGATGGTGAATGGCAGACCCACCATTCCTGGAGGATATATGTTCTCTTGCTAGTCCTTTAAATGACCAGCCAAGGCTCACTGTTGGAAGGACCAAACTGTGAAGTCTTTAATTTTTTATTCAGTCTTCACTTAGGCTGTTTACTTTGTTAGGAGTTTTGCCTGAACCCATGCATCTGGACTTGGCCCATAAAGAATAATTAGGGGATAGTTTAAACTGAAGTTTTGTACATTGGGTAAATGCTGTCCAAGGAACTAATAAAACTCTCATGGGCAAAACTAGTTAGACAAATTCAGATTGTCAAAGGAGACCATCCTGACTAGGTAACAGCAACAGTTCACCATGTCATCACTGTACCCACCTGCTGGCTGAATGCAAACATCAGCTCAGGAGTCACTCTTTAAGACAATACTGCTTAGGTAGTATTCAAGCCAAAATATTTTGCCGCTTCAGTGAACACGCTCAGAACAGCCAGATGACAGCAAAAGCAGCAAAACAAAGGTCAGTTTGAGTAATGATTATGATGAGCAATGAACAGTGTGCAGAACGCAATTCAAAGAAGTAGGTAACTGGCTTTCTTAGGGAAAACATCTGTATACAGTGGAGTACACTGTGCAAATCATTAGTTTTCATGCTTTCTACTATTCCATTGACTAGATGCTTTGATGCTGTGTATTGTGAGATTGTGCAACACGTTGGACATTACCATATCAGGAAGTTGTTTCTTAGCAACTATTTAAAATAAGTGTTTACTGTCTCTGTTCAATGGGGAGATGAGCATAAACATCTACCAACAGGTTCATCTGTGTAATCTAAATAATGTTAAATTCAGGAGAACAAGTCTCTGAGGAGTGACAAGCAAAAGCTGCATTGTCCCTGGGCTCTGGTTATGCTCCCTACAAATCACCCTAGAGTCCTTCTTAGAGAAACTGCTGGCAAACTGCTCCCAAACTCACTTAGCTCATGTGGTTATGTACCTGGGAAACCAAACCTCTCTAAAAGCAGTTAAGCTGCAGCAACATGGTCTTCAGCATGGGCTGCTTAAGCTTACTTCTGGGGAAAATCTGCGTCACTGTGCATGCGTAGAATTCATGGCCTCCACAATTTCTTTGCTTCCCCGCAGAAAAATGACTGCTAACAGGGAAGCAAAGGGAATCCACAAGAGCAGTCATGCACCTAATTAAATAAATTACCAAAATAATTGAAACCAGCTTGATTATATTGCATTATTTTGACAAAAAATATGCAGAATTTTTTGGTGTAGAATTTTTAACTTTTTGGCACAGAATTCCCCCAGGAGTATTAAACTGTGCTGTCCCACTCTCACTCATTGCACAGGGTTCCAGAAAATGAAAAGTTTGGTTGTCCATGTCCTGAATGTTGAGTCCACTCAGAGCCTGTGAACTAGCTAATTAAATTACAAAGAAAATACAGCTTAGGGCACACTACACTACTCTGCAATCAGAAGTGTGATTGGATAGGCATATCTACCCTGTCTTTTTAATCTAGCTAGCACAATTTCAAGAAGCAGTAAAGTTGCGGCAGCATGGGCTTCAGCATGGGCTAGCACAACGAGTGCATACCCAAAGGGTTAGATCTCTCTTATTCATAAGCCCTTTGGAAAGGAATCAAACGCAGCTATCTTAAGTAACTCAAGCTGTGATGGGATTTTATTGCCCTCTTTCTGCTTTCCTGGGTTGAGGAAAAAACTTCCTTTGCTCTGACCCTCTGCTGATGCCCTCCTGTACCCATATTTGGTTTTCATATTGCTTCTTCTAAATGCAAAAGTGAACTAAAAAGTGTCATGACTGTGGAAGTCCCATTTTGAGGGCCCTAAAAATCTCAGCTAACCATCACATGCCAGTATTCTGTGGTAATATATGTCACAACTGGAGTACTCTGAATTTGGTTCAAGGGCTATTCTAAAATCAGATGTCTGTAACATATGCAGCCAAGTGCAGCATTGAAACAAACATTAAAGTCATCAACCAGATGCTTCTCTGACAAAAGGATGATCCTTCTTTGTACTCTACTCTTGGAATACTGTGTAAATCAGTGCTGGGCAGGGAGCATTCTGCATGAAGCTAAGTATTCTATAAAAAAGACTAAGGTGGGCATTTGATTAAGGTGTATATGTCTCTCCCCAAGGTTCCTTGTCATTTGTACCACTGAAGCTTAAAATATGAGAACATACAGACCTGTCCATGGACCACATGGGGCCTCAGTAGTGTTTTATTGTGGCTTCCACAATGAAGAAGTACCTCATATGCAGGACGCCATGTATTCTGTAGAACACACTGAGCCTAAATTCTGCAGTAATCCTTTCCCCTCCCCACTCCCCATTTTTTCTGTGGTGCTTCCTACGTAAATATAGTTTATTGTGAAGGTGATTTCACAGGGTTTTTTTTTCTTTTAATTTCAATATGTATAAAAGTGGAGAAGTGATAGCACTGACTGAAGACTGGGATAATGGAGGTAAAACTCATGCAGCATTCTACATTCATTCTGAGTTACATCTTTGGCACATCACCACGAGTCCTGTGGTAAACTAAAAGTACTTCGTCTAGCTGTTACGAGTTCAGCATTTTTAATTTTGACATTAAAAATAAATGTAAGGCATTCCATGATAATTCTAAGCTTGGCTACATGGGATGGGGCCACTGGCGCAAATGGTAGTGTTAAAGGCTGGGAGCTAATGAGAAACTGCTGTGTTTATGACAAGGGAGGGATGAGCCCTTATGGACACCAAAGTGGGCGGAGCCGCAGGAGCCTGTGCCCACCCCCCAGAGGTCAAGGCGCAGGGCAGGAAGTATAAAAGCCCAGCTCCAGGGCTCAGAAGCTGCCTGGCTGCCGGAGAGGCCAGACGCTGGTGCCCTAGCTCCTGCTGGGGAGACTCCTGCCACCTGCGACCGACCCGAAGACTGGCCGTACCTGCGAAGCCCTAGGCCGGCCTGTACAAAGGGACCCTGAGGAGCTGCCCAGTTTACCCCTCGCTCAGTATCCTGAGGAGCCCATGGTGTGGGACGCTGCGGAAGATGGCGCCGAGACAGAGGTACTAGTAAGAGGGGGAGGTCGGAAGTAGCCTGGGGGCAGCCGACCCTAGTCTGGCTGCAGCACACGCAGAGCCAATGTCAGTGTGTTGTGGCCAGGATCCCCACTGACTCAGCAGCAGGCTGCCTGCCGCTGTTAGGGCCCCGGGCTGGGACGCAGAGGAGTGGGTGGGTGGGTCTGCGTCCTCTCTGCCACCCTACTCACGGGTGGCAGTCTCCCTCTTGCCCCAGTGCTCAGGCCCAGGAACCTGAGCTTAAACTGAACTGTTTGCTCAGCCCCTGCCTGAGGGCCTGAGCCCTGAACTACTGTTGCTGCCCTGCCCTGACCTGATTTAGGGCCTGGGCTTACTGAACTGTTTGCTCAGTCCCTGCGTGAGGGTCTGAGCCCTGAACTACTGTTTGCTGCACTGCCCTGACCTAGGGCCCGGGCTTAACTTAATGAACTGTGTGCCAGCCTCTGCCTGAGGGTCTGAGCCCTGAACTGTTGTTCACTGCTGTCAAGGTATTTTTCCCCCAGTTTGTACTTCAGCGTCCAAAAGTGGGGACCTGCATGAAACCTTCTAAGTTTAATTCCTATCTTAGATCTGATAGCGCTGCCACCAGCCAAAATATAGTGTTTGGCACACTTTCTGTTTTCCAAAAACCTTCCCTGGGGAACCCAAGACCCAAACCCCTTGGGTCTTAAAACCAGGAGAAATAAACAATCCTCCCTCCCAAACTTTCCCCTCCCTGGGTTACCCTGAGAGGCTACACTGATCCAAACTCCTTGGATCTTAAAACAGAGAGGAATTAACCTTCCCTCGCCCTCCTTTTTCCCCCCACCAATCCCTGGTGAGTTCAGACCCAATCCCCTTGGGTCTTAAACAAGGGGGAAAAAATCAATCAGGTTCTTAAAAAAGAAAGCTTTTAATTAAAGAAAGAAAAAGTAGAAATTATCTCTGTAAAATCAGGATGGAAAATGTTTACAGGGTATTCAGATTCATATAGCCTAGAAGGACTCCCTCCCCCCTAGCCTGAGATTCAAAGTTACAGCAAAGAGAGGTAAAAATCCTTCCGGCAAAATACACATTCACAAGTTAAGAAACAAACATAAGACTAATCCGCCTTTTCTAGCTAGTGTTTACAATTTTGAACATGAGAGACTGTTTCGGAAAGATTGGAGAAAGACCTGGTTGCACGTCTGGTCCCTCAGCCTCAAGAGCGAACAACGAACAAAACAAACAGCACAAACAAAGACTTCCCTCCACCAAGATTTGAAAGTATCTTGTCCCCTCATTGGTCAGGTGTCAGCCAGGTTCACTGAGCTTCTTAACCCTTTACAGGTAAAAGAGATATTAACCCTTAACCATCTGTTTATGACAGCTGCCTCGCCCTGACCAAGGGCCTGGGCTTAAAATACTGAACTGGTTGCTCAGCCCCTGCCTGAGGGTCTGAGCCCTAGACTGTCGTTTGTTGCCCCATGTAGTGAGGCGGCCTGGCTCCCAGCCACCCCAGAGAGGGGTGAACCCCAACAGTGGACGTTTACAGAGGAGGAGAAGAGAGTTATAGCAGGGGAAGGAAAGGTGTGGCAAGGGGAAGGGGAAAGTCATGCCATATTTTGTCAGTTTTCTCTTGGAACAAACTAGCAAGATCCTATGTGGTGAGAGAAGTGGAGGCAGAAATGGGGGTGGGGGTTCAGGAGTGAGTCAAATGTAGCAAAAAGGCAGCTAGGCTTAAGGACATGGGGTTCAGTTGAGTTGGAGTAGAGTTGTTTAGCTAGAATAAATTTGTAGTGGAGGAAGTCAGCCTGGTCGTGGGATTTCCATAGAGAGGCACTGCAGTACAAGAGCAGGAGCAAAGGAAACAAATGTTGGGGGTGAGGCAGGAGTTGGCAGGGTGGTATATCCATGTTTCTTTCTGACTTATCACATTAATGTACATTAACTTTCCTTAATTTCATATTGACACTAATATTTGGCATTTAGTGTCACTGCATCATTTGTGCGATGACTGTGGGTTTTTAATATGCGATACTTACAAGAGTGTCTATTAGTAATTAGTTGGAATAGCAGCTAAGGCATCACTACTTGTTGGTATAAGAATCACAGTATATTATAACAGGCCCATCCTCCAAACTGCAGTAAATAAAAAGGAAGCAACTATGTTAAATATTCTTCTTATTTATACATAAAAGATTTCTCTCCATTTTTATATACAATTTTCAGACAGTAATGCATAGTATTTGTATTTAAACAAGCCCACGCATCTGCGGTGGAGTAATCCCGTTTAAGTCAACATCAAACAATAACTCATCTGCTCTGCTGGATGGTCCAAACCCCAGTTCTGTAATACCAGCTGAGTGATGACAGTGTTGTTCTAAAGTACTTCAGAGCAGAGAATCAGCCCTCATTTTATACCTTTTACTGTATATTTTAACAGCCCTTTTCATTTAACTTTGTTCCCTCTTAAAGCATTCCTTGTGGTAGATAGATTTTAAGGTTTTACACTGCTGTCCATCACCCTATTATCTGAGCACTTGAGATGTCAAGATGAAAGGTTCTTTACCGAGTACATACCCAAGATAGAGTTGAGTGTTTAAAAATGGAGACTGATAGCACTAATTAAAGACCTCATGCAAGGAAGAAAAACAATCTTTTTGTTATATGTTTGCACAGTGCCTAGCACAATAGGGCTCGAGCATCTGGGTACTACTGCAATACAAGTAATAAATAATATATTCATGCTGTTATTATGCTGTTTGATATATTTCTGTCCTGACTTGGGAGTCTCCTGTTTCACTTCTAAGCCTTTGCTGAGCAGAGACCTCCAACGGGATTTGCTGGTCATTGTGTTTATTAATTTTTCTTAGGGATTAAATTGAGAACACTGAATTCACTTCACTTGTGCCCTAAACCAGATTTAAACCCAGCTCTCCAAAGGGGTAAACCTAGTCTATTAACCACTTTACTTCCTATGCCCCTTTTAACAATTACTGCTGCATTGTAGTCAAGTTGAATTACTTAAGAAAATACAGTTCATGTGATGTATAGCAGCATCTGCAGCGCCATGCCCTGGAACTGTCACTGTGCTTTGAGTATTCTCTGTTCTGTACTGCAAAGACGTTACATCCTGTAGTGAACAATCTTGCATCAGCAGTGGAATAGACTAACTGACCTAATAGGCTTTTTTCTATTCCTAATTTTTATGATTCTGCCTTCTGAAATATTGTATTATACATATTTATGGGTACATACTATTCTGCTTTAATTTTCCACCCTCATCTATTTTCTCTAAACTGAATAGTTCACAACAGGAAAGACACCACTTTGTCAGATCTGAGTGTCTAGTGTAACAGATTCTGCCATCCAAGAGCCAGGCAGCAATGTGATTTGTATAATAATTTTGGCTGATATTTTCTTATGTACTATGTTGATTATGCAGTCTGGTTTGTAATATTTTTTCACTAAACAGGAAATAGGGCTGTGCTTCTTTGGCCTGTTTATAGGGGACTTCAGCTGATCCCTCTCCCACGCACAGATCACTGAATCCGCAAGCAAACCTCCATAGGTCCAGGGACATAAGTGCTGTGGATGCTGCTGACTCATTCCACTCTGGAAGGATGAGATCCATGTGCAGATATGATCCTGTGAGAATACATTCTCAGGGAATGATATCTCTCCTACTTATTATAGGGTTGGAAATATGCAGCGGTCCCCATTTGTTAAGCTGTGAGCGCTAGGAAGAAGGAAGGAAAAAGTGAGAGCATGAAGAAGTCATTATTAATTATTATCTGAGCTGTATTTGCTTGTACTCTATTTGGATCTTTATAATTGAATGTTTTGGGGCAAAGGTTTCTACTAATGGTTCTTATCTGGGATATATTTTTGGTAGATGGATGGGGGTCCAGTTGTTAGGATAGAAGCCAGGCAGTCAGGAGACCTCCTTTTCTCCCATTCTTAATCTGTAAATTAGGGGATTGATAGGTTTAATCAATTAGAACCAAATTATAGTTTGCTCTCATGGGTGCAACACAGTAGACAGAGGGTGCAGTGAGCCCCTTCCTCACATACACATACACAACCTGTTCAGAAGGCAGCCATAATTTGACTGGCTATGCTCGGGAGCACAGAGGGTGGAGGCTGGAGAGCACTGCTGGCAGAATGTATCAACCTAGTAGATGTGGAGCCATAGATCCACCTGAGAACAGACAATGCTGGCAGTGGAATTCAGGAAGAAATTCAGGCTACAGCTACCCAGAATGCCCCTTTGCTACTGCTAGAGACGCTGCCTACACCAGAGTGCTCTAGATGCTCAGCAAATTATACTTCGGTCCTTGCTGCTGGTAAAACTTTTTGCGCCCCTTTCGAAAGAGGCACTGTATACTGACGAAGGAGGAGGAGGAATAGTATTAAAAATGTTTTAAAGTAAATATGAGTAACGGTGCTGAGCACCCACAATTCCCCTTCTTTGCCAAGTGCTTTGAGATCTGAGGAAAAGCACTATATAAGAGCTAGGTGTTATTACCATTGTAATAATACAAGTGAAATATATCAGGGCAGGAGCGAGTGAAGCAAAGGCAGTGATGTGGTTAAAAATTTACTTGTTTCGTCAAATGACTTAATTCATCCATGAAAATCACTTGAGCCCTTTAATCCAGTCACCATTTAGTAGGTATAGGAAAGAAACATCATGTGAAAAGCAGGTGCAATTGCTGTGGACACCGGTTCAGATTCTTCTTAGTTACATCAGTTCAGATGTAACGCCAAAGAAGTCAGTGATGCTACTTAGATAAATGTAACTGAGAGCAGACTGGGAGAGGGGTTTTTGAGCACAAAATAATATTTCTAAGGGAAAAACAGGAAAAAGGCAAAAATAAGAGTCTTTCTTACTGTATAATTCTACATGGCACACTTCAGTTTTCTATTTTGTTTCGTTCACTCCAGTACTTTATTTGGCTGTATAATGCGACTGCTAAAATCACCTTCCTTAACTACCGATCTGACTATATCACCTTTCTGGCTCCCTGTTTCCCAGTGCATCAAATTCATGCTGCTTGTTTTCATCTTCAATGCTCTTCAGCATCCAACTCCATGGATGCTGGAAATCAGAAGTTTATATATGGTTTATTCATTAAAGATTATTCTAGTTTCTAAAGAACCTTTTCTGTTTTCTTATTCTAAACTTTGCATTGGCACATGCTGGGTTTTATTTGATTCTTTATGGAAGTTTAACCACCTTATCTTAAGCTGATTTTTCATCACTCCAGTTAGACAGGCTTAAGGTTTCATTCGGTTATTTCTCTTCTTAAAAATTCTTATCCCCACAAGCTGTATTCTGACCTTGGTTATACCAAGGTAAGGTTGATTTTCAAAGCAGCCTGAGGGCATTAGGCACCCAACTCCTACTGAAATTCAATATAATTGGGTACCTAAGTACATTAGGCTCCTTTGACAATTACCATCCTAGTATGCAGAGACAAGATGGATGAGGTAATATCTTTCATTGGACCAACTTCTGTTGTGTGAAAGAGCCAAGCTTTTGAGCTTACACAGAGCTCTTCTGCAGTCCCCTGAAGTCCTTGGAGTGACTCCAGGCTTAAATATATATAACCCTGTCACAACCCTCACATCTGCAGCATTTCCCTGGCTTGGGCCAAGTGGCTGGGTAGCTTTTGTATAAAACTGAATTTCTCCCTTTCATTCAGCTGAGTTTCAAGCTAAATCATTTGCTTAGTTTTTGTCTGTATTATTGGGGGATTGCATATCGGGGGCTGGAGGGGAACTACATATCTTTCTTGTTGCCCCAGGATCTGGAAGTGGAGCTTTGAAAACTATCGTAAGAGTACGTTTACTTCAGTATACTATGCGTTACTGTCACATTGCAGGGACTAAAATAATGTTAAAGTTCATTTGTCACATTCAAAGGTAGAGAACATCTTTCCTCTATTTTCATACATACAATATTGAAATAATCCATGTGTTATATAACCCAAAGACTGGAAGCATATCCCAAGTTGTTCAATAGCACATGGCAGTTAATAATTATGGTCAGACTGGGTTTGAACCATATGTAGTGAAGGTTAAGTGAGCTTTTTTTTGTAATTCACTAAGGTATAGTTGAAACATTAGCTTAAAATCCAGATTTGTAAATTTAAGGCAATGAGACGAGAGTTGAGAACTCTCTTTGATGCACTTCATAACAGGCAGATGCAGGAAAGTTATATTCAAATAATCAGTTTGCATTAGTGAGCTGTATCTGTTCTAATTGGATTTTGTAAAGGTTTCTTAGCATTATTAGAAGGCTACACATGAATGCTGGCTCAAAATGCTGATAAGTATTTGGTATTTGTTAAATCTGCAAAATACTTTTTTAGAAAGTAACAATTGCCAGAGAGTTCATTCAGCAAAAAAGGCATTTTAATTTACAAAATGATTGTCTTCTTTTGTTCCCAAAATAGATGTATTTTCAGAATTTAACAGTAGTATAGTTTTATTAAAATATTATTTTCATTTATGATTTTAATTTTTTAACATATTGTTTTGCTTGCTGGTGTTGGAAGGTACCTACAAAAATATACATCACCATGAGATATCATAAAGATAAGAGCTATAATCCTAAATGCCGTTTTCAGTCTGTTCTGTCTACTATCGGTATAGTCTTGGGTCCCCTTTCATTGTATGGGTTTGGTTCTTATTTATGTGACTGCATGTAGTCCCATAATGCGGTCTAGGTAAAATTATGGCTTTCTGTTTTCCAGTTTTCAGAGTGGTGGTTAGTCTGTATCAGCAAAAACAACGAGGAATCCTTGTGGGACCTTAGAGACTAACAAATTTATTTGGACATAAGTTTTTGTGGGCTAAAACCCACTTCATCAGATGTATGGAGTGGAAAATACAGTAGCAGGTATATATACACAGTACATGAAAAATGGGAGTTGCCTTACCAAGTAGGGGGTCAGTGCTAACGAGACAATTAAATTAAAGTGTAAGTAGGCTATTCTCAACAGTAGAATACCAAGGGAGGAAAATCACTTTTGTAGTGGTAATGAGGGTGGCCAAGTTGACAGGAAGGTGTGAGTAACAGTAGGGGGAAATTAGTATGGGGAAATTACTTTTTGTAATGACCCATCCACTCCCAGTCATTATTCAGGCCTAATTTGATGATGTCCAGTTTGCAGATTAATTCCAGTTGATACCAGCGGTTAACTGAAATTTCTTTCATTTAGTATAACCAATGCTCCAACTCTAGAGTTGATTTCCAGCAGAATAATGTTGTGGGCAGGGCCGGCTCCAGGCACCAGTGAAGGAAGCAGGTGTCTGGAGCGGCTAATAGAAAGGGGCGGCACTCTGTCCGTTGTTGGGGCGGCACATCCAGGTCTGCGGCAGCAATTTGACGGCGGGTCGTTCAGTCTCTCGCTTCCTCTTTGGCAGCACTTCGGTGGCAGCTCAATTGGGTTTTGACTTGCAGCTGTTTGGAACAGCAGCAGGTCATAGAGCATTATGGAACTTCTAGTGCGTGGTAGAAAGGTCCACATGGAAACTTAGTGCATGGCAGGCTGATGTCCTGTAGATTTACACTGCAGCTTGCCGAGAACTAACTCTCTATACACAATCAGAGGGGTAACTGTGTTAGTCTGGATCTGTAAAAACAGCAGAAAATCCTGTGGCACCTTATAGACTAACAGTCGTTTTGGAGCACGAGCTTTCGTGGGTGAATACCCACTTCCTCAGATGCATGTAGTGGAAATTTCCAGGGGCAGGTATATATATGCAGGCAAGCTAGAGACAATGAGGTTAGTTCAATCAAGGAGGATGAGGCCCTGTTCTAGCAGTTGAGGTGTGAAAACCAAGGGAGGAGAAACTGGTTTTGTAGTTGGCAAGCCATTCACAGTCTTTGTTTAATCCTGAGCTGATGGTGTCAAATTTGCAGATGAACTGAAGCTCAGCAGTTTCTCTTTGAAATCTGGTCCTGAAGTTATTTTGCTGCAGGATGGCCACCTTAAGGTCTGCTATAGTCTGGCCAGTGAGGTTGAAGTGTTCTCCTACAGGTTTTTGTATATTGCCATTGCTAATATCTGATTTGTGTCTGTTTATCTTTTTCCGTAGCGACTGTCCAGTTTGGCTGATGTACATAGCAGAGGGGCATTGCTGGCATATGATGGCATATATTACATTGGTGGACGTGCAGGTGAATGAACCGGTGATGGTATGGCTGATCTGGTTAGGTCCTGTGATGGTGTCGCTGATGTAGATATGTGGGCAGAGTTGGCATTGAGGTTTGTTGCATGGATTGGTTCCTGAGCTAGAGTTACTATGGTGCGGTGTGCAGTTACTGGTGAGAATATGTTTCAGGTTGGCAGGTTGCCTATAGGCAAGGACTGGCCTGCCACCCAAGGCCTGTGAAAGTGTGGGATCGTTGTAGATCCCTGATGATGCGTTGGAGAGGTTTTAGCTGGGGACTGTATGTGATGGCCAGTGGAGTCCTGTTGGTTTCTTTCTTGGGTTTGTCTTACAGTAGGAGGCTTCTGGGTACACGTCTGGCTCTGTTGATCTGTTTTCTTATTTCCTCGTGCGGGTATTGTAGTTTTGAGAATGCTTGGTGGAGATTTTGTAGGTGTTGGTCTCTGTCTGAGGGGTTAGAGCAGATCCGATTGTACCTCCGTGCTTGGCTGTAGACAATGGATCGTGTGATGTGCCTGGGATGGAAGCTGGAGGCATGAAGGTAGGTATAGCGGTCGGTAGGTTTTCGGTATAGGGTTGTGTTAATGTGACCATCACTTATTTGCACCGTGGTGTCTAGGAAGTGGACCTCCCATGTAGATTGGTCCAGGCTGAGGTTGATGGTGGGGTGGAAGCTATTGAAATCGTGGTGGAATTTTTCCAGAGTCTCCTTCCCATGGGTCCAGATGATGAAGATGTCATCAATGTAGCGTAGGTAGAGAAGGGGCGTGAGTGGACGAGAGCCGAGGAAGCGTTGTTCCAGGTCGGCCATAAAAATATTGGCATATTGTGGGGCCATGCAGGTGCCCATAGTGGTGCCACTGATCTGGAGATATATATTGTCATCAAATTTGAAATAGTTGTGTGTGAGGATAGAGGCACAGAGCTCAGCAGCCAGTTGTGCTGTGGCATCATCAGGGATAGTGTTCCTGACAGCTTGTATTCCATCTGTGTGCGGGATGTTCGTGTAGAAAGCCTCTACGTCCATGGTGGCTAGGATGGTGTTTTCTGGAATGTCACCAATGTCCTCAGGAAATCAGTGGTGTCACGGAGATAGCTGGACCTCCCGCAAGCGTGCCTGTGGAGGGTGCGCTGGTCCCGCGGCTTTGGCAGAACGCCCCCTGCAGCATGCCGCCCCAAGCACACGCGTGGCGTGCTGGGGCCTGGAGCTGCCCCTGTTGCAGAGTGTCTAGCACAATAGGGCCCTGCCTTGTTGTGGCCTTTAGGCCTTATCACAATATAAATATTGAATAATGACAGTAAATGTGTTCCTAACCCAGCTGAAGCACATGGGGCATTGTGCAACCTTTTAAAATACAATCAATTTACAATATAATACAATAATATGAAAACTAATTAAAATGCAAATAACATGGCAAATAATGCATTTATGCAAGTGTTAAAATTGTTCCGCTGCATACACAGATGCACACGTACAAGTGGAGGCTGGAGGTTGAAAATGTATCTATACCTGAAGTGCATCAGTGACACTTCTCTCTTTTTTTCCTGTCACCTTCTTTTGATTGCACTGCAGGGAACAACCTAAATTATATTTGAAAGATTTTGTACAAACTATCAGTGCTTTTGAAATTCGGCTTGCATGTCAATTTGGGGTTTAGACACAATGTAAACTATATGTTGGTGCATTGTATGAGGGCTTGGGAGCGAGGAGACAAGCAAATAAACCCAATTAAAGAATATTTTCTAACATTAAGTAGCTAAAATATGGGAATTTATAGACATTCTCTTCTGTTCTGACAGTCTCTCTTAGAAAAAACACAGATTTGGAGCTAGGTGGCTGTTGGGTTTTTCTTTAGTGATGTCAGCGAACAGCACAGTGCAGTTCTGAAAAACACTTTATAAGTATGTTACCATTTTGTAGTTTAGCCTAATATCAAATGTATTATGGTAGCATTTTTTAAAAGGATAAATATCTGTGGGGGGATAATTTAGTGCCAGAAGCATGAAGTTGGAACACCTCAGCTCTTTTGAACCAAAGGATCAATCCTCAGCAAGATTGATTCAGCGCATTATCCCTTTGAATCAGCTAAAAGGAGTGCCAGGCAATTTACTGTATGGAGGTCTTTGAATGAAACCTTAATAAACTGAGTACCTGTCTGCTGTGTAGAGAGATTTGCAATTCCATGGCACTTTTCACAAGAGTAGAGGTTTGCCCAACTGTACATGGCCAAAATTTCCCCTGTCCTCATTGCTGTGTTGTAGGATAGTTGGTCCCATTATTTCTTTGATATCTATAACTGATCTGTCAAAAACAACCAGGAGCCCTTGTGGCACTTTAGAGACTAACAAATTTATTTGGGCATAAGCTTTCGTGGGCTCCTCTCCGTGCATCTGGTGAAGTGGAAGCCCATGAAAGCTTATGCCCAAATAAATTTGTTAGTCTCTAAGGTGCCACAAGGACTCCTAGTTGTTTTTGCTAACACAGACTAACATGGCTACCACTCTGCAACCTGAATTGTCAAAGTTCACTGCATTGGCTGAATATCAAGGAAATATAGTCAGTCTATTTTTATTCTCTGTATGATAATCAGATCCCTACACTTAGTTCAAAATGACAGTCAAAAATGTCTGATTTCTGCTTGAGGAGTTATATTAATTGTTGCCTGGCTTGTTTTTATTTCTACATGAATGACCTCAGAAAGAGTAAATGCAGCTGCCATATGTGTTATGTGATCAGTTTTTAGACCTGAAATTGACCTCTTTGAGAAGAGCACCTATACCTTATACAAGAATTCTTATATAACACGATATTGACCATTATAATGTATACATGGTTTATATAGTATAGAACATTTAACAAACCATTCAGTACATTATATAAAAACTCTAAGGCACTTACCTCAACATTTCAGGTGTAAATGCTTAAAGCATTTTGTATGATGTTTCCTGTTACAAATTCCACTTTTATTACATTATTCTAAACTATTAATGCATTTTCCAGTCACTTTGTGTCTGAGATTGTTTCAGACCACTCTGTCACATACGGCATGCTATACTGAAAGACATTATTAGAGACATGGTAGATGAGGTAACATCTTTTATTGGACCAACTACCTCACCCACAAGGCTACCACGACACTATATACATTATTAGTTATAGACATACATTTCCTTAGCTACAGGCCTGATTCTGTAGGGTGCCTTCAGTGGGAGCTGAGAGTGCTCAGCACATTGCACAGGATTGAGCCCAGATATGTGAACACAAAGGGTCAGATACACACCAGCTGGTCTATCACTAGGTTCTCCTAGATGCTATGGTAATACAAATAATAATAATGGTTAGTGTTTACACATATCAATTTTTCTCATCCCAGAATTCTGAAATGCCAAAATTAGGCATTTTACATATTCCGGAGATTATTTATGCAGAAAAGTGCATTGTATCTTTATAAACTGTAGTGCTGATCTAAGAAAAAGGGGCAGTTTCCCTTTAACTTACATGAAATCTAGGGTAGCAAGTTTAATCTTAAACTGCCAGGGTTTTTTTAAATGAAACTGAAATTCTTTGGGGAGCATTTTAAGTCTACATAATGTTTGTGTGATAGTGATTGTGTGATGTAACCTTTAAATTAACAGATATATGTGTGAAGATATGTACCTGCCATCTGCTTAGTGGCTTCACATTTGAAGATGCGACAGTGTATTAATTATTCCACCTAAAGGCTATAATGTTTGGATGGAACAACTTATTTTCATGATGTCTAATGATTCTGAAAATGCCCCCTTTTGCCCAAACCATATACACCCTGGTGACACTCAGTTCCAACCAGTAGCCACGTGGATTTGATACACAATTCTATTTAGAGTGGGAAGGGTTTCTATAGATTCCAAGTTATACATTTCAGTAAAAAAAGTACTTCATTTTGGTGGGAATCTAATGGTAGAATTTGGCTGCAAACTATTATACCTTTAAACCCAGAGCTCTTTAGCCATATTGTGCTCCTGTTAATCTTGGTGTAAATGCAGAGTAACTCCATTGACTTCAATAGGGCTACTCTGGATTTACACCAGAGTAACTGAGAGCATACCTTTGTCCTTGACTACATTAAATATACAGAAATACTTTAAAATAATTGTCAGTGATCTTACAGAAGCAACTGAATCAACAAAATTCAGAATTAAACTTTCAAATCACCTTAGAGTTCAGGAACACAATGAGTATCTACACCTAGACTTCATAATGCTTAACTCTGTTCAGAAGGTATTTGTGGTGTACTGCATAGAGGAGTTTTGAAACAAAAAATAATGGTGCTTGCTGTATACTATTTTTGTATTTCAGTAGCCATAATCCTTTTCTAGCTCAGCAGTTTCAAACCTGTGGTAGTCTCTGACTTCTGAGAGCAAATTGATTACCAGAATAGTGTCAGACTTTCCCCACATGCCATATAGCCTCATTCTTTACACTTCTGTTTTGTTAATGCTGTTTAAAAGCAGATTTTTAATGGAAATGGAAATTTTAGAGGATCTGATCCAAAGTCCATTGATATTAATGAGATTCCTCCCACTGACTTGAGTGGTCATTGGACCTTCGATAGATACCCTGCCTCAGGGTACTATACTGCTGCACATTACTATAGTATCTGACACTTTCCATGTAAAATCTGTAGCAATAGTGAAGTCTGTAATAGACTTAATGGAGTTTCTGGCACTTCAATCTTTTCTGGGTTAAAACTCTGCTTAGGGGAGGGCTTGTGATTTTTTATTTGATTAATTTACATTTATTGGGGGTTTATTTAGGTTGATTTGTATCAGGATTTTTTTGTTTGTTTTTGGGTGGAGAGGGTTGTTTGTGTATTGGTTGGTTGGAGATCTTGAGCAGAAGAAGTGGGTATCAGTATTGTGAGTGCCACTCTTAAGTCCTTTTGGGAACCAAGTTGCAAGAGGCTTCCAGGACTCAGCTCCTATAGTGATGAGTGCAGTATAAGTACCTAAATATAACAGAACAGCAATTGTAAGATCTATAAAATCAGGGCTGGCTCCAGGGTTTTTTGCTGCCCCAAGCAGCAAAAAGGAAAAACAAAGAACAACCTGCAATCGCGATCTGTAGCTCTACTGCCACCGCTTCAGTGTTCGGTGGCAATTCGGTGGCTGGTCCTTCGCTCCAAGAGGGAGTGAGGGACCCGTCCTCGAATTGCCACCAAAGAGCCAGACGTGCCACCTCTCTCCGTTGGCTGCCCCAAGCACCTGCTTGCTGAGCTGGCGCCTGGAGCCGGCCCTGTGTAAAATAAAACTAAAATTTGGGATTCTGTCAGTTAAAAATTAAGTTGGTAGGAAAAACTGGTGAATATTGAATGGGTCCTGATCTACACTGGCAGCTTTATAAACTCCAGTTCTTGTAGTCAGTGAGTTAAGGGATGCCTTTTTATATTAAGATGACCCTTTAGAGAACTGAACTCTGGAGATTAAATCTACCCCCCGTGTGCAGACAGTCCTATGTGCTGTAAGGCTCTTTGTGCTTTCAGCCCAACATTAACGCCCCAGTCCTGCATCTGATTCCACACTATGGACTTCTGTACCCACATGGAGTCCCATTGAAGTCAATAGGTAAAAAGTTAAGGGCTAATAGTGTGAAACACTCCTGTGAGGTCCTGAATGCCCTCAATACCCACTGAAGTCAATGCAGACACTTTACAAGATTGAGCCCTAAGTGAAATTTGCAGTAGCTCTGAGGGGCTGTGCAAGGCCCTATACACCAAAAGAAATCTCAGGGCCATTTGATGACTAGTCAGTAAAGCAATGCCCTCTATACTGTAACATATCCAACACACATTAATTGTCATATCAAGAAAAACAGATCATTTCGTTATATATAAAGGTGCCTGAAATAGAGTTGCTTCCATGATTAGCATGTAGAGGACTTTAAGTTTCTAAAGGTCATGTCAAAATTAGGGCATAGACTTTCACATTCAAATGTCTCATTTAAGTGCTGACAACCAGATTCTCCAAAAGCTTTCATTGCTTTATGACAGTGCGTTTTTCTTAACTTGGAAAATGGCTGCCATGGCTAACTGAACATAAACTCCAGCAACAAAATTATCAGCAAACTTTGTATGTTTTTTCTTGATAGATATTACAGCACTTACCTTAGTTGGAAGCAGGGTGTTGTACCTAAATTATTTTGTTTTCTGTTTCTTCTTTTTCTTGTCATATTGTTGCTATTTGTTATTTTCTTATGCAACTTGTAACAGCATTATACTGGAATATGTTTCTGTGGCCAACTACTGTCAGAAATACCAGCATATAGATCAGAAGGAGCTTTTCCACAGTATAATTAAATAATGCCAGTGGACTGCTGCATTAACACAGCTACAATAACTCTATGCAGCATGCGTCACAGGCTACTATCAAGTCAACATTTTTAGACAGCTTCTGCCATTTATGAAGTGAAGTCTGAATTATGGGTGGAGACAAGTCGTGTCTCATAAAGACATGGTTTCAGGAACTAAATTCAGTTACACTGTACTAATCTAATATGTGTTGGATCCCTATAGTGTGGAATACATGCAGTTATAAAGAAGTAAATAGGAATTTTTATTTTGTGAATGCTGTCAGTTTATTTTTTATTTGAGGGCTCTGAATATTATAGAATACTTTAGACTATCTAGATTCATGTGCTCAGTAAGAAGGGCAGACAAGGGTAGAATGAAGTAAATGGATAGGCTATGTGAATTTTCAGTTGTTTAAAATCACTAAATATTATCTATATATTTATTTATATTGTTTAGTGTATGTTTTTTCTCAAATATATTTCTTTTTAAAAAGATATATGCTTTGATTTCTATGTACCTTCTTTTCTCATCCTTACTGAAAACATTAAGAATTAACATATTTTGTTGATCTCCTCTCCAGTTTGCAAATTGTCCTGTGATCTCAAGGTGCAATATTATTTTAATCAAAACAGCAGTACTTTAACTGACTTAAGTATTCTGCTCTGGTTCATAAGCCTTAATTAATTACTGCTGAACTATATAGAGTGTGCCAATACATGGATAGACCATTCACATGGTCTAATTATACAGAGTGTGACTTACCCTACTTCATAGTTTCATTATAAACACCAGAAGGAAATGGTGAGGATGTTTTATTTAAATTAAGACAAAAAGCCTTCAAGTTTTGCAAATGTTAAAATAATCCATAGGGATTTTTTTCAAAGCTCCTTGATGGTCATTAAGGTATAATAAAGGAGGGAGGGTCATGTGCAGAGCTAGTAATTCTGCTATGTTCCTTTTTAAAAATCTGAACATCTAACACGTACTTGGATCTCAAAATGTCTAATTTAGAGTGTTTTTGTTGTTGTTTCTTTTTGTTGTTGCCCTTTGTTTTGTTTTTTTCGTAAAGAAAAATCAAACTATTTAATTATTTTTCCATTTTAGATTTTTTTTTAACCTCTCTCACAAGTTCACCTTTAGAGGTTGAGACTTATGTGTTCAAAAGAGAAGCAGGGAAGATCATTTTGAGATTTTCAAATAATTGCTGGCTCAACCATTCATTAATCAGGATTTGCAGGTTATAGTTATCAGGGCTAAAGTCATCTATTAACTGCAGTAGACTAACACTTATGATGAAGTTGATCCTCAAAGTAGGAAATGTATGAGAATCAAGAGAATGGAAATCAACTACTGTCAGTTGTATAATAGCAAAAATATTTAAGGGTTGATATCAAATTACTAAACACTGGATGCTCAGAAAATATCAAAAAATATTGAAAAAAGAATGGAGCTAGAAAAATGACAGCAAACCAATTGCTATGCAATTACTCAAGGAATACTGAGGGAGAAGTCCTTGTATTGGGAAGCTATATGGAGACAGAGGACAGTAGCTAGCCACTGAAGGCTAATCCTGTCCCTAATGTACCTTTAATTTGTAATTTTTAAATTTATTTACTAATTCAAGATTAGTCTATTAAAAGTATATAATTTTCTAAACAGCATTTTTAAATCAATAAACATTTTATATCTCAGTAAAAACAAAACTTTGTAGCTTAGTGTGACATACTTTAAAACATCAAACATGTATGGATCCATACAGGAAAAAAATGTGAGGGATAAAAGTCACAGTTGTTTAAAGTAGGAATCATCTTAGGTTCACAGCAAACAGAGAGCTAAATCCATTACTCTTTCTACTACATATATAAACCAGTATATAATTATTGCACTTTAGGTCTCAGAGGTGCCAGGTATCTCCAATTCCCACTGGTCATCTCTGAAAATTTGATCATCAGTGCATAGCAGTGACAGCTATGGGTGCTCAGAACTTCTAAAAATTAGACCATATACATCTCATAGTTGGCATTTCCTTTACCGAACGTAAATTTGAGGACTAAAATAAGTGCACATATAGTCCATATGATATGGTGTGTGGAATGTCTTGTATAAAGTTTTTGCTATTCCAGGTTTTTGAGAGCCTGGTCTGGAAATTGTCTAATGGCTTCAGAACAACAGTCTCCTCTGGGATATGAAAAACTCCCTTTCTGGAGCTCTTTGAGATTCAGAATAGTCCTTTGATGGTGTTTCTAAAATATATTTATTCCATGCAAGTTCCAATGGCAGTGTTGTGCAGGGTCTTAAGGAATCTGGTTTTGGATGTTCCGCTGTTTTATTCTCTTGGTCTAGCTGAGCTTAAAAGTCACATTTAGCAAGATAACAATTTTATTCTGAAATTATCAATTGATTTGATATGATGTTATGAAAAGAAATGTGAGTCATGGGATATTCACACAATCTCTTGCTTGACCAGTTAGAAAAAAAACACTTAGTCTGTCACTCCAAATACAAATGAAACACACTATCAAATAGTACACACTGAAACTCTGACTTCACAAAATCATTTCTGGAGTTCCAACATAAAGTTATCAAAAAAAGCATTTACATTTTGTCCAGTGATAATCAGTATTCATATATTGGAAGAATTTGGTCCGTGTTTTTGACTTCTATTATGAATGTTCTGCCATTCGTTGCTTTCAGTTGTATGTCCGGCACTATTTTCCTCAGACTAAAATCTGAAGGAAAGTATTCAGTGGTGTGAGTCACTGTGTATGCTGTTAGATTCAGTTCACATCAAACACTATTCCACATGATGTGGGCAACATTTTATGGACTCTTTGGGTGAGAGACTGTTTTTTCTCTTTCAAATGTAAGAATTTGTTTACATCTCAGTAAGCATGATACTGAATGTAAATAGGCTACAGGCAAAATCTAGCTATTCCTACATTTAACTGTGTTTATAATTAAAACAATATTACCACAGATAATGATTTTTCCCATGAATATTTTGTATTCCTTTGTTCTAATATTCAAGAATAAGGTAATTGCGGGCTTCCCATATTCTCTTTTTGTTTTCCTATTGGCTTATTATATCAGTCTGTGAACCCCCTTCCAGACCTTTATCAAATGGTTTCTTTATGGTAAGAAACAAATGCATTTCTCCTTCTGTAACTTCATTGGCAGTCTGAAGACACTCAAGACAATCTGCCGAGGTCTGGGCCTACTGCAGCAGATTTGGCCTGGCTGCCCCTCTGTCCCAAATTTTAGTGAATGGCACCATGACCTGGCACACAAATCCACTCAAATTTGGCCTAGCTGCCTCTCTGTCATGGAGGGTGAACTGGGCCAACTCCGCTGGGCAACTTCCTAGAAATCTGATGCCCTAGGCAACTGTCTACTTTGCCTATAGTCAGACCAGCCCCTGCTGCTTAGCTGAAGCTGGAATGACAAACAGGTTACAGGACAAAACTCAGTTAAAACATATAAAATATATAATGAGGCCTAGACTGTGTCTATAAGATCCATGCATAGAAGAGGCCCTCCAACATGTGGAAAGAGGCCAATTACATATGGAAGGGGACTTGGCCTCCTCTATAATACTACAACATCTCCTGACAAACGCCCTGGAGGGTGTTCCATGAGTGTTGGGTTCTCTGCCATGGAAAATGTGTGGAGGTGGGGCAGGCCAGGGGTAGAGTTACATTGAACTCTCTCAAGTCCCAGAGAGCTTAGGCATAGTTATCTTTCTCATATAACAGTAGGCAGCTATATCTTCTATGTAGACAAAACTGGAGGCAACCATGGTCAAGAGAAATCTTTGATATTGCAGCTCCAGGGGAACCCCACTGCCAGGGAGACAGGTAGGGAAATGTTGAGGGGCATAGACAGTGAGGGGGAAGTGCAGATGATTTCCTAAATCTGCGAAGTGTGTAGGGTAGGCTCCCACAGGAGACAAAAAGATTTGCAGAGGCTTCCCTAATGAGATAATTAGGAAGGATTTTAGAGGCGGGTGGAGGGAAGCTTCCTGGCAGAGATTTCCTCTCCCAGACCTCCTCCCAGTGGTTTTAAGCATGGGAAGCATGGATGTGGTTCAAAGTAAGGAAGTTTAATAGTCTGTCCCAGAACTACATGGGATCTGTCCTGAGTCTGGTTCTATTCAATATCTTCGTGAATGATTTGGGTAATGGCATAGAGAGTACTCTTATAAAGCTTACAGACAATACCAAGTTGGGAGAGGGTTGCAAGCCCTTTGGAGGACAGGATTAAAATTCAAAAGAAATTGAGAAACTGGAGAAATGATCTGAAATAAATAGGATGAAATTAAATATGGATAATACTAAGTACTACATATCAGAGGGAATAATCAATAGCAATAGCAGGGGGTGGATCATTTGATTGCCTAGTCTGTTCATTCCCTCTGAAGCTCCTGGCATTGGATGCTGTCGGAAGACAGGATACTGGGCTAGATGGACCTTCTTCTGTTCCTGAGCACAAATACAAAATGGGAAATGACTGCCTAGGAAGGAGATCTGGGGTTATAGTGGATCACAAACTAAATATGAGTCAACAATGTGATACTGTTGCAAAAAAACCCAATCATTCTGGGATTTATTAACAGGAGTGTTGTAGGCAAGACACTAAAACTAATTCTTCTACTCTATTGAGCACTCTTAGGGCCTCAACTGGAGTACTGTGTCCAATTCTGAGCATCATGTTTTGAGAAAGATGTGGACAAATTGCCAAAAGTCTAGCAGAGAGCAGCAAAATTGATAAAAGGTGTAGAAAACTTGACCTACAAGGAAAGATTGAAAAAATTGTGTTAAATATTTTCAAAGTTCAGTACAAGCACTAGTTATAATCTTTCCAACTCCATCTCTTCTGTGAGATGGAGATAATTACCGGTAAATATTAATAATATACCCATTTCACAGAAGAGGAAATTTGTTCATAGAGAAGACACACAATTTGCCCATGGCATACAGTAAGGGCTTGGCTACACTTGCGAGTTACAGCGCAATAAAGGAATCCCAGGCACACTAGCTCACTACCCATCCACACTGGCAAGGCATGTAAAGTGCTCCGACTCCACAGCTACAGCCCTGCTGGTACTCCACCTCGGCAAGAGGAATAATGTTTGCTGTGCCTTGGCTACAATTCACAGGCGTCAGTGTGAATGAGGTGTTGTGTTACTGCTCTCTGACTGGCCTCTGGAAATGTCCCATAATCCCCTTAAGTCAAGTGGCCACTTTTGTCATTGTTTTGAACTCCTGTAGGAATGCAGAAATGCCCTTTCAAAGCTCCATTTCTGACAGCCGGCATGCAAGCCATTACTGTGGAATGCTGTGTGTGAGAGAGAGAGGCAGAGGGGAGAGGGAAGTCTGCTGCTGTCTGAACTTACAAGACAGCATGCTGACATGCTCTCAGCCCCCCCGAAACCCACTCTCTCTCCCTCCATATACACACAACACACTCTCTATCACACTCCACTCCCCCCCCCCATTTGAAAAGCACGTTGCAGCCACTTGCATGCTGGGATAGCTGCCCATAATGCACCACTCCCAATGCTGCTGCAGGTACCACAAATGTGGCCACACCAGTGTGCTTGAAGCTGTCAGTGTGGACAGATTGCAGTGTTTTTCCTACTGCGCTCTACGAAGGCTGGTTTAACTCAAAGCGCTCTACATCTGCAAGTGTAGCCATGCCCTTAGTCAGGGCTAGAAATCTGGAATTCTTATCTCACAACTCCATACTGTGTCCAGTAGCTTATATAGTCTCTTTTTCATCATACAAAAGGTATGCTACAAATTTCCTGGAAATGCTTTAGGGAAAAATGGCAGAAATAGATTAAAAATGGTGTAAATCTTGTGGCATGCTTGAAAGCAGATTCTATTGTTTGTCCTGGCTTCTGTAAAAGTCACAGTGGTAGTTGCTCAACCAGTGGGATTTTTTTCCCCTCTGTGTCCCTGTCATATTTCTTTTCATTTTTATGCAACAGTTTTTATGGAAATCAGTTAATAGTTCAACTGAAGTGGAACTAAGATTTACTGTTTTTACATTCCATATTCCAAAAGGACTCTTTAGTGAAAACTAAAATAAATCAAACCATGGGCAATTCTGTTCAGAATTTTGCAGTACTTGCACATATCAAATATTTTATTTTTAGTGCACTTTAGTTTGTATTAATAGGCAGAATGATCTGCAAACACAAAGGCCATTTTACATCTCTGCTTCAACCATTTATTTGAAGACAGGTGTAAAGGTGTAGAAAACTTGACCCACAAACCTTTTAGCCACTGATTTCAATACTGTATTTTAGAGTTTATTTTTGTATTTTAGGACAGATTTAAATTTTAGAGTGAGTGGCAAACAAAAAATGTTGACTCGCATTCCATCCTTAGCTTGAAACCAAGTTTATCTGCAGTTTGCAAGTAACTGAATACAATACAGAATAGTCCAAGGTGGAGAGGATTAACTAGAGAGAATTCTGTCGCTGTTAGCTCTGACGAATCCATTATTTGGGTAAATTAGACCTGTTATCCCAATTATATAGAAAGAACCAATAATGTGTACAATCGGTTACTTGCTATTTCCACCCTCTCCCCCTGGAGAAATTTAACCCTTAAATGTTATTGAAGATTTTATAACAGAGTTAATATATATGGCACCTTTACACAGCTCTGGAAGTGAAAAGGGGCTTTGAAGTGGCATAAATTACATTTACACCCACTTTAAAGCCCCTTTATACTGCCCCAGTGGTGCACAGGGGGTGGGAGAAAGTGTCTAAACATAAATGACAAGCAGGCTCAAATAGGTTTATCATTGATAAGGAATATGCATAATTTAAAATGTACTGCATGGAATATCTGGGGTGGGATTTTTTTTTGTTCTAATAAAAATATAGTGATACACAGCCTTGTGAAATATAAAGAAAATGATGTAATATGAGTGGCTGAATATCAGTGCAGCATGTGTTATTACAGACAAAATTTGCAACAGGATATGTCTTCACTGCAATGTAAGCACAGGGTTAGTAAAACTCAAGTTAGCAGACCCTGCATTTGTTAACTTAGGGCTTCGGGATCTACACTCATTTGTAACCCTAGGTTAGGAATTGCTGAACCCTGGGTCTCAACCTGGGGCTCCAACATTGTATTATGCGGGCCTGAGTCCAGCCACTCATATTCCAGGCTTCCTAGTGCTCTCCCAAAATGTGGCTGCTCTAGCCCTTTGTTCGTGGCACGGTGTGGAAAAACTTGACTGTCCAGAGGACAAAAGGTCAGACTGTGGGACTGTGGAATACTTTTGTCAGATTTCCAAAGCATGAGTGCAGTGGGGCTGTGTCTACATTGCAAAGCAACAGGGCTTGAACCCTGGGCTTCGGCTTGAGTCAGATGCAGATCCTCCACCTCCATGGGATCCTGAGACCAAGCCCTCGGTTAGTGCGATTTGTGTGTAGATAGAAGTTAGGCTTGAGCCTGATTTTGAACCCTGGGTTTACATTGCAGGGTAGGCATACCCATAGCCTCATTTTAACATTCAATTGTGTACGCTCTTGTGGAAACTTTAATGTCATTTTTTTTCTTATTTAGTTGCTCACGGAAGAAGAGCAAGGTTTTTTCCATTTATTTGGCTCTTTCTCTTTTTTTATTTGGTCATATCTAACATAACTTATTAGGAATACTAGATTATAATGATTTGGAAATTAAAAAATGTGATGCTCACTGTAAAAATAGCTAGTGGCACATGATTACAAATACACAAGAATCACTTTTTATGAGTAAAGAGGGATCACGTGTTCCATCTAAAAGCAATTCTTTACCATAGTGGAAGAATAATATTGACCGTTTAACTTCTTATTACTAGGCATGAATATTCCTTTCAAGAGACCAACTTAATAAAAATTTGCTCCAGTGACCTGATACTATAAGCATCTTGCATGAACATCAGTTAGGCATTTTGCATTCAGACCCTATATAATAATTTATTATTGAGGAGTTAATACATAACATTAAAAACAATTAACGTTTCATTTACCGGGCATTATATATATAGGTATAGAATAGCCACTCAGAAAGCTCCAGTTGTATGAGTTCTAAAGCAGTTTTGTCAACTTGATGCATCTTTTGCATTATTGCAGAATAATTCATTAAATACAGTGAAAGTTTTACAATAGTAAATAGCCCTTTTTTTTAAATAGCCAGTGCTTTGGTGCTTAGAATATACACTTATCTCCTAGAACTGGAAGAGTCATTGAGTCCAGCCCCCCTGCCTTCACTAGCAGAGCCAAGTACTGATTTTGCTCCAGATTCCTAAGTGGCCCCCTAAACTTACAACTCTGGGTTTAGGAGACCAATGCTCAAACTGCTGAGCTATCCCTCCTTCAAATACTGCAGATTACTTCATATCCAAGTACTATATAGTCTGTTAATAATGCTAACAGATTGCACCACCAAGGAGACATTCTATATGTTCTGATACCATTTAACAAAGTTGGGGTGAAAAGCGTAGACCAGTGATTCTCAAACTATTGTATTGGTGACCCCTTTCACACAGCAAGTCTCTGAGTTTGACCCCCCCCCATAAATAAAAAACACTATATATATATATATACACCCTTATAAATGCTGGAGGCAAAGTGGGGTTTGGGGTGGAGGCTGACAGCTCGCGAGCCCCCATGTAATAACCTCACAGACCCCTTGCGGGGTCCCGAGCCCCAGCTTGAGAACCCTGGTGTAGACTAACAACCAATGAGGTCCACGCCCTGAGTGCTGACAGGACACATGGCATTTAGTGAATGAGCAGAGGCAGTAGTGCTGCTCCCTAGGAGCCCCCTATCGAAAAAGTAAAGTGGATACAAATGTGACAAAAGAAAACCTTGACACCGGCTGCTCTCTCTAGCACTGTCTCCTCAACTAGCCTGCGGCCCTTCTCCCGCTGCTTCATCTTCTGGTTTTAGGGGACTCACTCGCTAGCTTAACTCTTAACTGAGAGCGGAGTCGACAGAGAGTTGCTGGGCGCCAGCAGAGCCGGGGCTGGCTGGGCTCCTGCCTTCACCCCGCACGGAGCGGTCAGTGCTGGCTCCCAGCTGCGACCCGGGCGCTCAGCGGGCGAGCTGCACATGACATGGCTTTGGCTCCGAGCTGCAGCAGCAGTCCCGGCGGCAGGGCTCGCTGACGGCTAGTTCCCGGGCTCGGCTGGACGCCGCCGCTCGCTCTCCCCAGAGCCAGCCGCAGAGGGCAGAGAGGCGCTGGGTCTAGCGCCAAGCCCGGGAGCGCGGTCGCCTGCTGCCTGGCGGGGCCGGCCGCTCCCTGTGCGCGCGCCGAGCCCCGGAGCCCGCGGAAAGGGGCCGCCTGCTCTCTCCCCGCTGCTGAGGCTCCGGCGGCACCTGCTGCCCGGCTGCGCAAGCCGCCAAGACGCCTCGCTTCTTGTACCGCGCCAAAGGCAGGATGGGCCGGCAGGGGCCGCGCGCGGGGCGCAGCGTGCAGAGGTCCCCGAGCCGGAGCAGCCTGTCCGCCTCCTTCGAGGCGCTCGCCGTCTACTTCCCCTGCATGAGCTCCCTGGAGGAGGAGGACGATGGCGGTGAGGAGCCGGGCGCGGGGGAGGCTGGCGGCGGGAGCGGTTTAGCCAACTCCCAGGAGCGGTACGGGGGACTCGCCGGCCCCGGCGCGGGATGCCCTGAACCCCGGGGTGACAGCGAGAGCCGGGGGTCCCCGGGGCAGGCGTGAGCTCAGGCAGCGCGCAGCCCCCGGGTGCCGGGAGCTCCGGGTGGGGAGCGCGGTGCCGTGCCCCGTGCTGGCTGGGAGCGCTGGGCCGAGGGTGCGGGTTGGCCCTGCCACCCTCAAGCAGAGCAAGCGGGGAAAAGTGTTTAAAGCGGCGGTTGGGTTCTTCCGAGGCACTAACGTGCTTAACTGTCGAGCTTCCTTTCCCCCCATTTACATGAGGATAGTGCGAGGACCTCGACGGTAGATTGTTTCCCGTTTTTAAGTTGCTTCCTGTTTACATTTTGAACGCCCCCAAGTATATATATAATTGAATCTGTTTTGTGTTATTACAAACGATAATGTGCTCGGAATTCTGTGTTAATGACACGCCGCTTTGTAAATCAGAACTGAGCTGTAATTTAGAAGCTTTTTACATGGTCAATGAAACCGTTAACAGTAATTTTGACATTAGATCATGTGCTAAGTATTGTTTATACAGGAAAGTGTTCCTGGGGTTTTCGGTTTTATTTCCTTTAGTAAACTGTCTGGAGAGCAGTAAATACAGTCTTCTAAGACTCTGTTGGCAATATTGAGCTTGCCACCAGTTCTTACACTGAAGTTAACACACCAGTTCCAAAACAGTTCCAGTTCGTTCTGAATAATTAAATACTGTCCCTATTTAACACTTCCTTAGTAATTCATTCCATGGATGTAGGCAGAAGACCTAGCTTTAGAGCCAGATTCTGTAAATCCTGGCTCATGTAAATAATCTCCGTTCATGAAAGTAGCCCCAGTTAATTCAGCAGAGCTATTAGCATAAATATGATTTACTTACGTGAGTTACAGGATCAGACCCTTATGTGAAGAATACTGGAAATATATTTTTCCAAATAACAGTAGTAAATTAATTCAACTCATATTTGACTGTAGTTAAAATAGGTAATTATAATGGAAAATTAGGAAAACTGAGCTGCCTAATTAACACAGAACCTAAAAAACAAAATTGTATCTTTTTATCATTTCCCGTTTGGAGTGTACGCATAGAAAATTTATGTACTTACGCATAATACCAAATTCTTGCTAGGCTACAAATGATTTTTCTTGAGCTCATGTTCTGAAAATTGACTTCAGAAAAAAATAAATGGGCATTTTCGTAATTTTACAGGTAGAACTATTTTAAATTTAATTGGCATTTATCACAAGGAATTTAAGGTTTATGTCTTCAGAAATAGTAATTAAAATATGCTCCAAAAATTTCTTGTTAAAAACATGCTGTTTTTAAAACAATTAAATTACCATCAATTATGCTGAATGTATTTGATTTTCTTTTAAAAGAACATCTCTACATTTCAGAACAGTTATTCTTTCATTTTCTAGCATGAGTTACAATTATTATATGTATCCTGTCTCATCAACATGGTATTGGTGCACCTAGTTATTTTATTTTGGCCTACTTACTTTGTTTCTCTTGGTAAATAATTACTATTCAGTAGGTGCCTTTGTATGTTAAAAACTGATGATTGGTATTTTAATGAAATTTCAACCACCTTAAAGAACTTTTCCAGTGAATGGACAGAAAGTCAGTAGAGGAACAACTAGAATATCTAATTAAAAATTAATTGGCATATATACAATCCTTCCTTTACTTACTTTGCAATATCAGTTTGTATATTTTCCCATCCTGGTTGTTTTTGACTTTCTATCAGAACAAAAAAAAAATGTATGTACACTTCGTTAACCTCTAATAACTGACCATATTCAGAGTTCAACCATATATGACAATGATTCTCATGTAATTTAAACGAAAACATTGAAATATGTTTCCCACAGAATTTGGGTTTCTTCTGCCTGATATTTTGGATACACATGAGGTTATAAAGGGAATGAAAAGGCGTGGAAGTCAAATTCATCTCTCAAACACACTCAGTGAATCTGTGAAAATAAACATAAGATGTATTTGATGGGCTCCAAGTAACCTCTGCACACAGATCAGGATCTGCCATATTCTGAAACATTTTATATCATTACTTTCATGTGTTGTTAGATCCGATAAGTAGGTATGGTTTGATCCAAAGTGAGCAGTATACACAAACAACCTCTCCCCTCCATGATCTTTGTATGCAGTCATCTGAAAAGGCAGATCCCAAACTCATTTCATGAGTAAACTGTTCCAGCCCTGAGGTGGAATAACTGCTGCATGTGGTGCGTAGGCAAAAGTAGATGTCTCACCATATGAGCTTTTACAAAAATTTTCAGCTAAATCAGATATACTAGTATAAATGGAAAAATCTGTCTTTCAGGACATTTGAGTGGATTTGTGAAACTAACTGGAGGACCTTTTGTCCATAAACCATTGAACTGAATACACATATATGTATTTTTACATCTAGAAAGATACAATGTGGATAATAATCTTCATTTTAGAAGTGATCTAAGTGTAAGTCAATCAAATATTAATCAGAGTTAAGCTACTATTTTTAATACTATGTTTGAGAGAACATAGCCCAATGGAAATTGATTATAGAAAGATTTAGGTCCTGACTCCCCACCACATCCAAGTTATGCTCAAATATAGTGGACAAGGATGGACACAGGGAGCTCCCTGATTCAGAATCACTTGACCCTCAGTGCAAGTTAGGTCCTGCCCATAGGCAGAGAATTTATGACAGTGGACAATTGGGTGTAACAAAACTTGTTCTACTTTACCACATCCCTCTCTGCCTCCAGCCTGTCTGCAAGAATGCCCCCAGGGGGTGGCAGTTGGGCATAGAAGGTGGTAGAGGTAACTCAGAATTCCCCTGCACAGGAAGAATTCTCCACTGGCAATCTTCAGCCACTTTAAGACTACTTTGCGCCACTTAGCAGACTGGAAAAGCTAGCCCTTAGTCAATTTATGATATAAATTGTATTGCTGAGATATAATAATTGTAACAGTCATGAATAAGAGATAAGAAATTGAGCAACTTTTCCAGTATACAGAGTGCTTTATGTTTCCTAGTTGCCTCTATGTTGAAGAATCTGTGTGGACATCGAAGTTTCCTCCAGTTACTTATTCTGAATAACATTTTATTTCATTATTATGTTTATCGATGGTATGTATAGTAAATTACATTATTAAGAAGCTAATTCTAGATTACACAGCCAGGGAGAAGTGTATGGTAAACACACACACATCAGTAGACATCCATATGGTATTAGAGCAAAGCCTGAGTCACATATAGATGCTATCAAAGGAATTTTTTTTTAGCATCACTGTGCCACATTAACTGAAAGTTAAAGTTTAGCCCCTACTGAAAGAAGTGTTTGATATTTGGAACAAAATTAAATCACATTTAGCATGGGGAAGGGTTTGGGTGACAATCTCCACCTGTCTAATCCAGCCACTTTTGAATATGAAATCCTGGCCCCATTGAAATGAATGGGAATTTTGACACTGACTTCATAGAACTCAGGAATTCACCTGTGACTTGAGTTTGTGATTTTTTTGATGGCCACACTGCCACAGTGAGAGATTATTCCATGAGATAAAAATGGTGAGTTTGAGTTTTCTAAGCCTTTTCTGGGCTCTGGCAGAAGGAAGGCCTGATTTTCACTACCACAAGTAGCTACATACCACAGTGTGGATCAAGCCTGATTTTCACAGCAGTGTGTAACTTCACATATCTGACATGCCAGTAATGCCACCATCAGTCTAGACAAGGCCTAAGTCAGGCACTGATGGTGTGTGTGCTTCCATATCATAGAAGTGTTACCTGACCTAGATAGAAAGCCAGCCCTTCCCAACAACTGAAACATTTTCTAAATAACACTGAGATACACACAATGTTTGGGTAGGATTTGATCCTTCCCCATGTAGGGACATGTTAAGCCAACCTAAGACCTGGTTCAGACACTGCTAGCTCAAAGGAAAAATTCATTCGTGGGTTGGATTAACCACAGTGACAGAAAAACATCTTCCGCCACTGTAGCATGTCTATGCTATTGCGCTCCATCAGAACAGCTGCAGCACCATAAATGTGCTGTAGTAATGTCTGTAGTGTAGACAAGCCCCCACTTTAACTGGCTGATTAGACCAGGTTTTGATTGTCAAAATGTGGCATAGGAACTGGAGTGCACCAGTGAATCTAGCCTGGTTAAGAGAAACACATTCTAACATAGTAAAAAGAGATTATTCTGATTAGGGGCTGCTCCCCATTTTCCCCCAGAAGCCCTCCCCATGCCTTCTCATCCTACACTCCTTTGAAGATACACTGAATCAGCAAAGCTCTCAGCTGCCCTGGACTTAGCCCCTCCATGGTCAGCGTCACCTGCTTTTACCGCTGTTCTGTAAGCTGGAGGTGATTTCAGGCAGTTTGTACGTCTGTCCTCATCCCCAAGTGGACTTAACCAACTGCAGTCAGATACCGTGGCGATGAGTGTGACATAGATGTCTATATCTTCTTTAAAAAAATGCTGAAACAGCTTGAGCAAAATTAAAAATGTGACTGAAACATAGCTTGCATATTCTGGGACCCAAGTCTATCAGGAAAACCAAGGGAGAAAATTAGAAAAGATCTACTGACAGGCTGACATTTATTAGACCTATTAGAGTCAGAGCCTAATGCAACCTGAATATTTGACTGAAGTGACTGGATGGAGCTTTAAAACTATTCCTCTTTTGACTTCGTTGGGTGTTTCCCATATAGTCAGAATAGTAAAACCCAATGGCACCATTGCTTCAGCTGGAGTTACAAATGTGTATCCGGAACTGTTTGAAAACATCTGCAGTCCCCACTATATTGTGAAACTTGCACTATATCTAGGAGAGTGTTTGGGACTAAACCTTGGCAGCAGGGGTCTGTTTAAATAATGTTCTTTGTGCTGGCTGTGGTCGTATAGATATTCATCTGTTATATCTCACCTGCAAAAATAGGCTTTAGGACTGTCTCTAATTTGTGTAATGTCAGTAATGTCATCCAACTGTTTGGCAAGATTTCTCTCATTAAGCTCTAACAAAGGGTGGTGAGTTATTTAAAAACTCTCTACATTGCTCAAAAATGTTACACAGATCCTGTTGATAATGTGTATAATGGTCCTTTGCAACTTTAACAATAAACAAAAGTTGGGTAGAGATTGGTTTTACTATGATTATTGTATGTTTCAAATGTATACTTTTCTAATATATGTAATAGTAATAAAACTGCAATAAAAACAATTTTTAAAAAGGCAGGATTTCTCCTAAATATGTACAACATTTACAGTTTACAGAAATGTATTCTACCCAGGACACTACAGAATTCCTGTTAACGTTAATGAGCGAATGAAGAGAGTATACCACCTAAATTATATGAATGCATTTTACAGCATAACCCAGAAATGCAATGATCTTAGTAGTTTTAACATAGACTATCTCTGAAGATGATCTGCTTTTGACCTCTCTAACTAGCAAAATTAAAGTCTAGGAGTTGAATGGTTTGATAATGGGGATATATATATACTTATATATATATAGGGGGGAGGGATAGCTCAGGGGTTTGAGCATTGGCCTACTAAACCCAGGGTTGTGAGTTCAATCCCTGAGGGAGCCATTAAGGGGACTGGGGTAAAAATCTGGGGATTGGTCCTGCTTGGAGCAGGGGGTTGGACTAGATGACCTCCTGAGGTCCCTTCCAACCCTAATAGTCTATGATTCTCTAATCCTCATATAGACTATATAAAATAAGAGTTTTAGTCAACAAAATTACTTGCTCTATTTTTTTTTAGGGATTTTAATAGTTTGAGATGGGCTTGATTCATCACTGCTTTGTACTTTGTGTAGTCTGTGCATGCACAGTTCAAGGTGGATGTAAAATGGTAGCATTCTAATATGGTAGCATTTTATACTCACTCTGCACAGGTGTAGATAACTATGCAAAGTACAAGGCAGTTGTGAATCAGGCCCATGGTGCATGAGGTTTGAGAACATTACTCTGACTCTGGACGATAGCAAGGGAGAGTTGCTGTGAGGAATTGTGCTGTCTGTTCATATTCTATTATCAGGAATTGTACATTTGTAAAGAAAAGTAGATTAGGGTAATTTAATAAGCCTACATTTGCCATCTGCTTATTTTTCTGTCCTAACAGAAATAACCAACTTCTTGGGTTCCAGTGCATGGACCGCTCAGTGCTGTAACAATATCAATAAAGTTAGCCATAGCTAGGTTAAAGTGTTTAGGAGTTAGTTAAAGACAAAAGATCAGAAGTTGTGGTTTTATTTAGTGTGTTTTGTATATTCCCAAATCAGCAGCTGTACTGGAATTTACTTTGCAGAGTGATGAATTGAGGTTTACTCCTTGTAGCTTTGGGCAAAAATTTCAGAAAGTGTTCCATCATAAGTATTGTGGGTCTCTCCTTGTTTCATTTTGGCCAAATAAGCAACTAAAGATTTAGCACAGATTATTTTTTTTTTGGTATTAGTAGTATATATTTATGCTTTAATGTCAAATACTTTTTCTGTACAACTATAAAATTTTATTCTTGGTTTATTCGCTGTTCCACTTAGATTTTCTTAGATAAAGGATGATCACATGAAATGTGAATTGCAAATATTATGGGTTTTATATTTATTGTATCTTACAATGAGTCATTTAACAACATTAACAGTTTAATGGTGAAAATCGTAAGGTTTGAATTATCAAAGTAACAAGGGGCAAGAGAGAGGGATATATTCTCCTTATAGGTGCACAGACACAACTGTCACTAATGCAAATACAAGTGAGTACAGAGAGGAAAAAAGGAAGCTGCTCAGAAATACCCAGAAAAAATAAAGGTGTGGTGTTGTGCAGTTAAGAAGACAGTCTCTTTTGAGACCATAAGACAACTCTAAATTGACTTCTGTTGAGCGCTTACCAATGATTCCTCATACAACTTTCTTTCAACCCCAATCAAGGGCTGGGGATGATGAGGGTGTTTAAAGTTATTCCAGATTAGGAACCTATACACACACATAAAGGTTTAGGTTAGTTTTGGACTGGTAACTTCCATGCAACAGCAATGTTCCTTCTTCCACTCAGCCATCACTCTGGCCTCTCATCTGAACTGAGTCACTTGTTTCAGATAAAATGGATAGGGGAAAAGAAGACTATTTTAAAATGAGAAACCACAATAGCCACAGTCAGAACAGCTGGTGCAATAGGTGCACCTGTGCTGAGCCTTGAGCAGCTGTTGCTCTGATGATTCTTTTGCCTCTGTCATAATTTCGCAGTAAATCAAGTTGCGACATATGTGTTCATTCTAAGTTTTGTTGAAGAGTCAAGGCAAATAGATTTAGAATTGTCACTCTTCCTTACATGATTAATAACAGTTAACGACAAGACCAAAAGACCATTCTGAAGGTGTATTATGGTGACCTTGTAGAATCATGCGCAGTGGAAGTGTTCTATCATGTTTGCATAGAGAGTATAACAATGCTGATTTGGGAATGATCACTACTTGAATATAAATTGAACAAAAACTAACCCTGAATGGGGAGAAGAACATTTTTTTAAAGAGTGTAATATTGCATGTCTCTTAATGTGAAGAGTATGGGGTTTCCGATATTGTGAACCTTTTATGTGGCCTCCACTTTAATGCAGTGTACAATAGATAGATGCCTGTTTGGTCATGTAGCTGTGTAAGAATATTCTTTTGTTCCTGTCATAGTAACTGGATTTTAGATCAATTCTGGACCAATGTTGGAAGTTGGCTGTCAACTTCCATTAGTTTAATCTAAATAATAAAACCAGTAGACACTTGGAACAGTACAAGCAGATATAAATGAAATTGTCAGCCTTTGCCCTTCATTTTTCAGATCTAATACAAAGCTCTTAGTTCTTGTATTTATGTTTATTGATATTGATGGATGTAATTAGTTTTGATGTAGCAATAACTGATTTTGCTTTATTGGATGCTAAATTCATATGAGTGGCCAAAATTTTGCAGCAAAGTTAATTGTCCTATTATTCATCATATAACTGTAGTGATTAAAAGTAAAAGCCTTGGGCAGTATACAGGCTGAAGTCAGCTATTTATCCATAGAACAAGCCCAAGCAACTGGAATTCAAGCTTCTGTACACTCTTCGCTGGAATTAGAGATACTATAGCACCTCAGACACGACTTGGAATAACCACCTCTAGTTATGAAAGAGGGAAGTTCAGTCTCTATGCCACTTCAGTACTTAGCTTTTTTGTCAGGCTATCAACAAGTGTGGCACCTGGAGAATAGATCATAATCCCTAATGTCAGATCACTACACCCAAATTCTACTTTATTCATTTTTTCTTCTTAGTCTGTCTGTCTCAGTATCTAAAATTAAAATAGAACATATGTAAGCACTGATGTCTACATTTAGGTATAGAGATAGAATTTCCATATTATTGTGCATAAAACTAAACACAAGCTAAATTTCTTCTGCAATACATAGATAAAGCTAACTAACTAACTAAAAATAACAGGAAAGGAAAAGGAAAGATCTGAAATAGGGATCATATTTTGTTGTTCACCTTCTTCACTAATAGATAGCTATAACTTCATTTAGCAAAATGACCAAATGCTTTTCAACCTGAATCAGACCATTTCTGAAATAGTGTAAGTTTTAGTTTAATAGTGACATTTCAACACAATTGCTGGAGAAGAGTGCATTTATCAAAGGACAAAATATTTGTAAGTACACTCACTTGTGTGTGTAATAAATCTAATTACCTTTGTGAGTTGAATATATTTCAAGGGTTTTTATATTCTTGTTCTCTCAATGCTGTTATAAAAAAACAGCAACTCATAGAACCAATATATTTAAAAAGATATACAATATCACAGTCTACTGATTGTTGTGTCAAAGTGTCTGTTGCTCAAATACAAGTGCACAGTATTTTTAATATATATTTGTATACTCCTACTTGGGCATCCTTCTATAATGTATATTGTCTATATTATTGCCCTCTAAGTAAATCTATTTATTATAGTGAGATACCACTACGTGTTTTGGTCTGTTTTTACAGAAGCCGGTGGTAAGAAGCTGCGGAGCACTGTCCAGAGAAGCACAGAGACTGGGCTGGCTGTGGAAATGAGAAACTGGATGACACGTCAGGCCAGCCGGGAATCTACAGATGGCAGCATGAACAGCTACAGTTCTGAGGGAAAGTGAGTAAGATTGACTGGTTATGATGTTCTTGTCTCATGTTTCTCCACTAAACTAGTCCTATAAAAAAACAGGAGCTGAATCCTAAAGTCCATACTCAGGGCAGAACTCCCATTTAAATCAGTTTGCTTGTGGGAGGTTTTCCGAGTAAAAACAATGTCTAAAATAGCAGAGTCCTGTGGCACCTTATAGACTAACAGATGTATTGGAGCATGAGCTTTTGTGGGTGAATACCCACTTCGTCGGATGCATGTCTAAAATGTTCTTCTATGATCTGTATATGGAGGGATCTCCTACCGCCTGTGTGTCAGTTAATGTCACTTTGCAGCACCATCACTAAGACCTGCAGACAATTCTCAGTCGATATAGGATCTGAGTGTACAGGTTGGGAGGAATACAGATGGGTGTACTAAGTGCATCGTACCTCTTGTAACCTGGTGGAGAATCTGCCATCAGGAATCTTTCTATTCTGTGAAACCTACTTCAGGCAGAGGACCTCTAGCACTTCTTCCATGTTCCACACATTCTATAATCTGAACCTACTTCTTTTTCCAAATACCCCTGCCTATACTGACACAACCTGTTAGAAAGTCATCATTGTGTGTTTTTGCGTGGGTAAGAGTAAAGATTTGGCCCTATGTTTTTAACTTCCTACACTTTGCTTTTTCAAGAGGGCCCAAGTTAAATAATTCTTTAAATAAAATCCGCACAAATAGTTTACACACATGTCGTACAAAGTATGGTTTATATGAAAGTGGTATACTCTACCAAGCAATATACTCTACAGAGCTTGTTGTATCAAAGTACATAATTTTTATGTGGCTAGAGCTTTGAAAATAATTTGTAATAAATAATTAAATTGACCTGTTTTTCCTCTTTTTTTCTGTTCATAAATCATCCACAGAAAGATTGTGTCAGAAGTATTAGTTATTAACCAGATAATTTCTGTGACTAACTTTTGGTCTGTAGTTGTTCATGAGCAAATTTTAGTATATGAAATTTGAGTTCTTTTGTTTAATTATATAAGCATTATGGTGCATTTCTCTTCCCTGATTAGATAAGAAGAGTTTTCAGGTGCAAATACACATGCATGTGATTCTGAAAATTGTTTCCATGAATATTTGCATGCTCAATTAAAGTTCACTATTTCACCAAACATTTCTGACATTACTTGGATTCATTTGCTTGAGCATTTGTAGAAAGCAAACACAGACTAAGTGAGTTCATTTAAAAATGTAAACAAATATTTGCCAAAAACTTTACTTTAATGCGACTGCTCGCATGCTTCAGGTTAAATATGTGCTTAAGTACCTTGTGGAATCCACGCCCATATTAATACCGCAGGAATTAACAATATCTTTGATGTAACAAAAAAGGAGTAAGATGGAGAAATGTCATAATGGAGGAAAGAACATGAGAATTAGATCATCCTAATCAGCTGTGTACTGGAGCCTGAGTTGCCATTGGTTGAGGTTGTTAAAAAGAGCTTACAAACTGGTAATTTAAACTGTTCTGTTTCCTTTAGTCTGATCTTCCCAGGTGTGCGGTTGGCCTCTGACAGCCAGTTCAGTGATTTTCTAGATGGACTTGGTCCTGCCCAGCTAGTAGGACGCCAAACGCTGGCGACACCGTCTATGGGTAAGAATTCATGTCTTGCAGTTTCAGCATAATCTTTGTGATCTAGTAATTAAAGAACAGTAATAGGGATCAAGAGAGCTGAGTTCTAGTTCTGGCCATGCCATGGACTTCTTGTGTGATCTTGAACAAGTCACCAAGGGCCAAATTTTCAAAAGTGTCTTCTACCTATCACGACCTCATCTTCAGATGAAATTGGTTATTGTTGTCAGTGCTCAACAGCTCTGAAATCAGGACCTAGGTGACTAAAGTTACTTATTGAAATATTCAGACACTCAAAACTAGAGGTTCGGTTTTGAAAATTCGGTCCTTAATCTCTCTGTATCTAAGTTTCCCATCTGTAAAATGGGGATATTATTACTTACCCACTGGTATGAGCAGCTGGAGATTGTCAAGTGAAAAGTGCTATTTAAATGCAAACATTTGTAGTTATTATTCGTATAATCTTTAAATGTACAAACATCTTTCGATGCATATTTTTTAAAACTAGAAGCATGAAGTAAATAGTTTGCAACAGCTTTACAAATGTATTTTAATGGCTCTTTTAGTGACTCTTAGCTCACTGAAGTGTATGTAAAGGGGGAAGGAAATTTAATTAGGATTACGGGAGAGAAACCAAGACGAGAATATTATCTGTAGTGGGTTTTGTACTGTACAGGACCTCAAATAGCAGTGGGAAAAAATCTTTAAAAAGTATCTATTATAGTTAATTCCTTATTGACTTTGTTGGTGTTATGTGAATGAAAGAAGATGTCATACATTAATTCCATAACATGTCACTAGTTTATATATGATTGGATGTCCTTGAATTGCAATGTCTCAACATTTTCCTCTCCCAGGTGACATCCAGGTAGGAATGATGGACAAAAAAGGACAGTTGGAGGTAGAAATAATACGAGCCCGTGGCCTTGTTGTAAAACCAGGTTCAAAGACACTGCCAGGTAAGAAAAGAAGAACATATTAATGTGAATATGAATACCTTGCTAACACACTAAGTTTTGTCTGCAGAAAAATTTCTGAGGCTTCGTTGTTCACGTTGAGTGAAATCTATTAACAAATAGCTAATAGCAGTGGGTTATAGCATTCGTTGTACATTGCAAAGTAAAAATGTACTGACCTGTACATGTACATAAAAAGATTTCATTTCAGCCCCAACGTCTGGAGAAAATGTTAACAGCGAATGTCTTTGGTGGTGCTGTGCTCTGGGCTCGCATTAAAGGACTACAGTTATTTTAATAACAGCAAATGCCTCCTTGGCTATAGGGAAGGGAAAGGAAGCATGTGTTGAAGATGTGACATAAGTAATTTAAAGGAGAGGAGGAAGTTAACAAAATGCTTGGAACAGATACATAAATTAGAAAGCAGACAGATACCTGGTGTTTATTTTCTTCTATTTTTACAATATATTGTCCTACTATGTTAGTATACAGTGTTGAATGAAGGGGACAATCCAGTGACATGTTTAGCAAGTTCTTCTGTCAAAATAGAAATCAGTTTAGAATCTTCCTCTCCACAGATTTTTGTCTTGCAGATTATTTGAAAGCATAAACTACTTGAGGCTTGACCCAAAGCCCATTGAAGTCTGTGTCCTTTATTTACTTAATGGGCTTTGGATCAGTTTTGTGGCACATACTGTTCATTGAAGAAATGTTACATTTTTTTCAGTTAAAAAACTGAATTGATTCATAAAGTAGACAGTACCAAAAGAGAGATAAATATAGAGAAGGTTTGTAATCTGATAGATATGAATATGTTACATAAGGATAAAGGCTCATAGTTACTGAATACTGTATTCGAGCACTTGTTTAAGGTATTTATTTACTAAATGACAGGACTCAGCAAAAGGTGATAGAACATTGCAGCTAGCTTGCAAAATCTGGATTAGCCTTTCACTTACTCTTCTTCATTTCTTCCCCTCTAAGCACCATATGTAAAGGTGTATCTATTAGAAAATGGAGCCTGCATAGCCAAAAAGAAAACAAAGGTAGCAAGAAAAACGCTTGAACCTCTTTATCAGCAACTTTTGTCATTTGAAGACAGCCCCCAAGGAAAAGTTTTACAGGTAATTTACATCAATATTCTTGTCTGTCTGAAAATGTGTCACTTGTACAATTCTCACTGAATGAGCCCAAGACTCGTTCCACACCTCGTTCTACGAGTCCTGTTATTCAAAGCCTTGCTGAGCAGATGGCTACCATAGCAATGACTTATGCTCTATTGATTATTAGCCAGTAAGAGGTGCTGCATTAACACTGATCAGGACACACAGGCAAATGAGAACAGGCACAGGGATGGATTTAATTGTAAGGCCACAATTTTATTAACCTTTAATACCAAGATGGGGTGTTATCTGCCCCATCTCCCTGTACTAGGCATTTACCTGGGTCCAGTGTGGAGTTTACAGAGCTCCTATCAGATATTCCTTAACACAGGGTAGACTTTCCACTGCTTACCCCTATGTTTCAGCTTACTTTGCTGAATCATCTCACCCTCCCCTCTTGTAAGAGGACAGAAGGCACCAAAAAGGGACCTCGGTCTGCAAAGTCTTCAGGTCTCCCCTTTTCCCATAGGTCTGAGTTCACCAATGAAATCCCAGTTCTCTGATTTCTGGTTATTGGCCCTTTTGGCCTTTTATCTGCACTGTACAGTGGTAGCAAGTTGTGATGAACTAAACATTCATACAAATTTCTAACTCCTGTTCCTGTGTAACCTGACTGTGTCTCCATGGTGCTACAACGAAAGTGAAAGAAACCTAATAAGCCTCAGCCAGTTTGACACAGACAGGGAAAAAAATCCTTCCTGACCTCTAAAACAGTTCCATGGCACCCTAGAAACACAGTTCCTATATTGTAACTACTGGGAGGGCAGATGGACTCAGCTAAAATGGAGCAAGAAGCTCAAGAAACCCTGGACCCTTGTTGAGATTAATGATTGTGGGGAGCAAGGAACCAGTCTACTCCCATCTCCCTCTGGCTGGGCGGTAGGTGGTGGAGTGCTCAGGGAGAGGAGGGGGTCTAGCTCTCGGTATATTCCTCCTTCCATTCCAAAGCTGTCCAGCACTTTGTGGATTCAGCCACCCATTAAACTGTGTGTGTGGCATTAGTACAAGCATATTTTGGATGTATTTGGATGATAAATGGGCTCCATTTCACACTGGGTCTCAATCTTTTAGTTCTTATTTAACATGATTGAATAAATAGGTTTACAGCCCAGAGGACTTCTATGGCTGCACCACTGTAGCAGAACCAGGGCTAGACCATGCCAAAAGTCCAACAGACCATCTTTCCTTAGGGTTGTTGTTTGTGAATAGGTAACTGGTTACATCTGAAGAATTGGTTGCATCGGATCACAGCTTTCATATTTGTTGCTGAAACTTCTCTATCTTTTGTTTTCTTTACCAACAGATAATTGTTTGGGGAGACTATGGACGTATGGATCACAAATCTTTTATGGGAGTGGCACAGATACTTTTAGATGAACTGGACTTGTCAAATATGGTGATTGGATGGTTCAAACTTTTCCCCCCTTCCTCCTTAGTAGATCCAACTTTGGCTCCTCTGACTAGAAGAGCTTCCCAGTCATCTCTTGAAAGTTCAACAGGACCTTCTTATGCTCGCTCATAGCAGCTGTGAAACTGTTGTCATAGCAACCAGCGTTACAAAAAAAAATTACAGGTCGCAAACCCTGGTAACACTGCATGCTTAATGTTGTGTCTTCTGAGCCTGTTTCTAGGGCTACCAAGCGATCCTGTGTTCTCAGAGGAAGTTGCACACATTGTGCACTAAGGAAGGCCCTCAGGTGAAAGAGTGGAGCTATTAAGAACTAACAGGTTTGGAGTTCAGTGACACTTAAATTTTGGTCCAATCTGAAGCCATGGATTAACTAAAAGAATCAATGTGTTTCATGCAACAAAAGTCCTTTTCAATGGCATATCTATTTTGTTGCTCCCTTTTAATTGCCCCTGCCCAAAGCCTGGTTATGCCACAGAAATGGAGCTACACCCCTCCCCTATGAAGCCATGTTACAAGTCAGTGGAATAGTAGACATCAGAAGAACAACAGAAGAATGTAAGACCATCGAAAAAGAAAAGTCAGCTGTCATATGGAACAAAGACCAGAAAAAACTCTTTGTACTCGAATGCTTTCAAGGTTATAGTGGCAGGCTTCATAATTCCAGCTATCGCTACAGTGAAACCCCAGATATGATGTTCTCTCTGAAAAATAAAATTCTTTGGATATACTGTACTGTATAAAATTAAAGAAACTTTTTTGCATGGACACAGATTTAGCTGAACACTTAATTATTTTCTTGGGGCTGCAACTTGCAAAAAAAGAATAAATCAGCCATTTTCAACAATTTATATTATTTTTAAAAGTAAATTTCACTAGTGCATGGTTTTAAAGGGGAGAGAATGCAACAAGGTGATACAAAGACACCATGTTTATCATTCTTTAAACCAATCATGATCTGTGTTTTTGCAGACATATATTAAAAATAAAAGATGATAATTTCTAGCTAATATTTAAAATTCTGTTTATGTGACAAGAAATAAGTGTAATATATTAAATTTATTTAAATGTAAAAGGTACAAGCTTTGTAAAGTTCAACATTATGTGCAAATTGTACACTTCTTCCTCCTTTCTCTCTTCTGAATCTTCCTTTGGCTCTTTTTCCCCCTCTTATTTTCTAGGATGATCCATTATATCCTAAAACTGCTATCTTTTGACTTATTACTTTCTAATGCCTCATATTTGGTTCAGGGTTGCAGATTGTTTTGCATTTCTGAATTCTTGGTCAAAAATATTGTTTAAGAGCTTACTTTTTACAAGCATGTTGAAAAGGATTTTGCAACATGGCTTGGGAGTTCGTTAAAGTAATTCAGCATGTATTTGATAAAGAAGATATTTGAACTTTTTGCAATTAATTGTACAGTGCATGGTAACATCTTCATTTTTTTCTCACCTGCAAATTGAATTCTACAGCAAAATACTGGAATCTTGTGGCCATTGTAATATGTCTTCAATAAATTTGTTTTCAGCACCAGCATCATTCATTCAAGTGTTGAACTATAATTTCTTGAAGGTTTTGGAGATAGAAAAAAAAATGAACCAAATGTTTGATTTTTAGGAACTAAATTTCAGCAGTTTCATTTGCATTGAGCCAAACAAATTGCTACATATTTGGAGTCATGATAACCAAGAAAGATTATTAATGCTTCATAACTCTTCTGCTGTAAAGTTCAGTTTTTCATGGTTTATATTTGTGATGGCAACAATGTAATTAGTGAACTTCAGTCTGCCATAAAAATGTCAAACTTTGATTTGTAGTTGCCTTAAAGAAAGTAGAACATGTACCATCGAACAGTAATTTGACACCATAATCACAAGCCTAAATGCAAAGTCAACAGATTATAAAATATCTGTCTCCATGTAGTAGGCATTTAATACCATTGGGTGGGGCTGCAAGTCTAGATTGCGCATTCACTTCTCATATTTAAGGGGAAGGTAACTGGCTAACATTTAATGATAAACTTTCTCTTTTTTTCTTGCTCTTTATATGCCTTTAATACATAATTATTGTTTAATGGTGAAAACTTGCAATAATTTTAGAAATACACATTGCATTTAACTTTAAATTCAGGCCATGCACACAGAATTATTCTGATTTTGTTTGAAAATCTATTAATGATGCCCTTCAGAAAACTGTCCATGTACTTTTAGTAACAACAGTATCACGCCATATGCTTTTTCCTTTATGTGGTGCAATATGATACACATCAAGACTGTGTCTTGTCATTCTGAGATTATATGATGGATGAATGTTAAGTTAATGAACAGACCGGTAAAACTATGTTTATTGAAATAATTTAGACACCTGTGTACCAGCAACAAATAAATGCTAAAGACATACAGTCTACGATATCCCCCAGAATTAAAAAAAGTACAAAACTGTTTTCCTAATACTATCAGATGCAGTCACACATTCTTTTATGCATATGCCTCTATAAATTATTTCTAATTTTGAAAAGGAAGATATGACCATATGGAAGGATTGTACATGCTTGCATTATGCAGTATTTATTTTAAAATTTAATGTAATTTTTTTTTAATTGTCACACATCTGCAACTCTACTTATGATTTAGTCATGTAAATAGCACTATTCCAGTGATCACTGCTGTCTTGTACATAGTACGTTTTAAACGTTAAAGGGAATTACAGTTGGGGAAAAAAGGGCAGATTAGGCCTGTAATGAACACCAACTAATGTAAATCAAATTCATTCTGGTGATGGTATTTAACACTTTAAATAAAACATTTTCTTTACAGAATTGGTATGTGATGCTTTGTTTCTTTCCTAAGTGGAATGACACACCATTCTTTAAAAGGAGTTGTGATCTTCACAGAGCATCACACAGGAAAACAAAAGAATAATGTAGCTTTTATTTTCAGAACAACAATGATGTAAATGAAATACTATTCTTAATACTGCAGCAATACAGCAGCACTCTCATTGCCAGAAATAGAGGTTTTCTTCAGTTATTGTACTGTAATATTACACTGTCAAGAATTAAACTGCTAAGGACAACATTCTGCTCCACCCCTAAATGCAGGAGAAAACCAGCCCAGTTTTGCAGCATGGGATGAGGCAGCACAGGTCAACCTGGCTCAAGCCCCGCCACACCCCCTGTGCCACATCACAGGTTCTGAGGGCATGGCTATACTTGCAGATGTAGAGCTCTGTGAGTTAAACCAGCCTTCGGAGAGCATAGTAGGGAAAGCGCTGCCGAGTATCCACACTGTCGGATTCAAGCGCACTGGTGTGGCCACATTAGCAGCTCTGGCAACACCACAGAGAGCAGTGCATTGTGGTAGCTATCCCAGCATGCATGTGGCTGCAATGTGTTTTTCAAATGGGGGAGGAGGGTGGAGTGTGACAGGGAGTGTGTTGTGTATATGTGGGGGAAGAGAGAGTGGGTTTTTGGGGGCTGAGCAGGGGCAGCTCTAGGCACCAGCACAGCAAGTGCATGCCTGGGGCAGCAAGCCACAGGGCAGGGGCAGCGTGCTAGTTGCCGTCAAGGTGGCAGTCAGGCTGCCTTCGGCAGCGTGCCTGCGAGAGGTCTGCCAGTCCTGCGGTTCTGGCAGCAATTCGGCGGTGGGTACACCAAAGGCACGGGATCGGCAGACCTCCTGCAGGCACGCCGCCGAATGCACGTTACCAGCAGACCTTTGCAGCATGCCACCTGACTGCCATGCTTGGGGTGGCAAAATACATAGAGCCGCCCCTGGCTGAGAACGTCAGCATGCTGTCTTGTAAGTTTAGACAGCAGCAGATCCCTCTTCCCCCCGGCCTCGCTTTCATACACACTCAACAGCAGCAACATTCCACACTAATGGTTGCTCTGTCCCAGCGCAGATAAGCATGCCGGATGTCAGAAACGGAGCTTTGAAAGGGGATGTCTGCATTCCTACAGCCAAGTTCAAAGCAATGACAAGAGTGAACACTTCACTTAAGGGAATTATGGAACATTTCTGGAGGCCGATGAAAGCGCAGTAATGCAACACCTCATTCACACTGATCCTGGGTTGTTTCAGCCTAGGCACAGCAAGCGTTATGTTTCTCGTGGGGGTGTTACCAGGATCGCTCCAGCTGAAGAGTCCAAGCACTCTTAAGTGCCTTGCCAGTGTGGATGGGTCATAAGTTAGGGTGCCTGGGGCTGCTTTAATGCACTCTAACTTGCAAGTGTAGCCCAATCCTGAGTGGCAGCATGCAGCAGTTTGAGAACTGGGAGGAGAGTGTTGCCAGTGTTTCCTTAGCTATGTAGAGCTATTGGCCAAACTTCTCTGAAAAGGGGAAGCATAGAGCTGAACTGGACAGTACTGCAGCCCTGAGCCTGCAGAAGCAACACTGGAGCAGCGCTGGGTGTAGTATGGCTGAGGGAGAGGAAATATCTTCTTGGATCCCTTTGCAGAACTACAGTACAAAGGCTGTTTGTTCAGGTTTTGGCCAAAATTTTTGCTCTAACAACTTCTGTAGTGTATCTACTACTTTTTACTAATGAATGACTAAAGGGAGGTATTTTAGATTCAATATAGCAGTAAAGCATCCATCCATCTTTCAGGTCATGAATGCCTAGCAAAGATTGTGTAGTAGGAACTGAATGATGTTGCACTTTACTGGGCACTACACTATGTAGGTATAAATACCAATGAAATCTTTATGAATTTACACATTCGTTTCCGGGCTACATCTCGACGTGTGAGCACTACATTCAGAATATATGTTGTTATGCCGGAGGGTGTTGGAACCTGCCAGCAAGTGTGTTTAATTCATGAGCAGTCACAGACCTTGCTGAAGCTGAAGCATGTGCTTGCTGCCCTTCATTCTGGCTAAATGGAAAAAAAGCAATTAAGCTCCTTTATTAAGTAAGATGGCTGAAATAACAGAAGCCCAGATCAGAGGCTACATGGAAGGCCTGAACAAGGACTAACTCTTGTCATAAACAGATAGCTAAGGGTTAATGTCTCTTCCACCTGAAGCACCTGACCAGAGGACCAATCAGGAAACCGGATTTTTTCAACTCTGGGTGGAGGGAGTTTGTGTCTGTCTTTTGTCTGTCTGCCTGCTTTCTCTGAGCTTTGGAGAAGCAGTTTCTACTTTCTAGTCTTCTGCTTTTAAGTGTGAGGACAAAGAGATTAGATAGTAAGTTATATGGTTTCTTTTCTTTGGTATTTGCATGAATATAAGTGCTGGAGTGCTTTGATTTGTATTCTTTTTGAATAAGGCTGTTTATTTAATATTCTTTTAAGCAATTGACCCTGTATTGTATCATCTTAATACAGAGAGCCCATTTGTATGTATTTTTCTTTCCTTTTTTATATAAAGCTTTTTTTTAAGACCTGTTGGAGTTTTTTCTTTACTTCAGGGAAATTGAGTCTGTACTCACCAGGGAATTGGTGGGAGGAAGAAATCAGGGGAGATCTGTGTGTTGGATTGCTAGCCTGATTTTGCATTCCCTCTGGGGGAATAGGAAAGTACTTTTTGTTTCCAGGATTGGAAACAGAGAGGGGGAGTCACTCTGTGTAGTTTCACAGAGCTTGTGTCTGTGTATCTCTCCAGGAGCACCTGGAGGGGGGGAAGGGAAAAAGGATTATTTCCCTCTGTTTTGAGACTCAAGGGATTTGGGTCTTGGGGTCCCCAGGGAAGGTTTTTCAGGGGGACCAGAGTGCCCCAAAACACTCTAATTTTTTGGGTGGTGGCAGCAAGTACCAGGTCCAAGCTGGTAACTAAGCTTGGAGGTTTTCATGCTAACCCCCATATTTTGGACGCTAAGGTCCAAATCTGGGACTAAGGTTATGATATGAGTGGCAGCTGGTGGGATATAGACAGAATCCAGAAGCCAGTAGGAATATTATATTTTTCTTTTCTCTGCTAAGGGCTTTTTAGCAGAGAGAAACAGTTGGTTTTAAAAGGGAACCAGAGAGAATTTTTTTTTTCTGCTCTCTCTGGCAGTTTGTGGCTTGCATGTTAAGCAAGAAGCCATTACCAGACTGTTAAGGGTCTTTTGTCATGCAATAGCCCTCCCATTAGGAGGCAAGTTCCAGCACTATATGCATGCAAATAAAGTGGTTTTTCAGGTTTACTTAACATTGAAGATTAGCTAAAGGCACTGTTGCTAGGCAGACTTCAGGAGGCAACAGAGCCTGCAGTGCAGAAGATAAACACCGGAGGGCACCCCAACCCAAGAAAACAAGAACCATGACTTCTAAGGCAAAAATTGAGGCCGAAGAACAATTCAGAGAAGCTAAACACAGGCGACAACTGGAAATAAAACAAAAAGAGATGGAGATGAAAGAAAGATAAGAACAAATCAAACAGGCAGCACACAAAAGAAAACTAGAGGAAGAAGAGTTCGCCCACCGAAGGAAACAAGAAGAAGAAGAGTTGGCCCACCGCCGAGAAATGGAAAAGCACCAAAAAGAAATGGAAAAACAACAAAAAGAAATGGAAAAAACAACAAAAAGAGAATGAAGAGAAGGAAAAACAGAGAAAACATGAACTGGAGTTGGCAAAAGCTGGGCTGCATGTGCCAGCCAACCCTAAAAACCCGGCGCCCATTATTGCTCCACAGCACAGGAAATTTCCCACCTACAAGGCAGGTGATGACACCGAGGCCTTCTTGAAAAATTTTGAAAGAGCCTGTCTTGGGTACAGCATTCCCGAAGACCAGTACATGGTAGAATTGAGGTCACAGCTCAGTGGACCTTTAGCAGAGGTGGCAGCTGAAATGCCTAAGCAGCAAATGAATGACTATAAACTTTTTCAAACCAAGGCCAGATACAGAATGGGGATAACCCCAGATCATGCCCGTCGGCGTTTCAGAACCCAAAAGTGGAAACCAGAGGTGTCATTTCCCAAACACGCCTACTACATTGCAAAAAACTATGAGGCCTGGATAACAGGAAACAACATTCAAACCTTGGAAGAACTGCACCTCCTCATACAAATGGAGCAGTTCTTGGATGGTTTTCCTGAAGACATCACAATATCATAACCTTAGTCCCAGATTTGGACCTTAGCGTCCAAAATATGGGGGTTAGCATGAAAACCTCCAAGCTTAGTTACCAGCTTGGACCTGGTACTTGCTGCCACCACCCAAAAAATTAGAGTGTTTTGGGGCACTCTGGTCCCCCTGAAAAACCTTCCCTGGGGACCCCAAGACCCAAATCCCTTGAGTCTCAAAACAGAGGGAAATAATCCTTTTTCCCTTCCCCCCTCCAGGTGCTCCTGGAGAGATACACAGACACAAGCTCTGTGAAACTACACAGAGTGACTCCCCCTCTCTGTTTCCAATCCTGGAAACAAAAAGTACTTTCCTATTCCCCCAGAGGGAATGCAAAATCAGGCTAGCAATCCAACACACAGATCTCCCTTGATTTCTTCCTCCCACCAATTCCCTGGTGAGTGCAGACTCAATTTCCCTGAAGTAAAGAAAAAACTCCAACAGGTCTTAAAAGAAAGCTTTATATAAAAAAGGAAAGAAAAATACATACAAATGGGCTCTCTGTATTAAGATGATACAATACAGGGTCAATTGCTTAAAAGAATATTGAATAAACAGCCTTATTCAAAAAGAATACAAATCAAAGCACTCCAGCACTTATATTCATGCAAATACCAAAGAAAAGAAACCATATAACTTACTATCTGATCTCTTTGTCCTTACACTTAGAAACAGAAGACTAGAAAGTAGAAACTGCTTCTCCAAAGCTCAGAGAAAGCAGGCAGACAGACAAAAGACTCAGACACAAACTCCCTCCACCCAGAGTTGAAAAAATCCGGTTTCCTGATTGGTCCTCTGGTCAGGTGCTTCAGGTGGAAGAGACATTAACCCTTAGCTATCTGTTTATGACACGCCCCCCAAATTGCAGACAGTGGGGAAGCTCACTGGCGGCGATTTCCTTCTAGAACTTTAAAATAAACAGATTAATACAACACATGCACCTTTACATATACCCCTAAGTATATAACTAACAGAGGCTACATGGAAGGCCTGAACAAGGACTAACTCTCGCATAAGAGGGGTTTCCCTGGCACCTGATTGCAATGCAGGGGGTTAAGGCATTCCTTGGCTCGCAGCTGTGTGTGTCTGTATCAGAAGCACAATGCTAGGAAAAAGCAAGAGAAACACTGGTGAATGTGGCCTGGAGAGGAAGCCAGGAGCGAGCTGCTTTTGGGCAGAGTGCTGGTGGGAAAGTCAGGCTTGGATCTGTGAGCAAATAAACTGCCTCCTGTTGTTTGTGCCTATGTTTTCAGGGAAGCAGGAACTTATATGCATTCTTTTTAAATAAGCAGGACTGCACCATGGAACCACCTGACAGGCTTCAATTTCACCACCTAACAGAAACAATTGCCCTGAATATTGACTAACCACTCAGACCAAAAGAGGCAACAACATGGAGCCACTTGTCTATATGCTACATAGTTACAGGATTTGATTTTTTGGGGAGGGTTTCTATTAGCTTGCTCTTTTCCTCAGTGGCCTTTCCCCTTCCCCTCCTCCATTTTACCATTAATTTCAAACAAAACAAAACCATATATCACCATCCTGATCCTAATAATCTAGCTAACGGGGTTGGCATGTGACACTCTCTTATAAATACTGGGCCACTTGCTATGTGCTCTGCATAGTTAGGTTGTATCAGGATGGCGCCAGAGTTTCTGGCACCCTAGGCAGAATTCAGGGGGTGGCATTTTGTGCTCTCCCCAGGGGGCGCGCGGGAGCTTCCGACTCCACTTCCATCACACCGTCGAAGAAGAACCCTCCGCCGAAATATTGCAGGCGACAGCGGCAGTCATTCAGCTGCTCAGTTACCTGCCGCTGTTTCCCGCGGTACATCAGCAGAAGGTTCTTCTTCGGCAGCATGATGGGAGCAGAACTGGAAGCTCCCGCGCGCCCCATCGGGGGCGCACATAATGCCGCCCCCACGAATCCTGGCGCCCTAGGCAACCGCCTAGGGTCGCCTAATGGAAGCGCCGGCCCTGGATTGTGAGCAAAGCACTTTGCAGATGGACAGTGCAGTGTAAATGCTATGTCACATTAGTTATTCTATTACAAGTATGTGTACTACAGGTTTTCAAAGAATTTAAAAATTAAATGCTAAAGAATTGTACATCCCCCTCTGAACCAATGCAGCCCTACCATCGTCACCAAAGCAGTCACAGAGTTGTTCATAATTGTATACTTTAAAGTTAAGTTAAAATTCATTTTATAGAAGATAAATCATGTAACAGTGAACGAGAATGAAGTTTAAATCGGCATAAAAGTAAGGAAAGCTTTAGATTTCCTAGTTTCCTTGGGAATTTCTGCAAATTCAGTTAACCAAATAACTAGACACCAAGCACACAAAAAATTCTCAGCGCGCTCATCCAGTTGTGACCCTCTTCCATGGCCTTTCCTTAGTGAGGGTTTATAAACAGGTCTTCTTTAGAGGGAGATGGCTAAGGAAGGAAGAAGGTGCATATATTTTGCCATGCAAGAGATATCCCACATTTAGCAACTATTAATAGAGTAGCAAGGAGTCCTGTGGCACGTTACAGACTAACAGATGTATTGGCGCATGATCTTTTGTGAGTGAATACCCACTTCGTCGGATGCATGTAGACAAAGTGGGTATTCACCCACGAAATCTCATGCTCCAATACACCTGTTAGTCTGTAAGGTGCCACAGGACTCCTTGCTGCTTTTATAGATCCAGACTAACACGGCTACCCCTCTGATACTATTAATAGAGTGAAGGAGCCATGATCCTGCCAGCAATTTGTCTACATAGTTTAAACATCCTTCAGCTGAAGAAGTCCTGTCTGAACTGCCTGCATCATTGTTATCTTTAGCATCAACCAACTAGTAACCGATTGACTGAGGGGATAAGGGCCGGTGGCAATGCTACCATTGGGAATCACTGAACCACTACCCGTCTTCCTGAGTCCAGCCACACACAAGTAAAGCATGATAAAGTAAATGTACTTCACTCAGCTCCATTAATTTACTCATGTAGAGTTTGCTGATGAAAGCTCTGTGCAAGTCAGTTGTGTCCTTATGTGTATTTGGCATTTTACTAAGATACAAAGATACCATTGGACTTTAGGGAGGGCACCTGCAGTGCTGTAAAAAGCCCTGTAACTCTAACAGAGGACTAGGGAGGCACAGTCAGAAGTGCCTGTCCTTAATAACAGCATCTGCAACTATTGGTGATGTGCTGAGGATGAAATGGGTAGATAAAGGAGCCGGTGATACTGGGTTCGGTGTTATCCATTAGGATGACTCTCCAAGGAAGGTTAAACTTAGGGATGGCAGAAGCAGATTCATCTAAATGGCTTTTGGCAAATGCACAGGCACTTGCATGGATTGGAAGAAATGATTCATTCAAATGCTGCTGCTTCTTCTTCAACACCTAGCCAGCTAGTCGGCTGTAGTGATGGTTCACCATTTGTTGCATTCCTGAGCAACTGCAAAGGCTTGCCGGCCTGAGAGTCCAACATTGGAACAGACTTGATGAACCCATGTAATGGAGGGGGGTCTACCTCTGGGTCGCCTCCACCCTTCAGTTGGTGGAATTTTATCCTGGATGTTGCAAGCCACCCGGAGAATGGCGTTTGCTGGAACGTCTTGTGGCATCCTTGCAACATGTCTGAAAAGTGTAAGGCACCACCTGTGGACAATGGCCCCAGTAGTCTGCAAAGCCGAATGACCATGAACATCTGCATTGCAGATGAAGTCATTCCACTTTATGCCCAATATCTGACATTGCCATTTTGTGTGGAAAGTCTTCCAGCTTTGTCCAGTCTGCGTGGCATAGTGTCCATGTCTTGCAGCCGTACAAAAGTATGGGAAGGACACAGCTTGAATAAATCCTGAACTCAGTTGTCATACTACGATGATGTTGAGTCCATATCCATTGTAAATGGCCCATGGCAGATGCTGCAATGCCAATCTGATGGAGATCCTCTGTGTGAGAATTGGAGGAGCTGCTAAGTATAGAACTGAGATAGCAAAAGCTGTAAACTGATTTGGTGGTTTCATTGTTAAAAGAGATTGGAGTCGCAGGTGGGCCTGGTCCTAGATTTTCCATTTTTGTCTTTGACCATAAAACATGGAGACCAATCTCAGCTGACTCCTTCTCCATACGCTGGAGTGTCGCCATATGCTGTCGGGGCTCTGTACTAAAAGATCATCAGCGTAGTCAAGGTCTGTGAATGAGAGATCACCAGTCTCAATGCCTATAGATCTGATGGAATGCTGCATTTTGAAATCCATTGCCCAGTAAAAGAGTTCAGGGGCCAAAACACAACTCTGTTTAATACCAGATACTGATTTAAAAGGCACTGACATCTGGTACCCTAGATGGACAAGGACAGTATCACCTTAGTATAAATAAATAAGTATAAATAATAAAAATATAATTGCTGTCTGCCTGCGATTTTTGTTGGGCAATTATCACAATTATAGCAGCGAGGCTATTAACGCTATACTAAACTCGCCTTTTAATTAACATAAAGCTGTTCTGTGGTTACATTTCAGTCTTAAAACGTAGAATATAGTTAAGTTAATTCAAAACAGCCTACTTCTTATCTTAGAACAGTTGTTATATTAGTTTCTTTCTGGGAGGGAGTCTGGGTGCAAGAGGGGTCCGCTCGACCCCAGCCTGCAGCCCCCTCCTGCATCCCAAACCCATAATCCCTGGCCCCACCCCAGAGCCCACCCCCCCAGCTGGAGCCCTTAACTGCCCTCCCAACCCTCTGCCCCAACCTGGAACCCTGTCCCGCTCCCTGAACCCTTCTTTTATGGCCACACCCAGAGCCCACACCCCCAGCCCAGAGCTCATACCCCTCCCACACTCCAACCCCCTATCCCAGCCCAGAGCCTCCTCCCACACCCCAAACCTCTCATCCCTGAGCCGACACCCCCAGCCAGAGCCCTCACACCCCTCCCACACCCCAATCCCTTGCCCCAGCCTGGTGAAAGTGAGTAAGAGTGTGGGAGAGTGAGGGACGGGGGAAGGGAGCAAACAGGAGGTGGGGCCTCAGAGAAGGGGCACAGCAGGGGCAGGGCTTCAAGGCAGGAGTGGGGCAGGTTTTGTGCGATTAGAAAGTTGGCAACCCTAGGTGCAATGGACAAAGGCTTGGTCAGCAAGACGGAGAGGAGGAAAGGCCTTGGGAAGAAAAGCAGCTGTAAATCTTAGTGGGTTTAAGATTGGAATAAGGGTGAACTGTCTCAAATTGGTTTGTAGCTGAAGGCAGTGACTGGCAATGACATCACTTGTTTGTTAAAGGGACTAAAACATGAATTATGAATTTGAAGGTGTTGTCAGACCTACCTAGCGCACACCGAAATGAGACTGTTTACTGTAAGTATACTCATCACATGCTTATGAATACTTTGTTAGTGTATTGGGTGCAATAGCTGCTTATTTTTAGGCTGTTTAGAACAATTTCTATAAACTAGTCATTTGGCCTTTGGGTTTAATAAAAAAATTATGTTTAAATTGGTGTCTGGTGGTTTCCCATATTAATAATTGCCAATAATAATAACAATTCCAACAAGCATCTATCAGAATGGGCCATTTGTTTGTCTAACTTTGGCAACCCAGCTTTGATGATTAAAAGAACTAGTAAGCCTGGGTCCCATGACTCTTGGGCCTGTAATGTGCATAGTTGACCAACTATTTTGAACCTTTTTAAAAAAAATGTGCTGTCCTTGTCTAACTCTCACATTCCATCCCCCAGCAATGGGGTGATCGTTACTATTCGGGTTGTTCGCTCATACACTGGCATAATTAAGGACTGAGGTTTTTTAATGCTATTTTAAAAAAAAACACCGTCTAGGCAGCAATGTCCCTCACATTATTTTGTCCAGACGTGATCCCCAGGCTGGCAGAAGTAGTGAGCTGCCTGCCACAAGATCCTGCAATATCTACCCTGTGTCTGATTAACAAAACTTCATACTGACCCTGGTGTGTCAGTGCAGTTGACTGTGACTCTTCTGTAGTTTATACATTTACCAACACCCCACCATCCCATCCTCTCCCCTCCCCTCCCAATCCCAAAGAGCTCCTGTGACATTCTCAGGGTACTCAGGTCTGTGAATCACATTATTATCCCTCCCACCTCCAACACAAGGGAGTCTTACTTGAGCTTAACTGATATCAGCTTCCTGACACTTGGAGCCTGTTAGCCTCTCAAAAGCTTAAACATAAAACAAAATCATAACACACTTTCTAGCACCTAAACTTAATTAACAGGCTAACCTCCTGTCTAAAAAAGAACAGGAGTACTTGTGGCACCTTAGAAACTAGCAAATTTATTTGAGCATAAGCTTTTGTGGGCCTCAGCCCACTTCATCAGATGCATGCAGTGGAAAATACAGTAGGAAGATATATATATACACAGAGAACATGAAACAATGGGTATTACCATACACACTCTAACGAGAGTGATCAGTTAAGGTGAGCTATTACCAGCAGGAAAGAAAAAAATGTTTTGTAGTGGTAATCAAAATGGTCCATTTGCAGCAGTTGACAAGAAGTTGTGAGAAACAGTGTGTGGGCGGGGAAGGGGGGAAAATAAACATGGGGAAATAGTTTTATTTTGTGTAATGACCCATCCATTCCCAGTCTTTATTTAAGCCTAATTTAATGGTGTCCAGTTTGCAAATTAATTCCAATTCAGTAGTCTCTCACTGGAATCTGTTTTTGACCGTTTTTTGTTGTAATATTGCGACTTTTAGGTATATAATCGAGTGACCAGGGAGATTGAAGTGTTCCCCAACTGGTTTTTGAATGTTATAATTCTTGACGTCTGATTTGTGTCCATTTATTCTTTTACGTAGAGACTGTCTGGGCTGGCCAATGTACATGGCAGAGGGGCATTGCTGGCACATGATGGCATATATCACATTGGTAGATGTGCAGGTGAACGAGCCTCTGATAGCATGGCTGATGTGATTAAGTCCTATGATGGTGTCCCCTGAATAGATATGTGGACAGAGTTGGCAACAGGCTTTGTTGTAAGGATAGGTTCCTGGGTTAGTGTTTTTGTTGTGTGGTCTGTGGGTGCTGGTGAGAATTTGCTTCAGGTTGGGGGTCTGTCTGCAGGCAAGGACTGGCCTGTCTCCCAAGATCTGTGAGAGTGATGGATCGTCCTTCAGGATAGGTTGTAGATTCTTGATGATGTGCTGGAGAGGTTTTAGTTGGGGGCTGAAAGTGACGGCTAGTGGCATTCTGTTACTTTCTTTGTTGGGTCTGTCCTGTAGTAGGTGACTTCTGGGTATTCTTCTGGTTCTGTCAATCTGTTTCTTTACTTCAGCAGGTAGGTACTGTAGTTGTAAGAATGCTTGATAGGGATATTGTAAGTGTTTGTCTCTGTCTGAGGGGTTGGACCAAATGTGATTGTATCGTAGAGCTTGGCTGTAGACAATGGATTGTGTGGTGTGGTCTGGATCAAAGCTGGCAGCATGTAGGTAAGTATAGCTGTCAGTAGGTTTCCAGTATAAGGTGCTGTTTAAGTGACCATCACTTATTAGCACTGTAGTGTCCAGGAAGTGGATCTCTTGTGCGGACTTGTCCAGGCTGAGGTTGATGGTGGGGTGGAAATTGTTGAAATCATGGTGGAAATTCTCAAGAACTTCTTTTCCATGGGTCCAGATGATGAAAATGTAGTGCAAGTAGAGCAGGGGCATTAGGGGATGAGAGCTGAGCAAGTGTTGTTCTAAGTCAGCCATAAAAATGTTGGCATACTGTGGGGCCATGTGGGTACCCGTAGCAGTGCCGCCGATTTGAAGGTATGTGTTGTCCCCAAATGTGAAATAGTTATGGGTGAGGACAAAGTCACAAAGTTCTGCCACCAGGTTAGCCGTGACATTATTGGGGATACTGTTCCTGATGGCTTGTAGTCCATCTTTGTGTGGAATGTTGGTGTAGAGGGCTTCTACATCCATAGTGGCTAGGCTGTCTAAAGTAGTATCTCACCCAATGTCTTCTGCAGCTTTTCAGCCAAGGTTAGCAGATATCCCATTTTCATGAAAGTAAACATACTGCCCATTTATTTCCTAGGTGCAGGATTAGGTGTCGTCTTTGCCTTCTACTTATATCTGCAAAATCCATTTTCTGCACTCAGAGACAACATAAACCACCCCCAGCTTCTTTTTCCTGTCCGCTTCTTCCCTGTTGACTTCACATCTCTTCACTAACCTCATTTTTAAATATGCATCCCTTGTGTTAGCTTGCAGTGCTGTATTTACAACTTACAGCGAGAAAGAGAGCGGTGACTAAACAGCTCTTGTCTGACAGAAAATCTGTTTCTTCACCTCTGCTGTTGACTCATGCCTGGAAACAGAATCTAGGAACATATTCTCAGTGTATATACACATAACTCCTTACATAGTATCTTCACATACATTTCGCAACAATACTAATGACTGGTATGACCCCAGCTTTCATTTAGGACTTCACATGACATTCCTTGGTGATCCAGCATGTACATATCAGATTCAGGACATTCCTGTACCCCCCCTGCCGCATGGCGTTAATGGGTTCTTGGGGCATATATCCATTGTGTTGATTCCCTCTTGACACCATAACATTGGTATTGTACTTGGAATATCAGCTCTCTCATACAGTTATGTCCTGAGCCTGCATTTAGGATGCAAGGAGTGGGATACCTATTTCCTGGGTCTTTTAGCTCTAAGCACTGTCTCAGTGAATCCCAATGCCACATGTTGATTTGTTTTACTTTTATAAGAGGTCTGCTCTGTAAAGTTTACATAGATAATCCAATAAACACAACGTAAGTCCAACCCTACATCTTGGAGGGCAGCCAAAAATCTCCTTGGCCATGCACTTCCTCCCCTCATGGCTGGAAAAAAATGATGGTCTGTGTACTGAACTCTAAAGGAGAGCAAATCTGAGTTTTATCAGCGCAGGATGGGGGAGCACATTCAAGAGTCAAAGCCCCTCACATTTTAATATCAGCACTGTCAGCTCCAGTGCCTTAGCTCTGTCCAACTTCTGTGACAACTCATGGGGTGCGAGCTGGCTCTCAGATACCCAGGGCATATTGACCAAAACCTACACCTTGAATTTCACTGGGGTACAAAAGAGAAGCTAGAACAATTGCAAAAGAATTGCTCTGTTTTATGTTCCCTGGTGGCTAACTGTAGTCCAGCTGTAGCGTCTGAGTGATCTTTCAGTCTAGGCAGCATTTAAAGTCCATGACAATAATCCAGTTTCAAGGCAACAAAGGGAAGGGTAACTGTGATGGAGTCTCGAGATGAAAGGAGAATCGAAAGCACCTAGGCGAATGTTAATTTAAAAAGGCACTCTTGGATGCAGTGCTATCCCAAGAGAAATGTGGTCAAAGGACCAAAAACCCTCACCCCCAAAGAAAAGGGAGCAGGAAGCATCTATACTGTCAAGCTCTGTCTGCCACCCCTCCTCCATCTAATATAAACTCCTTCATTCCCAGCTAGTACTTGTAAGGGAGAAGGTCAGCATTTAAAGACATCTGAGGAATGGGAAGTACTGAAATAGGAATTGTTTGTAAAAGGAGTAGAGGGTTCCTGCCCTATTAATCTCTCTTAATTAGGATGACTACTACATGCAACTCTAAATAACAGACAGTAAAAATGAGAGAGCAAAAACCCATTATCTAGACTTGGTGTTCCCTTCAGCATGTTCTTCACTGTGTTGTCCAGTCTAGTTTATAGGCATTTGAAAAATAGATCGAACACAGGTCCTAATTGTTTAAACAAATGAGTTCCCAATAAACAAATAAATGGCTACATACAACATGTAATTAAAACCGTGGAACTTATTGCCACAGAAAGTCACTGAGGTTAAGAACTTCAAAAGGATCGAATATTTATATGGATATCAAGAATACCCAGACGTATCAAATTACCCGGTAATTACAACAAATTTTGGAAGGAATATTAAACTTTGTGATTCAGGGTTTAAGCTAATCTCTAACTCTGAGATCAGGCTGAGACGTTCATGGCAGGAGCCTGGGGGCTGATGAGTCCTCATCTGCCTGCTGCCAGGTTTTTACACCTTCCCTTGAAGCATCTGATTCATGCCACTGCTGGACTGCTGGAGATGGACACTGGCCAAGATGGGGCTGACCCAGTCTGGCAATCAGGAGCAGCAGAAGCACCCACGTTCCAGCACCTCTGCTTGCAATTCCCATGTTCTTACATGTTTTCCTTTATCCTAACACTACAGCTCTCCTTAATCTTGCCTTTGGTCGGAACTCTGTAAGGATGAAAGACAATAAATAACATTCTGTTGAAAAGGCTGAACTCTGAGTATCCAGCTGCTTACAGACCACTTCCCTCTGAAAAACTTGCAATACATTTTTCTGTTTAGTAGCATATAATTTATTGATGACATCTAGCTGGCTTATCACTGTTAACAGCTTGAGCTCTTTACAGATGAATGCCACTGTTCAAGAAATATATACAATAGGTTTTGGCAGTGAGAGGAATAAAATGGTAAAGGAGCAGTGAACTGCCCTGGCTGAACTGCCTTGCTGAAGAGTACTCAGTAGTAAAATTAAAGAGACAGTGTCAGCCTGGGTAGCTTGTACAATAATGAAATGAAGGTAAATTTCACTCACTGTCACTGGAGGATAGGTGCTTTTTTTTTTCTTTTAAAGAAAAAGCATGGCCCCAAATTTCTCTCTATGCTGGAAAGAAACATTGCCCATCCCTCAGTGAATTCTCATGGGCATGTTACTCCGCGGGTAAAGGAGCTGATGTTTGCCTTGGGGAATGATAAGGGGATTCCTTTGAGCCTCAAAAAATTTACAAATTCCCAGAGATTTGCAGGGATCACTGGGTAGTTCTGCAGAGATCCTGGGCCTTATTGAGTAATCTTGGTATCTCCCATGCCTCTGACGTTTCCTTCTCTTCCCATGTCATTGCTTAAGGCAGGGATTGTCAACCGTCAGCACACGGCATGCCAGGGTAAGCCCCCTGGCAGGCTGTACATGTTTGTTTACTTCCCATGTCCTCAGGTTCAGCTGATCGCAGCTCCCACTGGCTGCGGTTTGCCATTCCCTTGTCCCAGCACATCCCTTGTCCCACACCGCTTCTCTCAGCCCCCATTGGCCTGGAATGGCAAACCGCGGTCAATGGGAGTCGCAATCGGCCGAACCCATGGACCCAGCAGGTAAACAAACCAGTCCGGCCTGCCAGTGGCTTTTCTTGATGGGCCGTGTGCCAAAGGCAGGGCCGGCTCCAGGCACCAGTTTAGCAAGCAGGTGCTTGGGACAACCACTCCGGAGACGGGCGACAGGTCCAGCTATTCGGCGGCAATTCGGTGGAGGGTCCCTCACTCCCAGTTGGAGTGAAGGACCTCCTGCTGAATTGCCACAGATTGCAAGATCGCGGCTTTGTTGTTGTTGTTGTTTTGGCTACTTGGGGCGGCAAAACCCCTGGAGCCGGCCCTGGCCAAAGGTTGCCGATCCCTGGCTTAAAGGCTGATCCAAAGTCCGTTAAGACAGTAGGAGTCTTTCCATTGATTTCAGCTATTCTAACTGGTTCTATAGAGAAACCTACTATAGCCAGACACACATCTGTGTCTGATGATCTGAATATCACCTCCACCACAACGCTTACAGTACAGCACTGTCTCCAGCCTGACTTGTCACACCTACAAAGAACAAACACATTACCTCATCCAGCTCCCACCTTCCTGGTTTCCCTTTCTTTTTCAGAATCCAGGTCAAAACTCTCCTCTGTGGTTTCAAAAGCCTCCATGGACTTTTTCCAGACTACCTTTCAGTCTCTCTCTCTCTCTCTCTCCCTCCATCCCCCCTCACTCCCTTTGCTCATCTACAATCAGCCTTTGTCTATTTCTTCACACAATTTTACAAATGTTAGTACAATACCTGTCTGCTCTGCAGCTCTTGCCAGCTGGAACACCTTCTTATATCTCTTATATTACAGTAGGGACGGGACCTCACAGTCTGAACTGAAATCTTGCTAACATATTTATATGAGCCACATCACTGTCTAACTGAATGCCTCACAATCTTTTCATGTATTTATACGCACAACACTCTTGTAATGTAGAGATGCACTTAACCTACTTTACTAATGGGGAGTGAACCACAGAGAGACTAAGGCCATGTCTACACTTACTGGAGATCGACGCTGCTGCGATCGATGCAGCGGGGGTAGATTTAGTAGAGCTAGTGAAGACTCACTAAATCAATCACAAAGCACTCTCTGGTTGACTCTGGTACTCCAGTTCCCCAAGAAGAGTAAGGTAAGTCAGTGCAGTGCAGACATGCAGTAAGTTGACCTAGGCTATGGCATATGTTATTCACATAGCTGGAGTAGCGTAATTTAGGCTGACTTAACCCCGCAGTGTAGACAAGCCCTAAGACTCACTTGGGGTCATCCTGGCTATTTGCGGCAGAGCAGGAAATGAACCCAGGTCTCCCAGCCCAGGCTAGCATTCTAAAAACTGAAACTCCAATGAGTCACTGTTTGTAACATAGCATGAGACAGCCCCTCCCCCAAAAGCTTACAGCACAATTAGGCAAGACAAAGATTAGGAGGTGAAATGAGTTTCCCGTGGTAAGACGTGAGATGAGTGGTAAAGCCAGAAGTAGAACCCAGGCATCCTAGTTCCCAATCCAGTGCCCTGTCTGTTAGAGCACACAAGCTGCTCTCATGTCTCATCTTATTTTTTCTACCATGCTCAAATCTCATCATTTCTTTCTCCCTCTGCTTTCGATCGCTATTTTCACTTTGAAACCATATCATTTTATCTCCATGATACACTTTGGGCACAGCTGGTATGAAAGACATTCTCTGGAATAACCTTCTACTGCATGTTTGCATCAGCAGTGAAGGAGTTCTCAGAGTTCTTCTCTTTTCAAGAAAGCCACATTCTGTGAGAGAGAAACAGCAGTTTTGACACCTTGAGGATGGAAGAGGCAACACTTCTGAGAAGAGAAAGTTAGAAGCAAAACATGTATACTTATTAAAGGCTGATATAGAGTTCAATTTAAACAATTATACGTGCAGTTACATTTTTAAAATATGCTTTTATTTTTCTACACGGATGAAGCACTCTTGTCAAATCAAAAAAAAAATTTTACATGCAAACGAGAGGCTCAGTACAACCCATCTGAACAGAAGGATTTATAACACATGAGCTTACCCATCTGGCTAACATGGGTTTTGGGAGAAGTAGCTGGAGTTTAGAGTGGCTTATTACATTTCCTTAAAGGTTGTGTCCTGTGCATGTACATTTTTAATACGTTGCTAATAGATCAACTCTAACAAATACAGCAGGCTTTTGCATCCTCAAAAATGCCTCCTACAACTAAAACACAGGTGGAATCACCTTTTCTCCGAGACGCACCTAAAAAAAAATTTTTTTTGGCAGGTGTCAAGATTTTGATCTGCTCTTGCCCACAACCAGTGAAACGTCCACCAGATGACAACTAGGACTCCTTCATGGCATCAGCTAGGGGAGGTTGCCCAACTGGCAAACAAAACTCTTTTTAAGCCGCCATAAGACAGAGGGGAGAGGACTTGGGGACCACTGCAAGAATGATGGTTATGAGGGATGGAGAAGTCAAGCACCTCTGGTCTAAAAGTGCAAATGTCATAATAGAGGTGGGGCTTATTTCCAAATAGAGGTTGGAGGCGCTGCTCCTGTGCTCAGAGATTTACATATATTTAAAAGATATCCAGAGTGGTCTGCTATTGGCCTGGACCCTTTACTTGTATCTAAAGATTCCAGACTGGCCTGGCAAATAAGGCTTGGGATTAAGGCCATGTCTTACATTAAACATAACTGAAAAAAGCACCCCGAGTGACATAAGATTCGCTGGCATAAGTGGTAGTGTGCACAGTGCTATGTCAGTGGGAGAGCTTCTCCTGCCGACACAGCTACTGCTTCTTACTGAGGTGGTTTTATTATGAGCGACTGCATGAGCGATCTTATAGTGGTGCTGCTGCTGCATCGGTACAGTCATGGCCTAAAATACCACCCCTTCCCTCACATCCAGCTGCCTGCAAGAGAGCTAGTTTAATTTCTAAAGACTAGCAAGCAGACCCTGTCGAAACATCCACACACAAATATAGGAGGGCTCGTAGCAAGTGTAACATTGCTATTTAACATACCGTACATATGCCTGGTTTTACGCCTCGTGCTCAACTCAAGGAATTCTTAAGCCCTAACATGAGTGATGCTGGCAGAATCATCTTTCCCTGAAAGGTCATACCCCCACGCCTGTGTGCAAACCCAGTGCTCGACTCTCTGATACCCAGGAAAGTTCTGCTAGAGTAAGGCACGCAGGATGAGTCACACTGTGTCCCTGAGGCACAGAGCTTACTGAGCTACTGTAGGTGCTGCAGTTTACACACTGACCCATGCTCAAGATTGTGCCTGAAGGCACAGTCTAGAAACCACAGTTATTTACAGACAATGGTCAGCACTAAAATGTCAACATTTCCCAACAGCTTCTGCACTTTCCTTCTGTACCTTACCACGGCTTAAATTCTCAAAGATTATTTCCAGGGTTCCTGCCCCCCATTAGGGCGCAGGGCTTTATCCGTGAGGGGGAAGAGCAAAGTGGGGGGATGGAAAGGAGCACCAAGACTTAGGGCTTTAGCCCCACAGGGATGGGGGGACTCCAGGGCTTGGAGCTTTAGCCAGGTTTCCACAGCTTTGAAAATATTTACCAGCGCTCTAGTGGGCTCTGGTTGAATTTAAACTCTGTACATTATCAATAGTTCCACAGGTTCCCTCCCAAGTTTTAAGAGGTGGTGAACACAGTCTATACGTACTTACACTGGGGAGGAAATTTCTGCTAGCAGATGGCTCTTCAATCTAGCAGGAAAAAAAGGTATCACAAGATCCAATGTCTGGAAGCTGAAGCTAGACAAATTCAGACTTGAAATGAGGCACACATTTTTAACAGTGAGGGTAATTAGTCATTGGAACAGTTTACCTAGGGACATGGTGGATTTTCCATTGCCTGAAGTCTTTAAATCAGGATGAGCTGTCTATCTAAAGACATACTACACTTCAAACAGAATCCATGAGCTTGGTGCAGGAAGGGGGGGCGGTTATGGCCTGGGTTATATTTGAGGTAAGACTAGATGATTTTATTGGTCCTTTCTCACCTTTGAATCTATTAATCCATACTGAAAAAGTACAGGAAATAATCACAGTATTCCAAACACCTTTGTGCATAGATATTGGTAAACAATGACTTTTTAATAGTGATTGCTCTGTGTGTGTACAAATATACACTACCTATAAAGTGGATTAGGTTGAAATGTCAGTTCCCATATCTCTTCCTTTATTTTCTGTCTCACCACCTTCCAATATGAGCTCAAAGCACCTCTCGCTTTCACTCTTCCTCTGCTGTTAGCTTTCTTTTGAGCTAGTGAAATACAGCATTTAACTCTGCTCCTTATTTTGAGTTACAGCTTGTTTGAAAGACACTGTGTATAAGGGGTGAATCCTACGAACAGTTCCTTTGATTTCAATACCAGCTATGAATACAGAGAGCTAGCATGAGCAGGCGCCGAAGTTGTGTTGTATTATTGAAATGAATTTAACATATGTACCTGAGGAGTCAAGTTTGAAAATATCTGGGTGAAACCCTGGCCCCACTGACATCAATGGCAAAACTCCTATTGATTACAGGACTTCACTCTCTGGGTTTTATACACTGAATTTTAAGGGTTGTTCCGCCAGGGTAATCATGTATCCATTTGGAAAGGGCAAAAATGTACAAGGATTTTTGTCATTTTATTAATTGTTAATTATTATTTATTATTATTGTGATCCACAAAAGAGGGCTTTGCCTGCTCACCTTTCACAGGCAACAAACTGTGCCCTGCCCCCGACTTCAGGGGAGTTCTGTGAACGGACGAATTGCAGCAGTGGGCCCTAAACCCACTGCTGTAGGGGCAGAGGGATAGCTCAGTGGTTTGAGCATTGGCCTGCTAAACCCAGGGTTGTGAGTTCAATCCTTGAGGGGGCCATTTGGGGAACTAAGGTAAAAATCTAGGGATTGGTCCTTCTTTGAGCAGGAGGTTGGACTAGATGATCTCCTGAGGTCCCTTCCAACCCTAATATTCTTAAAAAAAACATACACATGAATGTCAAACACAACAGGCACAAAGCCACCCATGGTGTCACCTCAGCAAGTAGGATTTGGCCCAGTGCACTATAAGCAGCATTTAAATCATTTCTGTTGGCTTAAGGCAGCACAGTGTAAAGCACCTCATAAAAGATTTATACCCTGCTTTTAAATCACGCTTGACAACCACTGCTGAATGCAATGTATTTTCTGTACTTAAGCCTGTTGGACTACTTCAGAATTTAGGAAAGGTAAATAAAAACATTTCCTTTGGTGATACCAGTGATTCCCAGATGGGATGAGCAGTATCAGCAGAGTAGTAGGCCTGGAGAAGCTTTTACTCTGCAGCAGGCTGACAGTGATTGATATGGTGGGATATTTGCACTGAGTGTGTGAACTATGCTGCCTGAGTTTGCAAGGGCTCTACAGAGCTTAAGAGAAAGGGAGAGTTATTACAGGCTTAAAGCGTGTCTGGGTTATGCACTATACCAGGGGGTCGGCAACCTTTCAGAATTGATGTGCTGAGTCTTCATTTATTCACTCTAATTTAAGGTGCCGTGTGCTGGTAATACATTTTAACATTTTTAGGTCTCTTTCTAGAAGTCTATAATATATAACTAAACTATTTTTGTATGTAAAGTAAATGAAGTTTTTAAAATGTTTAAGAAGCTTCATTTAAAATTAAATTAAAATGCAGAGCACCCTGGACCAGTGGCCAGGACCGGGCAGTGTGAGTGCCACTGAAAAATCAGCTTGCGTGCCACTTTCGGCACACGTGCCATAGGTTGCCTACCCCTGCACTATACAGTGGCAGAAAATCAAAACATGGTTTTATCTCCAGGCGATAGCCTCCCTCTTCCTATTGACTCCTCACAATAAATTCTTATTTTAATGCTGCTCTGGATCTTCTTCCTTTTCACTAGCCCAAGAAAGGGAAAATTACAACTTCTCTAATTGTCAGAATTCTCTAATTCTCTAAATCCTCTAATTCTTCTAAAATTGTCAGACACATAGAAAAACATAAACTGTTGAGCAATAGTCAACATGGTTTCTGTAAAGGGAAATTGTGTCTTAATAATCTATTAGAGTTCTTTGAAGGGGTCAACAAACATATGGACAAGGGGGATCCAGTGGACATAGTGTACTTAGATTTCCAGAAAGCCTTTGACAAGGTCCCTCACCAAAGGCTCTTACATAAATTAAGCTGTTATGAGATAAAAGGGAAGGTCCTTTCATGGAATGAGAACTGGCTAAAAGACAGGGAACAAAGGGTAGGAATTAATGGTAAATTCTCAGAATGGAGAGGGGTAACTAGTAGTGTTCTCTAAGGGTCAGTCCTAGGACCAATACTATTCAATTTATTCATAAATGATCTGGAGAAAGGGGTAAACAGTGAGGTGGCAAAGTTTGCAGATGATACTAAACTACTCAAGATAGTTAAGACCAAAGCAGATTGTGAAGAACTTCAAAAAAATCTCACAAAACTAAGTGATTGGGCAACAAAATGGCAAATGAAATTTAATGTGGATAAATGTAAAGTAATGCACATTGGAAAACATAACCCCAACTATACATACAATATGATGGGGGCTAATTTAGCTACAATGAGTCAGGAAAAAGATCTTGGCATCATCGTGGATAGTTCTCTGAAGATGTCCACGCAGTGTGCAGAGGCGGTCAAAAAAGCAAACAAGATGTTAGGAATCATTAAAAAGGGGATAGAGAATAAGACTGAGAATATATTATTGCCCTTATATAAATCCATAGTACACCCACATCTCAAATACTGTGTACAGATGTGGTCTCCTCACCTCAGAAAAGATATTCTAGCACTAGAAAAGGTTCAGAAAAGGGCAACTAAAATGATTAGGGGTTTGGAGAGGGTCCCATACGAGGAATGATTAAAGAGGCTAGGCCTCTTCAGCTTGGAAAAGAGGAGACTAAGGGGGGATATGATAGAGGTATATAAAATCATGAGTGATGTTGAGAAAGTGGATAAGGAAAAGTTATTTACTTATTCCCATAATACAAGAACTAGGGGTCACCAAATGAAATTAATAGGTAGCAGGTTTAAAACAAATAAAGGAAGTTCTTCACACAGCGCACAGTCAACTTGTGGAACTCCTTGCCTGAGGAGGTTGTGAAGGCTGAGACTAAAACAATGTTTAAAAGGGAACTGGATAAATGTATGGTGGCTAAGTCCATAAATGGCTATTAGCCAGGAAGGGTAAAGAATGGTGTCCCTAGCCTCTGTTCATCAGAGGATGGAGATGGATGGCAGGAGAGAGATCACTTGATCATTGCCTGTTAGCTTCACTCCCTCTGGGGCACCTCGCATTGGCCATCGGTAGACAGATACTGGACTAGATGGACCTTTGGTCTGACCCGGTACGGCCGTTCTTATGTTCTCTCTATTTTTTGTTTCTTGCGAGTTAGTTCTGAGGGCACTGCACTGCTTGTGGAAAAGGAGCTTAAGCTCTCCGCTTGTCCTTGCAGAGGACAGAGTTTTGCACAAGAGGATTAGTTCATACCACGGCAGATCTCAGCATGATTAAAAGAAAAAAACAAAAAACAAAACCCCACTCCAATAGATGCTTATACTAAAGGTCATTAACTCACAATAGTACCTACAAAAACCACAGCCAGCCCGCAGCCTCTCTCCTAACACATATACCCTTGTAGCCTCCTTTCCCTGTCCCTATGTGGCAATACAGAGCAGTCACACTCCCAGGCACACTCCCAGGCTTCAGGTTAGATTATTGCTTTCTTCAAGTGCAACACTCCATAAAAAGTGGTGGACAGTCCACATGCTCAGCCATTACAGTGCTTCACTGCAAAGACTTCCATTGAGTTGTGTTTTAGCCACTGTCTTTCACTGCTAACTGAAAGCATTTTACTGTACAATATAGTAATAAAATCTGGCTGTGCTCAAGGTATGGAACACAAAAGGTTATGGATAAAAAGAAACATAGAAAGCACGTGCATCTAAACTGCTAATGCTAGCTTTGGGCCCACAAGGCACAAGCTCATAATGTCAAGGAGAATCTGTTTCCTTTTTTATGAGTAATATATATCCAGTCATGTTGCGATAACCTTGAAAGTGGAAATCACTATAAACCAATTGGAAGGACGAAAACAGAAAAAAAAGCAGGTGAGCTACACTGATTTAGAAGGCGCTTGAGGAACCTAAAACTGCTCTCACTTTCCCACATTTTATCTAAAATGCAGAGATGGCTCAATTTTTTTGCCGCCCCCAAGCATGATTCTGTAGCGTTTCTGCAGGTGATCTGCTGGTCCCGCGCCTTCGGCGTACCCGCTGCCAAATTGCTGCCGAAGCCGCGGGACCAATGGACCTACCACAGGCATGCTGCTGAAGGCTGCCTGACTGCCGCCCTCACAGTGACCGGCAGGCCGCCCTCTGCGGCTTGCCGCCCCAGGCATGCACTTGCTGCGCTGGTGCCTGGAGCCACCCCTGGTAAAATGGGTCTAACCCAACAAACTATTTCACCAACCTTTCCCAAATTCCCTAGGCTGCCTTGCAGCTGAGGAGGACAAAGAGCTACAGGCTGCAGTTAAAGGGCAAGCGGTCTTTCCTGTGTGTTTATACGTTTACATAACAAGACTAAAATAATGTAACTGTTGAATATAAACTCTACTAGTTTTAATGGGAAAATCAACACAGCTAAAAGCAAACATTTTGCAGATGGACCCAAAAATGGTAAGAATAACTACAAACCATTCATGGTATTGCAAAGTAATTCAACAAAGATTTGCAAACCCCAAACCATCCAAACACTTTTTTCTTCCCCTTTTTGTGTCTTTCAGATTGACACAGGAGGCTGCACTGTACATCTGGAACCTGATCCTGGTCCCACTGAAATCACTTGGGTCTTCCTCTGATTCACCGAGTGGGAAGTGGATTAGGCGCCTAGAGAGGTAGTGCATCTCCTTCCCAGGATAAGGCTCAAATGAACAAGATACATATTCTCTTCTGCAAATTATACAGAAGTTCCTGGAAGAAATGAGTCCATGCATTCAAACTGCCCCTACAGCAGGTCACCCTTGGTCTCAGCATGATCAGAGATAACAGTTACATACAGACCAAGGTTTTTAAACTTGAGTGCTCAAAGTTATGCATCTAAATCCTTATTTAGGAACCTAACTGTCAGTGGTCTGATTTTCAGAGACACCAAGCAACTCCAATCCCTATTGACTTTAGTGGGAACTCTGGGGTTCTCAGCAGCTTTAAAAGTCAGCCATCTATTCAGGTGTCTAAGTAGGCATTAAGACTCCCACAAGGTATGAAACAGAAACAGGCTTCTCTTCAGCATGCATTTGTTAATGTTCACTTTTCAGAAATATAATGTATTACTTCCCAGTGTTCACCTAATAGCATAATATAGGCTCCTGATTTATCCTTTATAACAATGTGTGCCTGCTGACATACAGATCTCATGGCTATCAGCAAAGCACAGGCAGTGAATTGTCTTTAGCCTTATCTTGCACTGTGATTTCATCAGATCTCACAAGCTGAGCAGGGTTAGACTAAGTGAGTTGCCTAAGGAGGGCATGGAAGGGAAGCTCTGAGAAATGGTACGGGAAAGCGGCACTGGTAATGTATACATAGGCACATCTCTTGCCCAAGTAGAATTCAGTCTCATCACGGGCATAAACTCCATCAATTTTCAGAAGGGCAGTGTGGTCCCTCTGGTTTCGGAGGCCACGCTTATAGCCAGCAAAAATGGCTTTGGACCACAGTCTCCCAGACATGGTGTCGTCCTGAAGTCCTGCTCCTAGCAGGCCCCCACGCCTCCGACCCAAGATGGCGGCGAAATGTAGTACATGGCATGGTCCCCATCACATCAGTATCGAACCGCTGCCCCAGCATGGAGGTAGGCATACTATTTAGCTGAAGGAGCTGGGTTTTTTTGTTGTGGCTGTTCTTGTTTGTTTCTAGACACGACACCATACTGAAGTCCTGGCCATTTTTGGTCATTAAACAGTTTACATCAGTCTGTACGAGTGCTAGTGTTAACTCTGGTAGTGTCCTGGACAAATTTCAACTTACATAACTACATACTCCCTTCTGAGAGTCCCCACGAAGTTTTAGTAGAGAATTTAATTATTCATTATCTATCCTGAACTCCTGTTTAATATTGCAAGGTGCTACTGAACCATCACCCTGATTTATTTACTACACTATGCCTCCATGCCTGCCATTTTCTAGCAGACATTTGTAAGAGTTAAGCACATCCATAGGCACTATTAAAAAAAAATCAGTGTGTCATGTGACTTGCCAAATTACTTCCATTATTCCCTATACTTAGGCCCGGGCCAAAGCCTACTGACTTCAATGGGCTTTGGGTCAGGCTCTTAGAACATGAAATCTGGCAGTATTTAACAACACTGCAGGCATGAAATATTGCCTTTTAGTGGAATCCACCTTAATACAATGCAATATGGCCTTCCACTAGTGATCAAAAAAAGAATCCCCACGGCTATATGTGGTCCCTGGAATAGACATTTTAGAACTACATTCACATTATTGGTATTCAGTAATAATTTCAATATTTGTTTATCATTGTATATATTTATGTTAATGGGGACATAAATTATATAATAAGAGAAATGGGAGTTACCTCTTAAGAACAGAGTGGGGGCAGGCTGACTGAGTTACTGCAGAGGCTGCAGTGCTCAGATAATGTGCTGCTACGGCAGCAAGAGTTGGCTGACCTGTCGCTGGGAACTGGGGAGGTCTCTGTCTGCAAGAAGCACCTAAAGCAAAGGCTTCAATTCCCAGAATAAGCAATGTGCTCTCTGAAAAACTGAATCCTGTCACTAAGGGTGTAACAAATGTGAACATCCTACTAAGGTTATTTGTTCTGGGCTCTTTTGAAGGAGTGCTATTGAGCAGGCCACAAAATGGCAGTGACTGAAAATTTGTTGCTTGAGACTGTAAGCTGCCTGTGACTCCTGGCTAAGTAGGAGCTCCTGACTGTGACTAAATGGCTGCAAATAGCAGGGGATGATCAAACAAATGTAAGGGGCAAAAGCCACAGAGGTTTGTTCCAGTGTAATCTGCAGCCATTAGAGGGTGAATCTATTAGCTCAAAGGACTATGAGGGAAGGTCTATATTACGTTATCAGAATGATCACAGGATCTGATTCAGAAAGATAAGGGCAGACCAGACCCAGAAAAGGCTAAATAGGAAAACCTCACTCAGGAGTGGAAACCAGAACTTGAAACAGACAGAGCTGCAGCATCAAAAAACAATAGAGCAATTTGGAGCTAAACTGATGAAAATTGAATCAGTGCAAACTATTGAAAATTGAGGTAATATGGGAACACAGCCTTGGATCCAGCAAAATCTGCAATCAGTATGTAGAAAAGATTTCAGAATTACAGGACAGATTGGTGATTCCACACAAAAGGACAGGTTCAGTTTTAGTAAGTCTGGAATACCAAATTGAAAATGTATTAAAGAAGGGTTATTGAGAGCCAGACATTATAGAAGATGTACAGTCATCCCAGGGTTAAAACTCCTAAGTCATCTGGAGGACAAGTGTGATCTCACATTGCCCAAGCACAGGAAGATTCTATGAGCATATTATTGTGAAAAAAAAGCCATCAATCTCTATCAGAAATCAATTAAGGCTGTTCAAGAACCCAAAAAGACTCCATTGGATTTCCTGGCACAAGCAATGGATCTTCATAACAAAATTACCTTAACATCAAGAAGATGAACTCTAACTGAAATAACCTAAATTGATCCAAAGTCAGTTTCTACCATCTATTGGCACTGGTATGCACAATGAGAATGACAGCAAAAAAATAAGTGCATCAGAGCAATTGAGGCCATTATAGGTGAATGCTATGCAGTCACTTTTGAGAAAAGGAGAAACAGAAAAAGTCACCACTGTCAAAGAACATATATTGTCAAAGCCAAAATCATTAGTTACTCAAGTGGAACAGAACAATGAAGCAATCCAACATATAGCAATTGAAATAGTTGTGTTCACGAAGACCACGATCTCAGGAAAGACCTATAGCAATTCCCCTAATTATGCTAACCAGAGAGGACAAATGCAAAAGAATTTTCTGAACTGCTGTCAAAATTACCAGTTGGGGAAACTCAACTGAAAGATGCAATTGCTGCTACAAGTGTTATAGCAGTGCACACTTGCCAAGAAGATGGCAAGGGTAAGGTCAATAGTAGCAATCTGGAAATGAAAGAGGGTCACAACCAGTGGGAGAGGGAGTGATCAACCCAAAATTGAAGTTCCAGTATACTGCTCCTTTAACCAACATGAAGGGAATGAAAAACAGTTCAAAGTGTCTTCAGGAAACGTATTGTTCAAGAGACTGTCAAATGCAGCACTGGAGAAAACATAAAATAACTGCCAAACCCAGCAAGGTTCCACAGAGAACAGTAATAAGTTACCCAATCCTGAGGCTCATCAAAGCTTTAATGTAGGTGCTCCTAGAGAGCCAGGAAAACTTGCCAAGTTAGTTTGAAAAAAGTATTTAGTGTGGTGTTATCTCAATGACAAGAAAGTAACAGCATTATGGGAAACAGGTGCTCGGGTATGAATGACTGATTAAAAGAATGGAAAGAGAACTATCTCCCAGGACTAGACATAAGACCTACTGAAGAATTGTTAGATACTGAAAGGAGAGTAGATATAAAAGCAGTGAATGACACCAAAGTTCCTTTTGAAGAATGGTTTGAAATAGAATTCTGCTTATCATGATCTACTACCAATCATATAACTAAGAAAAATATCCCTATGCTGGTGACTTGGGAAGATGGAGCAACCTGTAATAGGTTTCCATGTCACTGAAGAGATTATAAAGGCTAATGTCCCTTTCTCACCTTGTGTGCAACTCTTAACCTCAGCACTTCAGACAGAGTTAAATCAAGCAAAAACTATAGTTAATGTCATACAGCAGAAAAACAAAAGGACAGTGGATATTTGCACGTGAAGAAAGGAATAGGAGATACCACTATTCCGAGAGGACAAGATGCTGAAGTGAAGTTTATAGCAAGAACCAACTGCACAAAGGGAGACTATTTATTCCAAAGGAAACAGCACCCTGGCCTGAAAGCCTAGATATTACAGAACACTTAATATGTCTCCCAAAAGGAAACTCTCATTAGATTAGAGTGAATGTCACTAAATGTGGTATCAATTTAAACAGGAGAACCATAATAGGACAATTACAGATGGGCATTGCTATCTATCCTATGTAATTACCACAGGAGCCAGGAAGTGGGCCTCCACTGAAAGGAAATGAATATTGGAATAACCAATCAACAATGCTGGCCAAGCATAAAGATACATCACAAACCTCGAGTGAAGTATGGGACCCTCATGTCAACTTGCAACACCTCACAGAGGAAGATCAGGAAGTGATCCGAGAAGTGCTGCTTGAAGAATGCAACACCTTTGCAAAGGAAAATTCAGATGTAGGGTGTACTGAAACTTTAACAATGGATATTAAACTGGCTAACAAGACTCCTGTCTAGAAAACATGCTAATGCCATTCCCCGACCATTGTATAATGAAGGGAAGAGCTACATAAAATATCTTCTTGCGAGAGAATGGATAAAAAGGTCTAAGTCAACATATTATTATCTGTGATTTGTGTCAGAAAAAAGGATGGCACATTACAATTATGTCTAGACTATACAAAGCTAAACAAGACATCTTATACCCAGAATTCAAGAGATCCTTGATTGCTTATGTGGAAAACTCATGGGTCTCTGTCCTTGATAAAAATAAAACTTATTCTCAGGTGAACAAAGTGCACACATTCATCACACCCTGGGGATTATAGGAATGGGTTTTCATTCCTTCTGGATTTACTAATGTCCCTGCAGAATCCCAGCACTGCACTGAAGAATGCCTGGAAGACTTGAGGGTGAAATGTACATACCCTACCTTGATAATGTACTCATCTACAGCAAAGATTTCTGGGACCAAGTCAGCAGAAACATGGTATCAAACTGCAACCAAGTAAATGTGATTTTTTTTCAAGAAGACAGTGTGCTAGCGTGGATATATGGTGCCAGCTCAGGGGTATAAAATGGACCAAAAATGGACCTGATGTACAGGCTTTGAAAGAAAGTACTCCTTCCATGTGGAGGGTAGTTAATAAATTGGCTGGGATCCTTTGCTATTACAAGGGATTTATAAAGGAATTTTGGAAGATGTCAAAAATCACTGTACAGTCTTCTTTCCAATCCCAAATACCATGGCTTCAAAAAGAAAGACAAGAACTCTCAAGGGAACAGGACAATTACCTGCCAACTAAGTGACATGGACAGAACTACATCAGTATAATAGTTGATTGAGGTTCTATCCCACCCTCCAATCATGGGCAGAGTCAAGCATGTTTGGGTGCCTGTAGTGGGGCGGACTGCCCCACTCCCTGGGAGGATGGGCTGTGGCAGGCCAGGGAGCCTGCGCAGCCCAGGAGCCAATCAGAAAAGGGCTTATGGGGAGCCAATCAGGGCCTAGATTGGAGGGAACCAATCAGGGCCAGGCTCACCCATATATAAAGGCTGCCCAGAGCAGGAGTGGTCAGTCTGTCCCAGGCCTTTGGCAGGGGAAGGTCAGTCTCCAAGGGGGAGACTAGCACTGTGGACAGTGCAGTGCTGGGCAGGCTCAGGGAGGCTAGAAGGCTCTGATGGGAAGGGCCTAGCAGGTGCAAGGGGCCATAGAGGAAGCGGCCCAGGGAAACAGACAGAGGAGGGGAAAGTAAGAGGACAGTGAGGCTGATGCCAGAGGATCCCTGGGCTGGGACCCAGAGTAGAGGGCGGGCCTGGGTCCCCTCCTTGCAGTACATCCAGCCGTTGGCTGTAAGGAGTGGCCATTATAGACTATGCCTGATCCCTGACAAGAGGGATTAGACATTGGGGTGTGTGGTTGCACATGGTGGCTGGGGTGGAGGACTGCTGATCACTGATCCCCGGAAGGGGGTCCAGATGGACTAAGGGGCACTGCCAGAGGGCAGTGGCCTCGAAGAAGATGCTGCTGAGCAGGGAGCAACACGGGTCCAGTGACAGCAGCGGAGAGCAGAGGGCAGAACAATGGACAGGACATCACCAGGAGGGGGTGCTCCACTGGGACAGAGCTAATTCCCAGAGTCACCAGCAGGAGGTGCCAGCTGGTGAGTCCCAACCTGATTACAGTGCCTTAATGATTTATTTTGATAGGTTAATAACTGGATTTTTTAAAGTGTAACCTTAATGCTGAATTTTCTGGGTTTACTTTGTTATGCTTAGTTTGGGGATTTTTTTTACCCTTATAATGATAAGTATTCTTAATCTCAACTCCATTTTAATGTGGTTTTCTGAATTTCCTTGGATTTAAAAATCATTAAAATTTCCATATATTAAGAAGATGCCCGAAGAGACCCATGTGCTATTTCTAATGATTTAAAGATATGCAGTATCAACCTTAAATCTAAAAAATTTTATTTTAAGGGCAGATTCAGGGCAGCACAAAGCAGGCAGATTCACAACAGCACTAAACAGCCAGAGTGTACTGTCCAGGTAAGCTGTGTTTTACTGCTGCCTCATACCGCCAGAACAGTGAAAAACAACTAACGTGTTCTGGTGAATCTGGCTTTATTTTGCAATTGACTTATTGGACTGGGTTACAAAAGGTATGTCTACACTGGAGCTGGACAGCATAATTTCTGTCTCAAGTAGACATACCTGTGCTTGCTCTGAGTTACAGCACACTAGAAATAGAAGTTTAGCCGTGGCAGTGCAAGCAGCAGGATGAGCTAGCTGCTGAAGTGTGTACTAGAGTCTTGGACAGGATTGTATTTGAGCATCTGGGCTGCCAGCCACTTGGGCGGCCATGGCTACTATTCTATTTTTAGTGCCCTAGTTCAATCAGGGAGAGGGCAGGTATGATACCCAGCTCCCATGTTGCCATAGCTACAGATCAGTGCTTTGTGAAAGGAGGTGCAAGGGTAGCTCAGTTGAAATGTCTCTGTACTTTAAGGGTTTCAACAAGGCTCCTGCCTCACTTCCACCAGTCCTGTGGTTAGGCTGAAGCAGCAGTGAGTTGGGAGCCTTTTTAAACCTCTAGTGCCCAAGTTAACATGTAGCTACAGAACCTTTCAGGAGCAGTGTCAGTTGGATCAGTTAACCTGCAAATGCCAACTCCTGCCTATAGGTGGGTGAATATTTTCATATGAAACATTTTGGTGAAAATGTACATTCAATGACACTGAAACGTTTCACATCTTGTGTCAATTTCACTAAATTATTGCAGGAGAATTTTTTTAATTTCAAAATCTAAATGTTTAACTTCAACATTTTTGAAACAAAATGTTTCAATTTTTAAGTTCAAAAGAACTCTTCATTACAAAATTTCTTTGGATTTTACTAAAAATACCCAATAAAAATGTTTCAGAATGCTCAAATTGTACCTAAATGTGTCATTTCAGATTGAACAAAATGATTCATTTGAGTCTAAACATTTTTAAACTTTTTGCTTCACCAAAAATTCTGAAAAATTTCTGTTTGACCTGAAACAAGTTTTTATTTTTATTGTTGGATTTACCAAAAAATGTGGTGGTCACACATTTGTTCAGTCTCCATACCACCGATTCATCACAAGCAACAGAATTGTTGCAGACAAATTAGCTGTAGGGGAAGTTTGATGATGGGTTGATATAACTCTGATGTCACAATAGCCACATTTAAGATTTACCTCAACTATTGACCTGACCTTGTCTGTACTCTTTGTAGTCATAGCAGTTAGATACAATCAATAATAACTTTGCTTAATTATAAACTAATGCCTTCAAATATAGCCAATGCATAAGATTTCAATGATTTTAACTACAGCTAACATTTGAAGAGTCTGGATCATTCCAGACAAAGAAAAGACTGACATGCTACATTTCTTAAAGTTAATTAGAAGTTGAGTCCTTTAATTTAGAAACTAATTAATAGATTTACTTGTTAATTCTTTTAAAAAAATCATTCTGTATTCAAAGAATAAGTGTTATAATTTAGGCTCAGATATGCTATACTTTCATATACAATAGAGTTTGAATCCTTGCTATAAGTGGAGAACAAGACTCAGCCTTAACTAGGAAGACACAACTGGTGTGCCCATAATATATTTACCTCTGGTACACTTGTTGCTGGTGGTCAGGACCTTGCAGAAATGTGTGTATTTGGCTATGTGTATGTGTGTGTTTGTTATGAGGTTAGTAGGAGGCATGGTGGAGTAGTTATTTTGCCTATGTTTTCTTTTGGTCATTCTTAGGAAATCCCTCACACCATCAGGAGAATCATGAGGGGGAGCATAACTGATGCTGAATTCTTAATACATAAGAATGAGACTAGTACAGGATGTTGGGGTGAATGCATTCTTTCCATCTTGCCTCCACCCCCACTACGGATGACAGAAGTATTTAGAGACTGAGCTTCTGAAAAGCTGTTTGTGTGTCCCTGCTTTAAACAAATTCTGGTGTAGTATATTGTAATTTTTATACCCTATAGGGGGCTGAGTGTAACATCATGGTGTTTGCAGTGGTATTTTTTTCTCCTGAAGCTGAGAGGCTTTCAGAGAAGCTGTTTTGGAAGAAACATATCTCCATGCACAGAATTCCCTTTCTCTGAATTCTGATAGTATGCAGGTCTAAAGTAGCAACCTTAACTCTGAAGTAGATGACTTTTTATACAGCCTTATTTTAGTAGTTAATTAAGTCTTCCATCCTGCTCCCATTGAAGTCCATGACAGTTGTGATATCACTGATTTCAAGGGCAACAGGATTGAAAGCTCTGTAAACTTTGAAGCTTCTGATCTTGGCTGTCAGTGATTCATAAACCCATCCCCATTTGTACTGACTACTTCCACATAATAGTAAAAAAAGACAATTCAGAAAAAACATTTCTATGCAATTATTACTACTTCAGCAGGTTACATTATAATCGCCAAGAAATACTGTCTTTTTTATTGCTTAATTCTGCACTGTCTGGGTTAACAAATGATTTCAGCTGTCACCAGTGACTAAATTAATGCAGGGCTGGTGAAATACATTTCCTGACCTAGTAGCAGGACAAAAGAGCCACAAAGAGTGAATTAATGTGAATTATCTACATTAAGAAGCAACTTCTTTGCGATACAAAATTGAGAAGTATTATCACAAACCCAAAAGATGCTGCAAAAGAGATTTATTTTTTAAAATAACTGTGAGGTGGGAAACAGCAACAAATATTTTATTATATTCTCCCCAGGCTAATAAGTGGCATTAAACATGATGGCTGTGTTTCTCTAGGCTCTTCCAAAATCTTTAGGAGACACTACAGTCAAATCTTCTGCCATTGAATATAGGGGGGAACACCAGTTTCTAGCCACACAATTGCACTAAAGAGCACATCTTGCATCAAATAGTCATTAGCAGGTTAGTCAGTGGTTCCTATTATGTAAGTGGGGTGAAGAGGTGCTTTGCGGTCTATATTCTCACACCACTTCAACCACTGACAATATGAGCTTTTAGTCAGACTTTGAAGCTGTTTCACACACACAGCTTGACAAATGTTAATAGTTAAACTCTAGGATGTCTTTGCAGTGGGTGGGTGTGGGGGGCATCTTCACAGGAGGTGCCCAAAGGTTATTACACTTCATTTCCATCACATATACACTAACACTAGCTGACAAAGCCCAGTAGAATTCAAATTTGCATACATTCACATATAGCCAAATTCAAGACTTTGCTAATGACTGATGAATCCAGCTTTCTTCCTTTAATGTGGGTGGAGCTCTCAGTAGTATGGGGTGTATGTCTCTCTTCCTTTCCTGGGGTTTGAGGGCAGGAAGTGGATATGGTTGGTCCTGGTGCCACAGCAGCTCTTCCCACCCTGGATGAGGGAAGCATATGTACTTTCCCTCTAGACCCCTTGCACCTTGTCAATCTTTTTCTCCTTATAAGAAGAGGGATAAAAAGTAGGGAACTGTGGCCTGGGAAAGAGGACTGGGAGTGGATGTGGGGGAGATTAGTGATGGTGGTTTACATGGAAAAGCGGGAGGGCGGAGGGAAGAAGGGAGGTTTTTCTTCATTCTAAATGTTTCCTTCTTTCCTCCCCACCCACCACTTTCTCATTCTTCCCTGTCCCAAACTGTCTAATCTGCCCCCCACAAAACAAGCCATTTAATTTTGCCTCCTTACAACTCTCCTACCAACATTTATTCTGTTAATAACACAGAGGAATTGATTCTGGCACTCCTTCCCCTGCAACCACATATTTTGATAGTGGGAACTTCCCATGAACTTGATTCTGGCATTCTCCAAGCCCCCCAGTTAATTCTGGGGCCTACCACACTGTTAATTCTGATTCTCAACACTTCCATATGCCCTGCAATTGATTCTGCCCCTCCAACATTCTTCATACACACAGCAGCCCAAAGGGAGGAGACCAGCCAGGGGGGCAGGAGTTCTTGCAGAGATGGCAGGGAGCAGCTGCTCCTTAGCCAGCTACATGCACACAGGGCTCAATGCTGCAGGTATGCTGCAGCCCTGTATTTCCTGAAAGGGAGGTGGGGAAAGCAATCCCTGTTACATATGCTGAGGCTGGGCTTCAGCACATGCAGCAGTTCTGATTGGCTGCCATTCTCCAAGGGCAAGGATACTGGGAAAAGTAGCCAATCACCTGGAATTTCCCCATAGGCTGGGGCTTTCCCTGCAGGCCCAAACTCCCTGCAGACCACACTGTCCAGAGACATCTTGCAGAGTTGAAAGGTCTGCATCATCTTCCACACTGGAAACTGCAACTAGGTCCATTTTCAACAGGCTGTTTAGCATTTCCATATCTGGGCTGTACTGTGCAGCTGCATGATATATATGGTCTGCAGCCATAGCACTTCAGGCTGTGATCTCATCATATCTCATGAACTAAGCAAAGTCAATATTTAGATGAGAATACTTCAAAGAAAATCCAGGGTAATTCATTAATTGGTGCTCTTTCCAGTAAATCACTAATATGCCAGTGTCCCAGCCTGGCGTTAGGCTATAGTATGCTTTTAGAGGTGCATCTTTCAGATGCAATTGAGGCCCTGATCCAGCATCCTTGAAGTCAATAGGAGTCATTCCATTGAATCAATTAAGTTATATTTGGTCCACCAAAAAAAGTGAGGATGTGATTCACCTGTCACCCCAGTGTAAATCAGGAGTAACTTCATTGAAATCAATGGAATTACACTAATGTAAAGCTGGTAGAAGAGAATCAGATCTTAAGATCCCTTGATTATTTGAGCTCATTAAAGGTCCCGTACAGGCTGAGTGTTAGATCCAGTATCCTAGCAAAATTCCCATATGAGTAATCACATTCTGCTTACCTGAATCCTGACAACTTCCACTGAAGTATTCCTCACTTCCTGTCCAAAACTGATGTATACTACTGCGATGTGCTATTGAACTGCTCTGCTCCATGCCAGAGACAGCTACATTTCAACTAATCCCAGGATATAAAATCTGTAGTGAACTTTGGGATCCTTCTCAATGAAAGGTGCTAAACTCTAAGGTATTATTAAAGGAGTGTTGATAGTTTTTGGAGAGTGCCAGAGCCCCAGTGAGCAGCCAAAGTACATACTTGCCCCTTAACAGAATGCATGCTCAATGAATTAAGGGAAGCAAAGAGCTAATACATAATGGAGCTGCTTATCTACAATGTCCATTATATGAGAGCAAGATTAAACTCTCTGGGGCATAGGGTATGCTAAACAAACAGCAGAGAATCAATTTGACTGAAAGTATTGCAAAGGGTCTTTTCTTCACTGATCTAAGTCTGTGCTCTCCATCTATTAGTTAAGTGACTAAGATATAAATCTTCTTATGAAACTTCAGTGAAATAGGGCCTGGGGCTTTACTATCTCTGCTTCTAAAGGGATTGACTGATATTTCACCTTACAGATATGGCACCAATTAATGCTTATATAATCTCCACACGACAGAAACAGAACGGTTGATCTTGTTGAAAGCTTTTAATATAATTATGATGAGGGGGGAAAAACTCAATCAGGAATATTTAGACCACACGATGACAGGAACCAGATCACGGAAGGAAAAGTGATTGCAATGCATTGAGTTCTTTTCCATCCTGCTCACAGATATTAATATTTACAGCCCACCACAAGCAAAAGGAAACAATAAACCTGCATTTCTGGTGAGGCATCTGAGAATTCTTTGAAATGTGCACACTGCAACTTGAATCAACTTATGCATCAGGAATTAATGGTTTAATTTGCTTTTGCTGGAGCCTTACTACCTAACCTATCTGAAATGTTATGAGCCAGAGCCTTGGCTTTGCTAACTCCCATTTGCACTGTTTTGATACTGTAAAGGGATTCTACAGTGTCTTCCATCGTACCAGAATCCTCCTCTTGTGAAGAACCAGTGTATCCAGTTCTATACCTCCTCCCTCCAGACTCCCCACCTCCATCATATGGAGCATGCTGGAGATGTAAAGGGGCATGGCCTCAGGCACGATCCCTTCAGGCAAGCCCCACTGCTATAATGAATATTAGGTGACTGTTTCCTACCACTGAAACTTAAAGCAGCCCTGAGGCCTCTAAGTTTCATCCAGGATGAAACCAGCCAATTCCTGCCTACTGGATCAGGGCAGAGGAGGAGCATAAAGATGTCAAGACACCTTTGCTGTCCTCTTAGATGTACCAAGTGCTGCACCTGAGGTTTCAGCCTGTTTTACCATAATTTTAATTATCTCTGAAGAATTTACCCATTACAAATATTCCTTGTGTGTTTTAAAATGGCTAATAATAGACTTTAAAAAATAACTGTATTTTTTTTAAAAAAAAGTCTAACTTTAACTGCTAAGTTATTCCCTTTTACAAATGCAGCTGTGCAAGGCCATTCTCATTACAAATCTTAAAACACAGAAGTTTGGAAAATCTCATTTAAGTTTGCCAATGAATATTAATACTCATGAACTACTAGTTCATGTGTAAATGTAATTATAGCAAACTAACTTTAAAGAGGGAAATTAAGCTAGGTCCATAAAAAGGCTACATATCTGAGAGATTATTTCACAATCTAGTCAAAACAAATGAGACTCACTGTAACAGGGTGTCTTGGAAGGCTGGGCAGCCTAGTGTTTGGAGGCAGAGGCAGTCTTTAAGGCACGGGACTAGGGGGACCTGGGCTCTTCCACTCCATGAGATCCCAGCCCAGGGCCCTGGGTGAATTAACCCCCAAGTAGGTGACCTAGAGTGACCTTTTCAAAGGGCAAAATACAATACACATGCCATTTTTAAAAAATTGTGGGGGAGGGTGATTGTATGTGTGCACATTTTATATTCTATATTTAATAATGGTAAATTAAATATCAATTTATCAATGTCTTGCTTTTCATTTTAATCCATCAGATTGTTTTTCAGAAGTTCATGTTTTTTGCAGTAAAAATGTTAGTTCTCTGACAAATGTAAAAAATGAGTGTTCATTTGATTTTAAATATGTAGTTCCTGTGTGAACTTGCAGATTTCAAAAGTTAGGTATTTGATCTGACAAATCAATAGAACTCAAAGCAAGTGAACGGGTAGTTTAGTTTTACTTGCAGTTCAGCTTTTATCAGATCCACAGAACATCTGTTTCTTTGATCCAGCCATATCATGTTCATCAAGTTGACTACTCTCTCAATTTAGGCATTAGAGCAAGGTGTGCAGAGTACAAATGAAACAATTTTTAAAAGATGTTTCAAATGCTGTTCAAACTTGTCAAAGATATTGTTCCATTTTTGGTCACTGGTCATACTGGTCTCTATAAAACAGCTAAGTATTGGAGCAATATCTGAAATTTCTTCTTAAAGTTCATCCAAATCAATCTTTAAGGAATCCATCAAATTCAGGGTCTTTGCATAAGCTTCTCTAGGTCAACAGTCTTTTTCCAGTGACAGTACTTCAAAAAATGTTAAGAGATTGGCATCTGAGATTTTAAAGTCCTGGTCAGCGATCAGATCTTATTTCCAGTCACTGGGAAAGGAACAGTGCCCGAACTCTAGCTGGAAGGTATCTTAGCACTCTGCCATAAAAACCGAGCAGATCATGTTTCATCTTTTTTGTATCGTCTGCCAGTTTTTTCATATTTGTATTCAACAAATAGCTGAAGAATTTGTCGTCGTTCCTTCTCTGTAGTTTTTCTTAATGATACCATTGTAGAGTACAAACTAGTGATGGGCGGACCCTATTTTTCAAGTTTAAGAACGGTTTCTTGGAAAATTTGTAACACATTCTGCAGAAACAGCACGTGGAGCTCTGGAATGGATGTAGCAATTATTTCATCTATGTACTTCCAGCTAGAGTTCGGGCACTGTTCCTTTCCCAGTGACTGGAAATAAGATCTGATCGCTGACCAGGACTTTAAAATCTTGTCTACTGCTGGTATGAGAGAAAGCCATCGAGCTGGCATGTGTCTTACTAACTCTACCCACTCTATCTCAAGAAATTCAGCAGTCTCCTTTAAGTAGTCTGCTCTCTTTGCTGAAACTGAAAAGTGGTTGAAAAATGTTAATCAGTCTCCACATCATATTCCAGTTGATCAACAGCAAATTTTGCACAGTTACGGGTCATCTGTACTGGGCAGTTGGCAGCTATGAGTCTGCTGTTTTCTCTTTAAGTAACTGATATACTGAATGGTGTTTTTCATAATTCACACTGGCATTGTCAGCACAATAGGCAGACATGAGGGATAAGGCAAGCCCACTAGAATCTAGCACGTGTTTTATTATCTATGAAATCACCTGATGTCTCATGGTCACTGTAAAAATCCTACAGACCTGTCTGAATAGCCTGTGTTGGCAGAAAATACCTCAGAGCAATGGAGAGGAGCTTAGTGTTTCCTTTATTTGATGCATCAGATGATACACTGTAAAACATGTAGGGCTTCTTTAATTCATTTGGCATAAGCTCTATGCTGTATGGAGCAAGTACATTTTCAGTTATGGCCACAGCTTGTGTGTCCACATAATGTTTTTGTTGATTCATCTGAATCATGAAACATACTGCAAATCAGCTTGTGCAGTCTAGAGCTCTATAAAAATGGTGATGTTGGTTTGTGTGATAAACCATGGTTATCTCCACTGCCCTACATTCCTTTATCTGATCTATATCATTTGTTTTCACAGCAAATGGAGTCATCAGCATCTGTCTGGTATCAGAAACACCATTCGCTTTGTGTCCATCTGACTTTAAATGCTTTTTTATATCATTTTCACCTCCATGTCCAATTCCAGTATCTTTTCAACATAAAGCACAAAAATCTGTAGTTGAATCTTTTGGATTTTTCTGAATTCATGTGTATGACCTATCTCACACCTCTCTGAATTTACACAGGCGCTTACCTTTTTTCTTTGGTGGAGTTGTAGAGGTCGAGGGTCCTTCCTTCTGAGTCTGTATCACTCTGTCAGTGCCTCTTCCACTTTTGGAGTTGGCCATTTCACAAAAGAAAAAAGAAAACACTGACTGGTTTGAAATTTAAATAATGACACTGCTATGTATGAATTATATTTTGTTTTCCATCTGCATCTCCAAAGATTAGTTTCATCCATTTGGGAACACGTGAAAAGTGTAACAAGTCACATGATACTGAGACAATAATTTATGTCTTAGATTGGCTACACAATGTGTCAGTCATTTGGGGGCTGGGTAAGCACCGTGAATATGGTAATGGGAGGGCTTTACACTGCACTGTTATTGCTATGGTTTGACCATTGCTAAGCAGTACATTTGAATTGTGTTAAGGGGAATCCAGGACAAATGCTGTCCTGGGGTCATTCAGCCCAGGGCCAGGACTTGAAATCTACATTTTGCAACTGTCCCACGCAGTTAGGGACAAGTGGTCACTCGAAGGAGACCTCCCACTGGGGAGTCTATGCCCACTGCCCTAGGCTACTTTCTACTGTTGCCCCTTCAGTTTGGGACCTGGCCCCTATAAGCTGTGGTGGCTTGTCTCTAGTAGTGCCCCCTCATGGACCTTTAGCAGCATTCTGCTGCAGTCCTGGGTTCCTCTGGGTGGGGCAGTGTTTCGGTCACCCAGTTACCTCTTAGGCTGGGTGCTCCTAAGTCATGATAGATTTGAACTTGGATATAGTTCCTGATTTTGATTATATTTTTTGTGTATTGTATTACGGAAGATCGCCTCATCCAGGGGGCAGAAAAGAACTGCCCAAATTTTGGTTACCCACCCATCCCCCAACCGTGTGTGAAATTAACAAAGATGTCAGAAATAGCCCCAAATCCCGATTCAGACCACGGAGTGAACAGTTAAGTTTAAAGTGTTCCTATGCAGGCAGCAGGTTACCAGCCAGTCCCCCTGCTCCCTACTACAAGCTAGAGGGGAGCCCCTGCAGCCCTTGCTGAGTGGGAGGGTTGGGGGAATGCAAAGCCTAGCCTTATTGGGCAGCCTGGCTGGAGGAGGAGAGGGAGAGAAACAACAAACAAATGTGACAGCGGTTTTTCCTTTCCAAGCTTTTATTAGCTTTGAGTTTGAACTCTTTGTTATGCAGCCAAAAGAGGTGAAAGTAAGCCAGTACTGAATTCTCCACTTATTTGCCAGTACGCTGCTGCACCTTTTTTACCGGTACTCCGTACCAGGCCTGTCATAACATATTCCCAGATTTAGACCTTAGCGTCCAAAATATGGGGGTTAGCATGAAAACCTCCAAGCTTAGTTACCAGCTTGGACCTGGTAAAGCTGCCACCACCCAAAAAATTAGTGTTTTGAGGCACTCTGGTCCCCCCCAAAAACCTTCCCTGGGGACCCCAAGACCCAAATTCCTTGAGTCTCACAACAAAGGGGAATAAACCATTTCCCTTCCCTTCTCCCTTCCAGGTGTTCCCTCCCTGGGTTCCTGGAGAGATACACAGAAGCAAGCTCCGTGAATCTAAACAGAGGGACTCCACCCTCTCTGTTTCCAGTCCTGGAAACACAAAGAGAGAGATCCAATCTCTCCCCCACCCCCTTCCTTCACCCAGAGGGAATGCAAAGTCAGGCTAGTAAATCTATCACACACAGATTTCCCCCTGACTTCTTCCTCCCACCAATTCCCTGGTGAGCACAGACTCAGTTCCCTGGAGTTCCCCACTAAAGAAACTCCAACAGGTCTTAAAAAGAAAGCTTTATATAAAAAGAGAGAAAAAATACATAAAAATGGTCTCTCTGTATTAAGGTGACAAATACAGGGTCAATTACTTAAAAGAATATTGAATAAACAGCCTTATTCAAAAAGAATACAATTCAAAACATTCCAGCAACTACACACATGTAAATACAAAAGAAAACACTATAAACCTTACTGCCTTACTATATTTGTACTTACAACTTGGAAACAGAAGATTAGAAAGCAAGAGACAGAAATCCCCTCATAGCCGAGAGAGAGACAGGCACAAGACCAGAACAAAGGACTCGCACACAAACTTCCCTCCACCCAGATTTGAAAAAGTCTGGTTTCCTGATTGGTCCTCTGGTCAGGTGTTTCAAGTTACTCCTTTCCAGGTGAAAGAGACATTAACCCTTAGCTATCTGTTTATGACACGCCCCCCAAATTGCAGACAGTGGGGAAGCTCACTGGCAGCGATTTCCTCCTAGAACTTTAAAATAAACAGATTAATACAACACATGCACCTTTACATATACCACTAAGTATATAACAGACTTCTACATTTTAAGAACACTTTTTAACTACTGGATTCTGGGAAACTCTCACGGGAGAGTGCATCAGCTACTTTGTTAGAAGCTCCTGAGATGTGCTGAATTTCAAAATCAAAATCTTGGAGAGCTAAACTCCAACGAAGAAGTTTCTTGTTGTTCCCCTTGGCAGTATGAAGCCACTTTAGTGCAGCATGGTCAGTTTGTAGCTGGAACCGCCGTCCCCAAACATATGGGCGTAGCTTTTCCAGGGCATACACAATGGCGTAGCATTCCTTTTCACTGACTGACCAGTGACTTTCCCTCTCAGACAGTTTCTTGCTGAGAAACACGACAGGATGGAAGTTGTGATCCGTTGCTTCCTGCATGAGAACTGCTCCTATACCACGCTCAGATGCATCCGTGGTTACTAGGAATGGCTTGTCAAAGTCCGGGGCTCTGAGCACAGGGTCAGACATGAGCGTTGCCTTAAGTTGGGTAAAAGCCTTTTGACACTCATCAGTCCACTTAACTGCATTTGGCTGGGTCTTTTTGGTCAGGTCGGTCAGTGGGGCAGCGATTTGTCTGTAGTGTGGTACAAATCGCCTGTAGTACCCGGCCAAGCCTAAGAAGGATTGGACCTGTTTCTTTGACTTTGGGACAGGCCACTTTTGGATAGCATCCACCTTGGCCTGTAGGGGGTTTATGGTTCCTCGATCCACCTGGTGCCCCAGGTAAGTCACTCTGTTTTGGCCTATTTGACACTTTTTGGCCTTAACAGTTAATCCAGCCTGTCTGATGCGCTCAAAGACCTTTTCCAGGTGTAGTAGGTGTTCGGGCCAGGAGTCTGAAAAAATGGCCACATCATCGAGGTAGGCAACTGCATATTCTCCCAGTCCTGCTAGTAGACCATCTACCAGCCTCTGGAAGGTGGCGGGTGCATTTCGCAACCCGAAAGGAAGGACATTAAATTCATACACCCCCGCATGGGTGACGAATGCTGACCTTTCCTTGGCAGGTTCATCTAGCGGTACTTGCCAGTACCCCTTGGTTAAGTCTATTGTAGAGATGAACTGGGCACGTCTCAACTTTTCCAATAGCTCATCGGTGCGTGGCATTGGATAGTTGTCCGGACGAGTTACCGCATTTAGCTTACGGTAGTCCACGCAAAAGCATTTCCCCATCTGGTTTGGGTACCAGAACCACTGGAGATGCCCATGCACTGGTAGATGTGCGGATTATACCCATCTGTAGCATGTTCTGGATCTCCCGTTCTATAGCAGCTTGGGCATGAGGAGACACTCGTTAGGGTGGGGTTCTAATGGGATGAGCATTACCTGTGTCAATGGAGTGGTATGCCCATTCAGTCCGTCCTGGGGTGGCTGAGAACAATGGGGCGAAGCTAGTGCACAGCTCCTTGATTTGTCACTGCTGCAGACATTCCAGGGTGGTTGAGAGGTTCACCTCTTCCACACCACTGTCTTTTTTCCCTTCATAGTAGACACCGTCAGGCCACTCAGCATCATCTCCCTGGACTGTAAACTGACAAACCTGTAAGTCTCTGGAATAGAAAGGCTTGAGAGAATTAACATGGTACACTCTGGGCTTTAGTGAGGAATTGGGAAATGCTATGAGGTAGTTCCCAGTTCCCAGGCGCTCTTGGACCGTGAATGGCCCTTCCCATGATGCTTCCATCTTATGGGCCTGTTGTGCCTTCAAGACCATAACCTGGTCTCCTACTTTGAAGGAACGTTCTCTGGTATGTCTGTAATACCAGGCCGTTTGCTCTTCCTGAGCATCCTTTAGGTTTTCTTTAGCAAGGGCTAAATAGTGTCGGAGGGTGCTTTGTAGGTTGCTTACAAAGTCCAGAATGTTAGTTCCTGGAGAAGGCGTAAACCCCTCCCATTGCTGCTTCACCAACTGTAATGGCCCCTTAACCTCGTGACCATACACAAGTTCAAACGGTGAAAACCCTAAACTGGGATGTGGTACAGCCCTGTAGGCAAACAGCAACTGCTGCAACACTAGGTCCCAATTATTTGAGTGTTCGTTGACAAATTTACATATCATGGCCCCCAAAGTTCCATTAAACCTTTCGACCAGGCCATTGGTTTGATGGTGGTACGGGGTGGCAACCAAGTGGTTCACCCCATGAGTTTCCCACAGTTTTTGCATGGTCCCTGCCAGGAAGTTAGATCCTGAATCTGTAAGGATGTCGGAGGGCCAACCTACCCTGGCAAAAATGTCTGTTAGGGCCAGGCACACAGTGTTAGCCCTGGTGTTGCCTAGAGCTACTGCTTCCGGCCATCGGGTAGCAAAGTCCACGAAAGTCAGTACGTACTGCTTTCCTCTGGGTGTCTTTTTTGGGAAAGGACCCAGAATATCCACAGCTACTCGCTGAAATGGGACCTCAATTATGGGGAGTGGCTGGAGAGGGGCCTTGACCTGATCTTGGGGTTCTCCCACTCTTTGGCATACCTCACAAGACCGGACATACTTGGCAACGTCCTTGCCCATCCCCTCCCAGTGGAAGGACTTCCCCAACCAGTCCTTGGTTCTGTTCACCCCAGCATGGCCACTGGGATGATCATGGGCTAAGCTTAAGAGCTTCCCCCGGTACTTAGTTGGAACCACCAACTGTTTTTGCAGCTGCCATTCTTCCCGGTGTCCACCACAAAGAATCTCCTTGTATAAAAGTCCTTGGTCTATAACAAACCAGGATCGATTAGAAGAGCTGAGAGGCGGTGGGGAGCTCCGTGCCGCCGCCCAAGCTTTCTGAAGACTGTCATCTGCTTCCTGCTCAGTCTGGAACTGTTCCCTTGAGGCTGGGGTCACTAGTTCTTCCTCAGACTGTGGACTTGGGCTTGGTCCCTCTGGAAGCGATGTAGGTGATGGGGTTGTTTCCGTTGCTGGTGAACCGCTCTCCGCTGGTGCACCTGAGGGTATTTCAGGCTCTGGCTGAGCCTTTTGGGTATGGCTGTCTGTTGCTTCTGCCGGTTCTGGCTCGCTGGTGCCTTCTGGCGTTGAGTTTGAAGATGTGGTAGCAATTGCTGGTGCTGGTTGCTGTTCCAGTTCCGGGCCTGGGACTGGAGGTGCTGTGGCCATTTCAGTGGTTGGCATGGTATCCGGGTCCACTACCTCTGTCTGGGTCTCTGGTAACACAGACGGGGCATCTGTGGACGGCTCAGGAACAGGAATGGGTCTGGAAGCTTGCTTGGTTTGGCTACGTGTAACCATTCCCACTCGCTTGGCCCGCTTCACCTGGTTGGCCAAGTCTTCCCCCAGTAGCATGGGGATGGGATAATTGTCATAGACGGCAAAAGTCCACATTCCTCACCAGCCTTTGTACTGGACAGGCAGTTCAGCTGTAGGCAAGCCTACAGCTTGTGACATGAAGGGGTAAATTGTCACTTGGGCCTTTGGGTTGATGAATTTGGGGTCTACAAAGGATTGGTGGATAGCTGACACTTGTGCCCCTGTGTCTCTCCACGCAGTAACCTTCTTTCCGCCCACTCTCAAATTTTCCCTTTGCTCCAAGGGTATTTGAGAGGCATCTGGGCCTGGGGATCTTTGGTGTGATGGTGGTCTAATGAACAGCACTCGGTTGGCGGTCTTTGGGCAGTTGGCCTTGATATGTCCCAGTTCATTACACTTAAAGCATCTTCCATCTGACAGCTCACTGGGTCGAGGTGAGTTACTGGAGACTGGTGAGGTGGAAGAATAGGGCATCTGTGTGGCTTTACTTGGGTTGTATGTGGGGTCTTTGGCTGTCCTCGGTTGTAGGGTTTATGGTCGGTGTGCCCCCTGGGGTATTCGTTCCCCTTGACAGTAGCTTTCTTGCTTTCTGCCACTTCCATCCACCTGGCTCCAATCTCCCCCGCCTCAGTGAGATTTTTGGGTTTTCCATCTTGTATGTACCGTGTTATGTCCTCAGGAACACCGTCCAAGAACTGCTCCATTTGTATGAGGAGGTGCAGTTCTTCCAAGGATTTAACATTGTGTCCTGATAGCCAGGCCTCATAATTTTTCCCAATGTAGTAGGCGTGTTTGGGAAATGACACATCTGGTTTCCACTTTTGGGTTCTGGAACGCCGATGGGCATGATCCGGGGTTATCCCCATTCTGTATCTGGCCTTGGTTTGAAAAAGTTTATAGTCGTTCATTTGCTCCTTAGGCATTTCAGCTGCCACCTCTGCTAAAGGTCCACTGAGCTGTGGCCTCAATTCTACCATGTACTGGCCTTCAGGGATGCTGTACCCAAGACAGGCTCTTTCAAAATTTTCCAGGAAGGCCTCGGTGTCATCACCTGCCTTGTAGGTGGGAAATTTTCTGTGATGTGGGACCATAATTGGCGAAGGGTTGTTAAGATTGGCTGGAGCCTGTTGCTTAGCCTTTTCTAATTCCAGTTCATGTTTTCTCTGTTTTTTCCCTCTCAACTTTCTTTTTGTTGTTTTTCCATGTCTCGGCGGTGGGCCGCCTCTTCTTCTTCTTCTTGTTTCCTTCGGTGGGCCACGTTTTCTTTTGTGGGCTGCCTCTTTGGCTGCTTGTTCTCTTTTGTAGGCTGCCAGTTTGATGCTTTCTTCCTTTTCTTTCAGCTCCACCTCTTTTTGCCTTTTTTCCAGTTGTCACCTGTGTTCAGCTTCTTTGATTTGTTCTTCTGCCTCCCTTTTTTCCTTGGAAGTCATGGTTCCTGTTTTCTTGTGTTGGGGTGCCCTCTGTGTTGTCTGAACTGCAGGCTCTCTGCCTCCTGGGGTCTGCCTAGCAACTGTGCCTTTTTTCCCTTTCTTCCTCTAGCTAATCTTTTAAATGTAAAGTAAACCAGAAAAAACACTTTATTTGCATGTGTATTGTGCTGGTAATGACTCTCAATGGGAGTGCTATTGTCACAAGACCCTTAATAGCTCCTTAATGGTTCCTTGCTTAATATGCAAGCCAGAAACTGCAAGAGAGAGCAGAGAAAAAAAATTCTCTCTGGTTCCCTTTAAAACCAAGCTGTTTCTCTCTGCTTAAAAGCCCCTAGCAGAGAAAAGAAAAATATAATATTCCTACTGGCTTCTGGATTCTATCTTTCCCACAAACGCTGCCACTCATGTCATAACATATTCCTAGATTTGGACCTTAGCGTCCAAAATATGGGAGTTAGCATGAAAACCTCCAAGCTTAGTAACCAGCTTGGACCTGGTAAAGCTGCCACCACCCAAAAAATTAGAGTGTTTTGGGGCACTCTGGTCCCCCCAAAAACCTTCCCTGGGGACCCCAAGACCCAAATTCCTTGAGTCTCACAACAAAGGGGAATAAACCATTTCCCTTCCCTTCCCCCCTCCGGGTGTTCCCTCCCTGGGTTCCTGGAGAGATACACAGAAGCAAGCTCCCTGAATCTAAACAGAGGGATTCCACCCTCCCTGTTTCCAGTCCTGGAAACACAAGGAGAGAGAGCCAATCTCTCCCCCACCACCCTCCTTCACCCAGAGGGAATGCAAAGTCAGTCTAGCAAATCTAACACACACAGATTTCCCCCTGACTTCTTCCTCCCACCAATTCCCTGGTGAGCACAGACTCAGTTCCCTGGAGTTCCCCACTAAAGAAACTCCAACAGGTCTTAAAAAGGAGCTTTATATAAAAAGAGAGAAAAAATACATAAAAATGGTCTCTGTATTAAGGTGACAAATACAGGGTCAATTACTTAAAAGAATATTGAATAAACAGCCTTATTCAAAAAATACAATTCAAAACATTCCAGCAACTACACACATGTAAATACAAAAGAAAACACTATAAACCTTACTACCTTACTATATTTGTACTTACAACTTGGAAACAGAAGATTAGAAAGCAAGAGACAGAAATCCTCTCATAGCCGAGAGAGAGACAGGCACAAGACCAGAACAAAGGACTCACACAAACTTCCCTCCACCCAGATTTGAAAAAGTCTTGTTTCCTGATTGGTCCTCTGGTCAGGTGTTTCAGGTTACTCCTTTCCAGGTGAAAGAGACATTAACCCTTAGCTATCTGTTTATGACAGGGCCATATCGGCTTACTTTCACCTCTGCTAAACACATTTCATGTTAACACAGCACCATGGTTAATAATTGTTTAATGGATAGAAAATCTTTACCATTTACTACTGCTGCTGGTTGATGCCTAGTCTGACACAGTGTGTGGTTTCTACGCATAGTTAATGTAGTAAGAGGAGACCCTAAGATCTAAACTTTGGTATCAGAGGCCTGGTATGAGGCCTGAGACCTGAACTAAAATAATGGCCAAGACTTTGCTAACATAAAGCAAAGTGAAGCTGTGAGCCAGAGGCAGGCCCTGCTCACAGAAGCTGGCAAGGAAAGGGCTGATGCTGCAAGAAGATACGTACCTAAAAGGTACTGAACACTAGAGATCAGAACATTCACATACTTGCACGTTCCACACAGATAACAAGGAACAGACTGACCCATACCAATGACAGGGGCAAAAGGGTAATATGAAGGATAGAGTTGTTTTGATCGAACCAACATGTACAAGGTGAGAGGCGGCACCTTACTACATAGAGGGGTTGTACCTTGCTATGTAGAAGGGTTGTACCTCAATACGTCAGGAGTGATGTGTAACTTGTTTGTACCTGTGTATAAGAATGCATCCTTGGGATGATGTCTTTGTCCGGGCGGGGGAGCAGTGGAAAGTCCCGCCACTGACTGAGCCGAGTCCATTGACCGTGGGTACATATTCATAGTATGCCCTGAGTTAGGCTAAGAAACCTACAGGGAACTATTATTATACCCAATAAGGCGGCAAACCTGGCCGATGTGCCTTCGTACCTTACTAGACTCTCTCTGGTCATTGGGTTCTCTTCGGGTCTGCTGTGTCAGCTATCTGTGCAGAGCTGTGGCAGCACAAGAGGGAACACACGCACGCAGCCGAGTGATACCAACAAGGAGAGAGCAGAGCACCACACCAGTAGCATCTGAGAACACATCTGACAACAGTTATTTTACAGAACAGCCAAGTGTCATTGCAACTGGCAAATCAGACCCTATCTCATTCTATAACCTTGCGACATCAGACGTTCCACAGTGACTTCTCCCATGTGTTGAGGGCACCACTCTCTGTGCCTGACTTCTTGCTTTACTTGAGCAATTCTGCCTATCTGTAGCAAATGCCAAGTGTATACATAGCATCAAAAAGATGCTGTACACAAGCATTGTCATCTACTTGGCTTTTTTTTTTTTTTTTTTTTTTTTCTTTGAGGTCAGTCTCTACCTCTTCACCGGAGCACTTGGAGTCTAGTCTCTCTGCTAACATTACAGTCAGTTCACACTGCTGCATCCAATTCCTAGTTAACCATCTATAAACACAAGTTCTAACAGCTCTACACACCCAAAAGCCCAACAGTCCCATGTGTGCAACGCTCTCACCCATTTTTTGGAAAGCTCTATTCCCACAGCTGTTTCTGAGGCCTTTGCTGGCCACTAATAGGTAGTGAGAAACAAATTTCCACAACTGGAAAACAATATTTTAATTTAATAATGAATAGAATCAGCAAAGTTATAAAATTCTTAAAAAACAGATGAGAAATAATTATGGAAATGCTGACAGAAACAGAACTACTGTACAGCAGCATTGCCAGGCACTGTGAAATATCCATTATACATTTTACTTATAATATTCTAAGCAAAAATTACTGACCACTTATTGTACATTAGATCATTTTTTTCTTTCCTTATCTTATTGATCCTTTGAATAGCATACAGTAGGCAATTTATTAGTAACTGATCAGATCTCCTGGTATATCTCCAGACATGCTCCATCAAAAGCTATGATTACTTTTCTCTATTTTTTAATACAATTCTTTTCTGAATCGCTTTGGCCTTCTGAACTGTATGTGCCTCTCCACTGAGTTTAGGTATCCAAAATTGTGTACATTATGGGAGAATTAGACTGGAATATTCTGATCAATCACTTAAGCTTAATTGTCTGGGGAAAAATCTTATTGCAGCTGCATTATATTTGATTTGCTTTTATTTTAGATGCATTCAGAATAATCACTTCCTTGGCCTACTGCCCATTGTATTGGTGGAAAAGATAATAGCATAAAAGAGAGAATGAGAAATGAACAAGATGATAAAAATATTAACTTATAACTAGCGGGGGTCAGGGCCACCCAGAGGATTCAGGGGGCCTGGGGCAAAGCAATTTTGGGGGCCCCTTCCATAAAAAAATTACAATACTATATTCTCATGGGTGCCCCTGCGGGGCCCGGCGCAAAGTGCCCCACTTGCTCCCCCGCCACGGGTGGCCCTAGGAAAAATAAACCTTCTGCATCTCGGCACAAATCCAGTTTTGAGAACTTCTTTACAAGGTATCACTGGTTCTCAGCATCAGCTAGCGCTAAAAGGCACTAAAGCTCATTAAAAGGGTTGGACAAATATGTGCCATCAAAACTTTTTCTGGATTGAAAACTCAAGGTTTTTAAAAAGCAGAAAAAACCACAGACAACGTCTGCTTTCCTTCAAAATTTGTTGTGGCTTTTTTAATTGAAAAGCTGAAATTAGTCTGCCATAACCTGAATATGGTTTGGGGTTTCAGAAGTGTGTGGCCAAATATCTGCTGCTTGCTGTATTTGATTGTCAAAAGAAACAATAAAAAAATTCTGCTTAAAAAAAAATCCAAAACTTTTTGAACCACCTCAGCTTGTGACCAAATGCCTGAGCCCATCCAGTCAGAGATTTTTCCAGGTTTCTGATATTCTGCTGACTTCCTTGACTCATATCTTCCTCCATAACTTTGGGTTCATTTAGGTTAGAATATAAGAACAGCCATACTGGGTCAAACCAAAGGCCCATCCTGCCCAGTATCCTATCTACCGACAATGGCCAATGCCAAGTGCCCCAGAGGGAGTAAACCTAACAGGTAATGATCAAGTGATCTCTCTCCTGCCATCTATCTCCACCCTCTGACAAACAGAGGCTAGGGACACCATTCCTTACCCATCCTAGCTAATTGTCATTAATGGACTTAACCTCCATAAATGTATCTGTTTCCTAGAGACTGGCTCCATGGGGTCCCTCACAAACTGGAGACAGTTACTGTGGGTTTGTCTTTAATATAGCTTATGTACATACTCCACGAACTGAGCATTTGAGCTTGTTTCAAATCTGGGATGAGCCTATGTTGTGAAAACTGAAATGCTCAGAATAGCACATGAAGGTGAATGGACATAGGGTGTTAAAATTAAATTACCCCAGGGATTCTCAAACTGGGGGTCGGGACCCCTTGGGGGGTCACAGGGTTATTACTGGGGGTCATGAGCTGTCAGCCTCCACCTCAAACCTTGCTTTGCCTCCAGCATTTATAATAGTGTTAAATATATAAAAAAGTGTTTTTAATTTTTAAGGGGGGGGTCACGCTCAGAGGTTTGCTATGTGAAAGGGGTCACCAGTACAAAAGTTTGAGAACCACTGAATTAACCCCTCTGGAGCCTCAGGAAATGTAGGGAGGGGGTCTCCCTTGGTAGGGTTGGGAAGGAGGTAGGCGGTGTAGGATATTGCTCTTCTCATGTGATCCCTCCCCCAGTGGCTAATTTTAAATGAAGCTACCCTCCCCTGACATGAATCTCCCTATGGCACTGAAATTAAATATAGACTATAATTTGGCATTTGAGAAGTGAAAGGGATGGTAGCCCTAATGGAAAAACTAACAGCTTGGCTCTTCTGCAAGCCTCAAACTGCTGAATGAGCTTTAGGGTAGGGAAGGCTGTGACTCCCAAACAGCCTGGCCCTGCCCCCTATCCGACCCCCACCCAATTCCTGCCCCCTGACTGCCCACCCCCCTCAGAATCCCCAACCCATCCTGCTCCTTGTCCCCTCACCATCCCCCAGAGACCCTCCACTACCACCCCAGGACCCCACCTCTGCTTCCTGTCCCCTGACTGCCCCAACCCCTATCACCCCCTTGCTGAGTCCTGACAGACCCCTGGAATGCTCACGATCCAACCCTCCCGTTCCCTGTCCCCTGACTGCCCTCCCCAACTTCTGCCCTCTCCCTGTCCCCGGGACTCGCTGCCCCTTAGCCAATGCCCCCCCAGCCCTGGCCCCTTACCCCCGGCTCCCCTCTCACCTGGAGCCTCAGTGCATCCAGGAGCTCCACTCGACAGAGGCAGCGTGTCCCCGGTGGGGCCCGAACCCCACCCTGCTCAGAACCACGTGGTCAGGGGGCGTGGGCGAGGCTGGGAGGTCCATGCTGAGCTCAGGTCCCTCCCCTCAGCCTGGAGCTCGCAGCCCCTCCCCCTGACCACGGGGCTTGGAGGCCCCGCAGGAGACCCGCTGCAGCTGTTCAGGATGCTGCTGGATGGGCTGAGGCTCCCCACCCGGCCCCGTCTCCTCCCGGAGCCTCAGCCATGCTCGTGGAGGCCCCTGTGGAGCCCGGAGTCTGGAGCAAATTGCCCCACTTGCCCCCCCGTGGGCGGCCCTGGCAGGGGTAGGGGCATTTTTAGGCTGCTGTTGAGAGTTTGGGTGTCCTGTGAGCTGTTGGGTTTCTTCTGGCACTCCTGATATAAGCGAAGTGCCCCCAATTCTCATTGAACTCAATGGAAATTGAAGGCACTCTACATATTGCAGTAGGTGCATAGCACCTTGCAGGAACAGTCTGTTTGCATGCATGACAGGAAGGATATTCTTGCAATTAAGACAGTAGACAGAGACTTGCAATCTTGCATTTAAGCCACGATCCAGCAAAACACTGAAATATGTGCATGGGGCCGGAATTTGGAGATTTCACAGCTGTACAACATACCACCACCTCTTTTGAGCTGCCATCTTACACTGCAGACTCTCCCCTCTAATTAAAACAAAAAAGTGTCTAGCCCCTAAGGTTCTGGAGATCAAGGTAAACTATAACCAAAACAGACATCTTAGCACCACATACAAGTCAATGCAGTCCTAGACAACAGCTCAACTGTTACTTCACAGCATGACTGCTCTCACTTGAGCTCCGTTAACTCTGCAGTGAAGACATACACTGCATCTGCAGGTACCCTGAAAGAATAGCTTTAGGCAGGGCAGGCGCTTCCATTTAGGTGATCTAGGCGGTCGCCTAGGGCACTAGGATTTGAGGGGGTGGCATTTTGCCACCCTCGGCGGCAATTCTGCAGCAGGGGGTCCTTCCACGCTCCGGGTCTTCGGCAGCAATTCTGCAGTGGGTCCTTCACTCGCTCTGGGACCAGCTGCCAAAGTGCCCCGAAGCCTGGGAGCTGCGGAAGGACCCCCCCACCGCAGAATTGCCGCCAACGACCAGGAGCGCAGAAGGACCCCCGCCTAGGGAGCCAAAAATCCTGGCGCCGCTCCTGGCTTTAGGGCATGTGAACTGCCCCATTTATCTAAGTAAGTTAAGTCCAATATGCAATTGTAATAGTTAACAGTATTGATACTTAACTTATTTCACTACTGATTAAAGCATGGAAGAAAGGAGAGGGAAAATTATCTGCATAATCTACTGGGAGTGACTGCTCCTTATGGCACCATGAATAGTGCTTGGCAGACAGACCACATGCTTTTTTCCCTATTCAAGGAGCCACAGCCAAGGAGAGCAGCTGATTCCCACTAAGCGGAAGCCAAACTCGGACAGTTCAGAAAAGCCCATTGGTGTATTAGAGCATAACTGGGTAAAGTTATGGCCATTGTAAGCTAGTGGTCAGATACACCAGTCAAGGAACTAAAGCAAAGTCCAGATTCTGCTGCAGTTCTTAAAACAAATTCCAAAATAGAATCAAAATAACACAAAAGACTTGCTAAGCAAGGAGCAGCTTTTCCAGATTTCAGCAAGCAGGATCAGACACATTCTTCCCCTTATGTAATAGTTCCTGGATATCACTTATGCTTCCTGCCAGGACTCCATGTATAGATTTCCCTCAGGGTCTTACCTCCATCCTCATTTTCCCATGACTGAGCCAGTTACATTCCTTTATATATGTAAGTGGGGGAATGGTCCCACTATTGTGGGGAACTTCCCTGGCTTATACACTGTCATGGTATAATTCCCCAATCTGAACCTTAGAGTCCAAAAGATGGGGTACCAGCATGAATTCCTCTAAGCTTAATTACCAGCTTAGATCTGATAGGCTGCCACCACCCAAAAATATAGTGTTTTGGGGCACTCTGGTCCCCCAAAAAACCTTCCCTGGGGACCTCAAGACCCAAATTCCTTGAGTCTCACAACAAAGGGAAATAAACCATTTCCCCTCCCCCTCCTTTCTTCCTCCCAGATCTTTCCCGCCCTGGGTACACTAGGAGATCACCGTGATTCAAACTCCTTGAACCACAACACAGAGAAATCAGGTTTTTTTTTCTCCCCCTCCCAGGCTTTCCCTCCCTGGGCTATCTGGGAGAGAGAGCTCCGTGAATCTAAAACACAGAGAAAATTCACCTTTCCTCCCCTACTCCTCCTTCCCTTCTCCCACCAATTCCCTGCTGAGTACAGACTCAGTTTCTTTGAGCCTTAACAAGGGGAAAAAAATTAATCAGGTCTTTTAAAAAGAAAAGCTTTTTAATAAAAGAGAGGAAAAAAATAAGAAATCTCTGTAAAATCAAGATGGAATATTACAGGGTCTTTCAGTTTATAAATACTAGAAAGAAGTCTCCCTCCAGCACAAATACCAATCAAAATCCGTCCAGCAAAATACACATTTGCAAATACAGAAAACAAACAAAAGACTATAACCGCCTTTCTACTTAATACTCACTATTCTGAATATATAAGAGACTGTAGCAGGGAGATTGGCAAGAAATCTGGTTGCACATCTAGTCCCTTCCACGACCCAGAGAGAACAAAGCAAAACCTAAAAAACACAAACAAAGGCTTCCCTCCACCGAGATTTGAAAGTATCTTGTTTCCTGATTGGTCCTCTGGTCAGGTGTTTCAGGTTCACTGTTTGTTAACCCTTTACAGGTAAAAGAGACATTAACCCTTAACTATCTGTTTATGACATACACTACCTGGTGAAGTGGGCTAGCAAAAGGATCTGAGTCCTCGCTCCAACTTCCTTTACCCAGAGGCCTGCTTGACCTTGACGGCTCCCCTTCCACTCTCCTGTGTGGCAGAGTCCTTGTAACCCCAACAAGGCTGGGCTCAGGATTCCTGGGGGGCTTGACCCCCCCAACCTTGTCGTGGTCACTTAGGGCACGGGCTAGGGTGTCCCCATTCTGGGGTGCTCTCTCTGCACTGGGTGCTTCTCTGACCCACTGATCATTACATACAGTTCAAAGCAAATATAATTTATTAAACAGCAACAAATTTAAAAAAATGGGAAAGGTTAAAGGAAAACACGTCACCCCTCGCTGTGGCACGAGGACATCACAACCAGCTGTCTCTGGAATGTAAGGGCAGGTCAGTCTGTTCCTCACAAGTCCCAGGCCCCTTCTCAGGCCCTGACTGTGCTGCAGGGATGCTGCAGGTCAGACAGTTGCTCTGGCAGTGGCCACATGCTCTCAGGCTTTAGGTGGCAGGACCCTTCTTCCCAGCGTCGCCCTGCCCCGTCGGGGTTATGATCTGCCTGTAAGTCCTCTTGGCTGGGAGTGTCTCCCTGAGCTGGGCCCTCTGCCCAGGGTCCCCCTCACTATCCCCAGCCGCTCACCACACTCGGCTCTGGACTGCTCCAGCTCCAGCTCCACCACTCTGCCTCAGCCCCAGCTCCAGCTCCAGCTCCACTCTGCCTCAGCACAGCTGCTGCTGCTGCTCTGCCTCCAGCTCCCTGGGCTGCTTCTCTGGCCCCTCTGGCTCTGGTTGCTACAGCTCTCCTCCCAGGACAGGTCTGCTCTGTGGGCTGCTTCTGTGACTCTGCTCCCAGCACTACCTGCTTCCTGGGCTGCTTTTCTGGCCCCTTTGGCTGGCACGGCTCTGCTCCCCAGCTCAGCTTGCACCCCTGCTTTCTCCTTAGCTCTGCCCCACTCTGTCTGACCCAGGCAATTCCAGCTCACATGGAGGACGGGACTCCCCTGGCCTCCTAACTCCCGGATTAGCCTTCCCGCCCTGTCAATCAGGCTGACCTGGAACATTGGCCTCTCCTCATTGTTCTTGGGGACTGTCAGTCTCAGGTTCCTGATTCCCATTGACTCTTCCCCTTTCTTTTGGTACTGGGAGCTAGCCAACCAAAACACCCCCAGTTTTAGTAAGGGGACAACAGTCCCCTTACATATAGTCCCCAGCAGGCAGTCACATGATGTTTCATCAGCTGACCACTTTGTTCCCTATCTGGAGATTACAACATCCAGCAACTCCTGGTTCTAAAGGGACTATGTCCCCATAACAGATGTGTTAGCCACATCTGCACCTAACTACTCTGTGACAATCATCTGTTATGTTCCTCAGAGCTCTGACCGTGAATGTCTCATCATGATGTTAGCCTTCACATCAGTCACAGCTCAAACTATATTTGCTTGGAAAGTACAAAGATCAGCTCTAGCCATAACTTCCTCAGCTTTCAGCAGGTTGGATTCAAGGGTATGTGTACAGTACAGCTGCTGCACAGCTACATTGGCAGAAGGGGTTTTTCCATCACTGTAGTTAATCCACCTCTCCTGGAGGCATTAGCTAACCTAATTATGGCTCACAGTGCACAAAATGTTTCACATAGGTAGGTCAATCTAATTTTTAAATGCCCACCAGCCCCAAGATTTTCATTTGGGTCCTGTCTGTAATATAATAGGCCAGATCCTGCAACTTCTACTCACACTGAGTAGCATTTATTCATTGGAATAATTTCATTGCTCCTGTAAGTTAACTCATGCAAGTAACTGCTGTTCAGTTTAAACCATTATTTCATTTCTTTTAATATTTTTAAACATCTAATTTTCTCCTTTTATTTTTAATTGAAATATATAATGTAACAGCAAAGCAGACCCATGTATGAAAACAATGACTCAGAGAACAAACATTTACCAAAGCTGATCTTCGCTTCTGCCTGCCCTGGAATTTAAACGCTGGAAAGGACAATCTAAGCTGACCTTGCATAGACAGATCCAGGTTGATCAGAAGAGTAAATGATCAAAATGTAACGCAGTGTTGACTGGTATTAACTGCTGTTTGTTCCTGCAGCACGTTGTGTCACAAAATGAAATATTCTTCATCATCATGAGGACAAAATGAACACCAGTAAATGTATGAATACTGCATCTTATAAGAGCTAAAATACTGCCTCTGTCAGTTATATTAATTGCAGTACTGCATAAATCCAAAGGGACCAGCAGGAAATATGCCAGAACTATATTACCTACAGCTGGAGACAGTTTCTAAGATACTCTGTTCTATTTTGGAGAAGAACTTTGCTTACACTCTACAGGGATTAAATAGTTAAGAGGAAAAGAGGTCAAAATGAAGTGGCAACAACATATGTCCTCATTGAGTACCAATTCTGAGGAGGATAGATCTGCAGTGCTCAACCAGGCAGAAGTGAAAAGAAAAAGAACAGCAGTTACGAGCATTGTTATTCAAATCAGTAAGTTGGGAGTTCCTATCACTTTGAAAGGGTCACTCCTGAACAGGTTTTATACACCAGTTCAGGCATCAGGCAGCCTTAGTGGTTACTGTCCAAAATAGGGGTGGCCCACCTGAGCCTGAGAAGGAGCCAGAATTTACCAATGAACGTTGCCAAAGAGCCACAATAATATTTCAGCAGCCCTCCATCCGCTACCCCCCCGTGCCTCCCTCCCACTGGCAGCCCCACTAATCAGCGCCTTCCCCTCCCTCCCACCACAATCAGCTGTTTTGCAGTGTGCAGGAGGCTCTGGTGGGGAGGGGACAGGAGCAAGGGCATGGCAGGCTCGGGGGAAGGGGCAGGGCCTTGGGGGAAGGTGGGGAGTGGTGTTAAGACCTAGGGCAGAGCAGGGGGTTGAGCAGTGAGCACCCCACAGCACATTGGAAAGTTAGCAAGGAGCCACATATTAATCTCTGAAGAGCTGCATGCGGCTCCACAGCCACAAATTGGCCACCCCCGGTCCAGAACCTAGTTACCCTCGGATAAAAATCTGGCATTAGAAGGACAAAACACACATAGGTAACTGGGCTCTTGACTCTCCAGTTGTTAAGAATTTTCTGGGCTACAGGGTTTTTGTTTTCTTTTGTTTTTGCCACATGGATTTTACAGGTTTACTTGGATCTGAAGAAAGGACGAGCAGACACTGGGAGAATTTGTTCTTCTTTGTGACACCGCTTCTGCAAATCCCCACTATGTGATCACACGCCCTGACATTCAGTGATGAAACCCATTTCAACAGTCAGCCACTGGGGACAGAGCACACGCCTCTATGTTCCAGCAATCTGGAACTGTAAGTTTATAAAATCCCCCACCAGCCAACTGACACCCATCTCTCTTTCCAGTAATCTGTCTGGATGCAGAACCTTCCTGCCCTTACAACCACACCCTCATTCATACAGGAGTCAAGCACAGTTACAAGCCCTGTGCTTTCCTTTGTGTAGAGCAGGGGTCTCAAACTCAATTTACCTTCGGGCCAGTGCCATTCCTCAAATCCTCCCAGTGGGCCAATAATGTCACTCATGCCACCCAGAACCTGCCCCCCAACACTCTACCCCCCAAAAAACTCCACTCCCCCACCTGGCTAAGGCTCTGGGAGGGAGTTTGGATGGGAGAGGAGGTCTGCGGTAGGGGATTGGGGTGCAGGCTCTGGGAAGGAGTTTGGGTGCAGAAGGGGTGAGAGGTTGGGCTCTGGGCAGGAGTTTGGGTGGGGGAGGGGTCTGGGGTGCAGGCTCTGGGGGGAAGTTTGGGGGCTGGAGTGTGTGTGGGGAGCGGATGCAGGCTCTTGGAGGGAGTTAGAGGTGAGAGGGGGTATGTGAAGTGGGAGTAGGGGCACTTATCTGGAGCTCCAAGGCAGAGCAAGATGGGGGGCCTCTGCATGCTGCTGCTTCCCCAGGCACCACCCCTGCAGCTTCCCATTGGCCGCAGGGGTGCTCGGGGCGAGGGCAGCGCGGAGGCACAGCCCCACCCCAGGGTCGTAGGGAGGGGCCAGCAGACACATGGAGTGAGCAGGCAGACACCACTCACTTCCGCTGCACTGCAGGGGTCCCAGGCCACTGTAAGTTGCCTGGGGAAAGGGAGCGCCTGGGTGCAGCAGGTGGGGCCAAGGGACAGACCTGGCCCCAAAACTGCTGGAGCCTCACGGGCCACACTGGGGAGGTTCATGGTCTGCAGATGGACTGTGGGCCAGGAGTTTGAGACCTCTGGTGTTGGTGTAGAGACTGCACTTCACTAGCATCCCTAGGCAGTAGGCTCTCCAAAGGCAGCAGGGAGGAAACAGGTCTATGCCTGTGATCTCCCGCCATATCAGCTAGCACAGGTGGTTGGCCATGGAAGGGAATGCATGCTGCATCTAGTACAGTGAACACACTCTCTCTGCTTGCTATGGAGCTGTGAGAACCATTGTGTCTCCTGGGGATGTGCAGTTCTGTACCACCCCGAATTCACGCCAGTGCCCACTTGGTAAATCCTGTTTCTATAATAGACATTGCTATATGATACTCATAGAATGACTCAGATGCAAACAGTATTACAATGGAGGCAAATATTGCATTTTGCAGGTTTTATGCAATAGTTTGTATTTTATTCTGCACAGATCTACTTAGAAAATTTAACACATACCTGCACTTTAATGTTATGCAGAATATGCGCTGTTGAAATATCTAATGATGAAGAGAGTCACCAAATATGAAGGATCTTTTTCTTGCATTATATTTAATTATACTCACATTTTGCATAATTTAGAGACCTTTCTAATCTTGCTGCCTGCCTTGTTCCATAGAGACCATTGAAACAGCAGGAGCATGGCCACACTGTGGATGTAAAGCCTGTTCCAGTGGTGAGCTAGTGTGACCTTCTGCTTCAGTGTTATCAGCACCTGCTAGAGAACCAGCTGTCCATGAATTACACTCAGATCCAGGTCCCTGAAGCAATCACAAACCAGTTAATTTTCATGTCAGCAGTTCTGTATTTGCTGACTGAATTGTTCTCTGTACTCAATAACTGGGTTTAACACAGAGATGGGCCTGAACACAAACCCCGAGTCTTGTGTGGTGAGTCCAAATCTAGACCTGAATTTTGTAACTGTGGCAGGTCATGTCAAACTACCATAGGCCCAGATCTAAACACCTGGAATCTTTCTGGGGGAGAGGAATGGATATTTCTACCTCCAAATGTGGATCTGAATTTTGTGGCTAAGTCCATATCTAATAAAGTCATTAAAACCACAGTCTTAAATATGTTCTGAAGGGAACATTAATTATCAGTATATACTGGCTATCAGAAGGATGGTATACTGACCAAAGGACTTTGCAGGGATTGATATGAGCCCCTTGTTAATAGAATTATTCTTTGGTGCTTGTAAAAAGACTCTCAGCTTTCATTTTTTTAAAGTAAATCTCTATTATTTTTCCTTATTAAGATGGCTCTAAAAATGTGCTTGGGACCTAAATCTCTCTCTCTCACCCCCACACCACCCCCACAAGAGTGTCAAACCTAAATGTTTGAAAGTTTATAGAATTGAACTCATTTATTTAGCTCTGTTGATTTCCCAGTGAGATGTAAGATATGTGAAGCTATTTGTCAGCTACAGCATGAATTAGTAGTTAATAAAGGGCTCCGCTGTGCATTCTGTCCTCTTCGCACGGGCAGATTTTAAATTCTCTCATCGTGTTTGGATACAAATTATCACTGCTCACCTTTTTGGTTTTGGTGTCATGAACAAGGAATACATTCTATTAACACCTCAAATTAACTCATCATTCCTCCATGTTGGAGATATTTTCTCTTTCAAAATAACAGCCTGTATTGCAGTTTATTCACATTACAAAGCATTTAGGGCATTTTAAGACACCATGGCCAAGTCCCAAAGTCCCTGCTCAGTCGTTATGAGGGCAAACTCCTGGAGGATGGACATATTTCAACTTGCCTTTAGAATGTTAAGCTACTGAAAATAACAGGGCTGAATTTCTGTGCCAGGTTCTGCTTTTTAAAAAATTTGGCTTGGGATGCTGCTTATGCAAATTGAACATGACACAAGAACATCACATACACGAGTGAAACCATACATGAAATGAAGTAAATCACAAGAGGACTTTGAATGATTTGGTATCTGCTTAGTCAATCAGCCCTGAGGTATTTTGTTGTAAATCATTGCTCATGTTTATTATGCGACTAACATGATTTATGAGAATGCCTTGACAGTGTCATTTCTGCTGCTTATAATTAGTATTTATTAAGTGCCTTCCATGTGCTTAATCCTGTACCAGGAGAAAATACACATTCTGCTCCAAATAGTTGACATCCTACAATCAAATAACAAACACTACTTGTAAGGCTAGGGCCTGAGCAAAACTCACTTATGTCACTGGAGGTTTGTGATGCACTGTGAATAAAGGATCGGGCCCATATACAAACAAGTTGAGAAGCCAATTTCTTGAGGGCTGCGATCCAAACTTGGGAGTGGAAGCCAGAAACAGCTGAGTTCTAAACCCACCGTTGACACTGGGGTTAAGTAGGTTCTGTTGATTCCCTGAGGCAGGTGACTTGTCATTCCACTTTGATATAAGGAATGTGGGAATGGCTTTCCAGTGGAAACAGCAATCCTGAGGGAGGAGGTTTTTTGAGAAGCCAAGTTTAAGGAGAATATTTGAATGAACTCTTCACTGTAGGGCTACCTTAGCTGACTTGAGTAGGCTCAAGTTAAGACAAGACAAGCCTGAACAAGTAACTAACCACTGAACAAGTAATTGCTTGAAACAGTTAACTAATGTGAACATGTTTATAGTAAGCGAGGCAGAAATTAACTGAACTATTGTGGATATGTTTATAGTAAACAAAGTAGACAGGTACACCCTGAATTGATTAATGGGGGCAGGAGCGGCGCCATGGTTTTTGGCACCCTGGGCGGGGGGTCCTTCTGCGCTCCCGGTCAGCGGCGGCAATTCTGCGGCAAGGGTGTCCTTCCACACTCCCGGTCTTCGGGGCACTTCAGCGGGGGGTCCCGGAGAGAGTGAAGGACTCACCAGAGAATTGCCGCCGAAGACCGGGAGCGCGGAAGAACCCCCCACCACCGAATTGCTGCCGAGAGTGGCAAAATGCTGCCCCCCCAAATCCTGGCACCCTAGGCAACCACCTAGGTAACCTAAATGGAAGCACCAGCCCTGAATGTGGGGAGGGATAGCGCAGTGGTTTGAGCATTGGCCTGCTAAACCCCGTGTTGTGAGTTCAATCCTTGAGAGGGCCACTTAGGGATCTGGGGCAAAAACCAGTACTTGGTCCTGCTAGTGAAGGCAGGGGGCTGGACTCAATGATCTTTTAAGGTCCCTTCCAGTTCTCAGAGATAGATATATCTGTAATTATTATTATAACGTGCCTCATTCAAGCTGCAAAGCGATTGGTCCTTATTAGGGTGGCCAACTTTCTACTCACACAGAACCAAACACCCTTGCCCCACCCCCTGCCCCACCCTTGTCTCAGGTCCCACCCCTTCTCCAAAGTCCTGCCCCCACTCACTCTATCCCCCTCTCTCTCTGTTGCTTGCTTTCCCCACCCTCACTCACTTGCTCATTTTCACAGAGCTGGCTTAGGGAGTTGTGGTGTGGGAGGGGGTGAGGCCTCCGGCTGGGGGTGCAGGCTCTGGGTGGGGCCATAAATGAGGAGTTAAGGGTGTGGAGGGGGCTCTAGGCTGAGGCAAGAGGTTGGGGTGTGGGAAGGAGTACAGGCTCTGAGCTGGGGGTGCAGGTTCAGGAGGGGGCTCTGGGCTGGGGCAGGAGGTTGGGGTGTGGAGGAGTGAAGACTCCAGCTGAGGGTGAGGACTCTGGGGTGGGACTGGTGATGAGGGATTTGGGGTGCAGGAGGGGGCTCCAGGCTGGGACTGAGTGGTTCAGAGGGTGGGAGGGGAATCAGGGCAGGGGATTGGGGCACAGGTGGGGGTCAGGAGTGCAGGCTTTGGGCGCCGCTTACCTCAAGCACCTCCCAGTAGCAACAACATGTCCCTGCTATGGCTCCTACACAGAAGCATGGTGAGGCAGCTCTGTGTGCTGCCCTGTCCGCAGATGCTGCCCCCACAGTTCCCGTTGGCTGCAGTTCCTGGACAATGGGAGCTGCAGGACCAGCTTTTGGGGTGAGTTACAGCATGTGGAGCCCCCTGGCTGTCCCTACATGTAGGAGCCAGAGGGGGGACATGTTGCTGCTTCCGGGACCTGTGCAGAGCCACAGCAGACAGGGAGCCTGCCTTAACCTTGCTGCACCACTGAGAGTCAGTGGTGCTGACCAGAGCCACCAGAGTCCCTTTTTGGTCAGGCATTCCAGTCAAAAACCAGACACCTGGCAAACCTAGTCCTTATGTGCAAGAAGTATAGATGTTAGTAGTTAGGGAAGATCTATATAAACTGTGTAGTGTATGACATGAATTGGAATTGTACCTAAACCCCTGCATCTGGGCCTCGCTGGGGTGGGCAAAGAGATGTTACATGCATAATAAAGTAACTTGAGTGATAAGTTGGAGTCAAACTGAGTTTTTTGGATCCCAGGGAACTAGAAGAATGCTCTTCCAGAACTGGATGAGGTGTTCTGGATAAGCCACGTAGAAAGGTCATGGAGGAATCCCAATATTCGTTAATAAACTTTCATAGATTCCAAAGCCAGAAGGGATCACTCTGATCATCGATTCTGACCTCCTGTATAACACAGGCCATAGAATTTACCCACAATAATTCCTAAAACATCCAATCTCAATTTTAAAATTGCCAGTGCTGGGGAACTGGTAAATTGTTCCAATGGTTAATTACCCTAATTTATGCTGTATTTCCAGCCTAAATTTGTCTATCTCTAATTGCCAGTCATTAGCTCTCATTATACCTTTTTCTGCTGGATTGAAGAGCCCATTATCAAATATTAGTTTCCTATGTAGGTACTTACAGACTGTGATCAAGTCATCCCTTAAACTTCTTTTTCTTAAGCTACACAGCTTGTTCTCCTTGAGTCTATCACTTATGTATGTTTATTAGTCCTTTAATCACTCTTGCTGTGGTTCTCTGAACCCTCTCCACTTTATCAACACCCTTCTTGAATCAAGGACACCAGAACTAGACATGGTGTCACAGCAGCAGTCTCACCATTGCCAAAAACAGAAATAAAATAACCTCTCTGTTCCTACTTGACAGTCCCCTGTTTATGCATCCAAGGATTGCATTAGCTCTTTTGGCTACAGCACCGCATTGAGAGTTCATATTCAGCTGATTATCCACCATAACCCTCTTATCTTTTTCAGTGTCGCTGCTTCTGAGGATTCAGTCCCATCCTGTAAATATGGCCTACATTCACAGGCACCACTTTCCAATGTGCCAGGGGCTGCTCGACCCCTGGCTCTGCCCCAGGCCCCACCCTGCTCCACCCCTTCCCCCAAGGCCCCACCTCCACCCCACCTCTTCCTGCCCCGTTCCAGCCTCTCCCCCAAGCACACCACATCTTCGCTCTCCCCCATCCCCCAGAGCCTCCTGCATGCTGAAAAACACTGATTGCGGTGGGCAGGAGGTGTGGGGAGGGAGGGGGAGGCGCTGATGGGCAGGGCCCGCTGATGGGCAGGATGCACTGGGGGAAGGGGGAGGTGCTGATAGAGGGGCTGCCAGTGGGTGCTCAGCACCCACCATTTTTTCCGTGTGGTGCTCCAGCCCCAGAGTACCCACGGAGTCAGCACCTATGCCTACATTCTTTGTTCCTAGCTGTGTACATTTACATTAAGCCATAGTAAATAAATATTGTTTGCTTTTGCCAAACTTACCCAGTGAATCAGGGCATTGATAAAAATGTTCCATAGCCTAGGACCAAAGAGTGAGTTGATTTATTTATTTAGATCAGTCTAAAAGAAACTCCACACCAAAAGACTCCCATCTAAAGTTTTGAGACATACGTAACTTAGACTCATAAACTTAAGGTCAGAAGGGACCATTATGGTCATCTAGTTTGACGTCCTGCACAATGCAGGCCACAGAATCTCACCCACCCACTCCTGTAACAAACCCCTAACCTATGTCTGAGTTATTGAAGTCCTCAAATCATGATTTAAAGACCTCAAGGTGCAGAGAATCCTCCAGCAAGTGACCCGTGCCCCACGCTGCAGAGGAAGGCAAAAATCCTCCAGGGCCTCTGCCAATCTGCCCTGGAGGAAAATTCCTTCCTGACCCCAAATATGGCAAACAGTTAAACCCTGAACCTGTGGGCAAGACTCACCAGCCTGCACCTAGGAAATAATTTGCTGTAGTAACTCAGATCCCACCCCATCTAACATACCATCACAGACCATTGGGCCTATTTACCTGCTAATAATCAAAGATCAATTAATTGCCAAAATTAGGCTATCCCATCATACCATCCCCTCCATAAACTTATCAAGCTCAGTCTTGAAGCCAGATATGTCTTTTGCCCCCACTGCTCCCCTTGGAAAGCTATTCCAGAACTTCACTCCTCTAATGGTTAGAAACCTTCATCTAATTTCAATAGTCTGGAGCCCCATGCCCTTTAAATTGCTGCCAGAGCCCGCTGCTGGAGCCCTGGAGTAGTGGTGGAGGGGCTCCAGGGGTTATTTAAAGGGCTGGGGATCCCGCTGCATGTACTGCCCTGGGCCCTTTAAATAGCCCCTGGAGCTACCCCAGGGCTCTGGAGGCTATTTAAAGGGCTAGGGCGGTAGAAGCACAGGAGTCCTGGGCCCTTTAAATAGCCCCCAGATCCCTGGAGTAGCGGCGGGGCTCCAGGAGCTATTTAAAGGGCCTGGGGCTCCTGCTGCCTCTACTGCCCTGGCCCTTTAAATAGCCGCCAGAGCCCCGCCGCTGCTCCGGCTGGCTCCGGTGGCTATTTAAAGGGCCCGGGGCGCTAGAGGCAGGGGAGCCCCGGGCCCTTTAAATAGCCCCTGGAGCCCTGCTGCCAGAGCCCTGGGGTAGCAGCAGCAGTGGTTTAAAGGGCCCAGGGTGGTAGCGTCGGTGAGCCCTGGGCCCTTTAAACTGCTGCCAGAGCCCCTGGCTGCCCCTGCTACCACAGCGGGGGAGGGGAGGACACTTACTGGTACAGGGCGGGCCGCAGCTGGCTCTGACCCCCCATCGCCGCCCCTTCTGCCCAAGGGGCCAGACCCAGCCCCAACCCAGCCCAGTACCGGTAACTCCCTATTTCTACTTTCACCCCTGGTAAGGGTTGGTTACGGCTACCATTGCTGATGAGTATTGTCTCCTTGTGCTACCCGTATCTGTTTGTCGTATCCACCTGTTGTCTCTGGTCATACTCAGATTGTGGCAGGGACCATCTCTTTGTTGTATGTTTGTACGGTGCCTACCAACTGGAGCCCTGATTCAAGACCAAGAGCTGCAGGTGCTACTTTAATACAAATAATAAATGTTAATAATGATAGCATAAGGTCATGTATTTATGCAGGCTGTGAAAGGTGCCTGTTCACATACTTAATTAGCTCAGAGGTGTCATGAGAATTAGTTAGTTCATTACAGAAGAGAACTTTGAAAATATAAAACACTTATGTAGTGTTGGGTATTATTCTGTCTCTTGTTAAGACATTTTTTTACAGTTAAAAGTGCATACAAAAGCCCTGTTTTAAGCTTAAGGACCACCCAGTTCTACATTTTACATAATTCAAGAATTGTCTTAGGGTGTATGATCTTGGCAGAATTCCTTATGTATTTTGTAAGAGCTACGTTCCAAAACCATTACTGACTGTGAGCAGCACCTTATTCCAGAAGTGCTTATATAGATTTCAGTGGGAGCACTTGTGGAGTAAAACACTCTTCAACCTAAGTTAAAGGTATCCAAGTCTGTCCCTAAATCTCATTTGCTGATCTCTGTTATTCTGACAGGAGGAAAGTTTTAGGAAAAAATGGCACTTACAAATTATACATTATTTCAGTTTTGTGCATGAGTTACATCCTCATTTATCTTTGTCAAAACCAAAATAATTTCACAACTGTGGTGTGCCTGACTCAGCAGGGGAGTAGAGGGACAAGTGGCTCATGTGAAACTTTTTATTAGCTCCAGTCCCTGCTTCTCACCAAAATCAAGAAGTACAGCAACCCATGTGCTTTACGGAAGAACATGTAAGTAAATCTTTAGGGTTCTATTTGAAAAGGGCTTGAAGTGGAAAATCAATTAACTGTTTGTAACTATTAAGTACTGATTTTACACTGTTAAAAATTAAATTAATATTCCAGGACTAAGCATTCACTTTAAGGACCAGATCCTCAGCTGGTGTAAATTATGTTAGCTCCAGTAAAGTTAGTGAAGCTACAACAAATCACACCAGCTGAAGCGCTGATCCTAAATGATGGCACTGAAATTCAGCTCTGGGCTCTTTCCAGAACATAAGTGGCTCAATTGTACATTCATACAAATATTTGGGGAACTAATCTAAATACAAGTTACATTTGGGATTTCCCACACAATTAACTATGGCTGCAAACAAACAAAAAATTACATTTGTGCTTGAAGTTAAGCATGTTTTTAAAGGTCTGCAGCATCGGGGCCTGCGTCCATAACATTGTGGGGGTGTTGATAGCAATGTTCCTACTAGAAAAATTTATTCCTTCCTCCATTTTCTTTTAGTAGCTGCAAGACTTACTACTGCTGCCCCATGGCATAATCACTATGTGTCTTCTGTGAGCATCTGGCTCAGTCCTGGATGTGTTTACAATGGAGAAACTCACTAACCTAAAGAATAAAATTAATCCATTCCACCTTGCACTATTTATTATCTTTACTGAGTCATACACCTCAAAGGTGGTCTATTGTCCTTTGGTTCTTATTAAGAATGTGTGGTGTTTAGATGCATCTTTGTTTTTGTCTGTGTATGGATAGTTATTGTACCTCATTTTCTTTGTATTGCTGTATGGTTGCATTTTAGTTACACATTCATGTATGTAACATTATGCATTGTAATTGATATGTGTGTTGTTGCCTTCGTTCCCCTCTCTAAATACAATTTAAATATACGAACTTTCCATTGAACACCAAGGGCCTGACTGAAGTCAGTAAGGGTATATCTACATTGCAATGAAACACCAATGGCTGGCCTGTATCAGCTGACTCGGGCTTGAGGGGCTGCAGGGCGATAAAATTGCAGTGTTGACATTCAAGCTCAGGCTGGAGCCCAGGACCAGCCTGAGCCCAAACGTCGACACTGCAATTTTATAGTCCCACAGCCCAAGTCAGCCGACATGGGCCAGCCGTGGGTATTTTATTGCCGTGCAAACATACCCTAAGAGTCTTTCCATTGACTTCTGTGGGCTTCTGGGCCAGGCTCTAATTTCTGTGCTGAATGCCCCACACTTACCAAGCAAGCAGTAGTTTTAAGCAACTTTTCTACATTTATTTTTTCTCTTCATAAAACCCTTTTAGCATTTCCTGGTACTTCTAAAAAGGTGAAATAACTACTCTAAGTCTCAGTGTAACCCTGATGGCTGAAACTGGGTGGAGAGATGGGAGGGGAATATTTTGAAACTTAGATGTGATTTTGTTTTTCCTACTTTTATGTATTCTGTGGATTTTAAAGAACAAATTAAACAGTATGCAAAGCACAAGTATAGTGCATGAGATAAAATCACAATGTAAAATGCAGCCACTAATACAACTTTTGCTTTATATAAAAATACTGTGTATTGTCTGGGGAATGGTTTCATAATGCCACCCTTTTCCTTATGAGTAATCTTTTCCCTTCAAGTAGCTGTTGAAATAATGGGGCCACTTGTGGTCAAACTATGCTTGACTTTTATATAGTCATGAAGCAGACTGTGATTATGCAAGTACCCTCACCCCACCCGACAACTTGTGTATGGACTATGCAACGTTTCAGTCCTTCGGCTTTTCCCAAGCAAAGACTGTGTCAAAATGGAGTAAGGACTTCAGTATTTGACTGTATGCCTTTACAATATTCAATCATGGCTTTCAAATGAGCCATGTTTATATTGTCTAGTGGTTTGATTTAGAATTTGTACTGACAAGTCAAAATATTTTGTGGAAGCTAGTTGATATTAGCTGGCAAATTCCATTAATTCTCTCATTTTTATGAGACAGAATTTTGCATGCTCCTTCCAAGGTGAAAGTCATTTTAAAAAAAATCAATAAAGAATTTGGACGAGGGTAGTGAAGCTGTATATCAGTAGTATAGCTCTCATTCATTATATAATGTTGCAGTCCACAACATACAGAGATATTTTTAGAAATGTCCTCGTGTTGGTCTCCTTTCCCTTCGGCACCACTGATAAGTCTTGTCTTTGATTTTAGTGCTAGAATATGAATGTGAAATATAAAGGAATGGCTATATTATTGGTGAACAAGAGATTGGGAGAGGGTACAAGAAGCAACCTCCCTCACCTGTGATCCCGCAGAGGCAACAACTACAGTGAGCTGGGGAGCACAGGCTGGTATAATGCTAGACTCCCCCAAAAAATAATGCTTATTACCCAAGGTCTTCCATACCCGACAGAGGAGAAGGGGCTGGAAAAAGGTGTGTAGAGAGCATGTGCTCTAAAAGGGTGACAGAACTCCCATTCTAGCAGAGGGATTGTGGCTGAGTGAGATGACGTTCTCCAGGAACTTCTGGTACGATGCAGTTGTTCTTCATCCCACTTCAACAACAATGAACAGTGTCTGAAGACTACAATCTGGGCTAAAAGCCCTTTGCCAATATTCTTGTCTTTCATTTAAAAATGAGATTAAATACTAGTTCTTAGCTCTTCCAGTCTGTAATCCTTACATCATCAAAACACATGACAAACATTAAATGCCACGGGCATCACTCTCATAATTAATACTTACAGTACCCAGCAAATTAGATGATTATGAGGATTCCTGTTTTAAATAGCTAAATTACAGGGGGGGAAACTGAGGCAGAGATTGAGTGACTTGCCTGAGGACACAGGAAGAATCAGGCCAGCACCAGGAGTAGAACTCAGCAGTCTCTGGCTCCCATCTTTTGCACGGATCACTAGGATCCACCTTCCCTCAATAGTATAATATATAGATGCCGACAAAAAATAGGAATCTAGGGGGAGGAAATTGCTTTCCCAGACTAATTTCTCTTTTTGTTATGCATAATGGCAATCTGTGTATGCTGGAGAATACAAGGATAACCATGCTGCATTGTTGAAAGGAAGATACAGGACTTGTAAAAATGAAAGGGCAGGGTCGCTGACGGGCAAAATGCTCCAAAACTAGGCAACAGACACAAAAGGATGAGACTCTTTGCTGGAGGGCACTTTGCCTCTATAATACAGTAGATATAGAGGGGTTGTTCTTTTCCCTCCTACTAAAATGCAACGTAGCCATACTTCAGCATAGCTTCACTGATTTACTTTTTCCATATTAGAAGTTCCAGAAAGCTCTCAGAATTTACCACTTGTTTTAAGGACTGACGCATGATTTTTAGCTGAACCATTTCACACAGATCTGTTTCTAATTCTGAACCAGGGTGTTAATTTCTAGGGACGATCAGCTGTTCAAAAGAGCGAGTAGCTGATGCAACTCCAAAGAGTTTTTGGCTTTCAAACCTTTTTTTTTTTAAAGGAAGTCCCCAGTGTTCACCCTGTATAGTGATCCTGCTATACTCAGGTGATGACATTTTATATTTAAGAATTGGGTGGTGAGGGAATAAAACAAACAGCTGCTGAGCAGGTGAGTTGCAATCAGTGATCTAGATGGTGTGATTTTAGCACTGTTCTGAGTAGGCTGTGAGGTGGAGCTGGAGGGACTGGGGACAGGATTGTGCACAATTGCTTTCCGAGCACTCCCAAACACAGGCACTGTACTGACTGCCCTGGGTGACTACGGAAGGAAAATGGGGCTGCCAAGGCTGAATCCCCACTCTGTCACTTTGAGTACAGAAGATGGGGGCCTGCAAGGAATTTAAAAATTAATGCTGGCCACTCCAGGCTTGTATTAAACTCCCAAGGTTACAGCTTTTCTCTGACCTTGGCTTGGCTGCCACCACCCAAATGCACGCCCCCCATTAGACCCAGGAAGGCATACTCGGGCATTCTTCCCTGTGGGGTACCCTCAAGCCCTTTCACACACCCCTCCCCCGGGAAGAGCTGAGAAAGAAAACAAAGGAAATTAGCCATTACTACCAGCTAATCAAACAACATGCACAAACCTCTTAGGACATCAAAAATCCAATCCTGTTCTTAAGGTAAATTTTAATAAAAACAAAAAGGAGGAAAACACATCTGGAATTTAGGCTTTTGCTAGATTTTAAAAGAGCAAGTCCAAAAATTAAGCAGCCAAAATAGCTTTCTTGGGGTTAGCTTAAAGGTTACAAGCAAACAAAAGCAGATGGGGTTAGCACAGAGGAGATCCACAAGCCAAAACAAAGAAATAAACCTGATCTAAACATGCTCAGTCCAATGATTTCTTCTAGGTATGAAGATGAATTTTTATACCTGGTTCGAGCCTTCCACAGAATTCCTGCTTATAGCATTGCTTCTCTCTATTTCCTTCTCCAGAGAACAACAGACAAAAAGAAAGTTTCTTTCTCAATTTTAAAAGTTCTAGCCTTCGCATTGGCTCTTTTGGTCAGGTGCCCACTCCTGATCTTTTACCTGTGGGCTTGTTAACTCTGTACAAGTAGAGCAAGCAGAGAACTGACACCAAGAGGGGATTTTACAGCTAACTGGCTGGCAGGGTGTTCATAAAAGAGAACCTCTTCTCCCGCCCCCTTGCAGACACTCACTTCATTTATCACAGGGGCCATGGGACTCAGATCACTAATAGCCCCTTGTGAACTCCACACTGTGTATCAGCACAAAGACTAGGGACAATCTGGCCCCGTATTTGCTAAACTTTAGCAAAGTGATATGCAAACACATGCCAATTTTGCAACTCATAACAACAGCCCATTCCTCCTGGAATTAGACATTCAAGTTTGTTTTCAGAGTGTATGCATATTTCATGGGTGTCAAATATCCACCATCCTGGCTCTAATGCTTTTCTTGTGTCCAAAGTCTTGCTTTGGTATTTCTCTCTCTTTCATCTCCCTAATTTCAAAAGCTATCTGAGGCTTGGTCTACACTACTCTTTTAAACTGATTTTAGCAGCGTTAAACCGATTTAACGCTGTACCTGTCCACACTACGAGGCCCTTTATATCGATATAAAGGGCTCTTTAAATCAGTTTCTGTACTCCTCCCCAATGAGAGGAGTAGCGCTAAAATCGGTATTACCATATCGGATTAGGGTTAGTGTGGCCGCAAATCGACGGTATTGGCCTCCGGGAGGTATCCCACAGTGCACCACTGTGACTGCTCTGGACAGCAATCTGAACTCGAATGCAGTGGCCAGGTAAACAGGAAAAGCCATGCGAAATTTTGATTTTCATTTCCTGTTTGCCCAGCATGGAGCTCTGATCAGCACGGGTGGCAATGCAGTCCCAAATCCAAAAAGAGCTCCAGCATGGACCGTACGGGAGATACTGGATCTGATCGCTGGATGGGGAAACAAATCTGTTCTATCAAAGCTCTGTTACAGAAGACAAAATGCCAAAGCGTTTGAAAAAAAAATCTCCATGCTACACAGTGCTGCGTGACAAGCGTAACGGGAAGCCAGAGACTCAAATGGATGCTCATGGAGGGAGGGAGGGGGTACTGAGAACTCCAGCTATCCCACAGTCCCCAGCAGTCTCCGAAAAGTATTTGCATTCTTGGCTGAGCTCCCAATGCCTGTAGGTTCAAACACATTGTCCGGCGTGGTTCAGGGAATAGATCGTCAATTTACTCCCCCCGCCCACGGGAAAGAAAAGAGAAAGAAATTGTTTCTTGACTTCTTTCAATGTCACTCTATGTCTACTGAATGCTGCTGGTAGACGGGATTCTGCAGCAGTGAAAAGCAGTATCCACTCCTCTCCCCTGCCCTGTGGCAGACGGTGCAGTAGGAATAGTAGCCGTCCTTATTATCAACCCGTGAGTGCTCCAGGCTGGCTTCAGGTGAGGCTGGCCGGGGGCGCCTGGGTGAAAATAGGAATGATTCTCGGTCATTCCTAGTAGATGGTACAGAATGGCTGGTAACTGTCCTCATCATAGCAACTGGGGGCTCCATCAGCCCCCTCTCTTTCCTGTGTAAAGAAAAGATTCTGTCCTGCCTAGACTATCATAGCAGCGGCATGCTGGGCTCCTCTCCCCCACACCCTTAGTGTCCTGCCTAGACTGTCATAGCACTGAGAGGCTTCCTCCCCCTCATTTTATCTCACTAACAAGTAATTGTTTCTTATTCCTGCAATCTTTATAACTTCATGACACAAATGGGGAGGGACACTGCCACGGTAGCCCAGGAAGGTTGGGGAAGAAGGGAAGCAACGGGTGGGGTTGTTGCAGAGGGACCCCCCGTGAATGGCATGTAGCTCATCATTTCTGCGGGATCTGACACAGAGCAGCTGTGCTCTGATACACTGGTTCTCTAGTATACTTGCCCCATATTCTAGGCAGGACTGACTCTATTTTTAGAAACCATAAAGGAGGAATTGACTCGAGGAGTCATTCCCAGTTTTGGCTTTGCACCCCCGGCCGATCTCAGCCAGAGGCAACCATGATAGCAGCAGACAGCACAGAAGGACAGATATCCATCATCTCATTGCCAATTTACACCAGCAGCAGACAGTACAGAACAACTGATAACCGTCTCTGCTATCATGCAAAAGCAAATGAATGCTGCTGTGTAGCGCTGGAGTATCGCCTCTGTTCGCGGCATCCAGTACACATACGGTGACTGTAAAAAAAAAAGCTGAACGGGCTCCATGGTTGCCATGCTATGGCGTCTGCCAGGGCAATCCAGGGAAAAAGGGCACGAAATGATTGTCTGCCGTTGCTTTCCCGGAGGAAGGAATGACTGACGACATTTACCCAGAACCACCCGCGACAATGATTTTTGCCCCATCAACCACTGGGCTCTCAACCCAGAATTCTAAGTGGGGGGGAGACTGCAGGAACTATGAGATAGCTACGGAATAGCTACCCACAGTGCAACACTCCAGAAATCGACGCTAGCCTCGGACCATGGACGCACACCGCTGAATTAATGTGCTTAGTGTGGCCGCGTGCACTCGACTTTATACAATCTGTTTTATAAAACCGGTTTATATAAAATTGAAATAATCCCATAGTGTAGACATACCCTTAGATCCGGGCAATCTTTTCTGTGTTGTATGCTGATTCCCCGGCCATGTATCACAGCCTACATATTTTATGGGAGTATAATCATTAACAAACAATAATGCATGGAAGTATCTATATAACAAGGAGAAGAGAAATAGAATATATGCTTGTGTTAAAGGGAAGATGCAAGAGAAATCAACCTTATAATTTGTGATTTTCTCACATTTGAGTGCTTGTCTTAATGTAACATTAATGCTAAAAAAATCTGCATTTGATTTATATAATTATTCATTAAGGAACAGAAATCCAGATCTTTTCAGTGTCCTGGGTCAGACCCTCAGTCATATCTCTATTGTAGCCCTCCAGTTCCGTGCTTGATTCCATTGTGGAGCTATGACAATTTTCACCAACTGAAGATCTGACCCATAGAACTTACCAAAGCTTCACCATCGGAGCTTGCAGTCTCCTTGATCTGGTTTGCAGAAGTTTGGATTTCACAGTTTATAAGATTTGCCTGCTTCCTTAGCAGAGCTTAAAAATTCCTTGTACCTTCACAAAGGACTACAGCCCGAAGTATCTTAGGAGTTTCACAGAAGTTCTCTGAGACTGAAAAAAATTGAATACCAGATCTATTTAATGTAACTCATTTGGGGACTGGAGTATTGTAATATGGGCAAGAAAGGCAGGAATCCTCCCACTGAAGCTGTGGGGTGAAATCTGTGCTGCCCTTTAGATGCTACACCAGCCTAATAGGTGGAGTAGCTTCCACAGTCCTGGACCCACTCCCTTTGCTGAGGCGAAAGACTAAAGTACCTGCATAGCTGAAAATCCTCTGATCCCTGGCCCTCTGCTGATCCACCTCTGTCCTGCCACCGTGCAAGTGCCTACTATTAAAACTTTAACACGTGTATTTGTTTTCATGTGTAGATTAAAGGTTTCCCTATTAGATGAAACTATAATAATCCATTTACAAAATCCTGCTACAATAATAATACATAAGTAATCCCTTACCTGTGCCAGCTACCAACATTTTTGGTGGCTTCAGAATATGGCCACCAACTCTTGCTGGTGGCCACACTCACACTTTTTCATAAAATACTTAATCAGCTTTAGGAAAACCAAATAAATATGCACAAATTACAATGATTTTGAGATGTATTTATTTATTGCTAGCAAGTAAGTCTGTTGTGAAAAGTGATATTAACAAACATACACGTATCACTTTTCACAGCAGTCTCACTCAGCCCTGGCAAGCCTAGGGACAAATTGAGCCCTGAATGGAGGGTCGGGGGAGGCAGTGGGGGCCAGGGGAGATGGAGGCTGAGGGAGTAGCAGGGGGCTGGAGCCTGAGGCCCTGCTGCTAGAGCCTGAAGTCTTGCAACTGGAGGCCGGGGCCCAGGAATGGAGCCCGAAGCCATGTGGCCTGAGTCTAGGACCTGCCGTCGTGCAGCCAGAGCCCAGGGCTGGAGCCCGAAGCCCCATGTCCAGAGCCTGCCACCCAACCAACCCAGGGCTGAAGCCCAAAGCCTGAGCCCCACTGCCCCTGGGAAGGCAGGAAACTCACTGGCTGCCTGGTTGTCCAGCATTGTGGCCCAGGTGACTCCAGAGGGGGGCAGGATCCAATCCCTGCTGGTAGCCCTAGCAACCAACATCAAGGCAGTGCATCCAGGTGCAAAAGGTAGGGGCACGGGGAGGGAGCCCTCCCTCCTCATCACAGTCCAGGGGGCTGTGGCCACAAGAAAAGCCCCTGGTGGCTGCATCTGAGAAATGCTGAACTAGACTACATACTGTAACCAGTGATGAGCTGCCAAAATCTTAACAGCCGGTTCCCGATACAAAATTCTGATATTAGGGATGTGCCACAGTATGTATTTTTTGTACCAATAGAGTTACCAAACATCCATATTCTCCTGGGAGGAATTTTTAAAATTTTTAAGAACCAAAAAGCCTGACATGCAGGAAAATATGAATGTATGTTAACCCCACCTAAAGTTCTTTTTTAAAAAGATGGGCCTGAACTAGAAATGAGCTCCGGTTCACATGTGTGGGTCCCCGCCACTCCCTGGGGGTGTGCTAGGATGACCAGATGTCCCGATTTTATAGAGACAGTCCCAATTTTTGAGTCTTTTTCTTATATAGGCTCCTATTACCCACACCCGTCCTGATTTTTCATACTTGCTGTCTGGTCACCCTAGCATGTACACATGTGTGGGTCCCAGCTGCTCCCTTCCCCCCTCATTGAAGCAGGTGTGCAGGGTTACTGCCTTGGGAACTGCAGGGCACCAGTGGACATGGGGCATGGGGCAGGGCTAGCTGGAGGCAGGGGGTGTGGGGCTGGCTGGAGGCAAGAGGATGTGGGGCTGGCTGGAGGCAGGGCAGAGGCTGGCTGGCTTTGGGCAGGGCCACAGGGAGGTGCACCAGGGGTTGGCTGGAGACAGAGGAGTGCGGGGCTGGCTGGCTTTGGACAGGGAGGTGTGGCAGGGGCTGGCTGCAGGCAGGGTAGGGGGTGCAGCAGGGGCTGGCTGCGGGCAGGGTAGGGGGTGCAATAGGGGCTGGCTGAGGGCAGGGCAGGGAGTGTGACGGGCTGGCTACGGGAAGAGCAGGCGATGCGGCAGGGGCTGGCTGTGGGCAGGGCAGAGGGTGCAGCAGGGGTTGGCTGAGGGCAGGACAGGGGGTGCTGCAGGGGCTGGCTGTGGGCAGGGCAGGGGGTGCGGCAGGGGCTGGCTGTGGCCAGGGCAGGGTGTGTGGCAGGGGTTGGCTGCGGGCAGGGCAGGGTGTGTGGCAGGGGCTGGCTGTGGGCAGAGCAGGGGGTGTGGCAGGGGATGGAGACAGGGGCTGTCTGCAGGCAGGGTGGTGTGTACTCATGGGGAGAGTGCCTCGGAGCAGCCCAAGCAGCAGGACACATACTACACCCTGCAGAGCAGCCAGTGACCCACCAGGCAGCAGCGGGAGCCCCAAGGCCAGGGGTTGTGGGAGCAGCAGTAGCAACAGGACTCATGCCCAGGGCTAGCTGGCAGCCCACATGGCTCCCACAGCGCAGCGCCCCCGGCAGCCAAAGGTGTAATTACAACACTTCCCAGCCAGAGTCCATAAAAGCCGCAGCGTCCCCTCACAGGGAAGCGGGTTAACAACCAGTTCTAAAACTGCTTCAAAATTTAACAACTGGTTCACATGAACCAGTGCGAACTGGCTCCGGCTCACCACTGACTGTAACAGAGTTACTGTGCTGGCTGGGTCTATGCATGTGCATCACATCCATAGACAGCCCCTAAAGGCTACAGCTCCTCCCGTCTGGAAGGAACCCTGACTCATGGAGTAACATTGAGAGGAATTTTGCAACAACAGGGTGTGATTCTGTCCCCTTTTCCAATAATAAACACATGTTCTGCTGTGACTGAGCTCATGTCCTCATTCTAAGGACTCTGTCTGTGTGTACTAACCCACACAGCAATACAGACAATACATAAGGAGATGAGAATGCTCACGATAGATTAGATAGGAAGGAACATATTTCCTAGTGGCTAGGGTAAAAATTTGGTTTCTTCTATGTTCCCTTCTCAGTTCTATCCCTGAGTCACTTATCTGAAGCCTGACATGACACCTTCTATCTGAAGGTCCCAGAATACTTCACAAACATTAATTATAACTTTCCTCTGATGTGTCTAGCATTATAACTACCAGCTGCTACTGCACTCATTTTATAGCTGAGTAAACTCAGGAACTGAGATTAAATGACTTCTCCAAGCCTGATACTTGTAGGGGTTACGCATTTCCAAAGAGCTGTTGTGCACCCTAAATTCCCATTGAAAGTCAATGAGCACTAAGAGCACAAAGCAGCCATTAGGTTATGCTCCACACCTGAATGGCCAAGCCACAATGAGGCAATGACAGAGTGGAGAATGGAACAAAGCAGTCTCAGACTAGAACATAGCTGGAATCAGGCCCCTGCTCTAACCACTACACAACTTGCTCCTCTCTTACTTTAAACTTGTATCATATGCAAACCTGGTACTGCTAAAACCAAACAAGTAACAACAAGGAGAGAAAGAGACACGCAATACAGTGAATGCTTCAGTGAATTCATATACTCAAGCGCGAGTAAAATACTGTATTTGTGTGAACTATTAGCCTAATTACTGGTAACCTGCTGTGTTCAGGTGAAAGAAAACCCAGTGTAATATCTTCAAATGTTTTTTGTAAAGACAACAGCTTCCTATTACAGGCCAAAATTGCAATAGTTTACCTTATTTAATTGGTATCTGACATCATAATATGTTAAAACTTTAATATGCATATGAATTCATCCTGTATTTTTGGAGAAATCTCACTATTAAAAACATATTGTAAAAAATGAAGGGAAAAAAAGATGTGGTTGCAGGAAACATATTACCTAGCAAATGTTGAATTGTGATTTAATTTCACAAGAATGCTCTAATTTAAACACATACGTATGTATTCACACACAGTGGCACATAGGAAATAAGGTTATAGAGGGCAAGAGTGGGTCTTTAAGGTTATAGGGTTACCACAAGTCCAGGTTTTCCTTGACACTGCCTCTTTTCCCTTTCTCTGTTTGGGAGGATTTCTCAAATAACATGCAATGTCCAGGTTTTTGCAGAGCAGGCAAGCTGCAGCTCAGAAAATACTCCAATTGGTTTGCTTCCCAATTGATCTCTCCCCTGCATCCACAGCTGATTGGTCCATTCCTCTGCAAGCCACAACTGCTGAATCCCTCCGACACAGGCCCCAGCTTCCAGCCCTAGGTCAGGAGTCCCGAAGGGAAGTGTTGACTGACAGCTGTTGCTGCATCCTGGGCTTGCGCCAGCCATCCTGCCACCTTGACAGGAAGCAACACTGTCCCCCACCTCCAGTGAGTACCCCCTCCACAGGTACCCCATCTAGCTCTCCCTCCTCTCTTTCTCCCCCTAAATACCACCTCCCCTTTCCCTGCAGCTCTTCTCCCTCTGGCAATGTCCTTTTTTGGGAACCTGAAATGTTAACCCTCACTGTATGTATTAAGGGCAATATGTAGTTGCATTGCCCTGGGAGATGGTATGGTTCTTCCTCCAGGGCAGGGGGAAGGAGTACTTTGCTGCATCCCATTTCAGAAGACAGCACACTCCCTCACTCCCACCCAGACAGCTCCATTGGCTGGTGCACTGAGGAAGGGGATGAACCCACTCAGTTGCTCACAATGCAGTGTTTTCTCCAGGAATTGAAATTAAGGGGGGGTGTTTGAATTTACAGAGGGGGAACCTCAGGGCTGATGAGGGGTGAGACCGTGAGGATGTAGGTGAGTTGTATGACACCATAGTAAAAACTGAAAAATGTTTCATGACCATTTTATTAGATTTAACTCATGTTTTAAAATCATGACACAAATTAAAGTTGGCTACTCAAGCTTTCTGTAAAGCACTACGTCTACATCCTTCTTGGTTTCTTGTTATAATTTTGCACAACTCTGTTAATGAACTTCTTGAATGCAATGCGTTCATCTTTGGTGGCTTCTCGTGTGTCCGGAACTTCCATTCCTTCAACTGATATGCTCATTAGTTAGTTCACATGATCAGGCAGAAGGTGACTTCTTTCAGAACACAAAATTCTATTCAGTGATGAAAAAGAACGCGCAACTATAACTGTTGTGACTGGGAGTAGCAAGAGATGAATTCTTACTTCTTTCATCCCAGGAAACATAGCCTAAAGATCTGGTTGAGCCACTAGTGATGATAAAATAGAAGTTGAAGTCAAATCTCCATTCATTCATCGTATGATATTCCACTCTGTGTTCAAATTCTCTATCCTGTCCTGAGCACATGGCAGCCCCATTGCTGGTGGTGCTTCACTCCACTCAACTGTCTGTGTTTTATAGGACAGGGATCTGTAAAAGCTACATAGAGGCTGAGTAGAATCTAGAAGTTGCTGTTGTAGATTTTTAAGAATCAAGTCTGTGTGCTTTTTCAGATGTCTTAAACACTTCTTGTCCTCTTCATTTAAGGATTCAATATAAATGCCTTCATTAGTCAACTTCTGGACTGAAGTCTTTGCTTCTTCCAGTACTTTTTCAATGTATAGCTCTCTGATTGATCCAAATGTAGCTTCTATTGCTGGACAAAGATCTGCTACAGTTGTAGCAGATGTCTGGATGGCATTGTTTAGTGACCCAAGCGGTTTCAACAGAAGACTTACAAGAGAGAGAATAGCAATAGTCTTCTCTGAACTTAGTAGCAAAAGTAATCCACCGGCCTCACTACTTAGAGCCATCCCATCTTGGTAGATATTTTCCAAAGCCAGTAATAACAGCTAGAGTAATTTTAAGACAAGAGCCAAGGATCGCTCATGAGAAAGCCAGAGGGTTTTCCCAGGTTGGACTAATTTGAACTTTAGTCCCAGAGTATCTTCTGTATATTTTCCAAGATATTCAGTCTTTTTGGACTTTTGCTGAAAAAAGAACATAATGAAGAGATTAAATTTACGGATTTTTAATGTCTTTTGAAGAGTCTGCAGCTCGTACTAGTGCTAGTTGGACTAGATGGCCTCTGCAGTGTGTATAGGAGAGATTAGGGTTACACTTTTCTCTGAGCAAAGCTTGTACTCCACCATGTCTTCCAGAGGAGTTTGCAGCACCATCAAATGCACAAGCAGCCATCTGTTTGGGGTCCAATTTACAAGCATTTAACAAGGGATAGCTCAGTGGTTTGAGCATTGGCCTGCTAAATCCAGGGTTGTGATCTCAACCCTTGAGGGGGCCATTTGGGGATTTAGTTGGGGATTGGTCCTGTGTTGAGCAGGTGGTTGGACTAGGTTGCCTCCGGAGGTCCCTTCCAACCCTGATAGTCTACGATAGTCTAACTCTTCTAAGATGTGGGTTGTCACAGATGCAGCCAATGTGTCTTCTATAACTTGAACATCTAGAGATGCATCTATTGACCTACCACTGACATCAAGATAACGTACACAGTGACTTAATATTTGCCCATTTGCTTAGGTGCATTCATCAGCCATGTATGCAAATTTTTTGAATGTGGTGAGAGAGTTGTTCACTTTTTTAACTGTTGAGTCTTTCACTGTGGCACCACATGCTCTTAGTCAGTCAGTTGAGTTTCTTGCATTTGCTGGTCTTGTTCAGAACCAGTGTTCAACTTCAGGATAAACAAGTGACAATGCACTTAACAATGGCCTCCAGTTTGCAGTGTGTGGTATCCCTTGCATAAATAGAAAGTATGATGCCACAGCTATGTTTGTTCGCATGAACTGTGTTGTTTTTCCAGCATTCTTAACAGCCTCATTAACACTCACTTGTGTTGTCTTTGGTCAGTGGAGACTCAGGTGCTTTCACGTGAGTTTACCTCCCAGGTGGGGGGCAAGAAAGTACCTTGCTTGTTCCTCCAGCTGCTCACTGTTTGCTCTGGCCACTGTTGTTCATTGTGCCACCATTCACTCCACCGCTCTGTTGTCAATGGCCCTGCGCCATCACCTTCTGCTGCCACCTGTCACTGTGACCTCTGCGAGTTGATCTCTTGAGGTTCCATGCAGCTCTCAGTGATTTCAGCTGAGCTCTCAGTAGGAGAACCTCTCTGCTAGTGCAGACTGGGCTGTCTCTTCCACAGAAACACTGTCCCACAGCAGATCTAAGCACTTAGACCTGATTATCAGTGATTTCAGCTGTAGTGGTCAGTTAAAACAAGAGACTAACATGGAGCCTAATCAGCTCTGTCTTTAAACAGTGGAGAGGGGCAGGTCAAATAGTACTTTTCACTTAGGCAGACCATCAAGCAAAACACCTGTCCCCACCCTCTCTCTTGATACCCTCAATCAACACAGGCTAAGTACAGTTCTACTGCCCTTTACTCATACAATAAGAATAACAACATTTCATTCTCCCTGCCAGCCCCGCATTCAAGTGATTTGTAACCCAACCCCAGCCAAAATCTATCACTTGGGCAACACAGCCCTGTTTGCTGGATACCTAGGTAGATTAAGTGTGAATGTAAATACAATCTGGTCCTGAAACCTTTCCCCCCAGCCGCCACTTCATCATCAGCTGTCAGGGAGAGCTCATTTAGACTTTGCTTACAGATCATAATTTGAAATGATTAGGTTGGCCAACATCACCGAAATGAATGCACTGACATTGTCATAAAAAACAACAGCTGTATAAGGAAGCTAATCTATGTTCATACTTTTCAAATCTTTTATACTTTTCAGATACATGTATTTAAAAGCATATACAGTGTATGATAAAAGTGTGTATTAATGTTTCAATTTCAATTCAAATGTCCAAACAATCACTAAATTGGCAACACTGCATGTAACTAGTTTATAAAACTTGGGAGGGGGGGTGTTTGGAAAATTCAGGGGGGATGTAGGGAAATACCTGTCACAATGGGAAGTACTGGGAATGCATCTTCTGCTCGCAGTTTCTGGCAAAGCTAACATAACTGTGCAGGGGAGTATGTGTGTGTTTGAGGAGAAGGGTGGGGCTTACTCTCATGCACTACCCTGTAGCATGAGGACCCAGTCTAGGCCAAAATGAATATATATAAAGTCAAACACTAAATCTATATATCTACAATTTAAGAAAAAGGACGCAAATATTTTGAAAAATGCTAAAGTATCTTTTGGTTCAGCCACTTTGCCAATACAGTTGGTGAGTGGTGAAGGACTGAATGGACATACAGATGGAGCTATCCTTTTGCACCATAGAGATGGTTCTTCTGGTTCGGAGTCCTCCTTGGCTGCCCCATTCTCTCCCCCCAAACCCCTGCAGATTTTGTAATGCAAAGTGTTGTTTGTCAGTCAGTTGAAAGCATATTACTAATAGACTGCAGCTAACTGTGACTAATGACATGTTTTGTTTTCCTTTATTTCTAGTATGAGCCATCAGTGGATTACCAACCTTCAGAAGAAAATGAGAATTTTTGCCTCAATAACTCAATACATTTGGAGACTTTTTGTATCAGAGAGGAAGCCTGGCTGGAAGAATCTGTTGGAGCTTTTTGCAGTTTGCTCTACTGTTAGCTTCATCATAAGCAGCTTCTTATTTCTTGGCTTGAATTCCTTTCTAGCACACTATCCTTTGGTTTCCTTAGCAATTTCTGGGTCCACCTGGATTGGCCTGTCTACCGGCTTGTGTTCCTCCAAGCACATGCGCTGCTTTGGCATGCTGTTTGTTCTTTCTTGCAGCTTGCGTGAAGGTAGAAATGCACTTATTGCTGCTGGGACTGGTGTCGTGGTAGCTGGCAACATCCAAAGTATTTTTCACAACTTAAAGATATTGGCAGACAGTATAGCTTGCAATCTAGAGATTGAGCAATTTTCCTTTATAAAAGACTATATGAAAATAATTCAGTGGATTTATAATGAGACTAAACATTTAAGTATCCCAGTGGAAGAAGTAGCATCACTGAGTGACAAATTCAATGTCTCTTACTTAATTTCAGATGAAGATTTGAAAATGAAGTTAAACAGCACAAAACAAGAAATCCTGAGTGTTACTAACGATATATCTTCTATACCGCCCTATATAAACCAGGGGTTGTTGCCGATAATAGGAATCCTTCTAGTTCCTCTTGGCACATACCTTTTCTTAAGAAAATTCTTGGGCACTCATAGTGTGAAGTTTAAGAATATTTACATTACAAAACAGTTCATTGAATTTGATGAGCACCAAAGGCAGCAACAAAAGCTCTGTGTTCTTCCACTCAATAAAAAAGAAAGAAAAAAGTATGTGATAGTCCCATCCCTCTGCCTTACACACAAGGAAAGGAAAAGCATAGGACGCATTCTAATCCCTGTATTTATTAATCTTTGCATCTGGGTTCTGTTTTCAACAGTAGATTATTTGCTTTACTGGCTAATTTTGTCAGTGAGCAAGCATCTCCAAGCATTACCAGAGCTAGAAGTTAATTTGAAAGTCAAGTACCAAGTAAGTACCTTACCTATAATACAATATATTGCTCCTGATAAGTTTTAGTATAGAAAAATTCCTCTTGACTTCAGTGGATGCTCGATCGGGCCCATAGATACTTCCCTTGACTTTTTCATTCCAGAGAAGTCACCATTACCCATCCATTCATGTATTCATGTATTTCTAGTAGGGTTATTACCATAGTGTCTGTGCAATGCTTCAAGTAATGTTGCTGTATGGCACCAGACAATTCTCTACTCTTTCTTTGGTTTCATATTTCTAGGGGAAGATATGTAGTAGAAGGGACAGTTTCACCAGCCATTCTGTATGTTGATGTATTGTGGGGAAGGTCCACACAGAGAGACAAATTTTGCATTGCATTCTAACAAGATGCTCTCTGGTGCTATGGAGTTCCAAAGAGAGGTCCTTCTGCTTGAAACAATCTGTCCTTTGCTCCCAAGAGCATAATCCTGGAAGCCTATTAGTGATAAGGTCTCTGTAGGTCACCACTTTTATAGTAAATGATATCACCATGAAAGTGACAGAAGAGATGTCTCTGTGTGCAGCTGAGTTGTTTAAAGATTTCACCATTTAACAGAATACTGAATCACTCAGGAGCAAATGTTAAAACTGTTTTACCAACCCCACTGTGTTCCTCAAGTATATTGCACAGTGACACTTATGCATGTATTCCATGCAGTCTCCATCTTGGATCTGCTCCTGAGTGAGGAAGAAGATCTCTGTGGCCACATTTTATTTAAAGAATTTATAACATAGAAATGGCTCCCGCCTAAAAGAACCACCCTGCAACTTGCAGTAGGCCAAAGTAGGGTGCCCCTAACAAAATCAGTCAGGTAAACAGGTGGGGTGGCAACTTTATTCTAGTTGGACCCTTACACAAAGTAAGTTCCAGGTCATGTCCTCCATAAGGAACTTCCAGCCTCCCTGTGGTTTCTGTTCACAACAGCTTCCCCTTCATAAATTTGTGCCACTTGAGCCCAATCACCACAAACTTTTTAGCAACAAGTTACCCTGAAGCTTCACATAGTGTTTAAATATGAAATCTTGGGAGTGTGACATTACTGAAAGATTGCTTAGGGAAGGATTGAAATCAGAATATTTTAAACAGGAACCAGTACCCTGACACAAAATGGTAGCGCTCTTGGTTTATTACAGAGGAAGGCAACAAATGGAAAATATATCTCAGAAGAAAGCTCTAGTGTTTAATTCCTCTTTATGAATAGCTTCATTTCCTTTTAAGCACACAGGGATTCCTGCTCTCTATACACAATATTTTTTGTACTGGAGGCCATTTTAACAATTTATACTCCTTATTCTGGGCTGCTTTACCCATAACAACAGCATCATCAGCCACCCAAGATGACTAACAGGCATTGAAAGCTTGTGTGCTAGGAAGAGGATTCCACCTAAATGTTCTATGCATTTTCTAGTAATTTGCATTCTAAATACCTACAGTGGATCTAGGGTGACCAGATAACAAGTGTGAAAAATTGGGACAGGGGGTGGGGGGTAATAGGTGCATATATAAGAAAAAGCCCCAAACATCAGGACTGTCCCTATTAAATCAGGACATCTGGTCACCCTAAGTGGATCTCACAATGGAATGCCACAGGGAGGGAACAATCAACATTTTACTCTCACATTCTTATACTTGCAAACAAAGTTTGTGATCCTACAAGCTGTTTCATGGGTGAAGCCACATAGACATCAGTGGGGCCTGCAAAGGCACAGGAGGTCTGCCCACCCAGGGTGGCTTGCAGGATTAGGGCCTAAAAACCTTACATAAAGTATACAACTTCTTGATCCCCTCAAAGGGATTTCAAGATGTTTAACTGTGTGTACAGTGTAGCACATGTCCATTCCTCTACTGTTAATTTCTTGCTGCTCAGCAGGTACAATTCTTCTTACTTCCTCTTGGGGTTAAATGTGCTAACACTAATCCTGCCCCCTCTCCCAAAAAAAATTAGTTAATTTATACAAGAAGCAATTATAAAAATCTCAGGTGTTCTGAAGAGGAGAGTTCTTAAAATGAGGGAAATAATTAGGTATTTTGCTTCAAGTTACAACCAAACAGAAAGGGATTTAAAATTACTTAATATTTGATCTGCCAAGACATTTTTTTTCTTTCTCTCATATGTGTCACATATTTTACTAATTTCAATAAATAAAATTAAATTGATGGCCCATCTTCAAAAGGGAAGTATAGAAGACGCTCACCTTAAAAACCTATACTAAAATTCAAATCCACTGCCTCTCATATTTCTGAGGATTTTCTACAATGCTATGGAGAAAAACTGAGTCCAGGTTTCACTCCCCGTTACTGCTCTTTTATTCCCTAGCCAATGAGCACTGCAAAGGATTCTCATATATAGGCCTTGAAATCAATTTGCAAAGCTTCTGAAAGTATGTTAGCATAAACAGTATAATGGAAAGAACTATGGCAGCTCTACTGCACATCATGACCACTCTGATCTTCACAGCAAGCATGGGACACAACCTCAGATCCCCCTTCTTCAAAGGGACAGACTTCCTGCCTCTACAAATTCTGAGCAATAAACATGGTAGGCCTGGGGAAGAGAGATGCTCTCGGCTCTGAGCAGAAGGCTTTACAGGGAAGTTCCCACACCCAGATCCCTTTGTAGGTGGCAGCCCCCACTCACACAGAGGACTGTTGGGGGAACATCCCCCAGCACAGCAATAGGTTCTGTAGGAAGGGCGAGAGGAAATCCCAATGCAGTGGGTTTCATGAAGATGCTGGTCCACCACCCTCCTGAGCAGTGGTCTTTCTGTGGATAATGGTCCCTCAGCCTTCACAATCAGTGCACTTTATGGAACTCTCACACCCTTCTTACTTTCCCAAGCAGTGGCATCTATGAGTGTGCTTATCTCCACTTTCACCCTACTATAAGCAGCAGGCTCTGTGCTTCTTTCTTCCCCCCCCACCCTGTTACAGGAGTGGATGTGGATGGGGTTGCAAGGGAATGGGGCTACTAAGAGGCAATTGCCTTAATCCAACCCTCGCTCCTTCCTCTCCAAAGACAGAGAGCTGTTCGCTTTTTAAGACTTGTAACTGCAGCTGGTCAAGGATTTTCAAACAAAATGTTTTTCCTATGGAAAACGTGGTTTCTGCACAATCAAAGATTTCTGTGGGAAAATTGAAACAAAATGTTTTTTGGATTGGGTTTTTCCCCAATTGAAACATTTTGGTTTGTCTAATCAAATCTACTTATACTGCTGCAGTCTCTCATGGAACTTGCAGTTTGCGAGCTTCGTGCCCTCATTTTCCCCTATTGGGTGGACTCCCTGTCCAGATAACATACATGATACATTGCAGTTTCCTCTCTGGGTGGACCACTGTGGGATATAATGGGAATCCCCTGGCCACAGTACATCATGGGGGATGTAATCTGACTGGGGGACCTGACCCAAAGATGAGAATGGGGATTTGAGGCACCAGAGTTGCAACTTCTTTGAGGCAGTGGGGCAGCTCAGGTGAAGGAATGCAGTTCACTGAGCAAAAGCAAAACGTTTCTACATTTCATTCAGGACTTTTCATTTCCCCAGAACACTCAATATTTGAGCTTGGACATAAGCAATTGTCAAAATATCAGATTTTCATGGAATGGAGATTCTGACTTGTGATCAGTTCTACCTGCACTGGACAAATGAGCAGTACTGAGTCTCTGTAATAGAGGGCAGTAGTATACAAACAGGATAATCTATGTATAATCCAAACTGTGCTCTGCAGAGAGCTGTCTGGTCCCATAGAGATGGATTTGACTGAACAATGTAGCCTTCTGATTACTGCTCAGTTTTCTGCTGTGTGGGAAATGAGTACAATTCCTAGTAGATTGGAGCCGAGGCTGCAAAGTTCAAACCTTTATTTCAACTTCCTTGAAGTCTATGGAATTTGGATCCTATGGAGTGATTCTAATACCCTGTAGGCTGGTATCCATATAAAAAAACCCACCCTATCTTCACCACAATTGGCCCCATAGTGGTCAGTCTCAGAGATAGAGGCCAAAGACTAGTCAAGCAGAATGAAGCCTGCAACCTCTTGAGCACTTTAATCCTGATAAAGACAGGCACAATCTGACTTCATTTTTTGTATCTGTGTTTCATACTGAATATCTTCTGTAGTCTTTCTTCTCTTATCCACTGGCTCATTTACACAGTACCTTTGTGAATAAATTTCCCTCACCCCTTCTTTAGCTGTTAATCATCAGACATATCAAAGAGATCAGAAAAAAGCAACAAAAGTTACTGGGTGAGGGATGGGTGCAGAGAGAGTAAATTACGAGGAAAGATCAAGCAGCAAAATACCACTTTCATTTATACCTCTGTAAAGATGGACTAAAGGAGAGTGTAATTAGCTCTTGCCTAACTGAAAGGTAAGCAGAGACTCGTCTACAAATATCTGAAGGGTGTAAACACCAGAGAGGAATAATTGACATGGTTTACAGTAGGAAAAGGATAAAATTAAGGAGAGGGACAATATCATCAAGGAAAAGTTCCTGACAGTTTGACCCCTTAGACTGAGGGACTCCAAAAAGACTTGGTGCAAATCCTATCATTTGGCACATTTCACACACAACTGGGGATTCACAAGTAAACATACCGTTATAAACAATCCTTCATTGACAGGAGATGGGCTAGATCATCATGTCTAATACAGATCACTCTGCACAGCTGAGTATGAAATGCAATAACTATTTTAAAAGAAATTAATAGGAACTAAAACCAGCTTTTTCCCCCATACAGAAAAATGAAAACATGTTTATTTTCAACAAAGGAGAGCACAAGACAACAAATGTTTCCTTTAACTCCTCTCTATTTAAGCATGAATGCCTCCCTAAACCAGAGTTTTCGCTCTCCTCAACATGGCCCCAGCTTGGATGCATCATCTTTTGTCTAATAATATTTGCGTTATTCTCCACCACCCTGATGCAACTTAAAATACTTGTGTCAACTTCATTTTATCCCAACATAGAGATGGAACGGATACATTATCTGCATAAAAAAATACTGAGAAAAAGATCAAAGATTCCACAGGAAAATGTAAAAAGGAAATGGAATTCATTTGCTACAAAGGTAAGCCACAAATACTATGGAAAAAAAGCTCTCTCTTGCGCGCGCTCTCTCTCACAATAACTACATAGTTCAGATTCAGATGCAGATCAGAATTTTTCCAAAGTCCACATGTAGCTGAATCCAGGGTTTTGTTCTGCTTGATCATAAAGGCCCCAGTTCAGGAAAATACTTAAACATTAGCTTAACTTTAAGCATATGCTAATATACTTTCCTGAACAGAAATGGATTTTAGTACATGCTTAAGTGTTTTCCTGAACTGGGGCCAGAGGTAAGCTGCAGTTCTATCACCATGTTTCCCTATCCACACAACACATGAACTATATTAGAACACACATGCACACCTAAACAGGCCAGATAATCATGCACTGGCCCTGTGTCTTCATATGTGTGTGGAAAGTGCCTACTTTATAAATGGTGTTCTCATGATCCAAACATGAAATAACTGGTATTAATAATCAGCTTCTTACTGTTAACAATGTTCAGTTTCTAGCAGATCAATTTGCACTATGGTTAATGCAGTTCTGTGTGTAAAACACAATTGGATGGATACTGCAAATAGCATATAGCGAGAAGAACTTTTTATTTTCATGTGCAAAAAACAATGAACTACCCACATATATATGTTGTAATGGATTTCTATGCAAAAAATAGCTCTTGGCATTTAAAATGCTGGATGGCAGGGTCTGTGAAGGACTGGTACTCAGTGGTAACATGTCACTAACTCACCTTTTCTGTCTTCTCAGTTCCATTTCTGGTTCCCAGTATTCAAGGCAATGGGAATGGTCAGGAAGAAAGAAAAAAACATGATAAACATCAACAATGTTTGAAAAAGGCCAAGTAACCTTTTGGATACGTTCACAGTTCGTTGGGTTAACAGGTCCCCGTATATTGCTCCTGCATTGCTCTTGCTTTTTAAAAATATTTCCATAAAGTGCTGTCTGTTAATTTGCATATTATATTTACATTTTAAATAAGTAAAAATAGATGTCAAAAGATAGCAGCCTGCAATATTTTTGTAAAGTTTGGGAAACTGTAATAATATTTAATCCTATTATTTAATCAATTTCAACTCTGATTCTGCACTGCCTTGCACCTTGTGCAGACATTTAGGGCCTGATTCCCATTCCTGGTAAAGCCACCATACATTGTTGTGGCAGTATTACTCTGTAATTTACCTTTGCTCCTACCTATTTTACAGTAACACCACAGTGTGTAAAGTGGCTCTACTGTAAAATAGGAATCAGGTTCTTAGTCTCCAATCCAACTTTAAGCATGAGCTGGCCCATTGAAATCACTGAGCCTAACATATTTTCAAGTATCCTGCTGAACTGGTGATCTGACACATATGTGAAGTGAGAGCAAGATGCTACTATTCTGAACCAATAGCATCTGACAAGCACTCTGGACTCATTTTACACATACATAAATGCCACAAAGTGCAAGGCACTGGAAAATCAGGCCCTCTGTGTCCTTGTTTTCTCTTGGACTAACTTATTCTCTCCAAACAATTTCAGGGAACTACACTGGTCATATATAAGATTACAGTAATAAAAGTTTGCCTGAACCACCTTGATTCTGGCATTTCCTAACTTTCTTCTTGCAATATTAATAATGTTCTGTGAACAAAGGGTTTTTTTTTGTTTTGTTTTTTTTTGTAATTTCCTAGATTTTTAAAAAAGAAAACTGTAAAAACATAAATTCCATCATGTGTCAGCTTGTCGATACCCACATTATTCATCTGCAAGGTGAGAATCTTTAGATCTATCACACAGACCTCTGACACTTGAACTAATGGAGTAACTGACAGCAGAAGTAGGTTGTTATCCTCTATGTGGACAAGCACTAGAGGGGAATGAGACATATACTTTGCCAGAACTTTATTGATAGTAGAAGAGTGGTGAGACTCAAAGAATCTTAGGTTCCATTCCAGGTCCTGGAGTAGAATGTGCTCAAATGGGGACAGAGAATCTCTGCTCATTTGCCTCAAGATTGACCTCTCCTGTCCCATCCCCTCCAACCTGTCCTTTGCCTAGTTCTGTCTCTGACCTACTCTTGGCTCCTTGTCCCAGTCCCATTCTCTTTTCCTACTCAGTGCCAATCTCCATTCCCAGGTTTCTCATCCCATGCCCAGTTTCCTTGTTGAGCCAGTCCCAGTGCCTCCTTACAAGTTCCTTGTCTGATTTGTCTCCCTCTACCCAATTGGCTCCCAATCCTAATCTCACTCCTTGGCCTCCTCATACAATCTCAGTCTCCCTCCTACACCCTTTCTGGTGCCTTGCCCAAGTGTCTTTGCCCAGCCAATTGCACTTCTCCCCTGCACCTCAGTTCCTTCTGAGATCTGTCTCACCTCCATCTGCCCTCATTCCCCTGACCCACAGATTCATAGTCTCTTTTTCTGGCCAGTCCCAATCTCCCATCTCCCTCCAGCTCCTTGCCTGATCCGAGTGTCATACCCCAGCCAACTGGCTCCCAGTCCCTCTCCAACTTCCTTCACCAGCTCCAAATCCATTCTCCCCTCCCTTCCTCCTGGCTCCCAGTCCACAACCTCTATTCCCCCACAGTTCCCAGGCCAGCCTCCCCAGTCCCAATATTTTTTCCCAGCCTGTCCCAGTCGCAGTTTCTCTCTTCCTCACTCCAGTTCCATTCTCACCAAATTTCTTGTTACAATTTACTCCTTTTCCTCCCCCCAATCCAGCTTTTGTATCTTCTGCATTCAGCTCCTGTGGCTTCCTCCTCCATGCTGTCTGGGTCTCAGCAGGGATGTCATTAATCACCTAGGAGAGTCAGGCCCCTTGCTCTCAGTTCCAGTGGCCAGCCCTGCCCTGGCCCAGAGCAGCCATTACGAGAAAAGTCCAGCTTCACCCCTGTAGCCCTGGCCTAGAAGAAGCATGTTCAGTCACTCTGCGCTGTGACAGGATGGAGTATGCTCAGCTGCTCTGCGAGGCTGGCATGTGCGCACTCCAGTTCCACATAGTAGCTGTAAGAGGATGGAGCATGCTCGGGTGCTCTGTAGGGATGGTGCATGCACAGTCTAAAAAGGTTATGTTTACGCTACAGACCTTACAGCGGCACAGCTGTACTGCTCCAACTGTGCCACTGTAAGGTCACCCATGTAGCTGCTCTTTGCCAACAGAAGAGAGATCTCCTGCCGGCATAGTGCTGTCCACACCAGCACTTTTGTCGGTGAAACTTATGTTGGCCAGGGGTGTGGGGGGTTTTCACACTCCTAACCGACAACAATGATGATTTAGACAAAGCCTAAGTACAAGTTCCTGTGAGAAGCTCAAGCATGGTCAGTAAGGATGAAATCTTTGTACATTTTAGCTGCTAAAGTAAAACAAGTCTCTACTGAGAATGTTCAAAATGATTTTTTAAAGGCTTAAGACTTTGTGGATGGGTTTTCATGGGGATGGCAAAAGGCCAACCCCTGACACAGTATTACCTGCTTGTAACTTTTGAGTCCCTGCTTCACAGCATGGGGGCTCTAGAGCTGCTCAAAGAAAAGGTTGCTAGAATTTTTAATATGGGTCAAACAATACATTTCTCCACTGCCTCTTTCTCACAAATGGCTGAACTATTTTGGCTGACATTTTTCCAAAAAAAGTTCAGCCTGAGGAAGCCACTTGGCATGTAATATTTCAGCCTAAACAGCTAAAGTTTGGCAAAGTTATAAGCAACTGAAAAAAGTGTCTTATAATGCAACGTGACAGGCAACCTTAATATTAGCCCCTCCTATAATATAATATGTTAATTATACTTGGTGGATTTTCACTTAATGGCCATAAGGAAGAAGCATATTTTCAAGTGCAGTTATGGTAGGAAAAGTTATCACATTAAAATGGCTCCTTCCCATTCAATAGATCACTGTGTGTATATAGAGAGAGCCAAAAATGCTGACTTTGGAGACAAACACATTTACTACATTTGACTTCCGCAAGGATTAGTTTCTGGTTCATGTCTCACCAACAGAATTGTTGGTGAAGTTCCACTGGCAGTATTTGTATTAGTGGGGATGAGGCATGGGCTGGAAGGAGGACAGTTTGACACTAAGATTCCAGGTTGAGTTTATAGTACTTTAATTGTAAACTGAACAAATTTACTATGAACTCATAACTGGCATGATAGGCATGTTAATTTTACAGTCACTTTTCAGGGTAGAAATGCACTTTGAAGGTGATTGTGATAGACGGGCAGCTGCTCTGCAATAATCTCAGAATTCTGAGTTGTAACAAAGTTATGAACACTGTATCTAACCTAGCTATCAAGACAGCCTGTATGCTTACATTGGAGTAATGGACTGTTTATTCCATTCTTCAGATATTGCTTTAATTCAATGGGGATGGAGGGAAGAACAAATAAGAAGGTAACTCGGTGATTCTCAAGATCAGACCTTTCCAGCACATACTTGAAACACTTAAGATATTAGCCTTGAACATCCTCTATCCTGTCTGCAGCCCAAAGCACCACAGCTGTTTTGGCAATGCTAGGAACTATCAGACCAAAGGGCTATAAACATTTTAAAAGTGACTTAGTCTCTGGGAAGGAGGGTGATCAAAAAGACTAAACAGCTTTTAAAGTGGACTCTTCTTGCAGCCAGGGGGAGGTTGGGGGGGAGAGGGAGGGAGAAATGGTTTGGGAATGAAGGGGACAGACTATGTCAATCAGATTCTAGAGGTCTCATGGGAGTGGGGCTACAGGAATCTTAGGCTCACCAGGTGCCCATGTGGAAGAGGGATAGACACATGGTAAACCAGACATGTGTATGGGACTGGTATATTATTTTAATACAGATTTTCTCTGAAATGCATTGGTGCTAAATCATGAATAATCTGCTTTAAAAAGGCTGTTTCATTACTGGAAAGCACTGCCATAGTTCCCAGACGGAGATGAACTGCTGGTAGTTGAACCCAAGTCAGGCCTGCTGAGGTAATCATGGTTGATCAAAGGGGACTTCAGCCCAGAACCCGGTCCGAGAGCAGAAGACTTGCCTGATTCCAGCCCAGGACATGTGATGGCTAGAAGCCTGATGCCTGAGAGGTAGCATGCTCAAAAACACCAGGTGGGGTCAGAGTTGCAGTTAGCCCAGTAACTGTGACAATGGGGAAAGAGGAATATGGCAAACAAAGAAAGGAGAGTGTTTCCAACATGAGGGTAATGGAGGCAAGCACAGAGGGAGATGATTCTGTGAAGAAGGTTTAGGAGGAGCATATGTAGCAAAGGTAGGGGAAGAATTGTTCAGTACTTTGAAATCATCAATCTGAGGATCTCAAATGGATTTAGCAGATGAGATTTTCAAAAGTACTTAGCATTGACCTAATTTTATTTCCATAGAAGTCGGTGATAAAGTGCCATTAACCTCAATGGGACCAGAGGTAGGCCACTGTTGAGTACATTTAAAAATCCCACTCTATTAACATTAATAAATTAAGCCTTAAAAGATCTCTGTTACTGGATGTGAAACTGAGGCACAGACGATTATACATGAGTTGACCAAGTTCACACAGGAAGTCTATTGCAGAGCTAAGACTAGACCCCAAAACATCTGAAGTTCAGTCCTGTGCTTTTAGCCATAAGACCATCTTCCCACTCTGTGCAACCTCAAAATAGCAATTACACACCGTTACTCTGTAATGTGCGCACAAACTCCATTCAGTCATTAACACAAGGCTCTTCTCCAACCTACAGTAATAAAGCCAAAGTTTTCCAGCACTGATGTATGACTGTGTTGTTCCGCTCTGCAAATGGCTGTTTTATGAAGCTAATAAACCCTTATAGGTAAGTAACAACTGTTGCAGAGATATTGCTTTTCTACTCTGCTTTTGAATAGGTCAGTCCCCACAGACTGGTATTAATAAATGTATACCAGCTATCCCAAACCATTCAGTTCTCTCTCCCCACCCCAATGAAGGAATTTATGATGAGTCAGCATGAATTAGTATTGTGCAACACAAAACAGTGTAGAGAAGTAAATCTGCACAGGATTAGTCATCATCAGTTACTTGGGAACACTCTGATGCTGAACTTCCTTTCCAAGGCAAGTCAAAAATAGAGAACTAGTTTTAATTTTGTTGTCTACTTTAAGCAGGGGTTGCTGACTGCTGTCATCTGTTAGATCTCACATCTTTACCAAAGGCTAGAGCTAAGCATCAAAGTCCATTTGGTCCATTTATACTACTATTCATTCTAAAATGACACTTACTCCTGTGTGGCTATTGGTGTTGCAGTGACCTAGTGCATCAGCCTTTTGACTGTAGACACTTGAGCGCTAGGGTACAAACGTAGGCTTCCTAGGGGATGTATTGAATCAGTGTGGTCTCCAGGTGTCCTGGTCATGACCCTGTCCTGGCTAACACAGCCTGATACTGGCCAGCTACAGAAGTCCATGTAGTCACCAAGTACTGCTGAGCTGTCTCTAGTTGGGCTAACAGCAAATTTCACTTTGAAGTGCAACTGGAGAGCAAGAAGAAAACTGAGTGGGAAGAGGCCAGAGGCAACAGAGAGAGAGGGAAACCAGTCAGCAGAAGAGTTACTGTTGTTCTCCTCCCCTTAAATGATTTCTGTCATCAGTATTCCCCACTCTGCTTGACACACAAGCCCCAATCATTGCAGGGGCTTTTAAAAACATCTCTGCTTGTCTCCCACACTCTGACCATGTGTGCCAGGCAGATCATGGAGGGTGGCTAGTAATGGGGGGGAAGAATGGACCAATGGTAAGGAGTACTGCCATAGTACTGGTGAGGATGGAGAGAATGGAGCAGAACTAGAAGGGGGAAAGTAGAGGAGGAAAACTCCAAATTTTCCCTCCAGTTCTGCAGCCTTGGGAGGTGTCCATCCTGCCCTCTATATATGAATGACACAAAGCCAGCGGGCTACTCTGGCACCATTGGTAGTCTTGGCTAAAATAAAATAAAAAGGGATGTGGAGGGGTCACATTCCTCTGCCCTAGTTATTACATGGAAAGTGATAGAGGATGGCAAAAAGGCATTAATTCTCAGGAAGAATTGATTAGCAAGTTGATTGAATACTGACAGACTCATTGCTGGTGTGATTCGTTGTGATCTCTGAAAGAAGAGCTGTTAGAGCAGGTGGATGCGGGGGGGGGCTCCATCGTCCTCCTTGTATTTCCTTCCCTGACGCTGCTTAGGACACCAAAGAGAAGCAGTTATTTTGGCAGACATACTAGTGTGGATGTGAAGGATTATGGTATACTTGGTAGCAGGAATACAAAACTACTTACCTTGCATGACTAGTGTGTGTATGTGTGTCTCTCTCTCTCTGTTTTGTGAGTGGCTGTTTATCTGGCTCTTCTTTCTAGGTTTTCTTTTGTCTCTGTAAGATGGCTAGGAAAGCCTCATGGTGCAATGGTAAAGATGTCCCACAACAGCCAGAAGGGGATTATACTTGGGACAAACACCTACAATGAAGGGTGTGGGGATTTTAAGATTATGAATTTACTACTAGATTAATACTGCATTCATGTTAGTGTTTCTTTAATGAAACTAAGCCTGCTGGGATAGCTAGTTGAGAAATAAGTTTGTTGGTCCTTACCAGCTCAGCTAGGCTAGAAATGTTTACAAAGTGCAGCATCAGCTGGAAATGCTGCTGTTGCTGCTAGCTGGAAGTGCTTTTCATTGATTATTTGCTGTTTGGTTGACCAATTATTATTTACTTAGCCTGACAATATGGTTGATGTTTTACGAGAGAAGGTAAAGACAAATCTCTGCCCTGAACAGCTAAGAATAAAATTGTAATAACTATTCAGATGAGTTATATACTCACTTTTAGCCAGCTGCTTCGCCCCTCTCACAAAGAGGTTTCCATAAATGTAAATGGCTAGAAATGTACTACCAAAGGTTGAGTTAGTCTGTGAATTTAATGTGCAAACTCTAGGGTGCTTTCTCCTAAACTCTATCATTGTTACGTCCAGTTCTCTGAGGAATATTTTAATTAACTGACATGTCACTTGCTCGTCTGCCCTCTTGCCTACCTCAAACCACTGGTGATGAATGAACGAGTAGCAGCTAAAGGATGAGGAGGAAAGCTATGCTGCTCTTCTAGGGCACTGTCAGACTCACAGCTGTGTCTTCCATACTCGTTTTCTGGTGAGCAGTCTGCCTGTTTACCAACATTTAAAGAAAAACAATTTCTAAGGAACATTCTAACAAAAGCTTGGCTATCCCAAGGGAGAATTCTATGCTTCCTGGTGACGTCTATGTTCTAAATATAACTATCTTCATGGCCTCAAAGAGACAGGGTCTCAGAGAAGCACTGAGAAATTTGGATACAGAACTGAACCTATAGAGGATCCTTGATCCTCTGTTCCTTAACTACCCTCTTTATCTCAGTTGCCTTCTGGGGGGAAGGGAAGCCCAGTGGCCTGAAACCCTACCACTAGAACCTTCAGAGAGGAAAGACAGATGTGTCTCCCCTCTGGAGTCTTCAGGGGACAGGTGGGTATCTTAGCCTCCTGGTCTTTCTCCTGTTTGTTTCTGTCCTGTGAGTTGGGCAGGTTTGTGGTTTTCTTAATCTCCCATGTCCCCTCACTGTGTTATCTGCATATCCCCCTTCAGTGTTCCTCATCCCCTGGTGTGTATGTCCAAGTGTGTTTGCTGCCTGTGTTCCTCTTATGTTCTCTTGTGAGTGTCCTACAAAACATTCTGTTCCTCTCCCATGTGGTCCACACCCTCCAATATCCCTCACTGGGTCTTCCTTTCTCCATCTCCATGAATTGGGATGCGGGGGGAAAACTGAACTACCATCTCCCTCGTCACTCACAACAGGGCCCAGGAAACTGTTGCATCTATTTCCAGCTCCCCACTGTGGCTCCTTGTCACCGAAAGTCCACTTTGTTATATAATGAGCTAAACCAGCTGCCCTGGACTTCCCCTGGAATTGAGACCACCCAATTTAGTCCCAGGAAAACTAGGACATTTGGCAGGTGTGGGGCTGCCCCTTTTGTACATTAACAGTGGTATCATTCTGTGGTAAATGTTCCCATATGGGTTCTCTGTGGGGAATATTTTCTTTATGGATTTAGTTTGTTTTGCAAGAGGCTGTACAAATCAGGTAGTGGAGATATTGAGGGCTCATCAAAAAGGAATCAATTGCAATGCATGGCAATTACACACTGGGTAACAAAGAAGAAAGGCTGACGTGAAGAGTGAAGGTGGGAATAAATTATGAGGCCTGCATGTGAAAAATGAAGTCTGTGGCACTTCTGATTTTATCAGACTGCAAGCTCTTTGGGGAAGCACTCTTTTGTCCATGGCCGTCTCCAGGCACCAACGAAGGAAGCAGGTGCTTGGGGTGGCCAATGGGAAGGGGCGGCACATTTGGGTCTTCGGCGGCAATTCGGCAGCGGGTCCCCAGTCCCTTTTGGAGTGAAGGACCCACTGCTGAATTGCCACCGAAGAATGAAGTGGCGCAGTAGAGCTGCCGCCAAAGTGCCACCAATCACAGCTTTATCTTTTTCTTTTTTTTTTGCTTCACCGCTAGGGGCTGCAAAAAAGCTGAAGCCGGCCATGCTTGTGTCATACCTGCAAACTGTCATACATACATATGGTGCTATCTGAATAATCTTCAATTTTGATACATAGCTCATATTTAATTACAAAAGGTCTGTGCTGTGAAATCTGTTACCAGCTGCCTCTGTAAACTCTGTTCAACCTCTCACAACTGCAGACAAAGTCTAAGTTCTGGTAGGAGGGTTCATCTTCCAACCTGGTAATGCTTTTGGTGAGGAGGGTAACAGTCTGTCTATACGAGCTGAGGTCAAGTCCCCAGTGTACAGTGCAAAGTGTATAGATCAAACCCCAAACACACTATACGGCCCTTCCATGGGGGAAACATACCTATCTCTGGCAGATACTCAAGGGGCCGGTCTCCCTGATATTTTGCTGACACTTGCATAATTTGTCATGCCAATAAAGTTTCATTGAATTTAAATAAAAAATGTATGACTGGCACCTGTGTCTGCAGGACCAGTAAGACCTGAGCTCCTCTGACCATTTGTTTGATTCTGTGCACAGGGCACTTGTGCACAGATTTGACTTGGAGGAGGTAGGAAACTAGACAGCTCAAGATATAAGCTATGAGGGTGAATCATGACTGTAGGCGCATGAGATCTAGTTCTCCAAGAGTCAGATTTTGTTATCCATACTCACACTGGTTTGTATCTTACTTCATGGTTAGTTCCATTCATTTCCAATTGATTACCCAAGGAAGAAGGTACCATACCATGTGAGTACTGGTGACAGAATCTCGCCCTATGCCACTTTCCCCACCACAGTATTGTTCCGGGGCTGTCCTGCTTCCAGAGACTGTTTCTCTCTCACCTCTTGCTCTTTCTCTCCTTTACATTTCCAAACAACACAGAACAGTATATTTTCTCCCCCATCCCTCGGCTCTTCCCTGGCTGTTTTCCTGTTTGTTTTGGTGGATTTTACCTCTGCTTTGACAGATTGTCCAAGTTGCATTGGTCCCCCCACCAGCCACCAGCCTTTTTGTTTTAGTTTTTCCGAATGCAAGACATTATTTTTTTCTTTCAACTCAACATTGATTCACTCAGTGTAAATGTGAAATTAAGGGCTTTATTTATTTGCAGCCAATTGTTAATGGATTTACTTCCTAGCATTTCTCTCACTGCTGCTTGTGACCACCCACTCCAACCTCTCTCTCATAGTGAATCCCAGAAGTACAGCTCACACGGCCAAGACTCAGACAGAAAGAATGAACCAGACGGCTGGATTTTCCCTTTGATTCATCTGTCCCTTCTCTTTCACCTGATGTTCCAGCACTCAGCTTCCCTTTTCAGACACCCTTTGTTAGTAAGGAAGGCGCTTAGTTTACTGTGAAAAATCCCCACATCAAATCAATTACTGTTTACAAAATTAATGAAAAGCTGACCTGATTGTTTATTGACTCTTGAGACTGGCATGATTTAGGTGAGGGGAACGGGGATTCAGAAGGGCATTAACCATCAATGGTCTGAGTCTGTGTAGCTCTCCTCTCACTACTAAATATGCCACACTCCAGTTTTGACTTCCTTCAAGGCCAGGCTAAAGTCTTTGTTTCTCTGTTAGTGTTGTTGCTGAATTTTGTGTGGATGGGCTAGGTCTTGTAGATGTGAGGATGCAGGGCTTACACTGGGCTCTTACTCTGCTCCTGCCTTGCAAATATTGTGACATGCTAACTCACTTTGTTTTCAGTACAGTCTAAATTGCCCAGAGGCAGTTATATGCTAAGAAATTAAACATTATAAAAAGCCTCTAGTTTTGTTTTACATTATAAACATCCAATGGCTAGACGTTGAAGCTAGACAGATTCAGACTGGAAATAAGGCATATTTTGTTAACGGTGAAAGTATGTGATCACTGGAATAATGTACCAAGGCTCATGGTGGACTCTGTATCATCACTAACAATTTTTACATATAATTTGATTGTTTTTTCTAAAAGATATGCTGCTCTAGGAATTATCTGGGGAAAGCTCTATAGACTGTGTTATACAGGAGGTTCGACTAGATGATCACAATGGTCTCTTATGGCCTTGGAATCTCTGAATTTTGCAAAGTTCTAAAAATCAGGGTAAACAAATTAATTTGCGGTTATTAAAATAAGCCTGTGAGTCAGGGTGTTACCTTAATGAGGGGATCATAATAGGCTATAAAGGAGTAGAAAGTATGTAATGTACTGCCTAATGTCCTTGTGACCAACTTCCCTCCACTGGATATGTAATATCAGAACTGCCCTCGGTAGTCTGAAAAGATATACACTATAATACGACAATTGTCAGTGGAGATTCTCCTTTAGTTCAAGTCACAGGGGTTACCTACTTTAAGAGCAGGAGGCCTGGAATTCTCTCACTGCTGATGCCTATGAAATCAATGTATCAGGAGTAGAGCCTGGTGAAAGGTTTCATCCAAGGCTTTTTCTTCATTAAAAAAAAAACAAAAAAAACATGCAAATTTGGATTGACTGGGATCTTGCAGATTCATATAAAATTTACCAAATTGTTTAAAATAACAAAAATTCTGAAAATTGTAATGTTTCATAACCCAGTTATAGTCAGTGAATAAAAGCACAGTTTGGTATTCATGATGAAATCTATACATTAGTTAGAAAGCTAATTACATTTAAAACATATATAAATTCATAGAAATCTCATCCCTTCATTGATGAGCAATAACCCAAGGACTCCTCCCTGTAAGGAGTACAAACTCTGGCATAAAGCGGAAGAAATCCAAATAGAAAGGGGAAGTTTTGTGGTAAAGCTATGAAATGTAGGTTCCTTATTTTTTCTGCCACAAAAATGTGTGCAGGGAGCCTACAAAGATTATATGTTTTTCACTGATAATATACTTTCATGGTTTAGAGAGCTCAGCTTCCATACATTTTTTATATAACTCATAAAGCTACTGTCTGTATCACAGTGTGAAAACATCTGTTTTTGGAAAAATCACTAACAATTCCTGTAATGATTTGCAGCCTTCTGAACTCAGCAAGGCCACCTTCAGACAACTCCTGAGCCCAAAGGATGTTTGAAAATTCTGGGCATACTGATGCTATCCAGCTGACTGACAGTCTTGACTCCCAGGTTCTAGTTTTGATTATCACAGAATCGCTGTTTGACTGTCACCTTGGGCAAGTCACCAAGGCCAACACTTTTAAACTTGAGATCAACTCCTTATTTAATTAGCTTAGACAGTGGCCTGATGTGCAGAGGTGTTGAACATTCACAGATCCCAGAATCATACAATCAGTGTAATGAGATCTACCTGCCTCACATGTATGTGGTGTGAGGCTTTTAGAACCTTGGATGAAAGGCAGCCTATCAACGCAAATTACTATTTTTACATGCAAAGGTTTAGCTTCTCCTATTCCCTCTGGCCATCTTTCCACACTTCTGTCCTCCACCCAAATAGCAAAAGATGTTAATAAGAAAATACAGTGGCTCTGTGACTGACAGCAGGACCCGAAGAGTGGGGCAGACGGCAAGAATCTGCAGGTTCTACACGTTTGAAGTTTCCACTCATCAGAGGCGAAGAGAGTTATAACAAACATTTCAGCAATACTGCCCTGCTGCCGCTGCCATCTCAAAACACGTCTGAGTAGTGGGAATCCATCTTAGTTCCTCCTGAATGTCCCTATTGACTACCCTGCTGAGAGATCTCTACACTGCTATCCACAGGCATAGGACTTGATTGGCCTAGCAGGAGTTTATTTTCATAGAAGCTAGTAAGTGACTCAGGGACTGTTTTTATAGCAGAAGTCAGGATTCTTAGCTGTCAGATCTAGCACCACAGCCCCTACCATGCCTCTTTTGTACCTCTATTAAAGCTGTCGTATTCATAGATGGGTGGCAAACACCATCAGCCTCTGAGCTGACTTTCACTCCTGCTTAGTCCATGGAAGCAGGGTGAGGAGAAAAATCTTCCTGCACTCATGAAAGCTTCTACTGGTCCCCAGTGGCTCCATGCATGACAGAAGGTTTTCTGGGTTCACCACTCTCCCAAGCTTTCTGCAGCACATACTTTCCCAGCAACTGCTGTCAAATAAGGGACAATACAGGGAACATTCAGTTAAAAAAAAAAAAGAAAACCACACACAAAACAGGGTTGATGCATAGCAAAGACCCAGCTTTTGGCTGCTTACATAACAACAGAATACACACACAATGATAGAACCATGATATTAGCAGTAATATAGTCCTTCTGGGAATATAGTTACCTCCCAAAAAACAGGCTGAAATTTAACAAATGAGAAGTTTATCTCTCTTTTTTTTTTTTTTATAAAGAGACAGACTCCAGGAAACACTGAGTTTTGTTAACATTTCCTTTGTCAAAAACCCAGTTTTTGGTCCATGAGAAAACTCAATGATTTTGAATAAAAAAAACATTGAAAAATAGGACTGTTTCAAACCCTGCAAAATTGAAAGTATTGCAAAAAAATTAAATTTTGAAGCTTTTTTTTAAAATCAGCTCTAGTTATTGCAAATATACTCTGGGCCAAGTTGCCCCGTTAAACTTTTATTGCATCCTGTATCCATGCTTCTCTATGCGTAATGTGTGTCATTGGGCAGAGCTAGTGCAGCTAGGTAATGCTGGCAGATTTGTAGGATCACCACCGGTTTTCTCACTGCCTAGATTAGCCTGGGAGAGGGGATAAAAGAAGCACCTGAGCAGACTGGTTGGAATAGAGCCCCAGGAGGACCACCATCCTCTTTTGGCACAGAGGTAGCACTACTAGATCAGAATTATCTCTTGCAGTATCTAACTTCTTCCAGGAAGGAGGAACCAAGTACAGCACTTGATAGCAAGATTGGGTGTCTTTCCAAAAGATATGCTGTAATTCAACCACAAGCTGTTGAACTAGATTCAGGAGCTACTGGGTGAGATTTGTGGCTTGTGTTGTGCAGAAGATCAGACCAGACAATTATAATGGTCCCTTGCGAGCCTTAATCTGTGAATTTGTGAGCAAGATAATTAGACTTACTCTATGGTGGCTTTATGGGGCAAGAATAAAGAAAACTTGTGTTTAAGCCCTAGAAAGGAACGTATTGCCTTATTATTTTGCTAGACTAGGTGATGTTTTTAAAAAGTAAAATGTGAAGAAATACCATCCCAGCAGTCAGAGTTTAAGACTTTGCAGAGTAGCTGTCATGTTAACATAGCTTTGCTTTTTGTGTTACTCTGCTGTTATAAATGTTTGGTTCAATTAACTAAATTCCTTCAAAGCAATTACCAGAATGACAACATTCCCCCATTAAACCATATTAAGATCTGAAGTGCCTATTTTTGCAGCTGGTAAATTCTGGCTCTTCAAAAGTTGATACTGGACTTGCTCATGATGGGCACCAGAATGCATTGCTTAGATGGGGCAAGCAGGATCATTTTCATCTGGCTTTATCTACAGAGAAACAAGGAAGACAATATGATACAATCTTTCAAAAGACAGACTCGCTACTTTGCCATTTGTCTCCCAAAGTGGTAATAACGGAGGGAGAGCACTAAGAACTGGAAAGAATGATTACAGCTCCCTTGCTCTGTTGCAGCTTTAGCCTTTGTTGCTCTCTGTTACAACAGCTCACTTTCTTATGACAGAGGAAAACAAATAACAGGCTGTTCATTGTTGCTCTGGATGAAGATTCACACTGTTGGAGACGTTCACAGAATCACAGAAATTAAAGATAGAAAAGATAAGTTCATAATCCTGCCATTGCAGGTTTGCTCCCAGCAGTATATTGATTCATTAGTGCCTTCTATAGCTGCGTTTTACGTGAGGCAAGTAATGGAGCTTGTTCCCTGTCCCTTGGGATACTGTTCCACAGGCTAGCAGACCTCACTATTAGCCAATTTCTCCCCCAGTGTTCAGCCTAAGTTTTCCTTTGCTTACTTTCATCTGATGACTCCTACGTGCCTGGCCCTTCTTCAATTATTCCCCTGCCATGGGGCATACACCTTTCACACACAGGGGCGGCTCTACGTATTTTGCTGCCCCAAGCACGGCAGGCAGGTTGCCTTCGGCGGCTTGCCTGCAGGAGGTCCCCGGTCTCGCGGATTTGGCGGCTTGCCTGCGGGAGGTCCACTGAAGCCTCAGGACCAGTGGACCCTCCGCAGGCATGCCGCCAAAGGCAACCCTGCCTGCCACCCTCGCAGCGACCGGCAGGGCACCCCCTACAGCTTGCCGCCCCAGGCACGCGCTTGGCATTGGTGCCTGGAGCCGCCCCTGTTCACACACTTGTTGTTTGTGGTCATTTCGCCCCCTCGTTATTGTTTAGTGAAACTATAACTTTTTAAAAAATTATTTCTGAGTCGATCTCTTCTGCTTCTTAAACACTTAATGGCATTTTTCTGTAGGAAAGAAAATATGTCACCAATACTCTTCTAGTGGAGCCCATCTTCCTTGAGGAAAAGTTGCTGAAGTAGGGCTGTAGTAGTCACCACCAAAAAAACCTGACATTTACCAACAGTTGCCACAAGCAGTATCTGAAATAAACCTGCATTGCTCTGTTTAGAATAGGGAATAACAAAAAGAACTGTAACTTAGATACTAAGGTGTGGTAAGTTGGTTAATGCAACTCACTTTACTAATGCACATTGTACAAGTGTTTCCACTTAGCAGGCTTACTAAAGAGTATGAATTGTATATCATCATAATTAATACTTGGCAATTACACAGTGTCTTCACTCACCAACGCATTTTATACACAAACATACGCATTAGATAGGTAGGGCCTTCTTATGCCTTTTGAATATATGGGGAAACTGAGACAGACAAATTAAATGACTTGCACTAAGTCACACACTGAGTAAGAAACAGAACTGGGGCTAAAGAAAATTCCTGCTCTGTCCTGGGGTTGCACTGCCTTATTATCATACAGTCAGTCAGCGATATTAACTCCTTTCTTCTGTCTTCTATCTTCTGACATGGAGCTCATCTGTCTCTTTCTGACAGATGTTTATGTGCTTGCCAGAAATATTATAGCTCTTGGCAAACAGGGCTGGCTCCAGGGTTTTTGCTGCCCCAAGCAGCAAAAAAAAAAAAAGCAAAAAAAAAAAGCCACGATCGGCAGAACTTTGGCAGCAGCTCTACCGCCGCCGCTTCGTTTTCCAGTGGCAATTCGGCAGCAGGTTCTTCCCTCCGAGAGGGACTGAGGGACCCTCCGCCAAAGCCGGCCCTGTTGGCGAGTGTATTGATTATGAAATGGGGCAGGGGGCTGGTAACATTCTTTTTTTTTTTTTAAAGCTAATTTCACTAAAAAACATCAAGTTATTTCAAAATTTTCTGTAAAATTCTGTGTTGGATTTTGAGCCATTCTGTGTTCAGATTTTGTTACTGCTTGTTTTGCTCTCTCAGACCTTTTCTACACTACTGTAGAATGATGACACTAAACTTGGAGGAGTGGTAGATACGCTGGAGGGTAGGGATAAGATACAGAGGGACTTAGACAAATTAGAGGACTGGGCCAAAAGAAATCTGATGAGGTTCAACAAGGACAAGTGCAGAGTCCTGCACTTAGGACGGAAGAATCCCATTCACTGATACAGACTAGGGACCGAATGGCTAGGCAGCAGTTCTGCAGAAAAGGACCTAGGGGCTACAGTGGACGAGAAGCTGGATATGAGTGAACAGTGTGCCCTTGTTGCCAAGAAGGCTAACGGCATTTTGGGCTGTATAAGTAGGGGCATTGCCATCAGATCGAGGATGTGATCATTCCCCTCTATTCGACATTGGTGAGGCCTCATCTGGAGTACTGTGTCCAGTTTTGGGCCCCACACTACAAGAAGGATGTGGAAAAACTGGAAAGAGTCCAGCGGAGAGCAACAAAAATGATTGCGGGGCTGGAGCACATGACTTATGAGGAGAGGCTGAGGGCACTGGGATTGTTTAGTCTGCAGAAGAGAAGAATGAGAGGGGATTTGATAGCTGCTTTCAACTACCTGAAAGGGGTTCCAAAGAGGATGGATCTAGACTGTTTTCAGTGGTACCCGATGACAGAACAAGGAGTAATGGTCTCAAGTTGCAGTGGGAGAGGTTTAGGTTTGATATTAGGAAAAACCTTTTCACTCGGAGAGTGGTGAAGCACTGGAATGGGTTACCTAGGGAGGTGGTGGACTCTCCTTCCTTACAGGTTTTTAAGGTCAGGCTTGACAAAGCCCTAGCTGGGATGATTTAGTTGGGAATTGGTCCTGCTTTGAGCAGGGGATTGGACTAAATGACCTCCTGAGTCCCTTCCCACTCTGATATTCTATGATTCTAGGATTCTACTGGGGGAAGTCAACCTAAGTTATGCTACTCCAGTTACATGAATAACATAGCTGGAATTGACGTACTGTAGGTTAATTTACTGCAGTGCCTACACCGCGCTGTTTCAATGGGAGACGCTCTCGTTCTGGTGGAGTACTGGAGTTGACCAGAGAGTGCTCTGTGAAGACCCACTAAATCGACTCCACTGCATCCATCGCAGCAGCGTCAATCCCCGTTAAGTGTAGCCAGGGCCTCAGATATAGCTCCCTTAAAAAGGGGTGTGTTATCTCAGCAATGGACTTAGCTCAACTTTTTCCTGGTTCCTCAGATTTAAGTATCATTCAAGCACTGAATTCATCCAGGCTCCAGCTCAGTTATCTCATAGGATTTCCTCTGTTTGGCGCTTTCATCAGCAAGAGCTCTCCCAAGCATGGGCTATAGAACCTGCCATATGATTTCATCACTTTCCAGGAGTGTTCAGCCCACACAAACCTGTCACATACAAGAGGGGTTGCAATATTTGTTCTGCATATTTTCAGAAAGGAAAATAGGAAAGAGTTACCTGGGAGAGCCATGCTTTAGGGATATGTCTATTTTCCTCCCCTGCTGGACTGTACTGAGCCCACTTCTCCATATGGTGCTCGCTCAACAGGGACAGGCTGGCAAACCTATAAGAGAACAGTTCAGTTCTTTCTTATTTGTTTCCTTCTGCACTTGCAAATTGCACTCAACCGAAATAGAAGCCTGTTATTTCCTAGCTCCCAACCTACAGTATTTCAAAGTGCCCAAGAGAGTCTGACACTCAACTCTGTCATAACATTTTTTCCCAGATCTGGACCTTAGCGTCCAAAATATGGGTGTTAGCATGAAAACCTCCAAGCTTAGTTACCAGCTTGGACCTGGTAAAGCTGCCACCAGCCAGGAATTATACAGTGCCTAGCTCACTGTGGTCTCCCCAAAACCTTCCCTGGGGGACCCCCAGACTCAGATGCCTTGAGTCTTACAACAAAGGGAAATAACCCCCTCCCCTTGTTTCCTGGTTACTTCCTCCCAGGCTCCCCTCCCTGGACGACCCTAGGAGATTCCCTGCTTCCAGTCCTGGAAACACAAGTACCGAGAGAGCTAATCTCTCTCTCCCCCCCCTCACCCAGAGGGTATGCAAAGTCAGGCTTAGTAAATCTAACACAAAGAGATTTTCCCCCTGACTTCTTCCTCCCACCAATTCCCTGGTGAGCTGCAGACTCAATTCCCTGGAGTCCCCACTAAAGAAAAACTCCAACAGGTCTTAAAAAGAAAGCTTTATATAAAAAAGAATGAAAAAAGACATTAAAAATAGGCTCTGTATCAAGTTGACAATATACAGGGTCAATTGCTTAAAGGAAAAAAATGAATAAACAGCCTTATCCAAAAAGAATACAATTCAAAACACTACAGCAACTACACACATGTAAATACAAAAGAAAACAATATAAACCTATTGTCTCACTATCTTTGTACTTACAACTTGGAAACAGAAGATTAGAAAGCCAGGAGATAAAAAAATCACTCTCAGAGCCGAGAGGGTCAGACACAAGACAAAGAACAAAGAACTCACACCCAAAACTTCCCTCCACCCAGATTTGAAAAAGTCTTGTTTCCTGATTGGTCCTCTGGTCAGGTGTTTCAGGTTACTGGTGTTAACCCTTTTATAGGTGAAAGAGACATTAACCCTTAGCTATCTGTTTATGACAAACTCCTATCAACCTTTAATTGGGGTTGGTTGGCTTATTCTCTTAAGTGCTGTTGAAGCCATTTTTAGGAACAGTTGGCCTTCTCCCATCTCATTTTACTGTCACTCCCCTACCACTCCCAGCCCTTAATCTAAACAGGACCTAGAGTGTTGGGGACTCTCTCAGTAACTTGTCAATGTTGTTCTGACTACAGGCAAGACAAGTGGGTGCAAGATGTCCCCTGCCCTGTAGATCTGCACACCACCCCTACTGCATTTCTAGCTCTTGTCAGAAAGAGTTCAGGTTTGGTTGAAGTCGCTTGTAAAGACATTTGCTCTTCATGTTTTGTTTAAGGAAAATTCTCCCTAGTTCTTTCTGAGGGAAATGTAAACTGGCACAGTTACTGTAGTCTCAGAAATCCTGTGACTGCCAAGTCTGTCCTTAGCTCAGTTGTGAATTTGCCTCTGAAAAATACATACAGTACAGTTTTGTTCTTTTGTTTTTCTAGTGCCACAACTAATCTCAATCCCATGTGTGGGTGGCTGGTTCAGCCATAATACCAGAATCTGGATGTAATGGTGTTCTGATACCAAGGCTCAGCACTGCTGTGGAGACCTGCTAAATGAGCCTCTCATTATGTATTAAATAAATCATGGACCTGTCCTAGACGTGTAGATGAACATCCTGTGTATTTGCTGGTGTAATATGGCTCCAGAAAAGGTTTCAGTAGTAAACTACCATTAGCATTAAATGTCATTTATTTTGCATTAGAAACCCGCAGAGCCAAAGATAAACAATGAAGACAGAGTACTAGTAATAAAGTGCCCTGGCTTGCAAAGTGCTGAATGCTTCTAGCTTCTAATGAAATCAGTGGAATTCAGGGCAAACAACACCTTGCAGGTGATGCTCAGCACCTCACAGGATTGGACCAAAGGTAACAGTTGTTAAGCAGAGCTATGGAAAAAGCTTGACTACTTTAGGAATGGTTGAGAAAGTACAATATATAGATGCATTATGTAAAGCAGGGGTTCCCAAACACAAAATTCTTATAAACATTGAAAGGGGAACATAATTTATAAAAGAACCTAGGGAGATGTTTAAATGATTTCAGGGCAAATATCGGGCAAAGAATCAAGAATACTCTGGGTCAGATCCTCATTTGGTGTACATCGGGATAGCTCCATTTTATCCAATTTACACCAATCTATATAATCTATATAAGAACGGTATATGATCCAGGCCTTCTTTTTCATTTGTGAAGCTAAATAAACCGTAATCTTCTTTTAATTCTCAGCAAAAAGAATATATGTTTTTAGGAGGTTGGCAGAGAGAAAAAAGCATTTTGTAATCCTATTTGTATTATGTATGTTAATTCGCAGGCAGGCTACCAATTCCTACAGGAAATGTGTTTACAGAGAGGAAGTCAGTTAGGAAAGAGAGAGAGAGAGACGCCCACTTAACCTTTGGCACATATATTTCATCAGGCCAGCAAGAGGGAAGTACTGGAGCAAACAATATACCCAATTAATTGGTTTGGAAGCATTTCAAGCAGCAAAAAGCTCACACAGATGTTGATCTGTTTCAGTGCTAAGAAAGTGTTATGAATATTACTGATTCAGGGCAGGATTTTCAAAAGCACCTAAGTGCTTTAGAAGCACACTTCACTTAGGTGTTTTTGAAATCTCCCCTTCCTCCTCCTGAGTCAGCAGTGCTAAAGCAGCAAAAATATTTCTCATGACCAGTGAACAGGCATAAAATAGTTAATCTAAGTATTTCACAGATTTCCTCCTTTAGTAATTTTGACACTGAGAACTTGATCATGGAAAATGCTGAGCATCAGTTTGATCCAGCAAAGCATTAAGCACATGCTTAACTTTAAACATATGTGTAGTCCCACTACTGGAACTGCATTGCTGGATCATAGAATCATAGATTTGTAGAACTTCTAGGGACCTCGATAGGTCATCTAGTCCAGTCCCTTGCACCAAGGCAGGACTAGGGATTATCTAGACCGTTCTTGATAAGCATTTGTCTAATCTGTTTTTAAAAATCTCCTATGACTGAGAGTCCACAACCTCCCTAGGTAATTTGTCCCATTGCTTAATCTGGTCCTACAACGTGCCTGCAACCCCTCCCAGGTTGGTATTGTCTGCAAACTTTATGAGTGTACTCTCTAAGACATTATCCAAATAATTTATGAAGATATGGAATAGAATCAGACCCAGGACAGCTCCCTGCGAGACCTCATTTGATATGCCATTCCTGCTTGATTGTGAACCATTGATAATTGGTCTAAGTAAACTTTTCCAACCAGATGTGCACTCACCTCATAGTAAATTTATCTAGACTATAGTTCCCTAATTTGTTTATGAGAAGGTCATGTGATATATCTCAACTTTAGTAAGGCTTTTGATTCTGTCTCACATCTACTGCTTTCCCCTTATCCATAAGGTTGTTACCCTGTCAAAGAAGGATTTTAAGTTGGTTTGACATGATTTGTTCTTGATAAAATACATGTTGTGTGTTTCTTATTTTCTTCTACATGCCTACAAATTGATTATTTGCTCTTTTATCTTTCCAGATACCAAAGTTAAGCTGACTGGTCTATAATTCCCTGCGTTGTCCTTATTCCCTTTTTTATAGATAGGTGCTATATTTGCCCCTTTCCAGTCCTCTGGGATCTCTCCTGTCCTCCATAAATTCTAAAAAAGATAATCACTAATGACTCAGAGATCTCTTCAGCCAGTTCCTTAAGTATTCTGGGAGGTATTTCATCAGGCCCTGCCAAGCTGAATATATCTCACTTGTTTAAGTTAAGATTGTTCTTTACTTATTTGAGCCTCAAATCCTACAGTCTTCAGCACCTTGCAGGATTGATCCCCAAATATCTAACTATGAAAGAGCTAGAAAATTGCTGATCCTTTTTTCACAATTTAGGATCTCATTCTGTGAGGTGCTGAACATCTATAACTTCTGTTAAGTCAATGGTGATTACAGGAGCTCAGAGCTTTTCATGATTAGATCAGTGTGACCACCTGTACAATAAATGGAACCAAGATTTCAAAGGCACATGATCCCAACCTCCAATTTACACTGATATACCTGAGAACTGGAGTTAGCCCCAGGTGTTTGTGTGTGAAAAGAGGAAAAGCAATAAAACTCCAACCTATGGGTTCACTTTCTTCAGTCTGGGCACATTTTGATCACAAAGGCAAGTGAAATAACCATAGAAACCGAAACTTCTCCCCCCACACCTCCCCAAAAAAGCTAGTTTTCCTCATATTGCACAAAGATTGCATGTGCTACAGCAATGCATTTTTTAAATTAACCTCATCCCGCTGCTTGATTCTTTTGTAGACATATTCAGGGAATGGTTTACGTGTAACATATTTTCCGTCTCCTGCTGTGACATTGAAAACTCCATCTTCGTACACCACTTTGCCTCTTGAAATTGTCACAACTGGGAGCCCATGGCAGATCATTCCTTCAAATATATTGAAATTGTTGGCATGGTGATGTGTCTTTGCAGATATAGTCCTGTGTTTTCAAAACAAACAGAAACTCAAACAAATTACTATTATTCTTACATTCTACTCCAACATAAAGCACCAAGAAATGGAGGGGGAAAGAATTTAGCAGCATTATTAAACTGCAGCTTTGCACTATAGATCATGGAAGCCGCTGTAAAAATAGAATACAGCATTAACATTTTATTGAAAAGTAATTGCATTTCAAAAGGATAAAAAGGGGTTTCAAATGAAAGGGACTTTGCAGCCTTCAATGCAGAATTTTCCACTGCAAAGAGGTTAGTGTAAAAAACATCAGATACTTATTTTTGGACTTATCTCATGATTTAACAAATATGTCTACGTTCAAAATCACAGTCTGGAAAAAATGTGTCCTTTCAACCAAAGGGAGCTCGCAACCCCTGGTTTGAAAAGTTTGGCTCTAGCACGTAAGAGATTGAGAAGTATTAACAAGACAAGACCTTGGAGAATCAGAATATGGTAACGAATATTGGTCCCTGCTAGACTGGCCTGGATTTGAACTGGTGACCTAGAGCTCAACACCACGTCCCTACGCTACGTTACTTTACTTGGGCTATGATAATACTACTTTGCACTTTTGTAGTATCATTCCTCCAAGGATATAAAGCAATTTATATTAATTAAACATCACAATACTTCTTTGAGGTAGATGAGCATTATTATCTTCAGTTTATAGATGGGTAGACTAGGAGACAGAACTAAGGGTACGGCCAGTGATGAGTTGCCAAAATCTTAACAGCCGGTTCCCTATAAAAAGTTCTGATTTAAGGGATGTGCCACAGTATGTATTTTTTGTACCAGTAGGGTTGCCATACATACATATTTTCCCAAGAGGACGACAATTTAAGAACCAAAAGGCCTGACATGTCCAGGAAAATACGGACGTATGCTAACCCCACCTAAAGTTCTTTTTTAAAAAGATGGGCCTGAACTAGAAATGAGCTCCGGTTCACATGTGTGGATCTCCGCCACTCCCTGGGGGTGTGCAAGGGTGACCAGATGTCCCGATTTTATAGGGAGAGTCCCAATTTTTGGGTCTTTTTCTTATATAGGCTCCTATTACCCCTCCCACCCCCGTCCCGTTTTTTCACACTTGCTGTCTGGTCACGCTAGGGTGTGCACATGTGTGGGTCCCAGCTGCTCCTTTCCCCCCTCATTGAAGCAGGTGTGCAGGGTTACTGCCCTGGGAACTGCAGGGCATCAGTGGATGTGGGGCCGGCTGCAGACAGGGGCATGGGGCAGGACAAGCTAGAGGCAGGAGGTGCGGGACTGGCTGCAGGCAAGGCAGGGGATGTGGAGCTGGCTGGAGATAGGAGGCTGCAGGGTTGGCTGGAGGCAAGTGAGTGCAGGGTTGGCTGGAGATGGGGGGTGTGAGGCTGGCTGGAGGCAGGGCGGGGGCTGGCTGGAGGTATGGACTGGCTGCACGCAGGGCAGGGGGGTACGGGACTGGCTGGAGATGGGGGAGGTGGGGCTGGCTGGCTTCGGGCAGAGCCACAGGGGGTGCAGCAGGGGCTGGCTGGCTTTGGGCAGGGGGTGCGGCAGGGCCTGGCTGCAGGCAGGGGGTGTAGGGCTGACTTCAGGCAAGCCTGGGGATGCAGGGCTGGCTGTGGACAGGGCAGGGGGTGCAAGGCTGGCTGGCTTCAGGCAGAGCCGCAGGGGGGTGCGGCAGGGGTTGGCTGGAGACAGGGCAGGGGGTGCAGCAGGGGCTGGCTGCAGGCAGGAGGTGCGGGGCTGGCTGGAGACAGAGTGCAAGGCCAGCTAGCTTCGGGCAGGGGTGTGTGGCAGGGGTTGGCTGGACAGAGCAGGGGGTGTGGCAGGGTCTGTCTGCAGGCAGGGGGTGCAGGGCTGGCTGCAGGCAAGGCTGGGGGTGCAGGGCTGGCTGTGGGCAGGGCAGGGGGTGCAAGCCTGACTGGCTTCGGACAGGGCTGCACGGGGGTGCCGCAGGGGTTGGCTAGAGACAGGGCAGGGGGTGCGGCAGGGGCTGGCTGTGGGCAGCGGGTGTGGGGCTGGCTGGAGACAGAGGATTGCAGGGCTGGGCTAGCTTCGGGCAGGGGTGTGTGGCAGGGGTTGGCTGGAGACAGAGCAGGGGGTGTGGCAGGGTCTGTCTGCAGGCAGCGGGTGCGGGGCTGGCTGCAGGCAGGGCAAGGGGTGCAGCAGGGGATGGAGACAGGGGCTGTCTGCAGGCAGGGTGGTGGGTACTCACGGGGAGAGATGCTCGGAGCATCCCAAGCAGCGGGACGCAGCCCATACCCAGCAGAGCAGCTGGGGACCCACCAGGCAGCAGCGGAAGCCCCAGGGCGAGGGGTTGGGGGAGCAGCAGCAGCAACAGGGCCCGTGCCCAGGGCCAGCTGGAAGCCCACATGGCTCCCACAGCGCAGCGCCCCCAGCAGCCAAAGGTGTAATTACATCACTTCCCGGCCAGAGCCCATCAAAGCCGCAGCGCCCCCTCACAGGGAAGTGGGTTAACAATCGGTTCTGAAACTGCTTCAAAATTTAACAACCGGTTCACATGAACCAGTTTGAACCATCTGCAGCTCACCATTGGGTACATCTACCCAGTGAGTGGTTGAAAATCTCAGAGGCCAGACCAATAGACTTGCACTCATGCTATGGCACTAAAAAATAGCTGCGTGACTGTTTGGGCTGGAGCTCTGGGTCTGAAGCTTAAGGAAGGGGAGGGGCTTCAAAGCCCAAACTCCAGCCCAAGCCACAATGCCTACATAACTATTTTTAGTGCCATAGCCCAAGTCTGTCAATCTGGTCTGTGAGACTTGCTGTATAGATGAACCCTAATACGGGGTCCCCAACGCGGTGTCTGCAGGTGCCATGGCGCCCGCCAGGACATCTAACTGTGCCTACATACTGGCCGGCGGGCAAGCATCCACCGAAATGCCACCACCAAGCTGCATCATCCAGAGGTGTAGCCACTGAAATGTGGCATTTCAGGGGCTATGCCTATTCATGTTGCTGCATTTCGGCGGATGCTCGTCTGCCTCCACAGTACTCCGTGGCGTGTCGTCTGGCACCCGCTAGATGAAAAAGTTTGGGGACCACTGCCCTAAGAGATGAAAGGATTGTCTAAATGAGGAAATGGACCAGAATAACTCTTCTGTAATAGCTCCTTGTGTGGACATTCTATTCTGGAATAAAAATCACCATCTTCTGGAATAATTAGCATGATTTATGTATAGCGTATTCTGCAACAGCTATTTCCGTACTGACAAGCCTTAAGTGGCTACAGAGTCAGCAGAAGAGCTGAGATTAGAACTCAAATGTCCTGGCTCTTTTCCCCTGGGCCTAACACATGGCCTCCCATTAAGTATAGGATGGGGAGTGTCATTTTTATTTAGCCATTTTCCATTTCCTCTCTGAGTTTTAGTTTTACTTGGGCATTTTGCCTTTTTATTTTTTATATTTACATTTTCACTTACTGAACATTGTTTGGAAGTAGCCAGAGATTTTCAGCCTTGGCTGCTCATGTTGTACAAAAAAGTATTATGTATGTGAAAACACAGCCCTGAACATTATTTCAGAGGCCTTACTTTGTGAAAGAGAGTTTTCAAAGACAAAGCTAAGATGGTATTCCCTATGTTCATCAGTTTCCAGAAGAGCAATTATATTTTTAATAAGAGCAATACTAAAAATCTTAATACCTGACTGACTTTGAATAGGTGTTTTCTTGAGGGTTTACCATTTTAAATAGTGTTCATGCATCAAGTACTTTAAAGGATTAATTAGGCAAACAGATGCAGGAAAATCTTAGTGATTGCACTACCATACTTTTCCGATTTTTTTGGAAGAACATGTAGTTGTCCTTTCATATTGATCTGTAAATCATGAAGACTTAGTGGACGTGATTGCTTTTAAGTGTTATAGCAAATCTGTGGCAGATGACTTTTCATTAGATACCTCACATGCACTGTATTCTCAATGGCTGCTTTGCCCAAGGGAAAAGATGCTCTTTCTTTAGCACGCTTTAAGTAGAAAACAGACACATACACATGCTTCAGTATCAAGATCATCTTCTTGGTTATACGCATCTCTGAGACGGAAGAGATGGAAGGAAAAGCTCAAGAACATTCTCTCAATATTGATCAATCCCACCAAAAATTTTGAACCAGTTCACCCACCGGCGTTAATAATAACTATAGACAGAGTGCATCCCTGTGAGCAGCCTTCTGTGGTACCTTTATGGGTACAATTGCCACAGTGATGAGTAACAGTGCCCATGATGGAATTATCCTTAGGGATCATATCCTATCATACATTAGCACTGAGCCACTAAACTCTGGAAAGGTGTCAGAAAGATGTGGAAGCTAGCTAAAATCCTAGCCTCCCTGATGAGTGTACTTCAGCATACTATAGCAGAGGCACACTAGGTGGGCATGTCACTAAACGAAAAGAGACACACGAAATTCATGGGAGATGGCACAAGTAAGAAAGAAATCCAGTGGCAGTGATAAAAATTTACTAGATAACATAATGGATTTTCTAGAGGCTGCCCTCCACAAAGCTCCTTTACAGCAGGGTAATACGAGTATTAATCTTCAGAAAGTACAGCACCATCTAAGTACAGTCTCCTGAATAGCCCTTGAGAAAATAAATTAATTGACTGATTTAAAAAAAACCCTCCACAGTTACGTGTGACCCTTTGGAATCCCTGGTAATAGCCACAACAGTTGAAGCGTCCCAGGACATGCACAAGTAGAAAGAATGACCGAACACCTGATTAAACAGAAGCCAGAGAAGCACTGATTGACCCGGAGAGCGTGACAATACAATTCTGTATCAAAGTGTTTGTTGTTATCATTGACAAGATCATCACTGAGCAGCATTACCAGGAAGATTCTGAATGTTCCTGTATTTGCTTTGAATGATATTGACTGCTCAGCTAATGATACTTGCATTTGAACTGCTCCTGCCAATTTTCAATCTAAGTGCCCAAATCTGCCATCTTTACTGAGGCTGAAAATGGTCCGGTTTTGAGCAATGAGATTTCTGGTGGATTAAGGAATTACTCAATGTAAGGAAGGTATAATCTGACTGCAAGCATCCAAGACCCGAACAAGAGAGTACACTGATTAATTTAAGTATTCCAACTTTGATTACTAATTACATAGGTTCTTGTTCCAGGCTAGACATTATCAAATGCAGACTGAGATCAACCATAGTGGGACAGAATGAACACAGCCATTTGTTTTAGTAGGATTATTAAAGTCATCAGGCCTGGTTCTTCTCTTGCTCACATCACTGGAACTATACTGACTTCAGTAAAGCTACTTTGGATTTTGAGTGAGTGAGTGGGTGTGCGTACATAGAGAAGAATAAGATCTTCTGAAAATATAATTGCACATGTGTTACACACACACAATTATATGTGTCCTAGTTTTTTAAAAACACCTTTCACCATGGTATCTAATTGCCAGTATTTAATATATGAAATGTTCAAAATTATGCTCATACTTCAAAGGGGTTAAGAGCACCATGACATCACAAGTTGCTCTGCTAACACGTGTTTCTCTTTCTTATGTATAATAACAAGCAATCTCTTGGCAAAAGGTCGTTACCTTGTGTGGCTTTCCCCCATGTGCAGCTGGGGCTGAAAACTGACAAAAAACATGACAGATACAGGCTGCAGATTTTTTTTAAAATAAGTGCAGATTTGTCCACCAACATTAGACAAATGCATAGGCATTTAGTGCCCGATCCTGAGCCTATTGAAGTCAACATAAAGGCTCCAATTGATTTCAGTGAGCTTTAGATTAAGCCCGTTAAAGCCTGACTCTGCAAGAAGTTCTGCTCCCATTGTCTTTGCAGGGCCAAATCACTACTTGTCCATGTCTCTTGGGCACTAAAAGGTGTTAGCGAAACAACAGCTGACAGTATGTGTGTTCGTATGCGCACATTGCTGTGCGCTCCCCACTGTCCCTCCCATTTGGAATGTAACATTTAATTGCTTTTGTTTCACTGGGGTTTGGGTTTTCAAAATGCACACACACAATACAACAGCCAACGAGAGCAATCAGGAGTGACGGGAGAGTTTCAATAAACATGTATTGCACGTTCATGGGCAAAGCCTGAATTAAAAATAATAAAGGTCAGTGAGTACAACACTGCACATCTGCTACTCACACACATTTTCCCTAAGACTCTTCACTCAACTCTTAAGTACAGGCTGTACTGGGGTGCTGTGTGTGTTGGGGTCTGTAAGACGATGCCATGTAGCATAAATACCATAATATTACAGTTCTTTTCCTACCCAAGTGCTGTTTAATCAATACTTAGATATAGGAGCTTAAATTAATCCTAAATTGGTAGAAAATAAGTTACTGCTGCCTTGGGCTTCCAAGTAATTTTTATTACATCTTTTCTAGTATTTTTAATTAGTTTGTCCATTTGACACCTCTCTGCTCAGACTGCTTGCTGCTATGCAGAAAGCATTACAACTAGGAGACTGAGGTTTTTAAATACATACACAACTGAGAATTATGCACCACACTTCTTCTGTAAAAATAACTAGTGAATCCTGCAGAAATAGGCCAAAAATTTCAATGTGAAATGGACCCTTAAAATGAAAGTCTTGGCCAGACTGGTGGAGTGTTTGAAATGGAACCTGTGTCAAGTGCAATAGCTACTGGCTCACTGAGCTGTCACTCTGAATCCACTAGGTTCTTATAACCTGAGGAAGAAAAGCAAAGCAAAGCAAAACACTCAGCATGCACCAAAGCCACCCAACTTGCTGTTACTGTGCAATTACACAGAAGGGCTAATGCAGCTGATTTTGTAGGTTTTTTTAACTGCCTCACATCACCATTGGTAATCTTTCAGAGAGATGTCAGAATCTCCCCTGCGGGCCTCCTCCGCCAGGCTCCACTCTCAATTCTCCATAGTTATGAATCAGCACTTGTCCAGTTCTTTCCACTAGTAACATCCAGTGCTTTAAAACTGCAGCCCCGTTGCTTCCTACCAGGGGGACTGGGACTGAGGCATGTTAGTGATGCTAATAATTTTGTCTCAAATGGGCCAGCATCTAACATTTATTAATAAATAAGAATGCAGCTATTATGAAATTTCAAATCATTGCCAAAATGCAACAAAGCTCATGAGGCTGCCTGTGCATAATATTTCAAATGGTTGAAGGCTGTTAGCTAGCTTCATTTTTCCAGTAGGTTCTGTGTGCCCTCTTCAGGACTTTTGGTGAAACATATAAAGATGCTACTAGTGAGAATTAGCATCACCTATATACTTAGGGTACGTCCAGACTACCCGCCGTATCAGCGGGTAGCGATCGATTTTTCAGGGATCGATATATCGTGTCTCATCTAGACGCGATATATCGATCCCTGAAAGCACTCCTGTCGACTCTGGAACTCCACCGGAACGAGCGGCGGTAGCGGAGTTGACACGAGGAGCCGTGGATGTTAATCCCGCGCCGTGAGGACCCGAGGTAAATCGATCTAAGATACTTCGACTTCAGCTACGCAATTCACATAGCTGAAGTTGCGTATCTTAGATCGATACCCCCACACCCAGTGTACACAAGCCCTTAGGCGATGCCTACACTACAGACCTTACAGCAGCACAGCTATATCTCTACAGCTGCTCCACTATAAGGTGTCCCATGTAGCCACTCTATACCCAGGGGAGAGAGCATAATTACACCACCCATCAATGAGCAGCAGTAGCCATGTTGGTGGGAGAACATCTCCTGCTGACATAGCACTGTCCACACTGGCGTGTCCATCGGTGAAACTTATGTCAGTCGGGGGGGGGGAGGGGAGACACGTCTATTTCACATTCCTGACTGACAGAAATTTTACCGAAAAAAGTGCTAGTGTAGACATAGATTTAGTAATGTACTCGTCTCACAAACGACTTTATGGGTTCAATCCTGCTCCTGTTACACTCAAAGGCAAATCTCCCAATCCCATGCAACAGGTCAGGATCAGATCTTAAACAAAATATGAAATTTCTGAACGTAAAATTCATCTGTCCAAATAAGGAAGCAGAGCCTTCCTGACTGAAAAGATACCCACAGAAAAATGGCACCTTTGTAGTTGGAGGTGAAAGCTGTTGTAGCAAAGAACTTATAACATACACTCACCAGTGGGTTACGCTAACTTAACTGGTTGGGGCAGGGGCAGGGGCAGGGGTAGAATGAGGCCTGGGCTCCACCCTCTTAGACTAGGCACTAGCCTAGAGCAGCCCTCGCACTTTCCTTGAGTTCAAGGACTAGGATTGTGCTAGGGCCCTTCGCAGGGAAGCCAGGGATGCTTGTTTCCTGTTCCTGCCTTCTTGCACTGGTGGGAGGCTGAACTTAGCTAGCATGGATCATAGTTACACAGAGGTCACAGTGTGGTTAGTGTCATGTACTTCTTGTATAGAGTTGGTTGCCTGGCTGCTACTAGCAGGTCAGGCTCCTGTATCATATATACATGGATTACAAAGCTTCCTTCTCAGAGATACACTCCAGATGTGTTCACTATAAGATCTTTTAATGCTCTGCCGGGTATGGCTAAGGTTAGCTTAAATATAGCATTTGACACCCAGCGCCACCTTGTGATTGAACTGTATAACAGAGTTTAGCACTCCATTAGTTAGTTTTACTCTTCAGACACAGGGGTATTTAGTATAATGTACAAACCTTGCTGTTTTTCTATCAGGTCAGCAGTCCAGAAAAACATTTACAGTCTGTCTAGACATCAAAGACATCTGATTAGATACACTACTGTAAGTGCCAAATAACCTGTGAATAATTTATGTGCAGACAGTGCTGTTAAAATAAGACCTGCCCTCACCCCACCCTGGGGACTTATTGCAGTACAAAATGCTTTCACATTTCTTTTCCCACATAAAAGGCTGGATGAACAGGATTTAATTACTCAGACCATACCTTGTAGCTTTTGGATCCCAAATAACGATGTCAGCATCAGAACCCACAGCAATTCTTCCCTTCCTCGGGTAGAGGTTAAAGATTTTAGCTGCATTTGTGCTGGTAACAGCTACAAATCTGTTTTCATCCATTTTACCACTGTGCTGCAAAACAGTACATGGAAGAAAACACACTCATTTGTCTGGAAGGAATTAAATAAATTCCTGTAATCAAAAACACATAGCTAAGACCACTACACCACTCAGCCAACACCACACCAATCTTTTCAATAACTATCTGTGCTGTATTGATGAGTTTAAACGAAACATGAATATAATACCACTGACACACACATTTTAATGTACATTAGCTGAGTTTGATACAATAATTTTCTTTTAACTTTCCAAAAGTGATACTTCAAAGAGTAGCTGCCTATGGATCTGATTCCAAAGCCAACCGAAATCAGTGGAAAGACCCCATTGACATCAGGTGACTTTAGATAAGGCTCTATAATCCTTCTAAATTTCACCAGTAGCTGCCACATGCTCCAGATAGCTCTAGTAAGTATTAAGATGCAAGAGAAGAATCATTATAACAAGGTGGACATTAAGAGGGTCTGTGAATGGGTAACAAGGAGGCAAGGCAATACTGAATTGTGCAACACAGAAAGGTGGTCTGCAAATCTTTTCCCTACTGGTATTACTCAGTAAACATTCTGGATTAAATCGTATAGAACAGTGGTGGGCAAACTACAGCCTGCAGGCTGGACCCAGCCCACCAGCCGTTTTAATCCAGCCCTCGAGCTCCCGCTGGGGAGTGGGGTCTGGAGCTTGCCCCGCTCTGGCACTTCAGCCGGGGAGCAGGGTCAGGGGCCACTCCAAGCGGGTCCCAGAAGCAGCTGCATGTCTCCTCTCTGGCTCCTACACATGTCCCCCCTCTGGCTCTGTCCCCCCCACAGCTCCCATTGGCTGGGAACCACAGGGTGGATCAGGGGTGGTGCCTGCGGATGCTGCCTGGGCGCACCTGCATGTAGAAGCCAGAGTGGAGACATGCCACTGCTTCCAGGAGCTGCTTGAGTTAAGTGCCACCCAGAGCCTGCACCCTGAACACCTCCCCTATGCCCCAACCCCCTTCCCCAGCCCTGATCCCCTTCCCACCCTCCGAATCTCTCATCCCCAGCCCCACCCCAGAGCCTGCACCCCCAGCCGGAGCCCTCACCTCGCCCCCCTGCAGCCTTCTCTGTCCCAGCCCGGAGCTCCCTCCCACACCCCGAACTCCTCATTTATAGGCCCACCACGGAATCCACAGCCCCCCAGTCAGAGCCCTCACCCCCTCCTGCACCCCAACCCCAATTTTGTGAGCATTCACGGCCCGCCATACAATTTCTATACCCAGATATGGCCCTCGGGCCAAAAAGTTTGCTCACCCCTGGTCTACAATCAAGATTTATGGTGGGGAGAGAAATGAAAGGAAAGAAATTGTGACAGCCTTAATTGCACTGGTGCTCTGGAAGGAGAAAGTTTTAACTATAAAAAAAATCACCATACAATTCTACAAGTATGAAAAGAGAGAGATTTAATGACTAAGTCCCATTTGGTGATCTTTCCTGAAAAGTTACTTTGACCAAGGTGTTTCACTTTCAAAAGCAGCAAATGGTATGTGTGTTTAATGACTCACTTGTATAGTAAATCTGGAGGCAAATTCTGTCCTGATTTACACCCTTGAGAATTCCCCTGACATTACACAGAGCGTAAATCAGGGCAGAATACCACCCAGTGTGTAACATGCATATTTGCTTTGCATCCCAAGTACAGGTTTATAAAATAGATCACAATCAGTAGAGAGAGACGAGTGAGCACTTCTTAAGTGATAAATCAATATATTCTGAATGTACATTACCAGCAAGAAATTCAGATTCACCAGGTAAAAGGAGTTCAATTCAAAATTCAATTAAACCAATGTTCTCTAGAGCCTTTAATAGTACTGAATTGGTCAGCGTGTTCTACATTCCAGTGCCAACTCACCCAGCATGTGGTAGATAATCAACACTTCTGAAAGCCAGGTCACTTATTTAGATTTCTAGCTTTAGTCATAAAAGTTTGAAAAATGCGACTGCTAGCTTTCAGCTTTTGTTTATAGTCCAAAGGGCCTGATCCTGAGAGGTGCAGAGCACCTCCTTTGAGGGCACTGGATTCTGGAGTCAATAGGAATTGAAAATGTGTTGCCAAAAATTGCATTTGGGTCCTTGCTGCTTCATCTAACCAGGTGCCGTAATAGCTACTCTAAGGGAGCTGGAAAGCTAGTATTTTTAAGAAGTGACATTAGCTTTCGTTGGGGGTATAGGTGAATTTTTCTGCTCCAACATCAGCTTAATCATGAGAAAAAATACTTACCACTCCTTTTTCCCATATGACAGACATCCTGTCCTCTACACCGTTCACTCCATTAGGGATCTTAGTGAAATCATCCTTCCCCAGAGCTTTCTGGCAGATGTCAAAGGTGCAGTTATCAGTCCCTGTCACAGTTAGGTCATCACTATAAAGAAACAAGATATGCCATGAAGTGAAATATGCCACCACACTCCTATGGACATGAGAGCTTGCGGGAAGACTGACTGGCATGCCCAGCTATCCATCCTGAAAGAACAGCTAGCCCTGCCAATCTGAGTTCAGTTCCTTGCCCCCATGAAGAGTAACTGCTTCCAAATACAGACATTCAGTCCTCCTCTGCAATGAAGTTCTCTCCTACCACACCCCAGGGGAGGCATCCAACTTTTCTCTTCTTTGTTTTAGATATTTCAAAGGCCTTCTGTGTGCAGGTAGCATCCCCACTTTGCCTCAACCAAAGGGACTGGTTCTGCTCTCATACTAATTTTACACTGGTGTTATTGGAGTTCAACGGTGTTATTCCTAATAAACACCAGTGTCAATGAGAAGAGAATCAGGCCCCACATCTTGGACAGATGACTAGGGAGGAGTATAAAAATATTGCTCCAGCATGCAGAAGCATAATCAGGAAGGCCAAAGAACAACTGGAGTTGCAGAGAGTAAAGGATATGAAGGGTAACAAGAAGGGTTTCTACAGGTACGTTAGCAACAAGAAGGTGGTCAGGGAAAGTATGGGACCCTTACTGAATGGGGGAGGAAACTGAGCAACAGATGATGTGGAAAAAGCTGAAACGCTCAATGCTTTTTTTGCTTCAGTCTTCACAGACAAGGTCAGCTCCTAGACTGCTGCATTGGGCAGCACAGTATGGGGAGGAGGTGAGCAGCCCTCAGTAGTGAAAGAACAGGTTAAGGACTATTTAGAAAAGCTGGACATACACAAGTCCATGGGGCCAGATGCAATGCATCCGAGGGTGCTGAGGGAGTTGGCTGATGTGATTGCAGAGCCATTGGCCATTATCTCTGAAAACTCATGGCAATCAGGGAAGGTCCTGGATGGTTGGAAAAAGGCAAATATAGTGCCCATATTTAAAAAAAGGAAGGCGAATCCAGGAAACTACAGACCTGTCAGCCTCACCTCAGTCCCTGGAAAAATCATGCAGCAGGTCCTCAAGGAATCCATTTTGAAGCACTTGTTGGAGAAGAAGGTGATCAGGAATAGTCAACGTGGAGTCACCAAGGGCAAGTCAGGCCTGACCAACCTGATTGCCTCCTGAGATAACTGGGTCTGTGGATATGAGGAAAGCAGGGGAAGTGATATACCTTGACTTCAGCAAAACTTTGGATATGGTCTCCCACAGTATTCTTGCCAGCAAGTTAAAGAAGTACGGATTGAATGAATGGACTATAAGGTGGATAGAAAACTGGCTAGATCATCAGGTTCAATGGGTAGTGATCAACTTCTCGATGTCTAGTTGGCAGCCTGTATCCAGCGGGGTGCCCCAAGAGTCGGTCCTGGGGCCAGGTTTGTTCAACAACTTCATTAATGATCTGGATGATGGGATGGTTTGCACCCTCAGCAAGTTCACAGATGAACTAAATTGGGGGGAGAGGTAAATAAGCTGAAGGGTAGGAATGGGGTCCAGAGTGACCTAGGCAAATTGGAGGATTGGGCCAAAAGAAATCCGAAGAAGTTCAACAAGGACAAGCACAGAGTCCTGCACTTAGGATGGAAGAATTCCATGCACTGCTACAGGCTGGGGACTGACTGGCTAAGCAACAGTTCTGCAGAAAAGCACCTGGGGATTACAGTAGATGAAAATCTGGATATGAGTCAACAGTGTGCCCTTGTTACCAAGAAGGCTAGTGGCATATTGGGCTGCATTAGCAGGAGTGTTGCCAGCAGATTGAGGAAAGTAATTATTCCCCTCTATTCGGCACTGGTGAGGCCACATCTGGAGTACTGTGTCCAGTTTTGTGCTCCCCACTACAGAAATGATGTGGACAAATTGGAGACAGGGCAACGAAAATGATTAGGGGTCTGGGACACATGACTTACGAGGAGAGGCTGCGGGAACTGGGGTTATTTACTCTGCAGAAGAGAAGAATGAGGGCGATTTTGATAGCAGCCTGAAGGGGGTCGATTTTGATAACTACCTGAAGGGGGGTTCCAAAGAGGATGGAGCTAGGCTGTTCTCAGTGGTAGCAGACGACAGAACAAGGAGCAGTGGTCTCAAGTTTCAGAGGGGGAGGTATAAATTGGATATTAGGAAACACTATTTCACTAGGAGAGTGGTGAAGCATTGGAATGGGTTACCTAGAGAGGTGGTGGAATCTCCATCCTTAGAGGTTTTTAAAGCCCAGCTCACAAAGCCCTGGCTAGGATGATTTAGTTGGGGTTGGTCTTTCTTTGAGCAGGGGGTTGGACTAGATGACCTCCTGAGGTCTCATCCAATCCTAATCTTCTATGACCTGAAGATGCTGTAGAATGACAAATGTATCCCTTTCTTTAGATTTGACTTATTTTGTTGTTTCAGGTTTCAGAGTGGTAGCTCTGTTAGTCTGTATCAGCAAAAACAACAAGGAGTCCTTGTGACACCTTAGAGACTAACAAATTTATTTGAGCATAAGCTTTCAGGGACTAAAATTTGTTAGTCTCTAAGGTGCCACAAGGACTCCTCATTGTTTTTGTTGTTTCAGTCACCAATAAAGTCTCAGCTTAAGATTTCTCCTCATGGCTGGTTTCCTAAGGGTTCCTGCAGGACCCTGCAGTCTCTGCCCCTACTTCCTTCTGAGTAAGGGTCATGCTACTGGAGTGAACAAGCCCTAACTGGCACCATGAGTCAGCAGAATTTACTCAGCAGTTTGATGCAGGGTTCAAACTCCTGCTAACCAAAAGGGTCAGCCAAGGAGCCGGGAATCCCAAAGTGTGGTTACAGATCCTGCCATCTGATTACACCTTTTCTGCCAACGTGCAGCCTTGCTGTCCCATCACTCATTTGCTAGCAACTTTATTTATTTATTTATTTATTTATTTGAATACAGAAAGTGCTGTAGCTGTGACCCATTAATAAATCATCTAATGAGTCTCATACACAACACAGCAGGACTTGTCACTGCTTTTTTGTCTGCTTACTTGACCAGTAAGTTCATGAGGAAATCAGGTGTTGAAGGGTCTGGCCTCAGTGGCGGTCCCATGACATATCCTGCGGCGTGATGCCATTCTTTATGCCAGTAGTGAGTGCCATCTGTACCAAGACTAGCAGCAATAGGCTCCCCATATACTACCTTCCCTGAAAAACAAATATCGGAGTTAATATCATCTTTAAAAAGTATTTAAGGCAACAAATACTGTAAAATGCTGGTTTTGTAGTTTCTCTTCCCTGCTCTTCCTAAAGATGGTGGATTTAAGTTTGAAAAAATATGTATAGTGTCTGTCATCTTAAACTAGACACTAATGTACAGTACAATACAACATGTAAACTTTAATACAGCATCTCCATTATGAATAAGTTATTGATCATCCTCTGATATGTTTTCTTATGTTGCTTGGTAAAGCTTTTTCAATTATATTCCTGTCAGACATACTATTATTGATTTTTTATATTGTTTGCTTAGTGTGTAGAAGACATTTCAAAAGGAACATAATCCCAGGTTACATTAAATTATATCAGAGGTCTGGAAGTTTCTTCATAGTGGGATAAATATATCTGGAACAATTGTTCTTCTTGGCATTATAAAATGTGTCAATTATGTAGTGGTATAGGGATAGAGAGAGAGACCTTCCAAGTTTACATTTTTTACTGTCTGAACTACAATTGTGTAACAGGTAATCACGAGAACAAAACTAACTTGGAGTCATTTTTGAGAGATGTTGAGCTAAAAGAGCTAATAAAACTTCTGGTCAACCACAGGGACATTTTTAATCACTGTAACTTTAAAATCCTTTTAAAAACAAAAAAACAAAAAAACCCCAAGCCTCACAGGAAAATTCTACCCAGATGTATCATGAAATTTCAGGAGGAATGTTTCTTTCTGGGGAAGGTGGTAGTGTTGGAGTTTGAAAATACGATTACTAAAAGCTGCTAGCACCAACCTTAATTACAGAGTGGCTACATCATCACACAATTGATGGAAAAATAAAATTATAACAAGCATTATCAAAAACATAGATGATATCAGATAATTTTAAATGACTTTCACTGGTATTATCACTGCACGTTCACTGATAAGGCTCTAGTTCTGATGACCCTCTATAACAGAATATTGAAATCAAAGATGCAATATATCTGGAGTTTGTAACATTACAGCTGGTTAACTGAAATCGAGTTGCCCAAAATATCATAATGGTTCCAGGTGTGACTGGCTAGTTTCCCTGGTGGGTGAGAATTTTATTCTGCTTTGCAGCTGCCTTACAGCCTGTTTAAAGGAATAAACAGTAATACTTTTTATATATCTATATACAGCCTTTACAAGCATAAATTAATTAACCCTCTCCATACCCTTCTGAAGGAGATAAATATATTTTACAATCCCTATTTTACAAATGGGGTAAAGCAGACAAAAATGGCTAAGCAACTCTCCCAAGACCACTGAAGGTTTCAGCATCAGAGCCAGGATTGAACTCGATAGTTGCTGGCACAATACTATACTTGCCCTTTTCGTGGGGTGACTGGTGTCCCGTTGCTGTGGAATTAATGAACCTTCATGGGTGCACTTACAAAGTTTGATGGAAACTTGATGAACTATAAATGTTTCTGTGGTGGAGAGCTATCTGCAAGCTTTGATATGAGCCATAGTAAAACATGACTGCAAGGTTTGAACAAGTGAGGTTCCTAAAGACTGATCCTCTGTTTGGTTCAATGTTTTCTTTGTACATGGGAATGGCACAACACATCTACAGCCAGACTGAAGGATGTAGGATTTGTTTATTAGTAGGCTTGTGTGCCTCGATTCCCATCTGCAAAATGGAGATAATAGCACTGTCTTGTCTCAGAGAGGAGGGGTGTGGGGAGAAATACAATAAAGGTTTTGAGGTGCTCAGATACTGCCTACCATAAGGAGAGCTGGTCAGGAATTATTTGGATGTAATAATTTTTCACAAAAAAAAAGAGAAAGAAAAAGAAAAAGAAAAAGGGAAATCACCATGTATCAAAGCCAAAATTCTTGTGGGGAAAGGTTTTTCAGGTCCAGGATAGGAAATTCTGTTCAAAGCCATAGAGATACAAAGTGGAGGGGTTTGGGCACAGACCTGGGATTTGGGGGACTCAGGTTCAGAACAGGGAACTTGAACTCCAGACTCCCAAGTCCCACACAAGTGTCCTACCCACCAGCCTATGGCTTTCTTTTCTCTCTTCCCACCTCTCCTCCTGCCATGATGCAGAATGGGGAAAAAATGGTGGGACAGAAAAGCCCAGCTCTAATCATAAACATGTGTACTATAGAAGTATACATAAGTATAATAGATATATAGATTCATTCTGTGATGACTGTCAAAGAGCTTAGACCCATATTAATGAAGCTACGCCACAGAGTAAATTGATACATTACTACAAACAGGTTACAGTATCCACACAGACGATTGCATGGCTCAATTTCTGTCATTTTTCTCTGGGCCACAAGATTGTTGGGAAAGTTCCCACCTCACAGGTGTGAGTTATTATCCAGTGCTCACAGCACTACGCAGTATGAGGGAAGGATGTTGCACCGTGACAAGTGCTACCCCAATTTAAGGTCTCCTCTGGAGGGCAACTTCTGTTTGTGCATCTCCCAGTGGAAATTAACTGTCCCCTCACCCCTTCTGAAAGGGATAAGGCATGGCCTCACCAACAAGCTAGATCTCAATAAACCAGATTTTGATGTCTGTGTGACTGTTTTATTTGCACACAGACAGTCACTGCATTACCGGTAATTCATATAATTCATTTATTTGTGAATGTCTGTGAGATGACACAAAAAAATCTCATTCATTCAATGTCAAGATAATCTAGTGCCACCAGTTCACAGGGGCTGAAGTTTTCAGAGGTGCAAGCAGTGCCTTTCTTTGGTGCTTGGTATTCTTTTTAAGTTATATTCTCAGCAGGTATTGTGCCATTCCTCAATTGCTTTGTGAAGATTAGGTATACAAAAATGCTGTCTGACCATTTTTAAGTTTCGATCAATCCCAATATGCCTGCAGCTATTGGTGTAGGGCTTCTAGTTTTGTTCTCCAGTCACATTAGTTACCAGATGGTTTCAGCATCTTTCAGGACACAGATATTAGTAATCTTCTCCCATTGGCTCAGTTTGCTTTGCTTTGTCACATATTGGTGAATGTTATTTTTCTCATTATTACTTGGTCTTTAACATGCAGAGTTTTAAGCTTCCAATCTCATTTATCTAATTGTGTTTTGGAGTTAGGCAAAGAGAGGAGGAGAAAGATACAAAGAAAAGAAGATGGGAACCGCAGGACTCTCTTCCAAGATCTAAGCAGTAGATCCTTTGTATTATACCCATTTATTTTCAAATGTTAAAGGATGGGATTCTGCACTGCCTTCTAAGAGGCACAGCACAAAATTCACAGCCATGGTTTGGGGTTGCGGGGGGTTTGAGTTTAGGCCACATGTGTGCTCTCCCAATTCTGGTCTGCCACATGTATTTTGCTGCCCCAAGCACGCCAGTCAGGCGGCTTTTGGCAGCACGCTTGCGGCAGGTCCGCCAGTAACGCAGATTCGGTGGCATACCTGCAGGAGGTCTGCCGGTCCCGCGCCTTCAGCCTACCTGCCGCCGAATTGCCACCAAAGCCGCAGGACCGGCGGACCTAACGCAGGCATGCCGCCAAAGGCAGCCTGACTGCTGCCCTCACGACGTCCAGCACACCGCCCCCGCGGCTTGCTGCCCCAGGCACACGCTTGCTGCTCTGGTGCCTGGAGCCACCCCTGGCCACAGGGGCCCAACAGACCTCTGATGGAACAGACATTTTTGAGGGTTTGCTGAGGTTACAGCAGCCCGTCTTCAGTTACCTGTGGGGGCAGCTCCACCTACACATTCAACCTGCAACACTCCTCTCCCACACTCACCATGCCTCCTACCCTGGGTCTTGTGGTGGCAGTGCTTACGCAAAGCCAGTGCCAGGGGGAATCTCCCCTGCTGGAGCTGGTGCAGCAGCAGAGGAGAGAATTCCTTCCAAAGTGAACTTCACTGTGAACTACCATGAAAAAAGCCTGAAAAAATGGCACTGTGGGGTTCCTTGATTGTCTGCCAATAGTTCCATATCTCGTTTACAAGTGCATAGATGTTTTCAATTCTCAGCCCAGCACACTCTGGGATGCATGAGTCAAGCTGGTTCTTTCTGGTTCATGTATCATCACTCATGATGACGTTTCTGCAATCAGAACATAACCCGAGGTGCTCCCACGAGTGGGCAGGAGCATAAACCTGCAGATTCATTTTCAGTAATGGCCTTGAGTCTAGCATGCTGCAGCTTCACCAGGTTAAATTTGGACATTTTTGCTGATTTTACTATTTCTTGCATTTCATTCTGACTATGACTCACTGAATTTAGTGGTAAAATAATATTACAACCTGCCTTAAACCAACAAGCAAGAACATTCTGAGGGAAGGCTCTATTAGCTCAACCTGCTTGTGCCTACAGACACTATACTGGGGTAGTGTAGTGACAAATCAGACCCATAATACCTTTGCATTTGTCACATTTTCTTTTATTTAATGAAAAATACTAAGCAGGAAGCAAGCCCCTTCCGGTCTTTTTGACTGCTTTTGCTGTACTTTAAAGTCTGTTCTGTTTCAAAATAGTTGTGGTTCTTAGTTGTCTCTTCATTAAACATTTAGCTGGGCTGGCACTGGCTGCTTCCACATGAAATGGTCTATCACTAAGCACACTGTCTGCTTCAGATTTATTGTCAAGCTCTCTGCAGTTCAAGGAGAGGTATAATCTTGAGACCCATCAACTGAAATCATGTCACATTGGAAGATTTGATCCTTGCATGTTGTTTATTGGGATACAATTTTCAGAAGCATGTAAGTGACTTAGAAGTCTAAGTCCCATTTTCAGAAATGAGATTTACCCATCTGCAATTCAGAGGCTAATCTGACCTGTCAATGGAACCATAGCTGGAATAGTCTTCAAGGGCTTTATTCTGTATGTTTAGTCCAGCAATCCTCTTACTCTATAGTGACATTCTGTTTATAATTTGGTCAATTTTGGTATGTTGTTTTTGGATCAATCTTTTAAAAATCCAGGGGGCTGGATTTTTTAATTGGTTAAAATCCACTCTCAGGCCCTATCTACACTAGAAAGTTTTGTGCTTTAGCTATAGTGGTACTTCTCCTGCCCCCATAAAACATGGACACAGTTATACCAGAAACAAAGTGCTTACTGTATATTGGTATAGCTATTCTGTAGGGGAAGCGGAATAAGCTATACAAATAACCTTTATACCAGTACCCACACTGGGGCTTTTACTGGTATAAACATTTCAGTCAAAAAATCCACACGCCCAACTGAAGTAAAAGTTTTTCCGGTAAAACTTTTAAGTGTAGGCCAGACTTCATTTCTCTCATGTAAACCTGGAAAAACTCAATGAAGTAATTCCAGATTTCTCCAGGGTAGCAGGAAGCAGAATGCGATCAATTTGTTCTTTGTGCCTAGTCACCAGTAATCCTACATGGACTCCAAGACATACATATAACATGAAGGAGATCTTGTAAGTGTTACAGGTTCTGCAGCATTACAGAATTCTGTATTGACACAGCATAGTGCAAAACACCTTTTTCCCCCTCATCAGGCCTTTACATTTGCTTGTCAAAATTTCTGCTTTCACTTGGATATTTTGACTGATTTTGCAGTTTCTTGTATTTGATTCTGACACCACTTCTCACTGAATGAATTTACAAAGGCATACAGCAAGCTGGATTCCACATTACTACCAAGAGTGTCACCTGGTGGACAAATCTAGTTTAGCACAGTATTGATAATTGCTGCTAAATAAGATACAGGTAAAAGATTCTTTTACATATTTGAATCAATAAGACAGAATCTTATTAGAATACCATAATACACTGGCTATCTCTAGTATGTCTACACTTCAAAACAGGATGTGGGTAAACATTACTTTAATCCTATATATAACAATATTACTGTGTACTTCTATGGAACCTTCCATCTATTATCTCAAAACACTTTAAAGAATTTAATCAAGCCTAAATGGTAGACCAGTATCCAAAGTGTATAGACAGGGAAACTGACGCATACATGGATCAAGCTGGATCAAGAGGGAAGCCAAGTGGGATCTGAAAAGGCTAGTAATCCATAAGGATTTGGGCCCCTTCCATTGTGGTTAGAGCTGTGTGAATAGCTGATTTTTCAGTTTGCTGGCAGGTCAGAAACTATGGAAAAATAATTTCATTCAGGTGAAACGAAAACCAAAATCCTTCAACATTTTTGGTGAATCCAAAAGGTTGGAAAAGTTTCACATCCTGTTGACTGACATGTTGTGGTTTGAGGCATTTTTTGAACGTTGTTTAAATGTGAAGAAGATGGCAGGGGAGACAGAACGTCCCTCCCGCTTTATCCCAGTGGGGAGAGCACTCACCTGGGATGTGGTGCCTCAGGTTGGGCATCCAAAATTAGTGGGCACTTTATCAAATACTGGCGTTATCCAGCCTGTTTGTGACATCCCTCGACTTGATTAAAAACCAAGTGCACTAATAATTCAGAACATCAGTGCAAGGGCCAGACTAAAGCTTTTGTACACAAGGGCAGCATGGAGTTAATGTCCAGGCTACCCTCAAATGCTCCTGTTTCCTGCTATCGGAATTCCTCATATACCAAGTAGATAATGAAAATTAAAGAGATATTTTCCTCTTGCAATTAAACAATCTGTTTTATTTTTATTAAAGCAGCAGCTGACTCAGAATTTCACTGTAGTTTTATATCTCTGTGCCATGACATAGTGACCAACTGTGTATGTCTAACACACAGAGGACAAGTACACACAACCTCTATATACTGCTCAGAGCTATTATTTCTCTCCCCTCCAGCAGCAGCTGACAATGCCCCTACCCAACTCCCAACTATCATCCCCACCCTCAGTCCCCTGACAGGAACCCCAGCTGAGGAGCCAGCTAAGACACCTTCCTGCAACCATCCTTCAACAAGCATAACCATTACTCTCATGCCCTGGACCAAGCATGAATATGCAGGAGGGCAGTTACCTTCTCTTCGTGCATTAGCTATCACCTTCGCTGCAGATTTGCTCATTACATGAACGACATAAAGAGGGCAGTTCACTGCGTTTGCTATGGTGATTGCTCTCAGTGTGGCTTCTGCTTCCACCTCTTCGGGACGACACAGTTCATGTCCCTCAGGGCCAGTTATCCCCAGTGCTAACATCTTCTTTGCACCCTACAGACCACACAAGAATACATATATGTTAGCCTTGCTTTAATTAGCAGTGTCAATTATATAAGTGCAGCAGTGGCTTGGCCAACTTAGCTGTCAGCTGATCTGGGTTCTAATCCAGACGCTACAACCAGCTTGCTGTGTGACACTGAATAATTCACTTAGGATGGGATTTTCAAGAGCACTCAGCACTGGCCTACTTCTGCTCCCATTGAAGTCAAAGGTCAGACTCCAGTATTTAGGGGTGTGATTTCAAAAATGCCTAAGTGACTTAGAAGCACAAGTGCCACTGGCTTTCAAAGATGCTTAGGTGCTTTTGAAAAGCCCACCCTGAACATCTATGTGCCCGAGTGGAGCAATCAGTAGCACAGATACTTACCCACATTATAAAGATACTTAACCACCTGTGTAAAGTACTTTGGGGTCTAGGGATGAAAAGGGACTAGATGAGCATAAAGAATTTTAATTTGCATTGTGTTATAAGAGTTTAAACACTCACTGGTTTGTAGTTTAGTGACAAATGCATTCCTTATTGAGGGACTCTGGAGACTATTCAACTATTCCAGCCAAAGATACTTCAAGAAACTCTGAAAACACTAGCCAGCATGGGCAGGACTCTAAGTCATAGTGTGGTGCTTAGGTGAAGACATAGAAGTTATACACCAGCACTAGAGTAAGCAGAAGCTATATATAGATACAGGGATCTTGAGACTTGTGCTCACCCAGTGCAGAGTCCTCTGTGTGCCTAGCTTCATTACTCATAAATGAACTGGGTAAAACACGCATAGGGAATGGCCATGTCTGAGGAGACCCGGAGTTAAGTACTGTCCTCATCATGCCACTGAGGCACTTAGCCAAGTGTTCCTCCCACTGAAATCACTCCTGCTCTTCTGTGCTCATTCTTCTTGGCAGCTGTGCAGTAATGCTCTCATTACAGAAGGATCATTTCCCGCCCCACCACATACTCCTGGGCCTACTCAGCGCTTTTCACTTTATGCATATAAGCACAACCCACTAACTACTTAAGGGAGCTAAATTATGTATAGAATAAATAAACACAACATTAGCCTTCATGTTCATGCACGTTATTTGACATGCCTACAAGAAATTCAGAAACATTAAGGGCCTGGTTTAAAGCTCACCAAAGTCAACAGAAGGACTCTGATTTCAAAGGTGTCTGAGTCAGACCCTAAAAAGAATTTGATTTACTGTGCACTGAGTAGGCTACTTGGCATCATCCAGCATCTACCTGTTAAGGGTAGTTAGCATGAGCGACTCCATTTTGTAAGTTCCCCTATTTTGTATCCATCATTAACTAAAAGCAAGCACACCACATACATGACTCCCAAGGGCAGCATTAAAGGAAGATAAAGTCAGAAACAGGATAGGAATACAGCTGCAACAACATAATTAAGGAAAAATTCTAGTATGCAAGGTAACAGCTGGACTGTGCACTAGCCAGCATGAGGACAGTGATTAACTGTAATAGGCTAAAGATAAGAAAATGGCTTGTTTATTGGTTAAGACTTCCGATTCACAAGGGTAGCGTGCACTCCTAAAAGGTATATAACTTCTATGTAATCTGCAGCCTGGGTCTCTCCCTGACTAGCAGGGGGACACCACGTTCGAACGTTGTTTGAACCTTGCAGAATAAAACTTTGTTATTTGGATACTCTGTAAATCTTAGGTTTTTGTGCCTCAGCCTAGAAACGAATGGTGCGTGGCCTAAAGGTATCATTTGCAACACTATCCAAAACCAAATGGACCCAATGGTTAGGACACTAGCGTAGCATTCAGGACACCTGGATTTAATTCCCTGCTCCAGCACAGAGACTTTGGACAAGACACTTAATCTCAATTCCCCATAAGTAAAATGAGGATAACAGCATTTCCCTACATTACGGTAAAGACAGGAAGGCAGCCTGGTAGTGTGGGAATGGGAGACACATCAGTACCTTTGACTTCCAAATTTTAAATCATTGCATCCAACACCTACCTCTGCAATCAAATCCCCGTTCTCTGCATGGACCTGAGCAATCGCTCCAATTTGCTTACACTGGGAAAAAGCTGCATATAGTTCACTATTTCCAATCATATACAGATCTTTATAGGCCATAAACATCTTGAAGGAGTTGACCCCTTTGTCTTCAGCAAGAATTCTCATTTCTTCCTTGACCTGAAAAAAAAACCAATGTCAACAATTCTCACAATGCAGCTGTGAAAAATAGAATAGTTATCTTTTTCACTTCTATCAGCCTTGCTAAACTGCCATGAGGAGATGAGGATAATGAACAATCCAATGAAAATTTACTTGGCCATCAAGAAAAAATTCCAAGCAAGCATGGAAAGTAAAATGTTTATATAGCTCCTTTTATATCAAAGTGCTTCACAAACTACACACACACATACATAGATGTCCAAGACACAAAGCATTTTCAAAGACTGGACATTTTTACCAAAGAAATTGGTGCAAAAAGCCTGGAATTTGTGGAAAGAGCCCTGCACCATATGCTGATTAATATTCAATTTCTCTTTCTCAAAAGGTTAGGGAGTGGAGTAGGTCTGGGCAAGTTTTGATCCAGGAGTTTAGATCTTTCAGACCAGATGCTAAACCAGCTGGGTCACTTCTGGGAATTAACCTCTGGCATACTCAAAGAGTAAGGACAAATCTGGAATGACTGATAAGGAAAAGGTTTCTGCTGTTTAGGGCTGTGACCTGGGGGCTACGTAATATTCCGTCATTTGGGATATTTTGTTCCAGTTCTCAAAAGCAAATCTAATCATCTACATGGAAGCTTCCTTTGTCTCCTGCATGGATCCCCAGTCATGGAAGCTCTGGGCTCGGTAGACTCAAGGCCCGGATCACTAACAGTATATCCTGGAGCCGGAAGGGAGTCATGTTTCATAGCCTTGTGTTCCCCACCCTGAGTAGTAACTGGATCCAGAGGCATCTTCTAAACCCCCAAACCTCTCCGTGGTAACCAAAGGATTCTCATAGGCTGGTGCCTTAAAAACTTCAGCTTGTTTTTATTTTTATTTGTTTTGCGGGCAGCCTGAATTTTACTGTTTGGATTTAAAGGTAAGTTCTTCCCAGGCACGTTGGGAAGTTAGTGGATTCTGGACTAACACAAGATTGAAGCAAATAGGAAGAAAGACCCCCATGTCGTGTGCTTTGTTAAATGTATTGGTTTAAAGGAATAAGCCTGTAATAGCTGCTAGGTCACCAGGGAACTTGGGAGAGTTAGGGCAACCAGGTGAGGATTTCCAGGACCAGCCTCTGGGTGTTTTGTGGATGGCTGAAATTTATATCTAGATTAAAAACAGCCAAATTACAGAATTTGGAAGAGACACTGGAACTGGAGGGAAGGGAAGGAGGGTATATGCCCCATCTGAGGAGCCTCTCTCTCCAATATCGGAATATATGCCCATCTGGGAAGCCCCTTTTCCCGCTCTCCACCCTTATTCCAGGGCATATGCCAATCTGAGAAGCCTTTCCTTCTAGGGCATACTCCTATTTGGGCCTGAATATGCCTGATAAATTGCAGTCTGTGTCATTAGTAGGAGACACATCACAGTATCACTTCGCTTGGTCTTGGTCACCCGCTAAAATTGTTTCTATATCGTGATGTAAGGCAGTGTCATGGATAAGTAACAGTGCTGAACGTTCAGAGGCCTGGGCTTTATTATCAGAACTGACACAGACTTCCTGAGACCTTGGACAAGTCATTTAGACCCTGAGCCTGCAATTAACTTTGGTTGGGTGGAACCATGGGGTTCTGCATAGGTGCAGGAATTTGCCCACATTTAGCCAGCTGCAGGGTTGGAGCGTTAACTGCTCAATAAAATGAAGATGATAATACAATGCTTCTGATTGTTACTTTGCAATCCTCTGAGGATTATTATTAAATGATCATTAATTATGATCTCTAACACCTGGGTGAGTCTACTCCAGGGAACCTGTGAGATCCATTAGACCCAAGAGAGACTTCTGAACTGGATATTAGAACATTTACTCTGGGATCAGAGATGTCAAATATTTAGCACACTTGCTATATTCATGTAGGTATGGCGGGGTAGCAGTGGTGGAGCTGATAAACTAATAGGTCTGTTTTGTCTTTAAACTCTAGGATCTGGTAAAGGAATTCTAAATAATCTAAGTTTTCTGTTGATTTAAATGAGAATTAGATGCAGTAGCTGCTAGAACACGAGGAGCTGGTGGTATACCAAAAGGCATGACATATGTACATGTCTTCATCTGGTTTGCCTGGTTTTCCCTTTCTGTCTGAAAAATGTAAGGACTCCCATTTTTCTTGATAAATTAAATGCATTTATGGAGCCCAAGACTACAGAACAAAATGAATGGAATTCTAAATATAAAACCAGGGCATGCCACTAACTTACACTCAGCCAGTGTTGATGGTATTTCCAATGTATTTCTACTGTCCTAAGGCTCATGCATTAAGCTTTACTGGCTAATTTATTTATTACCTTTTATACAATTACAAAGTTGTGACCAATGCATGAAGTGCTCAGTGCACAGACTCCCATGCCTGGGTGTTACAGGACTACTGTCTTAGTGTGTAATTTGGGGAGTTAAAAATGGGAACTAGAAAGAACCATATTCCGGTATTTAATATTAGTATCATTAATAGAGCACCTCACATTCTATATGATCCCAAAGAACGGGTCTCGTTCTGAGAAATGCAAAATTCCTGAAAGTCCCATTGAAATCAATGGAAATTTTAGGTGATCATCAGGGTCTTAGTACTTCTCTTGGTCAGGCCCAGTATGTTCAAGAATGAATGAGGTTTTCCTGGATCTCTCAGGCAAATTGGGAGCCCCAATTGTGTTCAGTTTGTGAGCTCTATCAAAATCACAACACTATAGGGCAATACTACTGCAGGCCTTTGCAAATAAAGGTAAGTATTAATACATTTTACTCATGTTAGCATGTTACACTTTACATCTGAAATCTAGTCATGAATAATTCAACTTAACATTAAGAAATCAATATAGCGTCAACACACTATTGTATCTACCTTGCTGCTCCACCATGTAACTGCCACATGCAATGCATAATCACAGCAGACTTTAGGATCTGCCCAGCTCCTCCACGTGTCATAAGCTTCAACAAGGGAACAGCCTTTCTGAGGTATTGCAAAGTCAATGATCATAGTGGTGCCTCCTGCTAGAGCAGCCTGAAATCACAGGAGTTGCAGTTATTTAGCCATCGGTGATGAAAGGTTCCTCTCACTTCTCTTTCTTCTCCATGATGTTGCTACATCTTGTATACCTTCAAAATCAATTTTTCCTCTCTATGCCCACCTTTGTCCATGCACTGAAAATCTATATGCAATTTAAGACTCATCTTGTATGAAATCTGAGTATAGAGTGCGATGGTGCAGAGACCTACTTGATTTCCATCAAGTAGGACATTAACTTTCTGCTTAGGTGTGTCACAGATGTAAAGGGCCAAGTAATGAAGCAGGGCTGAGGACTGAGGTCCCAACTAGGCATTCAGAAGGAACACAGGAAACCAAGACTAAACAAATTAGATAGTTACACAGGCCCCAAACTGCACTAAAGATTTGAGAGTCTGTAGCATTCGTGCATCATTGAATGTCTCTAACCAGCTGGTAAATGAAACAGGGAGAAGAGTGCCAGAACCACTGTAGGCACATAAATCAAAGTGGATATGCTTTTCCAGGGTCCAATGAGTTGGCAAAATAAATCCAAATATCAGCAGAACAATGGAGGCAGAAAGAATGCCTTTGAATTATGGTACCTCTAATACAGAACGGCATCAGTTTAAAAACTTGAGCCTTGTGGGACACCAAAATTACTTTTAAACTATAAACTATATATATATATAAACATATATATATATATATATATATATATATAGTTTATAGTTTAAAAGTAATTTTGGTGTCCCACAAGGCTCAAGTTTTTAAACTGATGCCGTTCTGTATTAGAGGTACCATAATTCAAAGGCATTCTTTCTGCCTCCATTGTTCTGCTGATATTTGGATTTATTTTGCCAACTCATTGGACCCTGGAAAAGCATATCCACTTTGATTTATGTGCCTACAGTGGTTCTGGCACTCTTCTCCCTGTTTCATTTACCAGCTGGTTAGAGACATTCAATGATGCACGAATGCTACAGACTCTCAAATCTTTAGTGCAGTTTGGGGCCTGTGTAACTATCTAATTTGTAACTATCTAATTTGTTTAGTCTTGGTTTCCTGTGTTCCTTCTGAATGCCTAGTTGGGACCTCAGTCCTCAGGGTTATAAACTATATATATATAACCCAGGGAAGTAGCAAAACTCACAGATGATGCAAAGTTAGCTAGGTAAGTCACGACTAGAGAGGACTGTGAGGGACCTCAGAAAGACTTAATAAAAGGTAGGTGATGGGCTTCACAATGGCAAATGAAATTCAGTATTGAGGAATGTAGAATAATGCAGACTGGAAGACACACATTGCTGGGTTCTTCCTTAACTGTAACCACTCAGTAAAAGACTTCCATCTCAATGTGGGCAATTCAATGGAAACCTCTGTTCAACACAGCAATTATAATGCTTTTTATATAAATCAGCAGTACAGTCCCACCTGGAATACTAGCTTCAGTTTTGGTCACCCTATCTAAACAAGGCAGCAGAAACAGGAGGGATTCAGAGAGAGGCAACAAAAATAATTAGAAAAAGCTCCTGTATATAAAATGATTGAAAAGACTGGGACCATTTATTTTAGATAGGGAAAGACTAAGGCGGACATGAGGTGCAGGGAAAACAAACCAAGTGTGCTTATTTATTCTCTCACACATAGTGCACAAATAAGGAAACATTCACTCACAACAAATTTAGGACTGATACAGGAAACATTTTTAAACAGTCCACATTTAACCTCTGGAGCTCATTGCCACAAGATATCAACTGCAAAAGCATGGCTGTATTCCACAAAGGATTAGATGGTTTCATTGAAATATCTTTTTACATGAAAAAAAAAACTTTTCCTTTTGTGGGGACACAAAAACTCACACTTCAAATATAAATCAATCACTATCTGCATGGCGTTAAGAAGGAATTTGTCTTCTAAGGAGGATTATTCATTAATTGTCCACTGTGGGGTTTCTTGCACTTTTCTTTGAAGCATCTTGTAGTAGGTCACCGCGAGAAATAGGATACTGGACTAAATAAAGCACCAATCTGCTCCAGCCTGTCAATGCTCTTATTATTTAGCTCGATCAGCTGGAAGCTCTCCTTCTCTGAATAGTATCCCCTTGCACAGCTGTTAAGCCCAGATCAGATCAAAATTCACTGGGGTTCACATTAACATTGCAATACTCTTTTCCTATTTTCATCTCACTCAACCTGTTACTGCGTCTTCGCCTTTCCTAAACTTGTTTGCTGAAGCCACCAGAATTTACCATAGAGCTATTTCTTCTTTCAACCTCACAGTCCCTTCTTTGTTTTTGAAAACAATTTAATATTCTACCTACCACTATCTGGATGCCAGAATTGGAGAAATTTTTGCCACAACAGCTTTTCTGTTTCTCTTTGTGTATTTCAAAGCAATGCTCTTAAGAGAGCAGTCAGGAGACTTTTGAATGTTCCATCAGTTTGGGTTTTGCAAATCACTTTTGTCAATGTCAGTGCAACTATTCACACACGTTTGCATTCCCTTTATTGTGAGATTTTATTTTGAAATAAAAACAGCCCATCTCTCATAATACAAAATCCAATCAAACCTTGTCGGTAAGCACTTTTAAAAAAATAGGTATTTCTACCTCCTTACCCTGTCTGCCAATCTTTTTTCCTTGACATCTGCAACCACAGATATGCACTGCTTTTATTTGTTAAACTGGAAGGACAAAAATCAGTCCCCTAGCTAATCATTTACACTACATTTCACAATGATTCTGATATAAATGTGGCCCTGTGATCCTCCTTGCTAAAGTATGTGTTTAATGATGCCTTAGGGCAGCAGTTTTTTATATTTTCCATACTTGAATCCCATGTTACAACAGAAGCAACAAAAAAAAAAAGTATATCTTGCCAAGCATCCTCTCTCCAACAGTGTCCCATACCAGAGCTTTGGGTGAGTGTACAGAACAGGGCAATTATGGAGTGATACACCTATCTTCCACTCCCAGTTTATGACAGTCAGAGCTTTATGGTCACCCCAAGCATAGGGTTCCATCCTGAGCATCTTGGTATAGCCCTGGCAAATTAAGACACTGTATATTTCACACTGCTATACTGTTTATTGATGATCCCTCTTATATTTTATCCATTAAAACAGGGTCTTCCCTAAATTGGGCTACACAGAAGTTTCTCTTACAAAAGTTTCTCTGTCTCTTTCTCTATCGGACCTACATCACATATTTCTTAATTAATTCCTATGTGTAAATATGATTTAACTGCCTGGTTACCTCTACCACATATGTGGGATCTTTCCATTTCATCTAAACAAAAAGAAAGGAAAGATGATCATGGACTATAGCTGTGCAAGTAACAGATTTTTCAGTTTCCTGCAGTTCCAAAAAATCTAAAATAAATTGGATTGACCAGGACCAAAGTCACAATTGTTTGAAATTTTCTGTTTCAAAAAAGTTGGAAAAAATTCATTTTGAGTTAAAAAAAACATTTTGTTCAACCTGAAATGTTTCGTTTAATTTTTGAGCAAAGGAAATGAAGGGCTAGATTCCAAAAGAATCTCCTTATGACCTTTAGCAGTGGATAGGGAACTCACCTGTGATGTGCGAGACATGAATTCAAATCCCTTCTCTGGAAGAGGGACTTAAACCCAAGTCTGCGCACTCCTAGGTGAATGCCCTAACCACCAGTCAATAGCATATTCTAGGGTGTGTTGCTCAATCTCTCCTGTTGGAGTTATTGCACCTTGAATAAAATACTTTGAGGAAGAGAGAAAGAAAATGACTCTATAGCATAGGTAGTTACTGCTGGGCTAAAAATGTTATGTAGGGTGGCATCACCACTGTCAATCTAATCACTCTACCCCACATTTATTTAAAATGAACAATTGCAATTTAGCCTTATATAATGCTGAACAATGTACTGCAATATTTAAATGTTGTTGTACAATCAAGCATTTATTCTTGCTGTATTTGATCCTGGAGTGAAGTGGTTCAGGGTCAAGAAACTAGGTTCTATTTCCATCTCTGCTACATACTTACTGTGTGGGGATGATTGGCAAGTCACTCTGCCTCTGTGCCCCAGTTTTCCTGTCTGTAAAATGAGGATAGTAATACTTCTCTAGCTTGCTGGGAGGCTAGGAAAATTAATATTTAAGTGCTGTTGAGAGCCTCTTATAAAAAGCCATGCAAAAGAAGATATGTAAAATGATATATTCTATTCAAAACCAATGTCAAAAGTATCACATGGTTGCAATGTGAGGCATTCAGGAAATGCCAAAATTGTTGCATGTGCATTCTCCACTCTGCCTGCTTGTGCACATGCTTTAAACATGGCCTGCAATTCCATGATCACATGGGTACTTCTGCAGGATCCTGCCTCGTTCTAGGTTTTGAAGCCTATCTACACATATTATCTTATTCTCGCAATTCAGTATCTTTTACACATTTCACTAAAAGAAAAGTCATGAATCCTTAAAAAACAGATGTAAAGTAATAGTATCTCTCACTATATCACAAAAGTACCACTGACAGCTAGTGAAAAAACTTGTATATAAGTTGCATGGGGCAGGGACAATCTTTTTGTTATGTGTTTTTACAGCACCTAGCACATTAATTATTGTTATTATGTGGCTTTCAGAGCATTACTGTATATTTCACAGCTGTTAGATTACCCTTATGAAATACAACATATTACAGTAGAGGATAATTTTACAGTATTAGAACAAATAGAAATGTGGCATGCAAATGACAAAGCCAGTTGGATGATGGCTGAGTTACTGCTGATGTCATAGTCTTATGTCCTGATCCGGTAACACTTACAATTAGGTATAGAGGCTACTCAAAGAGAGCATTTTGTCCAGTAGTATGTGATTGTGCCCCTAGTACTTAACAAAGATTTCCATATTGGTTTTGAAATCAAGCCAAGTTTAAAACCCCTAAAACATGGTGTGCAGGGATGGGTGTGCAGGTGTAGCAAACAGAAATGCACAATAGAAGATGTAGGTGAAGACAGGGCCGGCTCTAGGTTTTTTGCTGCCCCAAGCAAAAAAAATTTGGCTGCCCCCCCCCCGTCCCAGCCCTGGACTCCCCCTCGCATCCCCCTGCTGCCTCAGCCTGGGCTCTCCCCGCCACACACACCCCCTGCCACCCCAGCACTGGGCTTCCCACTTCCCCCCCCCACCAGTGCCCTCCCCCTACCCGCCTGCCACCCCAGCCCTGGGCTTCCCCCTTCCCCCACACCAGTGCCCCCCCCCACACCTCCTGCTGCCCCAGCCCTGGGCTCTCCCGCCCCGCCACCTGCACCCTCCTTCTGCCACAGCCCTGGGTCACTGGTAACTCACTCCCAGGGCGGGTCATTCAGCAGGAATTTTGGATGTGCACAGAACACAGACAGGATTGGGTCACATATGGTTACAGAGCTGCAATAAAGTGGAATAATTTTCAGCTTGTGTGATTGGAGGATATCTGGATGCATATTATAAGACTGTCCTCCATAAATGAGGAAAAGTTGAGGTGCCTTTATTATTCTTTTATTACACTCTTTCTTTCTATGGGGAATTTGCCAATGAGTATCACTGTCTTCCTTTCAAACAAACAAACGAAAAATGGCTGTTGAAAACAGCAATTCCAGTCTTAATAACCACTCGGAAGCATTTCTTGCTCAATTTTATCCTACTTTTTCTATAGCAAGTTACAGTGGATCAGTATATTTGATTCGGGAGAAATGAAGTAACACCTGCCCAAATTGAGCTTGAGCACTCCTGAATCTTGAGGTGTTCAAATCTGGAAGGCAGGTGCTGGGTGTATTTGTGTGTGTGTGTGGGGGGGCCTTTGGGTTCCATGGGGGAGCACGACAGCATGTATGCAGCAGTGTGTCTGGTGCTGCGCAGAGCCAGACAAGCTGGTCTGAGTGGCACGGTAAGAGGGCTGGGATGTTGGAGAAAGGGTAGGAGGTTCCGGGGGGGGGCAGTCAAGGGACAGGGAGCAGGGGGGGTTGGATGGGTCAGGGGTTCGAGGGGCACAGTTGGATAGGCATAGGAGTCCCAGGGGTTTGTCAGGGGACAGGTAGACGGTGGGGTCCTGGGGGAAGTTGGGGGGGGTCTCAGGAGGGGGCTGTTGGGACAAGGAGAAGGGAGGCTTAGATAGAGGATGGGGTCCCAAGAGGCAGTTAGGGGCAGGGGTCCCAGGAGGGAGCAAATTGGGACAAGGACCAGGGGTGCTTAGATAGGGGGTGGGATCCTGGGGGGCAGCTGGGGGCAGGGGTCACAAGATGGGGCAATCAGGGGACAAGGAGCAGCAGCACTTAGATGGAGGTGGGGTCCCGGGAGGGGTGATCAGGGGACAGGGAGCGGGGCAGGGTTGGATGGTTTGGGGTTTCTGTGGGGGGCAGTTGGAGGGAGTGGATGGTGGCAGGCTGAGGTTACCCTCCCTCCCCCTGGAGTGTCCTGTGTTTTGAATGTTAAAATATGGATCCCTACCATTCACAGCACTCACAGCACGCTGCCACATGAGGTCCCCCCTCCTTCCTTTCTGGTTGGTAGTGGCCAAGGGAATGCTGGGAAATATAGTTCTTTCCCTGCTCCAAGGCTGGCTCTATATGCAGGGAGCTAACCAAGGAACTACAGCTCCCAGAGCCCCCTGTTGGCCATCAGCTTCCCTGCCGCCCCTGCAAATGGGCTGCCCCAAGCAGCTGCGTGCTTTGGTTGTGCCTAGAGCCGTCCCGGATGAAGAAGCCCATCTGTGCCACACTAATAACACAAAACAGCTTTAAAGCCTACATTGGTGGCCACTGGAAGGTCATCTCTGTGAAGGTGAATCCTCCAATGGCTCAGGACTCCTACACTGGAACATCTTCCCGTGGTCAGTAGAGGGGGCATGGCATAACAAGGGCTACGACCACAGCTTCCTACACCCTAGCTGCTATCAGCACTCTTGAGCTCCTAAGAGCTGGCACAAGTTACAGCAGACTTTGATCTGTTCTAATTTAGGTTAGGAAACTGTCATGGTACACAGCTGTGCCTGGACTGTGGCTAGAGCAAAGCTGTCTCAAAGCCACTTTTGCACTCTCCCTCCCAAGTTGTGTTGTGCTTACCTTAATCACAGCCAAGGATCTGATCCAGAGAATATAGGACAACGTACTATACACAATTTTAACAACAAAAATCATGTTAAAACCTTAGAGAGACAAGGTGGGTGAGGTAATATCCTGGGACCTACATGGCTAGAACTATACTGCATACAATATACGTTAAAACCTTATAATTCATCAGAACTTCAACCAAGCCTGTACAGGTTAAAAGATGTACAATTAAGTGATTCCAGGGACATCACAAAACGCTTGCACTCTGTTCTTAATTTAGAACCTCTTGATGTATATGTGTTTATAGCCTCACAATCATAGTTAACTGTGTAGCACCTTTTATATGTCTATGTCCAAAGAAGTTGCTAGACTATGCATCTGGAGAGTTTTCATGTTTCTTAGCAACACAGGATTGTTCTACTGGAATAATGTCTTGTGCCTATTGTAGTACATTTAAATAGACATTTAGCGCCAAATTTTATTTTTCATTTTTATGTGACATTTATATTTACAAAATAAATAATTTGTTTGGTTTATTCCAGAGACAGCATCTTTTACTATTGATTCTAATCTGAATAAATACCATTGCATGAATCAATTATAGACATGAAGTAGCTACATACAGGGCCCATTCTTTCAACACTTGCTCACATGAATAAGAGGAAAGTTCACGCCCAAAGTAAACTCCTAGAAAAGTTAGGTAACATGCATTAACCTTTCCAAGTTACCTAGCACAAACAGTGCAACACCACTCCCACTGCCAAAGTTTCCATAATGATCAATTATAACAGGTTCATAACAGAGCTTCCCAATTTAACTCATTCAGGAAATCATCATTTCTCTGATTTAAGATTTAGGTTTAAGATTAAGATTTAGGAATTCAAGGTGGCTCTGTCAGTTGATAAACTGGAGAAACTACAGAGTGATATGTGCTAAATGGCTAGCACTGAACCTACACTGGATTAGATGGGTATAAAGTCTAATCCAGAATGGCAAATCCGATGTTCCTAATGCAACAAAAGCAGAAGTAAACAGGATCACCATTATAAAGATTTCTGTGTCCACATTAAAAGGAGGATCTCTTAAGAACGTGAGTTCTTCTTCTTGACTACTCTCTGGTCACAGATAATCATGTCAGAAAAACAGACAAAGGTTCAACCCTTTTCTGGGTAGTCAACCAAGCAGTTCTGTCTCCTGCAGCTAATACAGATCCATGGGTTCCACCATCCTATTTCTAAAAGTAGCCTATTCCAGATGCTTAAAAGGAAGTAAAACCAAATGAAATCTATTATGCAGCTGGCAAACTGCACGTATTCTGCCATAGGGGGAAGTTTTTCTTGATCCAGCTGGTGATCAGATTATGCTAAGGCACAAGGACTGACAGTTCTTTTTATCCGATCTACTGTGTATGGGCATAAGCAACTAACACAAGAATTTTAATGCGCTTCCCAGCTGCTTCCAGGTCCTCTCAGAGCTCCTGATCTCTCTCTCTTGTCTGGCCTTTATAGCCTCAAATGTGCTTCAGCCCTCTTGACTGCCTGAGCCTGTGCACTTCATCTGTTCACCTGCTGTCAGTATTTCATCACTATGTGACTATATGACTTGGATGTGTGACTAAACATGTCATTTGTATCATCAGTGGAGCATTTGTATGGTGTATTCTTGTTATCACTATCCAATGTCAATAAATTGCATGATAGATGGATTAAGAACTAACTGACAGATCTCAAAAAGTAATGGTTTATGGGGAATCATCATCGAATGGGGGTATTGCTAATGGGCTCTTCAGGGACTGACTTTAGGCACAATGCTATTCAATATTTTTGGCAAGGATCTAGAGGTAAATATAAAATCAGGGCTGATAAAGTTTGGGAGAGTTGTGGATAATGATGAGGACAGGACAGTTATATAGAACGATCTGGCTCTCTTGGTAAGCTGGGCTCATTCAGAAAAAAGTGATATCTAGGAACAAAGAATGCAGGCCATGACTGCAGAGTGGGGGACTATCTCCTGGGATGCACTTACTCTGGAAAGGATTTAGGGGACATATTGGACAAAAAATGGAACCAGGAGCTCTTACTGCGATGTTCTGGCAAAAAGGGGCTAATGCAATGCTAGGATGTATAAAGAGAGGAATAGTGAGTAGGAGGAAAGAGGTGATTTTACCTCCGCATAGGGCAGAGACTGATACTAGAATGCTGCATAGAGTTCTGGTGTCCACATTTTAAAAAGCATATTGAAAAACTGGAGGTTGTGCAGTGAAAATGACTTTGAGGCTGGAGAGAATGTCTGGCAGCAACAGACTTAAGGGGCTCAATCTACGGAATTTATCAAAAGGATCAAGATATGATTTTATTACAGTGCATAAACACAGGGAAAAAATACCAGGTACTAAAGGGCTCTTTAATCTAACGGAAAAAGGCATAAGAAGATTCACTGACTTGGAAGTTAAACCTGGACAAATTCATATGAGAAATAAGGCACAAAATAAATTTTGTGCCTTATTTCTCATATGAATTTGTCCAGGTTTAACTTCCAAGTCCCATGGAATACAATACCCATGGATCTGTATTAACGGTGAGGGTGATTAACTTACAACTTGAATTTTCAATTTCTAATACCCAGTACACACAAAAAGCTGGTCATTGAACAATTTACAAACCAAGAGTTATTTTTGGAAATTATTTGTATAATGACTGTTTTCAGAAAAATGTAATCAGCTCCTAGACAGCTTACAGATATAAAGTCTTAAATTCATATAATAGATTCACTGCTAATTATTCTCTCATATCTACCAGCTACCCATCACAGAGCTTGGATTTTGCAAAACTCCTATGATTAAGTTTAAAATGCTCTTTCAGTTGTCAACCTTAATAAAGATTCATGAATATAGACATCAAATATTTTAGTGTCTTTTAAAACTATGTTCTAAATCTACCTTAAAACAGGAAACATGACATGTTTGACATAAAAGTTACTTTACTATGCTAGAAAATTGCTTTGCAAAAATCACTCTTTACTGAGCGCTTTGCAGTAAATTTAAAATCCATCTATTTTAACAATTGGCAATGGCCTAGGTGCATGTTAAGAAAAAGCACTCTAATAATGATGAAAAATGCAATGTAAGAATCCCCATACAATATGTTATACTCTCAATATTAACTCCAGTGTATATTGGTAACTTAAGGGTAACACTCATTACAAGACTGTTGTAATTATCCCAAAAGACAAACATTACAAACTCTGAAATTCAGAGTTAAGGTTAAACATAAAAGAAATCCTAATAAGTTACAGTATCGAAATGCATAGTTGAGACACCCAAAGAACTTTAACTCTGCTCTGTGGTGAAAACACAGGGTCGGCAGGAAATGAAAATCTGATCTATGTTTAAAAATCAGGTAAATCTAATCTGTGATCACAGATACTAAAATGCCTTAAATCATAATGGTATGGTTATTGCATGACATCACTACGTAGAACTGAAGTTTAATTTAACTTATTTCAATTACTGGATATATTTTATAATGTAACTAACATACATGAAATATGAATTTAAACTAGACGTAATTTAACTCAGTCCTCCTTAAGAGGGTACACAATTGTGTTGTCTTTTCTGCAAACAGCAATTCTGCCTTTAGAGGACTGGATAGTTCAGGGGATTGGTAATGGGATACAGACTCAGTTAGAGACATCAGTTTGACTCCAGTGGAGGCTGCTGGTGGGCCAAATTTACTGGCAGGGCAGAGTGAGGAATGGTGAGCATCTGCAGTGCTGTAGCTGCTCTGGGGACAGAGAACTTCAGTCTCCAGGGCACGATATCAGCAAGTTACATAAGGAATTAAATTAATTCACTAATTTCAATAAATTCTAAAATGTACAAATACTTCACTACACTAGAGCTGCTCATGTAATTTACCTGGCTTGCAAAGGTGAAGCAAACAGAACCCAAGCACAGAGCTAAGGAAAATGAGGACATCACTGGTAGCTATAAACTGGATCCAAACTGGACCTTCCTTGGTAGAGATTCAGAGGTAGTAAAACATGGAAGAGAAAACACTCCTCCTTTCTGTGCTATCCCTCTAAAAAGGGAGCCAAGGTGTTCAGGAGATGACTTCTCTCCTAGAGCAAGAGAGTTGAATAGGTGGTAATGAATTTTCCTCCTGGTAAAGACAAGACAGATTGATTTACCTTTGTTCCCTGGTAGAAGTCATCTTTGGACTGGGTGCCCATGAAGGGGAACTGCATGTGTGTGTGGGTATCAATCCCCCCAGGCAGCACCAGCCTGTTGCAAGCATCTATAACTAGGAGCCCAGCAGGTGCCCCAAGCTGCAGGTGTGGTCCCACTGCCCGCACTATTCCATCCTCCACATACACATCAGCCAGCTGCGAGTAGTCATCATTCACCACTCTCCCCCCTTTGATCAAAATCCTGTGATGTAGGGGAGCCATGGCTTTTGCTGCAGGCTCCTTGCAGATGTGCCCAGCAGTGGAGCCTGAGTTCTGAGGACAGCAGGAGAAGCTGTGGCACTATTAGGCATCAGGCTCAGGCCTCTCTTCTGTAGGAATACAGCCCCAGCAGGAATACAGACTGGGAGAACAAGAACACTCTGCATGCGTTCCTTTGGAATGAAGCAGACAGATTCCTGGTGGTTCCTCTAAAACTGATCCCAGCAGTTCCTCCTGAAAGGTGCTTTGCTGCCCACTCTCCGTCACCAGTCTGCTTCTCTCATCATGTCAAGTTATTTACATGCGGCTCCCAAACGTAAGTGACATACTAGTATTTATAGCTCTATCAGAGGACTCTCCTCCTGCACCACTAACTCCTCCCACTGCCCCCAGTTTAGCATGTAACGTCGGCTGATCACTGCTCTGACCCGGTCAGAGGAAGCAGGGGTTTCACCAAGTTCTTTTAAAATATTTAAATAGTGACTGTGGGGCCACATTTTCAGAATAGCTCAGCTCCTGTTTAGGCAACTAATAAGGGCCACATTTTCAAGAGTGCTGAGCCTTGATGCTCCATCTATGATGCTTATAGCCAGATTTTCAGAAGTGAGCAGTGTACAACATGTTGAGCTATTTTGCAAACCTGGCCACTTATTTTGCTGTCTAAATGGGAGCTGAGCTCTTAAAAAAGCTAGTGTTTAGTGCTGGGGTAATGGCTCTGGAGTCTGTCTTTACTCAGATCAGGGACAGCACAAGCAGCAGCAGTGCAGGCTTCAATCCCACCCACATGGTAGGCTTCAGATGGATTAAGACAAACCTGGGCCCCAGGCAAAGTAACAATTAGGGTCACCTCACCATTGCACAGGGCTCCCTTCCAAACCTAAAAGCAGCAAAGAGTCCTGTGGCACCTTATAGACTAACAGATGTTTTGGAGCATGAGCTTTCGTGGGTGTCTGCAGGAGGAAAAAAAGAATCTAAATTCCACTTGCTTTCAATGAGGCACTTACGTGCTTTTGAAAGTTTTACCCTTGGAACTAAATATATTGCTGGCAGATATCGAAGCTCTGTCCATTTATTTAGTTCACACAGACAAACAAGAAAATCTTGTACCAGCAACATTTACGTAAACTTGGTAAATGTTTGATATGGTTATAGTGGAAAAGCGCCTTCTTGGACTGGCCTGAATTACCCCCACAGGATAGATGTACCTTCCACTGGAGCCCCTGGGAAGAGAATTCATCATCATCATCTCCTGCCCCGGATGTCTTTCTCCTAGGGTGGGATTTTTATTAAACATCTTTGCCTTCCAGTGGGACTTGTTCTCTGACATACTTTGAAAATCCTATCCCAAAGATTTTTCCAAACTTCCCTTCACTCAATTTAAAAATTGTCTTTATTATATAATCATTACCTGACCCTGTACTGCGTAAAAGAGTTTGTTGTTGAGCAATGTTTGCTCATACTACACTCTTACATAATTCAGTGATTTGAGAGACTGTGTCAAAATAATTCGTGCCCTAGCACTTTCACTTCTCTGGAGCCACAGAAATATTGACAAGGTAGACACAATGAAAGAAAAGATTTGAAAGCCTAACTTGAAACAAACTAATGGTTTTGTGATCAGGAACAAAGTAAGTATTCTCAGGAAACTATACCTAGATTCTCTGGCATGACAAATACAGAGAAATGTTAATAGGCAGAGAGATTATGCATTTTAGAGACCATTTTAATTGCACGATTTCAAAAGCAAAGGCAAACCCAACCTAGATCTATTTTTTACCAACATGGAGTCAGTTGCTGTACAACATTCAACATAGTCTGAGGAATGAGTTTATAGTTATGTAACATTCAACATAGTCTAAGGAATGGTTACCTAGGGAGGTGATGGAATCTTAGAGGTTTTTAAGGCCCAGCTTGACAAAGCCCTGGCTGGGATGATTTAGTTGGGGTTGGTCCTGCTTTGAGCAGAGGGTTGGACTAGATGACCTCCTGAGATCTCTTCCAACCCTAACCTTCTATAAGATGTGAGTGTGAGACTGCAAGAATGTAGTTTTGTAGGATTTAATAAATCTAGTGAGCACAGAACAGCCTCAAAGCCACCTTAAATTAAGGTGCAACATATTTCAGTTCCTCTGAAAGAGATATATGCTCTCAGAATCCACTGATTTGCTCCATCACAGATTCTCTTTCAGATCTTGCTCTTACTTAAAATTTGGTGGCAGATTATACTCTCCAGGCAAGAGGGTTTCTGAGGCAACATCCAGGAATTAGTCAGTGGCTAACCATACTTCATCAATATAAGGGTTAGGGAGGTGCCCTATAGTGATCCCATGGTGCCAACTGGCAGAGGATGCAGAGGGTTTTACAGGTATCTGCTGGGTTGGATATCTGCATAATATTTCACTGAAGGGTGGCATGCAATGTCTTTCCAGGAGCTGGTAGCCGACTGGTCATCCTAATCATTGCAATGGATAATAATTTAGGAGTTTTGTATCTATACTAAAAGATATATGTTCTTAACAGCTTGCTGTCAAAGCAAGTCACCAGGAAGTGACATGCCTCAGCAACGTTCCTTTTAGGCAGGAGGTAACAGAGAGCTATTTCTGGTCATTTGTGTACTTTACAAATATTTGCATATGGGTTACAGGTGAAATAAAATATTTTGAAATCTATGAGAAAAATCTACAGGCAGAAACAAACAGCAGGGGATGGTTGTTTATTCAGAAAGGCAAAATAGCTTAGGGTGCAAGGAAACACAGGATCCTTCACCTAGGCACAGACAAAGCCTCCTCAGGCTAAGGGCAGGGAATAAAGAGATGCTCACAAGCTTGAGTACCCCCAAGAAGCATCATATTAAGTCTTCACCACACGTTTCAACCTAATAATGGCCAGCCTCCCCACTACCCCATTAATCACCTTTGTCTGCTTCCATTATTATGCCTATTTCCATAATGCCCCCTATTCATGGAAAACCCTCCCACACTCCCAGTGCATCACGCTCCTCTCATTCTCATCATCCAACTCAAGTAGATTCTGGAATTTGGGGAGGAGGGGGCAGCTGCACTTTCTTGAACATGCAAGCAGGTACGCAAGAGGATTCTATCTGACTTGAGGTCTGAAGAGATGGGATTTAGAGAAAACATGTAGAAAAGAGTATAGGTGAGAAGAGATGTGATACACGCTATAATTCTATTTTAATTGTTAAAAACTAGGGCTGTTGATTAATTGCAGTTAATTCATGCGATTAACTAAAAAATCATAATTAATTGTAGTTTTAATAGCACTGTTAAACAATATCAATTGAAATTTATGAAATATTTTTGGACTTTTTCTACATTTTCAAATATTTCATTTCAATTTACAACACAAAAATACAAAGTGTACAGTGCTCACTTTAGAGCCTACAAGTCCACTCAGTCCTACTTCTTGTCCAGCCAATCACTAAAACAAACAAGTTTGTTTACATTTATGGGAAAATAATGCTTTGCACTTATTTACAATGTCACCTGAAAGTGAGAACAGGTGTTCACATGGCACTCGTGTAGTCGGCATTGCTATGTATTAACATGCCAGGTATGCTAAACATTTGTATGCCCGTTCATGCTTTGGTCACCATTCCAGAGGACATGCTTCCATGCTGATGACGCTCGTTAAAAAAAATCTTAATTAAAATTTGTGATTGAACTCTTTGGGGGAGAATTGTATGTCTCCTGCTCTGTTTTACCTGTATTCTGCCATGTATTTTGTGTTATGACAGTCTCGGATGATGACCCAGCACATTGTTCAATTTAAGAACACTTCCACTGCAGATTTGGCAAAACACAAAGAAGGTACCAATGTGAGATTTCTAAAAAGATAGATACAACACTTGACCCAAGGTTTAAGAATCTGAAGTGCCTTCCAAAATCTGAGAGGGACAAGGTGTGGAACATGTTTTCAGAAGTCTTAAAAGAGCAACAGTCTGATGTGGAAACTACAGAACTCGAACCACCAAAAAGGAAAATCAACCTTTTGTCGGTGGCATCTGACTCCGATGATAAAAATGAACATGTGTCGGTCTGCACTGCTATGGATCGTTATTGAGCAGAACTCATCATCAACATGGAAGCAAGTCCTCTGGAATGGTGGGCGAAGCATGAAGGGACATATGAATCTTTATCCCATCTGGCACGTAAACATCTTGCGATGCCGGCTACAACAGTGCCATGTGAATGCGTTCTCACTTTCAGGCGACATTGTAAACAAGAAACAGGCAGCATTATCTCCTGCAAATGTAAACAAACTTGTTTGTCTGAGTGATTGGCTGAACAAGAGGTAGGACTGAGTGGACTTGTAGGCTCTAAAGTTTTACATGGTTTTGTTTTTGAGTGCAGTTACAAATGTAGAATTATGTACAAAAAAGTAAGTTCAGCTTTCATGATAAAGAGATTGTACCATAGTACTTGAATTAGATGAATTGAAAAATACTATTTTTTGTTTCTTTTTTACAGTGCAAGTATTTGTAATAAAAATATAAAGTGAGCACTGTACATTTTGTATTCTGTGTTGTAATTGAAATCAATATATTTGAAACTGTAGAAAACATCCAAAAATATTTAAATAAATAGTATTCTATTAACAGAGTGATTAATCATGCTATTAATTGTGGTTCATTTTTTTAATCATGCTATTAATTATGATTAATTTTTCTAATTGCTTGATAGACCTATTAAAAACCATTGTTATAGCAAGTCAGGTACTGGTTTCTGTTCTTGCAAATTTAGTCTTTTCCTTCCTTAGTCATAACTGTGCTAGTCATTAGGAACTGCATTGGAATAAAATGAGGGCAGAATCTGACCCAGGAAATCTACAGTCAAAATGTATCCCAGTAAATAAATAAATAAATTTTTTTTAAAAAGCTAAGAGTGGCAGAACTAACGTTGCTAATAAGAGAAGCAAGAAGCAGAGTCAGAAAGATATAGAATCAAATTTGGACACTGGAAAGATAAAAAAACAAAACAAGCATAAAAAAGGGAAAAAACTAATTTCACAAATCGAAGGAACTGGTCTCATCAGTAATAGATACGATAAAAGCTCATTTCCTCTGAGCACCTGCTGTGGGCTATTTGTGTGTCTTCTAGATTTGCTGTGAATTTGGTCCTCAAAGTATGTGTGCATAGTATTTCTCCAGGTGCACAGAAAGATCACCTTGGTTATACATGTACATAGGCAGTGTGATAGAGCATTGAGGAGAAAAAAACCTTTTGATTATATTACATATCTATGATAGCCATTTCTTACCTGTATAATTCTCTTTAGCTTTTACCTTTCAGTCTTGAATACATTTTCTTGTTACTTCAGTGCATGTGCACTATAAAAATATTAGTGCTCATGAAAAGGTGCAGCACTATTTTATTTGAATCAGCAGCCAAAGATGAAATCTCTGTTCTAATACTATTCTTTTGCATTTTTAAAAATTATATCTTCTTTCTTCGTTTTGATCTCTGAAACTACTCAGGAAAACAAAAGTCTCTCACTTGTTTGGTGAGAGGATAAAATTTAACTTTTTTTTGAAATCAGATTTTTAACTAAGTTTGCTGAGCAGCCAGTAGCAGCCATTTCATGGGTGCTTCCTTGGAGAACAAGCCACAACTGGGGAGGGGGGTGGGAATCACAGAGACTATCTGCACTGGAATTTTTATCTTGTTGCTCCTGTTTAAGTCAATGGGAATTTGGCTATATATGTCAATGGGATTGGACTTTATTATGGAACAACTTGTATGATCTACTAAGACAATTACTCTATTTCTAAATTTAAAACTGATAACAGAAGATACATTTTTACACAATGTTCTTTTGGAACCTAGTACCACAGGATGTTCTTCTGGCAAAGACCTTATTAGGATTTTTTTTTTAAAGATTGGATGAACAAGAATATCTAGTTATGTGAAGTAGGATAAAAACTTAAGAGATGTCAACTCATTAACTAATGTTATTGTCTTTTTATAACTGCCCATTATAGAAGTTTTTACACCTTCTCAAACATCTGGCAGTGGCTGTTGGTGGAGGCAAGATACTGGTGTCTGTCTATATTATATAAACAGTACACACACACACATACACACACACACACACACACACACACACACAAAACATCTAAAAACTGACCTCTACAACCCCTTTCCAACCTGAAAAGGCACTCCATTGGTTTGCTATAACAACATGGAAGAAAAGATAAGCAAACTTGCCAAATCTTTTCCATTATAATCACATTTTCTGACCCTTAATCTCTAGGGTTGCTATCCCCAACTCACCTGCCTCTTAGGGAAAGGCAGATAACCAGAGCTGCTGCATGTACTGAAGGACAACCTGGTTCCTCAGTACAGTGAGTAAACTCTGCCTCCCCTTTCATTGGATTGAGTGCTTTGGTTTGTGGTGAGCTGGTTGAGGAGCAGCTGATCCTACACCCTATTCCTCGTGCTTGGAGTGTAGGGGATTGAGCGTACCAGTGCTGCCACAAGCAAGGAAGAAAGATACCAAGAGCCTGATAGGATTCACTGCATGAAAAACAATGAGAAGACATTATGCTCTTTTGGTCATCCACTTTTTAGTGGCAAGGAATTCATTCCACCAAGAACAAGAAAACAGTTTAACTCAAGAGTCAAAATTCTGGGCTCTCAGCTGTTATGGAAAAGCAAGACTCGCCAGATCTGCAGGCTGTTTCTCGAAGGGCAGTCAGAGAAAGTGGACACATTTTTACAGAGTATTCCTGGAGATGGGATGTGTGCGCGTGCGGGGGATTCATGAACTAAAATATCACCATGAAAACACAGTGACTAAACTCAGTCTTGCTTGAAAATAGAGCATATGAGACTAAACCGTCAATTAGACAAAGATCATCTAGCATCACTCTTTATAGGAGGGCTTGATCTCAAAACCATGACCTTTTCCCTAAATCCATCCATTGACAGAAGGAATATAAGAACGGCCATACTTGGTCAGACCAAAGGTCTATCTAGCCAGTATCCTGTCTTCTGGCATTGGCCACTGCCAGGTGCCCCCAAGGGAACGAACAGAACAGGTAATCATCAAGTGATCCAGCCCCTGTTGCCCATACCCAGCTTCTGGCAAAACCGAGACTAGGGACACCATTCTTTTTCTAGTCTTCTTCTCTGGCCTGCCACAGGACCATGTTGGAGAAGATGCTATTAGAAGATAAGTATTCCATTTGCAGAGGGTTTGCCTCTTCCTCCCCATCATTGTTTATACCACGGTAGTATTAGAATCCAATCCATTTCCTTGGATAGAACTAGATACGTTCATGGAGAATACGTCCATTAATGGCTATTAGCCACGATGGGCAGGGATGGTGTCGCTAGCCAACAACTCAGGCTCATCCTGGCTAAAAACAGAGCTCTTACTCGTTCCCACAAGCCTTTCCCATGACCTCCTTTCTTGATCACTGCCACTCAGGCCTGTAACCTGGGTGTTATAGTCTATTAAGACTTCTTTAGGTCTTCACATCCAGGCTATGTCTAAGTATTGCAGACTTTTTCTACACAACAGCTCTAAGATACAGCCTTTCCTATCCATCAACAGAGCTAGAATTCTTGTCCAGGTTCTTCTCATAATCTCGCATGTTGGCTACTGCAACCTCTTTCTTGCTGACCTTGAAAAATGCAATCTTGTTCCACTGATAGCCATTCAGAATGCTGCTGCAAAGGTATTTTTCCTAGTCCATCACTTTGACCATGTCACCCCCTCTCTTTGCATCCCTTCACTGACTCCCTCTTCTCTATCATTTCAAACATAAGCTACTCTTTCAAGGCCCTATCCTCATCTATTCTCTCAGTCACAGTATTGAAAAGTTGACCCCTACTTCCGATCAGCCCACGTCAGCCTCCATTGCCCATTTGTTCAATTCTCCAGCACGCATCTCTGTGCTTTCTCCCATGCAGCTCCTCACATTTACAAAAGTTCTCCACATCCACAAAACAAATTCCTCCTGAAAAGCTCTACTTTGCTGTGAGACCTACAAAAAAAAAGTTGAGAGGCTGAGACCATTGCCTCTTATGATGATCAACACGGTCTGTTTCTTTGTACTCCATCTGTCTGCATCCAACTGTTAGCTCTTGGTTTATATTTAGACTGTAAGCTCTTCGGGGCAGGACCTGACTTTTCCCCTCATGTTTTTACAGTACCTAGACACAATTGGATCCTGGTCCACAACAGGGACTCCTAGGTGGCACCATCACCAGTACTCCTTCCCCTTACCCGATCCTCTGGAGTTGGGTCAAGCATCTGCCAGCTTAATCTGCCCAAAAGCAGCACTAAGGTCCAGCTGTTTACCGTCTTCTTCAATGCTATCAATCCATTGCTTCCTCCGCTTTACTCAGGATCTCTCTTTCCTACCATCCTCTCCTGCCATGCTATCTTCATCATGTCTTCTACATTCATGCTCCATATGTGTTCAACTCAGCCAAGTTAACAGGACAATATTGATCAGGGAAGAAATCAATATATGGGAAAGTAAATTGGCATATGATGAATTTGTGGTGAATGCTACTAGTAACACAATTCTTAGAATTAGGAAAGGTTCCACAGTTGATTAAGTATACACATATTTTAAACTGATACTGTCCAAACTGAATTTAAAGACTTGCAGGAGAGAGATCCAAATGTCAGACTGTCAAAAGTGTTTGGTGTAATTAGAAACCTAGGATCTGTGACACTATCTCCTACTCATGACATGTTATTTAAGCAAAACATGTGGCATCTCAAAATCCTTATGTTTCATTTCCACTGTCATTACCCATGTTAGACCCAGATAAGCATGTATTTGATCAAACAGCTGCTGTCCACGCCACGTCACCTAGAAGACATTTACGAGGAATGACTGAAAGTACCTCTGCTGGTGGTGTATCAAGACACCCAGACATGGAAAGTCATGCAAATTGCCTGTTCTCAGAGAGGGTATCAGTGGATCTGTAGGTGTACTGTGTTTGAGGTAACAATCCTACTATGTGGCTTGGTGGAAGGGTAGCAACAGAACCTAGTGAAAGTCAACACGACATCCAGTGCAACTAACCAAATTGAAATCTCCTATGGTGCTGGTGACCTACAATGGAGAGGCACAATACTGTGTAGTAACTAATCACAAAGATTTTTATTATACTCAAATTAGGTGTGTGGTCACAACTCCAAACTTGTTTTAAGCCCAAAGTACATATGATTATTGGACATACGACAATCTCTCCTATACCTGGATTTCAAAACAAGACTTATTACTGATTCAGATTCTCGAGATCTACTCAGAAAAGTACCCCAGTCCTTCATGGAGATACACCATCATTAGATTTACAGCTTAAACAGAAAGGGAAAAAAAATCACATTTAATTGAAATTAGTAATACCAGAGATCAAACAGAATAAATGCTGAATAAGTTATTTGATGGAACAGATGAAGTATTGACCACCCTTGTAGGGATGGAAATTGGTTAGAAGGGGTGGATTGTTGTCCACACTATCCTCACGAGGGCATTATTTATGCTTTATGTTACATGGGAGGAAAGATTAGGACATTAAGTCAAGAAATGCCTAGGAACAAGCCACATTCAGTCCAACCTATTTCCATTCCCCTTCTAGCCATAGTTAGTTCACCAGCAGCATCCACAGCCACTGTAGAGAGTATTTATGAAGAAGTGCATTACATGAACTCACATCAAGTACCAGAACCTCCATATGCATTGTATGTCATTAACAGCCCATAGAAACAGTATGTCAACCGCCCAAGCTTCAGCACAAAGAAACAGCCAGCCCCTAATAAGTATAGGACACTTACATACAACAAGTAAGTTTTAAGTTATATTTGTACTGAATTATAGTGTTTGCTGTGTATTAATGTGTGAGATGGGGTTATTTTTCCATAATATTCACCCCATCAAAGGTGTGTGTGTGGGGACGTGTAGACAATTATTTCACTTAATAATTTGAGAGGATTTATTGTTGTGATTAATCACATACTGATTATACTCAATGTGTTAGCTATATAAGCCAAGTAAGTGTATAATGCAAGGCATACAGGCTGAGGGCTGTAATATTTCAGCTTACCTATACTAGGCCTAAGCACTAGAAACACAAGTAGGTGACCCAGGAATAATCCTGTACCAGTTAAGTTACAAGATTACTGTAAAGAATGTGCAAAGGGGTAATTCTGAGATCCAGAAAGGACACGCTAGAAAAAACTAGGTCAGACCAGGAAAGGAGAGCGAGACCGGTCATGGAAGAATAGGGTTATTGGAGAGAGAAATAGAGAGATTGTTAACACTATTTAATTATTGGATCAGAAACGATTGACTGAGCAGAAAAAATTATTAGTAACCTATTTTGTAACTGTTGTTCTTCGAGATGTGTTGCATATGTTCATTCCACTTCTGGGGTGAAAGTTCACAGTACATTAGCTTTGGAGATTTTTTCTCTTAGCAGTACCTGTTGGGGTAGTGTATATGTCCTCTGATGCCTCGTGCTGCTGAACAAACTGATATAAAGGAGAAGGAAAGTGGGTCATGAATGGGCACATATAGCAGATATTAAAGAATAACAGTTACAGAATAGATCAGTAACTGTTTTTAATTTGAATGATTGCACATGCCAATTTAATTTCAGGTGACTCATAAGTAAGTAGAATTGTAGTCTCCCTGAATAATGATACAGGCCAAATCTGTATTTTGCCTGTTAGCTTCACTCCCTCTGGGCCACCTGGCATTGGCCACTGTCAGTACACAGATACTGGGCTAGATGGACCTTTGGTCTGACCCGATACGGCCGTTCTTATGTTCTGTTGAAAGATGGTATGAGGAGATGCAAAAGTATGTATTGATGGCCAAGTTGCAGATCTACAAACGTCCTCCACAGGTACTTGAGCTAAAAAAGCTGTAGAAGCTGCTTGTGATGTTATTGAGTCTGCTTGGTGGAGATTCATGCATTTGTGCTACAACATAACCAATGTAAGAGAAACTCCATGACAAGATTCTTTAAGGTGACACTGGAAGACCCTTCATCCTGTCTGCAACTGCAATAAACAGTTGTGAGGATGACCTAAATGGCCTAATCCAGTCCAAATAAAAAGCTAACACTTTCTTGACATCCAGCATATGGAGTTTCTTCTCATCTTTATGAGCATGAGGTTTAGGAAAGACAGCTGGTAAGTATATGGCCTGATTGATATGGAAAAGAGAAATCACTTTGGTGAAAAATTTTGGATGAGAGCATATTTTGTCTTGTAAATGACTGCATATGGGGGAGGTGGGAGGGGTATGGGGTGTCCAGATACCAGGGATCTCAATTTTCTTATTATCTTTGCAGAGGTAATTGCCACCAGCAAAGCTACCTTCATTGAAAGATGAAGCAAGAAGCAGGTAGTTAGTGGTTCATATTAGCCAATTAGCTTTGTTAAGGCCAGGTTTAAGTCCCAAGGGGATATAACACTGGTCTACAATTTTTGAGAAGTCGTCTGCTTCAGAGATAAAATGTGCTATTTATTATATATTTTGATGTGCTGAATTCAAATATGACAATTAAAACAACTGATTGGCTACTGTTTCTAAGATATTTAAGTTTTTACATTCTATGTCTATGTATATTGTGTGTAGATAGTAGAGTTTTAATCATAAATTGTAAACCTAGGTCTTTTCATTTGTTTATGGTTGCTTTACATGATAATATTTCACCTGTCCTGTTTATGTAACACTTTAAGAATCAGCAAAAGGGTTATATAAATAAAATTTATTATGAAACAAAAGGCAAAAAACTATTATGTACATAGTTTAGTCCTATTCAGTGCCTACTCGGCACTTCTTGGCTTGTCTCTTGTATTCATTAAATGGAGCATCTCTTGTCATTGTCCAGAAATAGTCTGCAAGCATTGATGGGCTCCATTTGCCCTGATAGCCTGCCAGGAGATTCCACTGCTGTAGTCTGGAGCCCAACAGCTCTGTCTTACTCTTGGGTAGTTCCAAATCCCTGACAAGGTCATTCAGTTCACCTTGTGTTTAAGGCGTGGTTCAGAGGAGGAGGATGGGAGAAAATGTGGGTCCTGTGACATTGATGGTTCAGGACCAGAAGTTTCATCCTCTTCCTCTTCCTCGTCTGACTCAAGTGAGAATGATTCTGGTGCGTCAGGAACCGGCAGTCCTTCTCCTTGGGGGTACTGGGCGTATAACTGATGGAATGTTTGGATAATGCACAGTCCACTTTTTCTTCTTTGACACACCTTTCCCAACTGGAGGAACCATGCAGAAGGAACAATTGCTGGTATGATCTGTTGGCTCTCTCCAAATCATTGGCACTGCAAAAGGCATAGATTTCCTTTTCCTGTTCAACCACTGGCGAAGACTTCTTGCACAAGTGTTGCAACATATGTGTGGGGCCCACCTCTTGTCCTGATCTCCAATTTTGCAGCCAAGATAAAGGCGATAGGCTCTCTTAACCATAGTGGTTATACTGCGCTTTTGTGATGCAAAAGTCACTTCACCACAAACATAGCAGAAGTTACGAGGCATCTCTCCTCACTTTGGCTAAACAGAAATGTGTCCCTTTGCAAAGTCAAACACTGACAAAGAAGAGAGCACGACACTGTATGATTTCTAGAGCTGATATAGGGCAATTTGTTCAGCAGAGTGATGTAAGCTTTGTTATGATTGCATCATCCATGACTTCTAGGAATAACATGACAATACCAGCTTCAGATTGCATCATTCATTGTTTTGCCTAAAAAGCAAATACTGTCCAAACCCAGTCATAGATTTATTCATAGATCCAGTCAAAGACGTATTTTAGTCATTTCTAGTTTAAATTGAGATCCCTTCCCTCCGCCATTCCCAAGTCAAGGGTCGTATATACTGACCCAAGAGCATATCTTGAAAACTAGAGCCAATCAACAATTTTAAGCATCATTTTCGTTCTCAGTGACCCAGAATTAGTAAAGTTGGACTACATTTATTTCAGAAGCATTTTGGCTGTAGAGCAGTGTAATCAGCTTAGACCCTTCAAGAACCTGAATGACAGGGGACTGGAGAAAAGTGAGTGATTATCAATCGGAGGGTGAAAAGTGGACATAGCTGCTAGGTGAACCCTGATGGAACTAACAGAAAGATCGTGTTCTTTTGGCTACAACAAATAGTCCAGAACATGCTATATAGAAAATAAGAGGCGAAACACCTTTTTGCTGAGTTTGTAAAGAGAATTGTTTCCACTTCAACAAGTGCATCTAGAAGGTTTTCTGCTATTCATGAGGATGCTTTGCATATCCTCTGAACAGACCTCTTCCTGAGACATTAACCATGGAGCATCCAGGCTGGAAGATGAAGAACAACTGGGTTGAGAGGAAGAAGTTGACCATGGTCCTCTGAAATCAGGTCTGGTTTTGGTAATGTCAATAGAGATCTAGTTGAGAGGCTCAGCAGATTGGAAAACCAATGCTGACAAGGTCATGCTGGTGCTAGGAGGATCATGCAAGTGTGATGCTGCTTGCCTTTTAACACCAGTCTGGGAATGAGTGGAACCAGAGGGTAAGCATACATGAGTTTGTGTCTCCAGGGCAACAGGAAGGCATCCATTAAGACCCTGGACTGTGACCTGCTCTTGAACAAAATTGCTGACACTTTCTGTTGTGAAAAGTAACAAACAGTTCTGTGTATGGATGGGGAACTCCCTACCAGCACCAGACTTAAAAAATGAATCTTTATGTGGCTGGAGAGACTACTCATGATGACTGGTGAAAAATCTGCTCAAGTAGTTTGTAAGACTATTCTGGACCCCTAGAAGGTGGGAGGCTGAGATGAGTCACTGTTGGAGATGCAAAACTCACAAAGCAGCATCTTGGCACAGACAACCTGATCTGGCCCCTCCGTCTGTTGCTGCCATGTTGTCCATAGGAACTAGTAAATTCCCTCCCTTGATACGGGGGAGGAAAGCATGACAAGCTAGATGAATGGCTCTCAACTGTTTCACATTTATTGGGAGAGCTAAATCTTAGCCAGTGCAGAGACCCTGAGTCTGTAGGTTCATTAGCCCACCTGGAGAATCAAGGACGGAAGTGTCTGTAATCAGAGTCAATGAGGGTTGTGGGAGAATGAAGGGAACTCCCACACATGTTAGTTGGCCCATCCACCAGTTCAAAGAGGCTAAGACTCCTGTGATCATTGGAACCAATATGTCCATTGGTTCGCAAATCTAGGAATAAATACACTGAGCTTAATGAACTCTGCAACTTCCTCAGATGAAGCTTGGCATGCTGAACCACATATGTACATGAGGCCATGTACCCCAAAAGTCTGTTAGTTCTTTACAGATGTGGTTGGATAAGCCTTTAGGTGAGATGGCCAACAGCCTGGAATCTGGTCTACGGAAAGGAAAGCCCTGGCCACCGTAGAACCCATGACTGTTCCTATAAACTATTTTCTGAACAAGGGAGAATATTGCTGATCAATAGGGAAAAGTCAATCCCAATTGTATGAAGATGCACTGAATTCTGGGCCACACTGAATTCTGCCTGGTACACGGACCAACCTCTCACCAACCAGTTGTCAAGGTATGGAAACACTTGTACTCTTGTTTTCCTTAGGAATGCAGCCACCACTGCCAGAATCAGGAAGTAATGTGAATAAAATCCTTTTTCTCGGTGAAGAGGATCCTCCTCTATAGCTCCCAAATGTAGAAGAGACTGGACCTCCAGGAGGAGGGCAGCCTCGTGAGAGTGGTCCCTGGAAAGGGAGAAGAGAGGAATTGAAAAACTGAAGGGTACATTCCAGTTCCAAACTGCTTAGACTACATCGATCAGTGGAAATATGGCCCCAAGCGTATCAGTGGAATGAACAGTCAAAAAAGACACGCATACTGGTAAAACAGCCCTCAAAACGGCAATCAAACCAACTGGAAGTTCTGGTCTGCCTAGAAACACTGATAGATGAAAATTGAGAAAGGGTAGGTCTCCTCCTATGAAGGCCTTCACCTTCCTCATAGACTGATCAGGCTGCCTGGGTGTAAAGGAGTGATACCACTGATATGTCTGAGGGCACAATGGTTTAATTTTTAGGGAGAAGAGTACAAATCCCTAATAACTTCAATTAGAGTCTTTAATTAGATTCTAGTCAGTCTATTGAGAAAAGAGGGACAGACCTTCAAAAGATCCTTAACAGTCTGTTGGAGCTCAAGCAGCAGACCCAATGATTGAAAGCACGAACACCAGTGCATCATAATGGCAAACACCATGGCTGTGGCTGCTGAATCCACCCTATCCAATGCTGCTTGGAAAGAGATTTAGCAGCCAGCTTACCTTCCTCCAAAAGAGCTTGAAACTTCTGCCTCACCACCTCTAGCAGTTTGTCCATGACATTATTCCACAAGGAGAAATCGTACTTGATAGCAAAGTGCTTGCTGGTTCAAGATATGAAAATGCAGGCCAGCACTAGACTAAACCTTTCTATCGAAAAGATCAAGACTTTTTGCTTCTTTTGATTTGGGGTTGATGTGAGCTGACCCAAGCTTTCCCTCTTTTTCACTGTCAACAAAACCAACAAGCCAGGGGAGGAAGAGTATAAAAATGCTCATGACATGAGAAGGAATGTGGTGCCTCCGTTTGGCTCCGTTGGCAGCAGAAATGAAGGGTCTGCCATAGCACATTTGTGGGCTTCAGTGTGGCCTCATTTACAGACAAATGGGAAGGTACGGCCTATGCCAGTTTGTCTACCTGTCTATAGGAGGAATCTTGTACTAAGTTCACTTGATAGTCCAAAGAGGAAGCCAGGTCTTGGTATGTCCTGTAGTCATCTTGCATAGGAGAGGACACTCCAGATGTCAACATCTCATATGGTGATGAGTTGGAGGCTTCCACTGGTAGTTGAGGAGGAGTCTCGAACTTCTTTCACAGGAGGCTTTGGCAATCAAGTTTGGCCTTGCTCAGTATTGAAATTGGTAATGGAAGCAACTTTTTGAGTCTCTTCTCAAGAGCTATGGCAATATCTGCTTGGGGATCTGAAGGGAGGAAGAACTAACGAGGACCTGAGGTGGGAGGAAACCCCCAGCAGTTCCAATAATGCCACTAGTAGGCCATGGGGCCCCAACTCCTATCAACTCATTATTCTGAGTCTCTGGACCAGTGTGAACCCTCCGATTCTTACCATAAGTGCAGTCCTCAATGAAAGTGAATGATTCCTTCTAAGAACGAAGGGCACAGGGGCCTATTTCTGACTCCAAGAAAGAGCCCAAGTCTCCTGAACACAGCAGCACCCACTTTGTAGTAAGGTCTGGCACTGAGTCTCCAGGGACTTAGGCACCATGAAGAGCATGCCTGGCTTGCCTCTTGACAGTGGCAGGCAAGACATTGGGTTGAGTGAAGCAGGCCATGGTACCAGGGGATGCAGCACACTTGCAGGCTGCATATCCACTGGCCCCGAGTGACTCCTGCACCGCTGGGGAATCTGGAACTAAAAGGCACAAGAAATCTTGCATCACAGCGTAAGCCTCCAGTATTCTTGGCATGAAGAGGGTCCCCTGATGCTGCTTTCATTGCATCAGAAGGGTTGGTACCAAGGGTCGTGGCAGTGGTTGGCCCCAATGACACCGGCCTTGGAGCAGGAGTCCATGACCCTGCCTGAGGTTATTGGCACCAGGAAGTGCCTCCTCTCTGAGGACCCACACTTTCCTGTCTGCTTACTGGAGACCTCAACTTTTGGAGGATGAGTCCTCTTCAAAACACCCTGATGATGTTTCTTTCTTGGCACAGGGGAAGGAAAGAGGCTCCAGGATTCAGTAATGTCTGGAGAAACACTCCTTACTCAAATCGATGTGCTTAGTATTGACACCGAACAGGAATGCTCTGAAGTTGGACGCAGGGCAGCCTCCATGAGAAAGTGATGAAGCCTTGTCTCTTTATCTTTCTTGATTCTGGGCTTAAAGTTCCTGGAGATCTGGCACCTGTCCCAGATGTAACCACACTGAGGCACTTTAAACATGAGAATGGCTGTCACTTACCAGCATGGATTTCCTGCAGCTGGTGCAAGCAATGCTTAAAGCCCAGAGACTGAGGCATTTCCCCAGTAGTGGGCATCACGAGCGGGAACACACATCTATTAACTATACTATGAAAACTAGAACGCACTATGAAAATGAGTACCAAATACATACAAAAAACCAATTTTCCTGAAGTGGGGACGGAGGGGGAAAATTGCAGAAGCTAAAATGCTCTGATTACCAACCACTGCCGGTAAGAAGGGACCGAGGGAGGTAGGGGAGTGGCTCCACCCTTTATACCATTGCAGAGAAGCATGAGGCAGCAAAGGGGGCATGTGCTGCCCTAATGGGTACCACTAAGGGAAAAATCTCTCACACTGGTGCAGTGGGTGTGCACACACCTGAAGTGAAGTGAAATGAAATGGACTTGGGCAATCACTCAAAGAGTCTGTGGATTAAGTCCCAGTTGCAATAAGGATTTAACACTCTTTGATGAAAATAATCAATATGAATTTCCCAGAATTAGCACTAAGATTAGCAGTTTGAACAAGCATAAACTTTGCCTGGGAGTTCTGATTTGGTTAGCACAGTAGTAAATAGAACACAATAATTACAATTCTAAGGAAGTTGTTTTATTTTCGGGGTGCTCTACTGGAATTAATTTTGGAGCAGGCATGGGTCAAAAATATTCACTTGCATTCATGCACATGGTGGACTTGTAACTGGAAACTAGATAAGTGAAATACTTGTGCTACAGAGAGACTCAAGCAATCAACCTTATATTTAGGTCTGCATGATAGATGAAGAGAAAACGTGGTATGAGAAAGGAACAAATTACATCTATATGCGAACTCTTTCTACATTTAGAAACTGTCATGCATAGAAAATAGAAACCTCTTATAAAAATTGTGCAGTCTTCAGAGCTGGTAGATGAACGTGATGTCATATTTAAAAGAAAATTAAAATATAAGTAAAAGGTTTATTTGACAGTAACTATTCATCTTTGGCATTTCCTTCAGATGTCTCAACATTACGGAAAAGAAATAAAAAACCACTTGATATATTTCCAGCCGTTCAGACAGATGTGCAGAGGTATAGTTGTCTGCTCAGAGTGCTAATGATACTATTTGTATTTCCAGTAACAGTGAGCTAGATAGCTACCCTTAAAATATGGTGCATTAAAAGCATTGTAACAGATTGAAAATAAAATCTATATTTTCAATGGCCAGTGTCCCAGTTCCCAATCAAATCCTACTCCCACATTTTCTCTCTAATCGTTCTTGAGAACTGACCATTGTACTTCACTCCTCCCCTAACGAATCTCTATATGCAAACCAATAGACTAATAGAATCAATACTGTTCACCTGTTGTTTGTATGTGTAGGTCTGACATGTTTCGCACTAATGCTTGATAGGAAGACTGTACCTCAGTTATTCAAACAGTTTCAGAACCACTTTCCAATGTCATTAATACAGTCAGGGTTTTTTAAAACAAATATTAAAATACTAATTTACATCAGAACATGGAGTGAAGATTTTACTTGGTTCATATGTATTTTATGGCCAGTTTTTGCTGCACCTTATTCATGCTGCATAGTAACTTGCTCCTCAAGTAGTCCCGCTAAAATCAAAAGCATATGGATTGGTCAATGAGAATAAGGGCTGCAAAATCTGGAGCTAATGATTTGTACCCTAGTACCTCTGGCACAACTGCATTTAATACTTGCACTTGGGAACTGAAGAATGACTAATTTCAAAATGAGTTTTCAACACCTGTACTGCACACAGGTTCCCCAAAGCTCAGATCTGCAGGATCATACCCAAAGCTGGATATATATTTGTTACCTCTTGAGAATAAAGTCAACATTTAGGTTGTAAAAATTTTGCTTCATTTTCTCAGGTTGCTGTCTGTGAATGAAGTGAGCGAGCGAGAGATGTCTACTTTGCAATCAATTCAATTTTTCTCTTTTAGATGAGTTTGTACTCCATAGATGAGAGTTTTTTAAAAAATAAAAAAAAATAAAAACATGTAGATCTTTGGTTTATCTTTAAAAAGTACCTCAAAACATAACAAAAATTCATTTTAATTTTGATACATATTAAAACATCTTAGTCAGTTCTGCCTGACAGCATAACATGACAGAAATGCACAAGAGACTTTAAACATGCTTTAAAATGACATTCAGCAAAGTATTTAAAATTTAATAAATAGCATACAGTCACACACAAATACATTTTTCATACTGAATCATTAAGCCTACTCAAAACAGACTGGCAAAGAATAAATAAGACAGTAGTTGACAATTTTTTTTTGTTTTTGTTTTTAAAAGATGTAGATTCCTGCTATCACACTAGTTGCCACACTTACTTGCTTATCACAAAATTGGTAACTATAAACAATTTTTTTTCACTGATCTGTTTTGCTCCAACTTGTAATATTACCAAAAAAAAAAAAAAAAATTTAAATGGATATACTGAAGGGGATTTTTTTTTTTGAACAACCAGTCTGAAACCAAGTAAACCAATTTTTTTTTTTTAAATACAATGAATAAATAGGGATTTAGTAAAGGAAATTCAATTGTAACAAAATGCAACTCCCCAAGAAAAGAGCCATGGAAATATATAGCAATTTCAGTATTAGAGAATAAAGTGATAGTGCTTGTGCACTAAGCTCATTAGAGACCTCAATATGATTTTAGTGCAAATCCCTTGAATCCAAATAAGTTTTATACCTATATTACTAGGGAAAGATCTATTACCAGTTGGAACATATCCTGTTTAGTATTTGTACCTATATCAGACATTTTTAAGAATGCATATTGTAACATCTTCAGCTATTTGATTTTTTGTCCTCAAACTGAGATAATGAACGACCTGGGATTTTATAGCCTACTTAGTTGTACCATATTGGATTGCAATTTATTAAATGTTGGATTCCAACGTTGTAAAGACTATAAGAGGGCTTCTGCTATCAGTTTATCTAATTATACCTAAATTTCAATACATCACTGTATTTTGAACTTTTGAAAGACAAGTGTTATAGTGAAAGTCTCTCCCTTTGAAAAAGTTCACATGATGTAATTCAAGAATATTTAGACAAAATGTTATATAAACCTCAAAAGGAAAAATACACATTTTTACATTAACAATCCTTATCAGCATTTAGTATATTAAGTTACAAGTAAGTTGGCAATAATACAATGGATTCAATTTCCAAAGGAAAAATTCTGTACAAATTAACCTGTTAATATGGGGTAAACAAACAGGCAGTCAATAAGTCTTGAGTAGCCATGTTTCTATTGTAAACTACAGTACCAGGAAAAACTTATTTGAAACTAACTGGATGAACACTGGTTACTTAAAGAGCAATTCATTTATACTGGATAGATTTATTCTGAGTCATTAAAATGTTCACTTTAGTAGTCCAGAGTTACCCAGTATAAGAAATGCTTATTCAACCACACAGGCAAAAACATGTTACTCACATGATTTTGCCCTGGACTTTTTAAAACTAGAATCTAGTTTTCTTAACTACAAAGTACAAAACAATGACTGATATTGCTCCAACTTGTATACAATTTCCCCTATTCAATCCGTACCTAACAAAGTAACAATGCCTCATCATCACTAGTTTCATTTTTCAGTGCTGCTTCTAAGCAAGTGTCGGGTATCTGGGCAGTGTGTACAATACCGCAGCGCTCACATGGACCATCTCGTTTACATGACCTTACTCCATGATGCATTGCACTGTAAGGCTGCCTAAGCCCTTGTCCTTGATCTGAGGAGACATCAAGGAGGGGTCTTGAACAGTCATTAATATCAAAGTCTGATGCTACATCAGAAACTGGAATTAACATTTCAACATCATCATCTTCGTCTCTTCCACTAACACTATTATCAAGCTGTCTCAAAGGACTTTGGTTCTGATTTACTGAGCTTGATCTCCCTAAAGTAAAGCGTACCCAACGTAATCCTTGAGTCATACGACTAAGTGCACTGGTGAGCTGGTGGCGTGCTGGACTTGCACATGGGGGTTCTACACTTGTCATTTCTCTTCCATTATCTGTATTACTGCCACCGGTATTCTGAGCTGGGGAACTTCCACATGCTCCTACTGTGGCTTCTATTGCTGTTGCAGGTGGAATTTTTTGAGGCAAAGTGGCAGCAACACCACCCACTGCTCCTGCTGTGTCTCTTCTTTCATTTTCTGTGTCTGTGTCATCAGCTTCAACTGAAAATAGACTTCTGTGAGTATTATTTCTTTCAGCTTCTCTGCTAGTACTCTGACTGGCAACAACATCATCTCCATCAGCTGAGACTACTGCCAGTGATCCAGAATGACGGGACCGTGCAAAATTAAAAATTCGATTCCAAATGTTACTTGACCTGCCAGCAATCGGAAGTCTGATTGAGGTAAATCCAAGCTGAGATCGCACCGCTAGTCTCAGGTTTTCCAAAACTGAAGCCTGAAAAAAAAGACACACAAATTAGTCACTGAGAGCTGATAATGTGCCAGAAAAGGAGGATGATACAGCTCCTGCCCAAAAGGAGCACACAACATAAATGAGAGATGTTAGCATACAGGCTCGTTTGTCAGCCTGAGATAGAATTTTGGGTTTGACTTTTTGGTACTTTTATATCTTATACTAATATGTATGAAGAACAATGAACAAAGACACTATGTGTTGCATTTCCCACAACCAGGTGAGGCTTTTCATACAGTGGACAGAATTAAGGGATAGAGCAGTTAAAATGTTATTGGGCATGGTGGGAATGCAATATATGAGCACACACTTGACAAGTGCCTCCACTCCTTATCTCAAAGGCAACCAGTCAGGAGGGGCAAGGGGGGTAAACACTAAAAGACAAGAGAAATGTCTGCCCCTGACCGGAGCACAATCTCACTCTTTACACCTCCCATGGGGTACAAAAGGGGTGGGATGAAGAACCCCACTCACAACCCTCCAGAACAGAACATGACCATAAATTATAAAGGGATGTGACTAGGGGCATGCATTGCAGGTACAGTAACTCCTCACTTAAAGTTGGATAACTGCTCTTTACACCAACCCAACCCAACAGCTGGTGTGCGAATTAATGGGGTAAAATTATGTAGCGAGACTACGTGGGGATGTCCATTGTCTCCTTTACTTTTTGCACCAGCCATGGAGCTTTTTGCAGATGATAAAGAACAATAAATCTATCACAGGAATAAAACTTGAATGAATACAGCAGAAAATAGCTTTACAGGCAGATTATATATTCTACCAAAAACAAATATTTCTCTAAAATTAATATCTAAAGAAGCCCAGGACTTTGGGAAAGTCTGGATTTAAAAGTAAATTATGCCAAATCTGAAATGCTAGCTATACGTTTGCCAGACTCTGAAAAGTCATTCCTACAGAAAGCATTTGGGTACAAATGGGCAACAAACTCTATAAGATACCTAGGAATCTTAATGTCAAACTATCTAGAAGAGCTCTATGATTTAAATGTCAAAGCACTACTTCAGCATATCAAATATGATCTGGAGTACCAGGGACAGTACACAATTTCTGATTGGCAAGAACAGCCACAGTCAAAATTAACATTTTGCCAAGGATATCTTTCTTGTTTCAAAATCTTCCTGCCTGGCTAATCGTGAGTGAACAGGTACTTATACCCTTTGAATGGCACAAAATATTTCCTCTCCACCTCTTTAGCTGTGGGTTGTAGAGAGACGGGTGCTTGCCACAACGCTTTAGTAGCATTGTGCATGGCCTTAATGAGGTGCCAAGTCACCCCCAAGGGACCTTTAAGCACCAAAACATCGACCCAGGGTTTGGACTCCTTCAATACCTCCTCCACCTGCATGCCCAAATTTTCAGCCACTCTTCTGATTAACTCCTGGTGGGCTCTCTTGTCCATGAACGGCAACATGGTAGATATGCCCACCACCACTTCATCCGGGGAGGATGAGGAAGATGCCCATGGGGGCTCTGGGTTTTCCTGACCCTCTGGCTTGCAGGGATCCCCTTGCGCTGAAACACCCTGCATGGTGCTGCGGTCTCAGTGCCTGCCTGCGTGCCAATCTCCTGTCCCCAGAGAGGTTCCCGGGCTACAGATGTTGAAGATGGAGGGGCCAGCACCTCTAAAAGCACTGACAAGGATCTGGCCCCTGGCCCCAGTGGTAGGCCCACTGGGTCCAGAAGGGCCATTGAGCCAGTGCCTGACACTGTGGTGGCCATGACTTCGTAGGCAATGGCTGCCCCACCTCTTGTCTAGAGGGGTGCTAGCTTCACCTAGAGGCAAATGACTCCACCTCTGAGTTCCATGAGGACTCCATCTGGAGCGGTGCTGAAGTGAGGGTGAGCAGTGCCGCATCATCGCTGGCTTGCCCCTGGAGGGCACGGTACCTCTTTGCAATGCTGATGCTGGTTGTGGCGCCAGAGCCTGCACACGGGATTGTGCCATCATTGCTATGAGGTCCCTAGCCGCCTCAAAAGGTATCCAGTGTGGAAAGAAGGTCAAAGTCCTCCTCCTGAGGCACCTGCACTGAGAAGTTCACTAGAACCAGACTCGACAGACTTGCCAGTGAGGCCAGAGTCGATGGTGTCAGCTGAGTCGGAGCGGAACGAGGGTGTCCTGGCACGTGACGCACCTCACTGGTGCTTCCTCATTTCACTGCTCTAGTGGGAGAGCAACCTCTGTTGGTCGTCTTCCTTTCGTGCGGCACCAGTGAATGGAGGCACTCGCACTGGAGGTCATCTTTGGTGCCAGGGAGTAGCAATGCTGTGGATCCTTGGAGTCAGAGTCCTTGGCATCATGGCTTCTCTTACCAAGGCCAGTGTACTCGTCATTGAAGTGCTAGACACATGGTCAGATGCCACCTGTGGTGCCTAGGGACGAAGGGCTGACTCCATGTGGAGCAATTTTAGCCTAAAGTCCCTCTCCTTTTTAGTTCTTTGGTGGAAGCCTCTACAGATCTTGCACTTCTCAGTCTGACTGGCTTCCCACTAACACTTTAAACAGGTGTCCTGTGGGTCCTCCCTTTGGCATAGGCTTCAGACAGGACCCACATGGCTTGAACCTTTGAGGCCATGGTTGAAACCCCCAACTGAAACTTAACTAACAAAGAACTACCTCAAACTAACTACGTTTTTAACTATTTGCAGAAACACTAGAAAAAGAGTCTCCATTAGGGGAATCGCTTGCCATAGCAAGAGCTGCTCCACCGACCGTCACTGGTGGTAAGAAAGAACTGAAGAGATGGTGGGTCAGCAGGGACCTATATACATTGCCATGAAGGCATGACTCCTGAGGGCTTCAGAGCTGATCTGAAGGGCACCACTAGGGAAAAAACCTTTTGATGACTGTGCATGCGGCACAGACATACCTACTTGGACTCGACATGAGCAAGCACTCGAATAACCACCCTAATTCTGACTTTTCCCAATCTCCAAGTGATTGACTTTTCAACCTTAATGTTCTTTGCATGGAATATATACACAACATCTACCACTACACCTACCAGTTGTAACTTTTACTATTGCGAGATACAGACATTCCTTTAAAAAAATTCCTTTAAAAAAAATTAACTTCTTCGCAAAATGATTCAGTTACGTGCTGTCACCATCTCTTACAATGGAGAGTTGTCCAATATTTAAAAGTAATTGTGGTACAAAAATATTAATGTGGCTGAAGAAAGTAATAAACCTTAAAACCCATAACATGCAGTTAGAAAGCAAAGTTTGTAAAAATTTAAATTGGATGGCCTTCTATTTGGGCATAATCAGAAACACCTTACCTGGTTTGGTGAACAAACAGGAAAATCTTCAACTGGTGGAATTAAGCCTTGAGCAATTAACTGTCCATACGATGGAGGAGCTTCTCTTCTTAACAACTCAGCCTCAACCCTTGACAACTGTGTTTCAAATGATCTTTCAAGAAGAATAAAAAGTTATATAGTACATAAACAGATAGCATGTGTTCATAGATAGGGGTTAGACCAAGGGTGGGCAAACTTTTTTGGCCTGAGGGCCACAACTGGATGGGGAAATTGCATGCAGGGCCATGAATGTAGGGCTGGGGTAGGGAACTGGGGTGTGGGAAGGAATGTAGCGTGTGGGAGTGTCAGGGCTGGCTCCAGGGTTTTTGCCGCCCCAAGCGGCCAGGAGGGGCGAGGGGAAGAGGCCACGATCATGATCAGTTGCAGCTCCACCATGCCGCTTTCTTCTTCGGCGGCAATTCGGCAGCAGGTCCTTCCCTCTGAGAGGGACCCACCGCCAAATTGCCATCAAAGAGCCCGATGCCGCCAAATTGCCACCAGAGCCCGACATGCCACCCCTTCCCCTTGGCTGCAACAAGCACCTGCTTATTGAGCTGGTATCATAACCTAGTCCCAGATTTGGACCTTAGCGTCCAAAATATGGGGGTTAGCATGAAAACCTCCAAGCTTAGTTACCAGCTTGGACCTGGTAAAGCTGCCACCACCCAAAAAATTAGAGTGTTTTGGGGCACTCTGGTCCCCCCAAACCTTCCCTGGGGACCCCAAGACCCAAATCCCTTGAGTCTCACAACAAAGGGAAATAAACCTTTTCCCTTCCCCCCTCCAGGTGTTCCTGGAGAGACACACACAAGCAAGCTCCATGAATCTAAACAGAGGGATTCCACCCTCCCCGTTTCCAGCCCTGGAAAACAGAAGTACCGAGAGCTAATCTCTCTTCCCCCCTCACCCAGAGGGAATGCAAAGTCAGGCTAGTAAATCTAACACACACAGATTTCCCCCTGACTTCTTCCTCCCACCAATTCCCTGGTGAGCACAGACTCAATTCCCTGGAGTTCCCCCCTAAAGAAAAACTCCAACAGGTCTTAAAAAGAAAGCTTTATAAGAAGAAAGAAAAATACATAAAAATGGTCTCTCTGTATTAAGGTGACAAATACAGGGTCAATTGCTTAAAAGAAATATGAATAAACAGCCTTATTCAAAAAGAATACAATTCAAAACATTCCAGCAACTATACCATGTAAATACAAAAGAAAACAATAGAAACCTTACTGCCTTACTATATTTGTACTTACAACTTGGAAATAGAAGATTAGAAAGCAGGAAACAGAAATCCTCTCATAGCCGAGAGAGAGTCAGACAGAAGACCAAGAACAAAGGACTCAGACACAAACTTCCCTCCACCCAGATTTGAAAAAGTCCTGTTTCCTGATTGGTCCTCTGGTCAGGTGTTTCAGATTATTTCTTTCCAGGTGAAAGAGATGTTAACCCTTAGCTATCTGTTTATGACACGCCCCCCAAATTGTAGACAGTGCGGAAGCTCACTGGCGGCGATTTCCTCCTAGAACTTTAAAATAAACAGATTAATACAACACATGCACCTTTACATATACCACTAAGTATATAACTAACAGACTTCTACATTTTAAGAACACTTTTTAATTACTGGATTCTGGAAAACTATCACGGGAGAGTGCATCAGCTACTTTGTTAGAAGCTCCTGAGATGTGCTGAATTTCAAAATCAAAATCTTGGAGAGCTAAACTCCAACGAAGAAGTTTCTTGTTGTTCCCCTTGGCAGTATGAAGCCACTTTAGTGCAGCATGGTCATGTAGCTGGAACCGCCGTCCCCAAACATATGGGCATAGCTTTTCCAGGGCGTACACAATGGTGTAGCATTCCTTTTCACTGACTGACCAGTGACTTTCCCTCTCAGACAGTTTCTTGCTGAGAAACACGACTGGATGGAAGTTGTGATCCGTTGCTTCCTGCATGAGTACTGCTCCTATACCACGCTCAGATGCATCCGTGGTTACTAGGAATGGCTTGTCAAAGTCCGGGGCCATTAGCACAGGGTCAGACATGAGCGTTGCCTTAAGTTGGGTAAAGGCCTTTTGACACTCATCAGTTCACTTAACTGCATTTGGCTGGGTCTTTTTGGTCAGGTCTGTCAGTGGGGCAGCGATTTGGCTGTAGTGTGGTACAAATCGCCTGTAGTACCCGGCCAAGCCTAAGAAGGATTGGACCTGTTTCTTTGACCTTGGGACAGGCCACTTTTGGATAGCATCCACCTTGGCCTGTAGGGGGTTTATGGTTCCTCGACCCACCTGGTGCCCCAGGTAAGTCACTCTGTTTTGGCCTATTTGACACTTTTTGGCCTTAACAGTTAGTCCAGCCTGCCTGATGCGCTCAAAGACCTTTTCCAGGTGTAGTAGGTGTTCGGGCCAGGAGTCTGAAAAAATGGCCACATCATCGAGGTAGGCAACTGCATATTCTCCCAGTCCTGCTAGTAGACCATCTACCAGCCTCTGGAAGGTGGCGGGTGCATTTCGAAGGCCGAAAGGAAGGACATTAAATTCATACACCCTCGCATGGGTGACGAATGCTGACCTCTCCTTCGCAGGTTCATCTAGCGGTACTTGCCAGTACCTTTGGTTAACCCTTGGTTAAGTCTATTGTAGAGATGAACTGGGCACATCCCAACTTCTCCAATAGCTCATCGGTGCGTGGCATTGGATAGTTGTCCGGACGAGTTACCGCATTTAGCTTACGGTAGTCCACGCAAAAGCATATTTCCTCATCTGGTTTGGGTACCAGAACCACTGGAGATGCCCATGCACTGGTAGATGAGTGGATTATACCCATCTGTAGCATGTCCTGGATCTCCCGTTCTATAGCAGCTTGGGCATGAGGAGACACCCGGTAGGGTGGGATTCTGATTGGGTGAGCATTACCTGTGTCAATGGAGTGGTATGCCCGTTCAGTCCGTTCTGGGGTGGCTGAGAACAATGGGGCGAGGCTAGTGCACAGCTCCTTGATGTGTCGCCGCTGCAGACGTACTAGGGTGGTTGAGAGGTTCACTTCTTCCACGCCACGGTCTTTTTTTCTGTCGTAGTAGACACCGTCAGGCCACTCAGCATCATCTGCCTGGACTGTAAACTGACAAACCTGTAAGTCTCTGGAATAGAAAGGCTTGAGAGAATTAACATGGTACACTCTGGGCTTTAGTGAGGAATTGGGAAATGCTATGAGGTAGTTCACAGTTCCCAGGCGCTCTTGGACTGTGAACGGCCCTTCCCATGATGCTTCCATCTTATGGGCCTGTTGCGCCTTCAAGACCATAACCTGGTCTCCTACCTTGAAGGAACGTTCTCTGGCATGTCTGTCATACCAGGCCTTTTGCTCTTCCTGAACATCCTTTAGGTTCTCTCTAGCAAGGGCTAAAGAGTGTCGGAGGGTGCTTTGTAGGTTGCTTACAAAGTCCAGAATGTTAGTTCCTGGAGAAGGCGTAAACCCCTCCCATTGCTGCTTCACCAACTGTAATGGCCCCTTAACCTCGTGACCATACACAAGTTCAAACGGTGAAAACCCTAAACTGGGATGTGGTACAGCCCTGTAGGCAAACAGCAACTGCTGCAACACTAGGTCCCAATTATTGGAGTATTCGTTGACGAATTTATGTATCATGGCCCCCAAAGTTCCATTAAACCTTTCCACCAGGCCATTGGTTTGATGGTGGTACGGGGTGGCGACCAAGTGATTCACCCCATGAGTTTCCCACAGTTTTTACATGGTCCCTGCCAGCAAATTAGATCCTCAATCTGTAAGGATGTCGGAGGGCCAACCTACCCTGGCAAAAATGTCTGTTAGGGCCAGGCACACAGCGTTAGCCCTGGTGTTGCCTAGAGCTACTGCTTCCGGCCATCGGGTAGCAAAGTCCACGAAAGTCAGTATGTACTGCTTTCCTCTGGGCGTCTTTTTTGGGACAGGACCCAGAATATCCACAGCTACTCGCTGAAATGGGACCTTAATTATGGGGAGTGGCTGGAAAAGGGCCTTGACCTGGTCTTGGGGTTTTCCCACTCTTTGGCATACCTCACAAGACCGGACATACTTGGCAACGTCCTTGCCCATCCCCTCCCAGTGGAAAGACTTCCCCAACCGGTCCTCGGTTCTGTTCACCCCAGCATGGCCACTGGGATGATCATGGGCTAAGCTTAAGAGCTTCCCCCGGTACTTAGTTGGAACCACCAACTGTTTTTGCGGACACCATTCTTCCCGGTGTCCACCAGAAAGAATCTCCTTGTATAAAAGTCCTTGGTCTATAACAAACCGGGATCGATTAGAAGAGCTGAGAGGTGGTGGGGTGCTCCGTGCCGCCGCCCACGCTTTCTGAAGGCTGTCATCTGCTTCCTGCTCAGTCTGGAACTGTTCCCTTGAGGCTGGGGTCACCAGTTCTTCCTCAGACTGGGGACTTGGGCTTGGTCCCTCTGGAAGCGATGTAGGTGATGGGGTTGTTTCCGTTGCTGGTGAACCGCTCTCCGCTGGTGCACCTGAGGGTATTTCAGGCTCTGGCTGAGCCTTTTGGGTATGGCTGTCTGTTGCTTCTGCCAGTTCCGGCTCGCTGGCGCCCTCTGGCGTTGAGTTTGCAGATGTGGTTGCACTTGCTGGTGTTGGTTGCTGTTCCAGTTCCGGGCCTGGGACTGGAGGCGCTGTGGCTGTTTCAGTGGTTGGCATGGAATCCGGGTCCACTACCTCTGTCTGGGTCTCTGGTAACACAGACGGGGCGTCTGTGGATGGCTCAGGAACAGGAATGGGTTTGGAAGCTTGTCTGGTTTGGCTACGTGGCCCGCTTCACCTGGTTGGCCAAGTCTTCCCCCCAGTAGCATGGGGATAGGATAATTGTCATAGACTGCAAAAGTCCACATTCCTGACCAGCCTTTGTACTGGACAGGCAGTTCAGCTGTAGGCAAGTCTACAGCTTGTGACATGAAGGGGTAAATTGTCACTTTGGCCTTTGGGTTGATGAATTTGGGGTCTACGAAGGATTGGTGGATAGCTGACACTTGTGCCCCCGTGTCTCTCCACGCAGTAACCTTCTTTCCGCCCACTCTCAAATTTTCCCTTCGCTCCAAGGGTATTTGAGAGGCATCTGGGCCTGGGGATCTTTTGGGTGATGGCGGTGTAATGAACTGCACTCGGTTGGCGGTCTTTGGGCAGTAGGCCTTGATATGTCCCAGTTCATTACACTTGAAGCATCCTCCATCTGACGGGTCACTGGGTCGAGGTGAGTTACTGGAGACTGGTGAGGTGGAAGAATAGGGTGTCTGTGGCTTTACTTGGGTAGTATGCGGGGTCTTTGGCTGTCCCAGTTGTAGGGTTCGTTGTCGGTGTGCCCCCTGGGGTATTTATTCCCCTTGACAGTAGCTTTCTTGCTTTCTGCTAGTTCCATCCATCTGGCTCCAATCTCCCCCGCCTCAGTGAGATTTTTGGGTTTTCCATCTTGTATGTACCGTGTTATGTCCTCAGAAACACCATCCAAGAACTGCTCCATTTGTATGAGGAGGTGCAGTTCTTCCAAGGATTTAACATTGTGTCCTGATATCCAGGCCTCATAATTTTTCCCAACATAGTAGGCGTGTTTGGGAAATGACACATCTGGTTTCCACTTCTGGGTTCTGAAACGCTGACGGGCATGATCCGGGGTTATCTCCATTCTGTATCTGGCCTTGGTTTGAAAAAGTTTATAGTCGTTCATGTTCTCCTTAGGCATTTCAGCTGCCACCTCTGCTAAAGGTCCACTGAGTTGTGGCCTCAATTCTACCATGTACTGGTTTTCAGGGATGCTGTACCCAAGACAGGCTCTTTCAAAATTTTCCAAGGCGGCCTCGGTGTCATCACCTGCCTTGTAGGTGGGAAATTTCCTGTGCTGTGGAACAATCATTGGCGCAGGGTTGTTAGGGTTGGCTGTGTTTTGCTTAGCCTTTTCTAATTCCATGGCCTGTCGGTGAGCTTCCCTCTGGAGTTCCCACTCTCTCTCTTATTTCCAGCTGTTTTTGGTGGTCTGCATCTTTGGCTTCTTGCTCTCTTTTGTAGGCTGCCTCTCTGGCTGCTTGTTCTCTTTTGTAGGTCACCTCTTCTTCTTGTAGTTTTCTGAGGTGGGCTGCATTTTTGATCTGTTCTTCTCTTTCTTTTAGCTCCATCTCTTTTTGTTTTATTTCTAGTTCCTGTATTTTTTTTTCCATCTCTCGCCTGTGCTCGGCGTCTTTGATTTGTCCTTCGGCCTCCATTTTTGTCTTGTTAGGCATGGTTCCTGTTTTCCTGTGTTGGGGTGCCCTCCGGTGCTTATTGTCTGTACTGCAGGCTCTGTTGCCTCCTGGCGTCTGCCTAGCAACAGTGCCTTTTTCCCTTTCTTCCTCTAGCTAATGTTTTCAATGTAAAGTAAACCAGAAAAACCACTTTATTTGCATGTGTATAGTGCTGGTAATGACTCTCAATGGGAGTGCTATTGTCACAAAAGACCCTTAATAGACCCTTAATGGTTCCTTGCTTAATATGCAAGCCAAAAACTGCCAGAGAGAGCAGAAAAAAAAATTCTCTCTGGTTCCTTTTAAAACCAAACTGTTTCTCTCTGCTTAAAAGACCCTAGCAGAGAAAAGAAATATATAATATTCCTACTGGCTTCTGGATTCTATCTTTCCCACAAACGCTGCACACCATATCATAACCTAGTCCCAGATTTGGACCTTAGCGTCCAAAATATGGGGGTTAGCATGAAAACCTCCAAGCTTCGTTACCAGCTTGGACCTGGTAAAGCTGCCACTACCCAAAAAATTAGAGTGTTTTGGGGCACTCTGGTCCCCCCAAACCTTCCCTGGGGACCCCAAGACCCAAATCCCTTGAGTCTCACAACAAAGGGAAATAAACCTTTTCCTTTCCCCCCTCCAGGTGTTCCTGGAGAGACACACACAAGCAAGCTCCATGAATCTAAACAGAGGGATTCCACCCTCCCTGTTTCCAGCCCTGGAAAACAGAAGTACCGAGAGCTAATCTCTCTTCCCCCCTCACCCAGAGGGAATGCAAAGTCAGGCTAGTAAATCTAACACACACAGATTTCCCCCTGACTTCTTCCTCCCACCAATTCCCTGGTGAGCACAGACTCAATTCCCTGGAGTTCCCCCCTAAAGAAAAACTCCAACAGGTCTTAAAAAGAAAGCTTTATAAGAAGAAAGAAAAATACATAAAAATGGTCTCTCTGTATTAAGGTGACAAATACAGGGTCAATTGCTTAAAAGAAATATGAATAAACAGCCTTATTCAAAAAGAATACAATTCAAAACATTCCAGCAACTATACCATGTAAATACAAAAGAAAACAATAGAAACCTTACTGCCTTACTATATTTGTACTTACAACTTGGAAATAGAAGATTAGAAAGCAGGAAACAGAAATCCTCTCATAGCCGAGAGAGAGTCAGACAGAAGACCAAGAACAAAGGACTCAGACACAAACTTCCCTCCACCCAGATTTGAAAAAGTCCTGTTTCCTGATTGGTCCTCTGGTCAGGTGTTTCAGATTACTTCTTTCCAGGTGAAAGAGACGTTAAACCTTAGCTATCTGTTTATGACAGCTGGTGCCTCGATCTGGCCCTGCGGAGGGGCTCAGGGCAGGGGTGCAGGAGACATTCAGGGTGCAGGGTCCAGCCCGGCGCCGCTTACCTGGAGCTGTGCTGGAGTGGCAGTGGCGCGCAGCGAGGCTAAGATGTGCTCCCTGCCTGCCCTGACTCCTTGGTGGGGGAGAGGAGGAGGGGAAAGGGGCAGAAGACTCAGCATGCTGTCCTCCTCTGTAAGTACCTCCCCCGAAGCTCCCATTGGAAGCGGTTTTCTGTTCCTGGCCAATGGGAGCTGCGGAGGGCAATGCCTGGAGGCAGCGCATGGAGCCCTCTTCCTCGCTTCCCCAAGGGCCACAAGGACGTGGTGCTGGCCACTTCCAGAAGCGTCACAAGACCTGCGCCGCCACGGGGGGTGGCAATCCCATGGGCTGGATCCAAAGCCCCGAGGGGCCGGATCTAGCCCGTGGGCCGTAGTTTGCCCACCCTTGGGTTAGACCATATCAAGATTCATGTTATTTATGGTGGCAGAATTTTAAATTCAGTTTGATTACATGACTACACATGATTACAGTGCTACTCTCAGTATAGGAGTGGTGACAAACAGCATTCTAATTCATATTAAAATAAAGACAATTAAACACACTAGTCAGTGAAAAGTAGACACACTAAGAAAAAGAAGAGTGAGAAACCCTGGCACTGGACAGTCCAAAACAGAACAAGCAGAACACACAGAAATGCTGCCAGTCAATCATGGCAACAATAGTTAATTTTAATTTCCTTCAGAATGAGACCACAGCCTGAAAATTAGCACTTTTTCATTTTTTTCTATTGGGCAACTAAATTGGATGTTTTAGCTGCTCACAAGCAAGTGATCAAAATTATTCTTTCCCATCATCCCCACCATCACTGCCAATAAGAACTTCAAAAATATAGGAGGGAAGAACACCTTTAGAAGTTACACAATACGAATATGACCATTCTTATTGATATATGCTTACGTTAAATTGTTTACTGTGTACATTATATAATTACAATACTTTTATCTTAACTTTGGGAACATGTGCTACTTACCTTCGTTCAAACATCCTCAGTGAGTACAGCTTACAAGTACATCCCAGTGCAATGACAAGCAGCAATCCACAGATAAGGCTCCCAATGACAGCTGCTGTTATTACTCTGGTGGGTACAATGACCGGGCAATTCTCTTCATCACTACCATCACCACAGTCATCTTGAGAATCACATACCCAGCTCTCAAATACACAGCGATTATTTTTACAGTGAAAATTTCCAGGTTGGCAAAAGAAGCAATTCTTCTCATCTGAGCCATTAGGGCAATGATTCTGATAGTTGCAGCGATCTGAACGAGGATAGCAAACACCATTTCGAGAGCAGGGAAACTCTTCTTTTTGGCACATGCTACAATTGGTTTCATCCCTTCCATTTGGGCAATGCCAATAGCCATCACAGCGCTGTTGCTCTGTGTAGCAACCCCAGTTTCCACCACATGGAATTTCCCATGGCAAACAGAAGCCATCTACTTGATATGTAGCATTAAACCCTCTTGCGGCATTTACTTTGTCAGCACAAAAATGCACTCTTATCTGCCCAGAAGAAGAAACAACTGTAAGGGGTGCATGAGAATCAAATGCAGTTAACACACGCAAAAGCTTGCGTGGATTTTCCTCTAATCCATCATATATTTTGACATAGTCTCCATAACCAGCACCATCAAGTTTAAAGTCAGTGAAGCGCAAAATTACTTTGCGATGATCACCAGTGTCTATTAGCCAGGTGCAGTTGCTTCCAGGAGGATAAAAGTCTGGGTAATTGGGAGAATTGAAAGTACCATAAAAATATTTTAACCACTGCCCGCATGTTGGCACATCACAGTCTACTTCATCTCCTAAGTCAAGACAATCAATGTTTCCATCACATTTTAAAGATTCTGGAAGGCAAGTGTAAACTTTGGTGAAGCGAGAAAGACATTGAAACTGATTGTAAGCACAAGGTTGAAAGGAAGAAGCTGTTGGAGGATTAGCTATGGCACAGATTTCTTCATCAGAGTTGTCTCCACATTCATCCATGTTATTACATTTCCAAGTTTCTGGAATGCATTTTCCATTAGCACAATGAAACTGGTTACAATCGCATCTTGGTTCATCAGATTTTCCTGAAAACACACATTTAACAATTTGTAAATATAGGTAACTTCTATTAGACTCCAGTACTTTCCGGTCATCATTGCATATTAATTATAAATACCATGTGGTTAAAGAGTACTTTATAACTATTTAGGTCTCCATAAATCATTGCAACCCCAAATACATCCAAATACAATACAGTATTTTAAACAGCAAATTCTGCCAATATGATAGCTTGAGCTGGATTCTCAGCTTCTGTAAATCAACGGAGCTCCACTGAAGTCAGAGCCATGACAATTTATAACAGAAGAAAATCTGCCTCCCTTGTCTGCACAAAGATACACAAAATTAGATAACAAGGGTTAGATAAAAATCAATTCCCTCTCCCACCCAAACCACAAGATCATCATGCCCCAGTAACTTTTAGGGAACAAGCTCTTTTTCACTAGAGCACCAGGCTCCACTCTCCTTCACAGCATGTTGCATTCTTCCCAACTCCTGCTCTGCAACCAGGAATCCACAGGAAGGAGGAGGAGCTGAGAGCCATTATACCCCTCATCAACCCCCTCACAGGACCAAGAGGAAGACACTCTCTTTGGTTGCTCCTACTCTTCTCCTGCCTACCCTCAAACAGATAGGAAAGCAGAGTCCAGCAGCAGGCAGGCAGAACAGAAAACAAAAATATATAGCCAGGAAGCTGGAGATAGCAGGGGGTGGGCCTGATACCTGACAGGTATGCCCAGATCTTGATAGACTCAGGAGATACTAAAACCAGTATCAAGTTATTTAATACTGTATTCAGCATTAAGACTTATCCTGAGAACCACACACTGTACTGGCCACTACCGTTTTCCAGAGCCATCTTTAGTTGCAATAGCACTTCTCATCAAGGATTAATTTATTAAGAATCCACCTATACTCCGCTGTAAAGCATGGTTTGAGAACACTTATAATCTGGTTCTGCAATCAGATTGGGACAAAAACATTAGAACCATGTTTAAGGAAATGTGAACAGGTTAAAAAAAAAGTTTTTGCCAAACCGTGTTATAAGCTATGTTAGTTGGATCTGAAAGAACTCAAATGTGAAATCGTGGAACTATTAACTATGGTTTGTAATCTGTCCTTTAAATCAGCTTCTGTACCCAATGACTGGAAGATAACTAAAGTAACATCAATATTTAAAAAGGGCTCAAGAGGTGATCCTGGCAATTACAGACCAGTAAGTCTAACATCAGTACCAGATCAACAACCAAATTAGTTGAAACGATAATAAAGAATAAAATAGTCAGACACACAGAACAATATAAATTGTTGGGCAAAAGTCAACTTGGTTTCTGTAAAGGGAAATCATGTCTTACTAATCCATTAGAGTTCTCTGAAGGAGTCAAACAAACGTGTGAACAAGGGGGATCCAGTGGATATAGTGTACTTAGATTTCCAGAAAGCCTTTGACAAGGTCCCTCACCAAAAGCTCTTATATAAATTATGTTGTCATGGACTAAGAGGAAAGATCCTTTCATGGACTGAGAACTAGTTAAAAAGACATAGAATGAAGGGTAGGAATAAATGGTAAATTCTCAGAATGGAGAGGGGTAACTAGTGGTGTTCCTCAAAGGTCAGTCCTAGGACCAATCCTATCTAACTTATTCATAAATGATCTGAGAAAGGAGTAAACAGTGAGGTGGCAAAGCGTGCAGATGATACTAAACAGCTCAAGATAGTTAAGACCAAAGCAGACTGAGACCTCCAAGAAGATCTCACAAAACTAAGTGATTGGGCAACAAAATGGCAAATGAAATTTAATGTGGATAAATGTAAAGTCATGCACATTAGAAAAAATAACCCCAATTATACATACAATATGATGGGGGATAATTTAGGTACAACGAATCAGAAAAGATCTTGGAGTCATCGTGGATAGTTCTCTGAAAACGTCCACGTAGTGTGCAGCGGCAGTCAAAAAAGCAAATAGGATGTTAGGAATCATTAAAGAAGGGATAGAGAATAAGATGGAGAATATCTTATTGCCCTTGTATAAATCCATGGTATGCCCACATCTTGAATATTGCATACAGATGTGGTCTCCTCATCTCAAAAAAGATATGCCAGCATTAGAAAATGTTCAGAGAAGGGCAACTAAAATGATTAGAGGTTTGGAACGGCAGAGATTAAGATGGAGAAAAATTTTCTCTTGCCACAGAGGGCAGACAAGAGACAATGGGTCAAACTACAGCATAGCAGATTTAGATTAAATTTTAGGGAAAAAACTTCTTAACAGTAAGAACAGTAGGACAATGGAACAAACTGTCTAGGGAGGTCATGGACTCTCCTTCGCTGGAGGTTTAAAAAAAGGTTGGATAGCCATCTGTCTTGGATGGTCCAGACAATGAAACCTGCATCTTGGTCAGGGGCTACATTAGATGACTCTCACAGCCCCTTCTAGCCCTATGGGTTTATGACTCTATGATACACAGACAGAACTGAGAGGGGAGTAGCAGACATGAACCGAAAAATATAAGAAACGGGGGCTATGACAGTGCTCTTCGGTCTAGCAGACAAATGTATAAGAAACCGTTACCCACCTTTCTATAACTGTTGTTCTTAGAGACGTGTTGCACACATCCATTCCACTCAGTGTGCAAATGCCTTGTGCACAGATGTCAGAATGTTTTTTTCCCTCAGTGGTACCTGTAGGGACAGCTTGAGAGCCCTGTGTTGCCACGAGCCACTGCATGCTGATATAAGAGACAGATCCACCCGTCGACTCTCCCCCTCATTCACCCCAGTTACTTTGTACTGGACACACTCTGATAGAGAGGGGAAGGCTGGCAAGTCATGGAATGGATATGTGCAATGTATCTTAATTAACTACAGTTATGGTAAGATAGGTAACCATTTCTTTTTTGAGTGATGGCACGTCAGTTCCACTGTAGGTGACTCAACTATACAGCTACAGAGGGGGGTTTGGAGTCCATCTGAACAGTGATTGTAAAATCACCTGTCTGAAGCTGGCAACGTCTTTGAACTGCCAGGTAATAGTGTAATGAAAAGTGAAGATGTTGGCTGAAGACCAATTTGCTGTTTTACCAATATCTGCAATTGGTACTCAAACCATGAAAGCTGCAGAAGCTGCTGGTGCTCTAGTGGAATGCACCAGTACTTTAGCTGCTGGGGTCATGTTAGTTGGTAGCATAAATGAATGCAGGAAGAGATCCAGATCATTCTCTAGAAAGAAACTGTATTGCCCTTAACTCTGTCCACAACTGTGACAAACAGCAGCGTAGAAGTCTGGAATTATTTAGTACATTCTAGGTAGAAAGCTAATGCTCTTTTCACATTGAATGAGTGAAGCCTTTCTTCACGCATATGTGATGGGGTTTTGGAAAAAAAGTGGGCAAACAGATGAGACTACTTCTGTAAGGATTTTTGGGTGCAGCCTGAGATAAACCTTATCCTTATTTAAAAAATTGTAGGTGTGGGTAAAGGAGAGCAAGTCACAAGGGCTTCAAAGGAGGATCCCACTAGACTTGCCAGGACTTAGCTGAGACCCATAGGAGGGATGGGGTGCCATACCTGAGGTTATAATCTGGCCAGGCCCTTCAGGAATTGAGTAAAATGTGGTTGGAGAAAAGGGACTTATTAGCCACCCATATACAGAAAGCTGAGATAGCAGTCAAATGCACTCTTACAGAACTAACTGATTCTGTTTTAGATCTAGAAGACAGTCCAGCACAACATGAAGGGATGCTTGCTGAGAAGATACACCTTTCTCATGAGACCAAATGGAGAAGCACTTATATTTAGCTAGGTAAGTGATCCTAGTTGAAGGTTTTCCACTATTTAGAAGTACCTCTGACATTCTGTGAGCAAAACCTTTCAAAGGCCATCAGTCAAAAGATCCATGCTGTGAGATGGAAAGCGTGGAGGCTAGAGTGCAGAATGTGGCTGTCGTCTCGGGAAATTATGTCTGGATCCAACGGGAGGGATAGGAGGTGGCTCTATCAACAGTGTCAGTAGGGGTGAGTACCAATACTGACAAAGCCACACTGGTGCTATAAAGATGAGATAAGCATGATTTTTTTTTTTTTATGAATACTACTCTGAAGAGCAAAGAATTGGAGGGAAGGTATATAGAAGGCAATTCTCCCAAGACAGGATAAAGGCATCTACTAGGGAGCCTGGGCTGAGACTACCACTTTGGGAATCCACCCGAAGTTGGAAGACGGCCCATGCTATGTCTGGGCATAATGACCATTTGTGTTGATCAGTGAAGCATCAGCTCAGTTGATCTGACATTGTATTCTGTTTCCCCAGAAGGTAAGTATACCGCTACCTCAATATAACACAACCCGATATAACAGGAATTTGGATATAATGCGGTAAAGCAATGCTCCGGTGGGGCGGGGCTGTGCACTCCGGCGGATCAAAGTTCAATATAACGCGGTTTCACCTATAACACAGTAAGATTTTTTGGCTCCCGAGGACAGTGTTATATTGGGGTAGAGATGTAGCTCTAAGCTGAATTGAGTGGGCTACAGAAGAGTCCTGACAAAGTTAGTCTGATCGCGCTCCTCTTTGCCTGTTTAGGTAAAACATGGTTGCTGAGTTGTCTATCAGAATCAATAGATTTTTTCCCCACTACGTGGGGGAGGAAGATTGAGTAGTGTAACCCTAAGTATTAATCTGTTGGTCTGTATAAATATATCTTTCTTATAAATTTGACTATTAGATGTAATAGGCTTATAGATTTATATTAAAAATAAGTTTGGCTGTAATGCAAAAGACCTACCTACAGACCAAAACCCTGTATGTTAAGCTAATGCGAAGTGAACACATTTTGCGACTCTTACCCAGAAGAGTAAAATTAGACAAAACACCCACGAAGATGTCTAGAGACTTTTGCCTGAATCAATAACAATGAAGGGTGGAAAAACGGGATTTTTGCCCACAAATCTACAAGTACACTACAAATGCGTACATACCTGACATCTATACGCACATAATACTAGCCTATAGGGTAAGTGTACCCTAACATTTCTGTGGGGGAAGGATGAAAATTGGGCATAAGAGGAAGGATTTTCGACCAATGCCCTATAAAAAGGCAAGGCAGCTCGCCATTAAAAGGCAATCTACCCACCTATCTTCTCCTGTCTACTCTTCATTGCCTCCACCTTCAACTACGTATCGATGCTACCCATCTATGACGACTATTAACAGGCCTGTCATAAACAGATAGCTAAGGGTTAATGCCTCTTTTACTTGTAAAGGGTTAAGAAGTTCACCTAGCCTAGCTGACACCTGACCAGGGGAACCAATGGGGGAAAGGGGGGGGGACAGGATGTTTCAAAAGGAATGAAGGAAGTTCCCTTTGTCTTGGCCAGTTTCAGTTTTGGCCGGAGTGGAAAAGATCAAGGTACCAGCTTCTTATCAGAGTAGTGAGTATTAAAAACGAATAAATAGGTTTATATTTATTTTCTTTGGTGATTTTGTCTTTATGCAAATAGAGGAATAATCAAATTGGGGATTCTTTTGTGTACTAAGTTTTTGCCCAGGGGAACATCCTCTGTGTTTTAAATTTGTTGTCTGTGAGAGTAGCTGGTATGCTAATCTCTCCCAAAGGACTTAAAAAGTAATACCAATTTTTTTATTTATTTAAGTACATCAGAAGCAGGAAGCCTGCTAAACAACCAGTGGGGCCATGGACGATTGAGATGCTAAAGGAGAACTTAAAGACAATAATGCCACTGTGGAGAAACTAAATGAGTTCTTTGCATCGGTCATTCACGGTTGAGGATGTGAGGGAGATTCCCAAATATAAGCCATTCTTTTTAGGTGACAAATTTGTGGAACTGTCCCAGATTGAAGTGTCATTACAGGTGTTTTGGAACAAATTGATAAATTAAACAGTAATAAATCACCAGGACTAGATGGTATTCACCCAAGAGTTCTGAAGGAACTCAAATGTGAAATTGCAGAAATACTAAAACTGTGGTTTGGTAGCCCATAATTTATATCAGCTTCTGTACCAAAATGACCGGAGGATAGCTAATGTGATGTGAATTTTTTAAAGAGGACTCCAGAGGAGACTCTGGCAATTACAGGCCAGTAAGCCTGACTTCAGAACTGGGAAAAATGGTTGAAACTATAATAAAGAACAAAACTGTCAGACACGTAGGTAAACATAATTTGTTGAGGAATAGTCAACATGGTTTCTGTAAAGGGAAATCATGCCTCACCCAATCTATAAAATTCTTTGAGGGGATCAACAAGCATGTGGACAAGGGAGATCCAGTGGATATAGTGTATTTAGATTTTGAGAAAGCCTTTGTCAAAGTCCCTCACCTAATGCTCGTAAGCAAAGTAAGCAGTCATGGGATAAGAGGGAATGTTCTCTCATGGATTGATAACTGGTTAAAAGATAGGAATAAAGGGTCAGTTTTCAGAATGGAGAGAGGTAAATAGTGGTGTCCCCCTGAGGTCTGTACTGGGACCAGTCCTATTCAACATATTCATAAATCATCTGGAAAAGGGGTAAACAGTGAGGTGAAAAAATTTGCAGATGATACAAAACTACTGAAGATAGTAAAGTCCCAGGTAGACTGCAAAGAGCTACAAAAGGAACTCTCAAAACTAGGTGACTGGACAACAAAGTGGCAGATGAGAAGTCTGAAGGAATGTCCAATATAATGAATGCTTTCGGGAAGAGGGTAGGTTTAGAAGATAAAATAAAAAAGAGCAAGTAAAAAATCACTTAGAAAAGTTAGATGCCTGATGAAATTTAAATGTTGATAAAAGCAAAGTAATGCACATTGAAAAACATAACCCTAACTCTATATATAAAATGATGGGGTCTAAATTAGCTGTTACCACCCAAGAAAGATCTTGGAGTCATTGTGGATAGTTCTCTGAAAACATCCATTCAATGCGCAGCAGCAGTCAAAAAAGCTAACAGAATGCTGAGCATCATCCAGGAATAGATAGATAAGACAGAAAATATATTACACTCTATATAAATCCATGGTACACCCACATCTTGAATATTGCGTGCAGATGTAGTTGCCCCATCTCAAAAAAGATGGGAATTAGAAAAGGTTCAGAAAAAGGGCAACAAAAATAATTAGGGGTATGGAATGGCTGCTGTATGAGGAGAGATTAATAAGACTGGGACTTTTCAGCTTGGAAAAGAGACGATTAAGGGCAGATATGATAAAAAAGTCTAAAATCATGAATGGTGTACAGAAAGTAAAACACCACAAGAACTAGGGGCCACCAAATGAAATTAATAGACAGCAGGTTTAAAACAAACATAACGAGATATTTTTTCACACAACTCACAGTCAACCTATGGAATTCCTTCCCAGAGGATGTTGTGAAGCACAAGACTAATAGGGTTCAAAAAAGAACTAGGAAAGTCCATGGAGGATAGGTCCATCAATGGCTATTAGCCAGGATGGGCAGGAATGATGTCCCTAGCCTGTTTGCCAGAAGCTGGGATGGGCGACAGGGGATGGATCACTTGATGATTACCTGTTCTGTTCATTCCCTCTGGGTTAACTTGTCATTGGCCACTTTCAGAAGAAAGGATACTGGGCTAGATGGACCTTCTGTCTGACCCAGTATGGCTGTTCTTATGTTCTTAATAAAGTTTGCAACCAAACAAGTCTAGCCTTTTTGAGTCCTTGATTTTAGGGGTGGAGGCTTGTCATCTGTCTTTCCCACTTGTTGGCAGCCACCATCATAAAAGAACCCGGGAAGGGATTAGTGTAAAAATACTTATACCTGTTAGAGAGGATGAAGTCTCTCCTCTCAGCTTGTTTTGCTGTGGGAGGCAGGGAAGAGAGTGTTTGCCAAAGAATCTTGACTGAGTCCACAACTTCCTTGTTGACTGGCAGAGGTGACCAACACTAGGATGTCTACCAACTTGTGAACTCTCACATACCTCTTCTGCCTGGATGCCAAGAACTGAGGACACTCATTGGGAGGTCTTGGTGGTCCTCGTGGTCTTCTGGAGCCAGTGACTCTCCCACTCAGTCAATAGTTCCATCTGGTGAAGAAGAGGATGCAACTAGCAACTGAGGTGGCAGAAACTTCATAATCTGTGATGGAGAATCTACTCGACAAGGGGCTGGTTCGCCAGGGTCCATCACAGTACTGGCCACTGGAGAGTGATGTTCTTAGTACCTGGTCCCTATCTCAACATCAGGTACTGGGGAATGACGTTTCTGGTGCCATCATGTCTGATGCGCTCCCTATGAGTGTCAAGATAAGGTCCTGGCTGCAGGACAGACATCCCATGGAGCCCAGAGTGGCCACTAGTAAGGACCTGGGACCCATCCCTGTCTAGGCCATTGCCCTTTCAAAAAAGGCCACTGTTGGTGTTGCAGCATTGTCCATGATCCTGATGACTTTAAAGGAGGGTAAGCGCTGTGTCCCAGCCTTGGATGAGGAATCAGAGGCTTCTGATGATGGAGGCTCTGATACAAGTGGTACTACTGGAAATGGTGGTACTGGAGAAACCATGGGAGGTATCCCTTTTGATAAAATTGGTTTGAGAAGAGATCTGAGTAGCAGTACTGTGGGTTCTCTGTGAGGTGAGCAGGACAGTTGGACAGTTTCAAATGCGAACTAGTACTAGGAGGCTAAGCAAGACTCTTGCAGATATATACGTATAACACCCCAGACTGCTTGCCCCTCAAACATTTCTCTGGGACTGGCACAGGCTCCAAAGGCGGCAAACCCCTCTTAGGTGGTGAGGCTTCTGTAGAAGTTCTGAGCCTAACCCTGAGTAGAGTCCTCACCTCTGTCTTAAATCAGTACAGAGGTAGAGGAATGAGACACTGAGCCACAGGAAGTTCTGGGTCTCTTCTTTTGTACTGGAGAACTATGAGCCTGGTGGAGCATGCCATACCATTGCTGAAGTACTTGAAGCACTCTCTCAATGTGATGTCTTGGCTGGGGGGAGCATCAAAGTGCTGCTTCCGTAGGCAAGCACTTAAGCCTCACTGCTCTATCCTTTTTTGAATGGGGTTTGATGCCCTTGCCAATGTGACACTTGTCACTAACGTGGGCCACACCCAAGCACTTCTAAGCAAATGAGGACTACTGACTGGCACAGGCTTTGAATGTGTCCCACAGGACTTAAATCCTAGAGAGTGAGGCATCATTCCAGTACTGAGCCTGGTACCAAAAGGAAAGAATTGGTCCCAAAAAACACGAACAAAAATCTGGCATTAACTTACTTGAAAAACTAACAAACAATTAATTTCAACTATTTACAATGAGTGAGGGATGCACCTGAGTAAACAGGTCTGAGACTGTTCCAACAATTGTTACTGGAGATATCAAGGCACCGAGGAGGGTTGGGAGCAGCACGCAGTGTTGTGCAGCGATAGGGGTGACACACGAGTCACCCCGACAGGCACTACTGAAGTAAGCTTTTCTGAAAGAATTACTCTAACACCATGTCATCGTATAAAACGTAAGTCAGATGATAGCCTCTCTTGCCCTTCTTTTAAAGCCAGAGAGCAACCTGGCAATCTACTCTCTGTCCTGCTACCAACTTCCCTTTCTCTCCAATGGGAAAAGTGGCAGCTCAAGAATTGTTCTCCAGGCTGGGCAAGAAGTCCTGTCTATTACCTACTGATATAGGAGCAGGATTTTATAATGTCCCATAAGAATTAATGTATGATTTGATTTCATCCTGTCAGCCACCCTTTCTGAATAGCAGAAAGGAATGACAGACCAGAACAATTCTCATGAATGATTATGGTCATCTTTTTGTTTTAGGATAAGTTATAATGTCTACTATGGTTTCCTGTATGTATTACAAATTAGGCACTCTCGTTAAATATACATTTCTTTGTTTTAAGACTTTAGTAAGTAAGAGACAAGGTCTTATATTGTATCTATGTTAAGGAGATTACAGGAATGTTGAGGGTCTGAAGCCCTAATGTGAATTGTTTTAGTTATACGATTTAGCAAGGCTTGATTTACAATGTATTCTTCTAAATATACAATACTGCTGTCCGTATACTTTTGAAGATTTCTGTAAAAGATTGTTTGTGTGAATGATGAATGGATGCATCAGGAAAAGATAAGGTGTGAAAGCCATCACAAATGTCCAGATGGTCAAGAAAAAGTGAGAGACTTGGAAAGACCAGGAGACAATTAGAAAATATCCATTGTATCCAATGCTAAACATGTTAGCAGCACTGACAACCTCAAAGGTGAGGCAAGCACCCCGGAAGGTGAGACAACAAATAGAAGATAACAATGGGAAGCCTGACAACCATCAAATGATAACACCACTTAAGGAGTAATTATTACAGGATGACATTGCAAAATGCATGGACTCAACTGGGAATTTATAACTATAAAGCTGGGGTGTTTTGCCATGGAACTCTGGGTTCAGTCCTGAAAAAGCCTCGGAGCATCGGATTACGACAAGAGCTCAGCTCCACAGTCGTGCTCAATCTAACTGGCTATTAGATTGACTCGAGCCACAACAGACTGGTAACTATAAACATCACTGCAGGAGTGTGAGTGTGACTGAAAAGCATATACTAACGGTTGTATTTTCAATAAATGCTGCGTATTTGCCTCTCTCTATAAAGATCCTGTGTGCTTTGTATGAATGTAATACTGAGGATTACCTAATAGGTCATATGCACAGAGAATAATTTATCAGAAAAAGATTAAATGTGTGCATTTTCGCATGCACAATTGTTAACCTAGTACCGAGTTTGGAGATGGACTAAGTACTCAATTGTACCAAGTCTGAAATTCATATTTACAGCCATTTCAGATACAAAATAAAAACATTTCAAACTGGGTATCTAACAAGTACTTCCTTACTCTTCCCACAGACACTTAAACAACACAAACAAGTGAAACAATTTACTTATACTAAAAGCACTCAATTTTGAGGTTGAGAATTTCATTTTTTTAAAAAAAAAAAGATGGGTAGCTAAACAGGCTGTTTTATAATGGAGCTCTTTTCAACCTCATTCACTTTGTTCATTACCATAAACTCTAGGTCTGTAGTTATATTTTAAAGTTTCCCAACCTACTCAAATACTTCAGGCAATGTATATTTCTCTTCCATCACAATGCACCATTACTTGAGTGTATAAGATACCATATTTATTACACTGCTGAAAGGAACTGTGCAGGTTGGGGGGGGAGAGACAGCTCAGTGGTTTGAGCATTGGCCTGCTAAACCCAGGGTTGTGAGTTCAATCCTTGAGGGGGCCACCTAGGGATCTGGGGCAAAAATCAGTACTTATCCTGCTGGCGAAGGCAGGGGGCTGAACTTTATGACCTTGCAAAGTCCCCTCCAGTTCTAGGAAATAGGCATATCTCCAATTATTTATTTAGGTCTTAAGACCTAGACTAGAAGAAACTTTAATGTAATGAGTAGGGCTCTCAAATGATTAAAAAAATTAATCGCTATTAATTGCGCTGTTAAACAATAAAAGAATACCATTTAAATATTTTTGAATGTTTTCTACATTTTCAAATATACTGATTTCAATTACAACAGAGAATACAAAGTGTATAGCGCTCACTTTATTTTTTATTACAAATATTTGCACTGTAAAAGAAATAGTATTTTTCAATTCACCTACTACAAGTACTGCAGCGCAAACTCTATCATGAAAGTTGAACTTACAAATGCACAATTATGTACAAAAAACCCTGCATTCAAAAATAAAACAATGTAAAACCTCCAAGTTCAAACAGTCCGACTTCTTGTTCAGTCAATTGCTCGGACAAGCAAGTTGGTTTACATTTGAAGAAGACAATGCTACCTGCTTCTTGTTTACAAGGTCACCTGAAAGTGAGAACAAGCGTTTGCATGGCACTGCTGTAGCCAGAGTCACAAGATACTTACGTGCCAGATGTGCTAAAGATTGATACTTCAACCACCATTCCAGAGGACATACGTCCATGCCAATGACAGGTTCTGCTCAATAATGATCCAAAGCAGTGTGGACCGATGCATATTCATTTTCATCATTTGAGTTAGATGCAACCAGCAGGCTGATGTTCTTTTTGGGTGATTTGGGTTCTGTAGTTTCCACATCAGAGTGTTACTCTTTTTAGACTTCTGAAAGCATTCTCCACACTTTGTCGCTCAGATTTTGGAAGGCACTTTAGATTCTTAAATCTTGGGTCGAGTGCTGTCGCTATCTCACATTGATATCTTTGCATTTTGTCAAATTTGCAGTGAAAGTGTTCTTAAAATGAACAACATGTACTGGGTCATCATCTGAGACTGCTACAACAGGAAATATATGACACAATGTGGGTAAAATATAACAAGAGATATACAATTCTCCCCCAAGGAGTTCAGTCACAAACTTAATTAATGCATTATTTTTTTAATGAGCATCATCAGCATGGAAGCATTTCCTCTAGAATGATGGCCGAAGCATGAAGAGGCACATGAATCTTTAGCGGATTTGGCACATAAATATCTTGCGACGTCAGCTACAACAGTGCCATGCGAACGCCTGTTCTCACTTTCAGGTGACACGGTAATTAAGAAGTGGACAGCATTATCTCCCGTAAAAGTAAACAAACGTGTTTCTCTTACTGATTGGCTGAACAAGAAGTAGGACTGAGTGGACTTGGCGGCTTTGAAGTTTTACACTGTTTTGTTTTTGAGTGCAGTTATGTAACAAAAAACCTACATTTGTAAGTTGCACTTTCATGATAAAGAGATTGCACTACAGGACTTGTATGAGGTGAATTGAAAATACTATTTCTTTTATTGCTTTTATAGTGCAAATCAAAAATATAAAGTGAGCGTTTGACACCTTGTAATCTGTGTTTTAACTGAAATCAATATATTTAAAAATGCAGAAAAACTCCAAAAATATGTAATAAATTTCAATTGGTGCTCTGTTGTTTAACAGTGTGATTAATTGCAATTAATATTTTTAAGTTAATCACATGAGTTAACTGTGATTAATCGACAGCCCTAGTAATAAGAAAATATATCAACGGTCCTTATTGAAACATACCAGCAAAGTAGGCCAATCTGAAGCCTTTCCTAGAGATAGTGTCATCCGAATGAAATCTGATCCAAACATGGTCTTGTGAAGAGATGTATGGTGATGGAATGGAGGAGCCACATGCTCTATAACCTTCCACATTCTTGTAGGTTCCTATTGTTAACCAATCCGAACTGCACCGTCGTGATCCCTGAACATCAAAATCTTGAAAACTGCAAAAGATACAAAAAGAGTCAAACTTTGCTAATGAAGTGGCCATTTTACAAGTTATTTGAGAAATTATTGCCGTTTACTGGTTTGAAGTTGAAAAAACTAAGAAAATGGTCAGTAAGGTCTTTCTGCAGACAGAATTTTACTATACACTTTGTAATGATGTAACAGAGATGCTCTTTCCCTCACCAGGATCCTAGAAATCCACATGGTTGTAATTCCCCACCCATTCCAAGCTGTTAGGCTATTGCCCCTGAGACTTAGCAACTTCTGTTCAAGACAGAATTTTATTTTTCATTTTAAAAAAGGTTTCAACTCTTCTGGTTGCAAAGATACTTTTTATAGGCCTAATCTCCAATGATTTTGAAATCATATTAAGAGATTTTATTTAAACCAAGTCTCAACATTGTTTCAGTTAAAGCAACTTCCTATGGTTGGGCTTGCTATTGCAGATGGAGCCAAACTGTATGAAAATTATGATTTAAACATGATTTGGCCTGGTCTACACTAGCTGACTGAACTGTGCTAGATCCTAACTACACAAAAATATAGGAGAGTCACGAGACTCGATTACCATGGAGTGGTAGGACTCCCATCCATACATATCTTTGTGCCTGGGTAAAAGTAGGCCAGTGCAGAGAACAAAGCACTAGGCCGGAAATGGCATGGCTAATAAAACGCAGTACATAGATAGAAGAAAGCTAGCACTGATGTCTAACAAATCTTATAAATCTAGCTCAGAATAAAGATTTTAGGAAACATTTTTGTGGTTGAACAGCTGCATCCACTGTACCCTGCAATTTCATGGCATGCCACTGTAAAAAAAGATTTGGGTAGAAATAAAAGCTCTGAACTGAAACAATTTTAAAAAGACTACATTCTTAGCCAAGTGTTTATTTTGACAGAACCCTCCTTTCTTCCTGGGTCAGCAAGTCTGCACTGGGAACAAACAAAATCTGCAGCTAAAGCAGTTTCATAATCAGCACTGTGGACTGTATACAGTCCCAGTTCTAACTTGATGTTAAAACAAATTTGGATTTCCCTGGAAATTATGGAGGGGTGGGGAGGGTGTGAACTGATAAGTACCTGAACATATGGTATAGAAGACAGGACATTATTTCCTCTATAAACGTACAAGGTATATGAAATAGATATCAAAAAAATAAAAGTAAACCTTGACAAAATTTGTAACGGTTGCCTGTGATTATTTTAGATTTCTATAAGATGAAATCTATCAACATTGCAGCATTTTGGAATTTCCCATGTACCTTTAAAAAAACCTTGACAAAACAGATAGATTGTAGTGCTACAGAGAAATTAAAAGCAAACTGAATAAGAAAGAAATCATGACCACTATTATGAACTTTGGTTTAAAAAAACTAAGCCAAAAGAAATTTTTAATGGAAAAGCTGCAGCAACTCTGTCTCTTCAACACCAATGACTACATTAAAAACTATCAAGTTTTCCATTATAACATACCACTGAATGCAGGCATTCTATCTGACATTTATAAAATTAGCACTCTGTTTATTCCTTCTTTTGAGCACTTACATATAGAGCCCTGCGCAGATACAAAATCTGTACCTGCATCTGATCTGCAATCTGTGAAAATCATCCTTGGATAGCCGCATCTGGATACCCGCGGATATAAAGTGGCTATTCATGGATTTGCAGGGCTCTACTTACATAAACCCTGAATAACTGTTACTGGTACATCCAAAACTCCTACCCACTTTTTATGAGAATTTTTCATCAGACTTTCTGAAGTGCCCAGACCAAGACCTTGAGCCATGTGTCAGGTCTTCAGAAGCACTAAGACCCAATCATGTATCTAAATTAAGTGACCAAATTTTTAAAAAAACAACTCAGCATTCAGTAGCCCCACTGCTTTCAATGGTAGTGGCTAGGTACTGCACTCTTGAAAATCTGGGCCTTTGAAAACATTGAGATTGCACAATTGGGCCCAGGTGACAAATGCTACAAACCAAAGTAGAAGTAAAATAGCTGTAGAAAAATATAAAGACAGATCTTGGGGTTAACAGTACAAGTATCGAATTCTGAATAGAGGAGACTGAGAAATATGTAATCCATAGTTAGCAATATGCAATGACTATTCAATACACCAGAGTGGTACAACAGCAAAAATTACCTTATAGTGATGATTTCCCCTGGGTTTGCATGGATATACCAGCTACAGTTGATTTTGGCAGGATATTCAAAAGGCCAGCCTGGACTCGTGATTACCCCACTTGGTGCTCTAATTTGTTCTGGACTATCTCCACAAGCTGAAAGATATTGAAAGCAATTTGACTAACTACACATTTCAAAAACTGGCAAAACAAAAATGAATCAAGGTTTACCAGAAAAAATAAAATAAAAAAATTCTACTTTCACAGATTAAAATCATTGTATCAGTAGAGAGCAATGACATTAAGTCTGGATAACAACCACCACCACCACCAGTATGGCCCATGAAGCACATAGGTCAGAATACTTATTCAGAGAGAGGCGTTTCCTAGCATTAAGCATTTTTGACTTCCAGTGCATGCTCAACTATTAATCCCAACATTGGCAAACTTCCTCCATGCCCTTAGTCTTGCTACAAGCAACATATGCCTGCATTTCCCCATCTGTAAAATGGGGATATCACTATCTAGCTGGTAACGGTTGTTACTTGGATTACCCCCATAGGGGACTTTGGTGCAGAGTATGCCATTTTCTCAAATTCGCACTAAAAGATTGGAAAGAGTCTACCTCAACCCTTTTAAGAGCACACCACCACACTCCTCCCTCCTTTGCTCAGAGTTTCTCTTCAATATGAGAACTAGAACATCCCCGAAAACCTGTCTCCTGATGTGCATTGGGTATGCTTTAAGAAAGCAATACTGGCTAAAGTGAGGCATACAGTAATTTGGTAATGCATTATTTCAGTAAAATTAAACTATGGTACTCAGACATTATGCTGAGAGGTGCATTAGGAAAGAGTACAATAATGAAAAAAATTAATAAATAGCTGAAATTCACCTCTGTGTGGAGAGCCACCACAAAGCCTGTCCATCAATTAAACCATATTTTGAGGAGTAAGTTGAATTTAAGTAATCTGCACAGTGGTGAATTTTCCTCACGATAGCAAGTGCTTTGAAAGCAAAGTACTGATTGTGCTCAATATTAGAGTCAATGTTTATGGTTGGAAGGGTTCACCAGATGATCCAGTCTGACAGCCTATAAATCACATATTAGTAACACACACTGCACCCACATATGAAACCCAAAAAATGAAATTAGGCCAAAATATTACAGCCCATAGGAATAAGACTATTAAGTGCCATAGACAGAGAACAGAGGGGACTGAAGTGCACCAATGCTTGAGGCCACTGTGATGGCAGAAAAATGATTAAGTCTGATAATCCTGGTGAGCAATCTGACCCACAAACTGCAGAGGAAGGTTGGGGGGTGGGGGGAACACACACACAAGAACACTGCCAGCTAGATCTGGGAGGAAATTCCTTCCCAAATCTACATATTGTGACCAGTTAGACCCTGAGCATGTGAGCAAGAACCAGCCAGACAGGCACCTGAGAGAGAGAATGTTTAGTGCCACCTCAGAGTCCTGACCCACCCTGCCCAATGTCCCATCTCCAGCAGTGGTCATCTCTCATTCTCTGATCCTCCAGAAAAAGGAGACCAGTCTCCCCTTGACCCCTCCAAGAGCCATTTGAGGGGATCCATTCCTGACCGCTGCAGGTGGTCACTTGTCAAAAGCTTCCTTTTAATTGCATTTACCTCTGGGACTCATTCTACCTCTGGACTGTAGTGACTACATAAAACATTTCAGCTTTGCTCTCATGATCCAGGTAGCCACTATACATAATTATACCCCATAATTTAGTCATGTTTTTCTCTATACCAATTTTGCTAACTTTTGCAATGTTATTGCAAATCTTGCTACACAGTTTTTTCTTTAAGACCTAGCCAAAGCCATTTGAGCATTCCAGAAGCTCAGCTTTCATTTTCAACAGTTCATTATTCTCCGGTTGCAGAGCTGGTTCAAAAAGCAGAAGGCACATGGAGAATTTATTACTCCTAATCTCTCAATTTTTCAGACAATTTTTTGTTTTTTGAATGTTTGGGATTGGCAATATTACTATAATTTCACCCCATATATTCCCCCACACTAGAGGTTTATAATTAAATAGATGAGTTATACAGAGGCGCCATACTTATGGTACACACATAAGATTGGTGAAAAAAGCAAATATCAAAATAAAGAAATGTCTTTTTATTCATTATTCAATACATTGTTCACTTAGTAAAAGTTAATTGATTTAGTTTCCAGTAAACCCCATAGGTGGTGCTCTTACCCCATTATACTTTAGAAATGCAGTTAACATTCCACGTGCTAACACTGAAATACACACAGTTTGTGTTTGATACTCATGTTCCTGACAAGAATCAGACTCAACGAATAGCAAGAAAATTTATAAGAAGTTTACCATTTTCCTTGAAGATCCTATTAACATGAACAAAAAAACCACCGAGTAAGAGATAAAAAATGCATCTAAAGCATTTTAAATGAAACGTTATTCTAGACAAGTACTTCATTGCTGACAAAATACAGATCTTAACTAAAAGTAGTATATTTCAAGCGAAATACACACAATAAGAAAATCCATCTGGTTTTGCATGTTTCCAACCTGACATATAAAACTTTGCTATATGATGCATTTCAAGAAACATTTAAATTTGCTTACATATATAATATCAGGGCAAGTAAAACATTATTAGAACCTCAAAATAGCCACCAAAACCTCTGTCATCAAATTTATGAAGCTGAACTTTCTAAAACCCTATATTCATTACAAGATGTACTAAAACATTCATTAAGAAAAGGTTGTCCCAAAAAACAGGCAACAGCCGTAGATCTAAGAAACTAAGTCTTACAACCTCTTCCCATTCGCGATACAATGTTCCCCTGTACCAAACTCCCCAACCACCCACAATCAACCTCTCCCAGCCATTTGATAAAGAAATTAAATTGTAACAGTAAGTCATCTGTGCAAATGATGGCACCAAAACCAATTTTCACTAGTTACGCAAGTTTAAAAAAAAACAAAAATATCTACATGAAAATTCTGTTCGTTTAGTATTATCAGTAAGAAAGTTGCAGTATTTATTAGCTATATAACCAACAAATTTCACAGACCAGTATTACTATAAGGCCTTGTAACATGGCAAAATATTGTTTCAATGCCTTAAAAGCATGTACGTTGGAGCATGTTATGCCTACTGTGCATGAGTAGGGCTCTACCAAATTCACGGCCATGGAAAACACATCACGGACCATGAAATCTGGTCTTTTATGTGCTTTTCCCTATACAACACACATTTCATGGGAAAGACCTGTGTTTCTCAAATTGAGGGTCCAGACTCAAGAGAGTTGCAAAGGGGGGGGGGTCGTCGTAAGGTTATTTTAAGGGGGCCACTCTATTGCCACCCTTACTTCAGAGCTGAGCAACTGGAGAGCAGGAGCCGTTGGCCCGGTGCCCAGCTCTGAAGGCAGCACTCCATTAGCAGCAACGTAGAAGTAAGGGTGAAAATACCATACCATGCCACGCTTACTTCTGTGTTGTTGCTTTCAGAGCTAGGCGGTTGGAGAGTGTCGGCTCCCATCCAGCAGCCGCTACTTTCCAACTATACAGCCCTAAAGGCAGTGCCGCCGCCAGCAGCAGTGCAAAAGTAAGGGTAGCAGAACCGTAACCCCCGCCCCCCCCCCCCCCACAGTAACCTTGAGACCCCCCCTCCCCCACACACAGAGCTCCTTTTTGGATCACAAGCCCTACAATTACAATACCACGAAATTTCAGATTTAAATAGATGAAATAATGAAATTTATGATTTTTAAAATCCTATGAACCTGAAATTGACCAAAATGGACTGTGAATTTGGTAAGGATTAATGCAATCTTGGATGCATAAAGAGGGGAATCTCAATTAAAACATACGAATGGCCATACTAGGTCAAGAACAATGGTCCACCTAGTCCAGCATCCTGTCTTCTGACAGTGGCCAATGCCAAATTAATCAGAGCGAATGAACAGAACAGAGCAATAATCGAGTGATCCATCCTATGTCACCCAGTCCCAGCATCTGGCAGTCAGAGGCTTAGGGTATATCTACATTGCAATTAAAAACCCATGACTCAGGCTAAAGGGCTGTTTAACCACAGTGTAGATGTTTGGGCTTAAGGCTGGCCTCCAGGACCCTGAGAGGTGGGAGGGTCCTAGAGCCAAGGCTCCAGCCCAAGCCTGAATGTTTACACTGGAATTAAACCATCCCTCAGACAAAGTCAGCTGGCACAGACCAGCAGCGGGAGTCTAACTGCTGGAGTCTAAGGAGTGTAGACATATTCTTAAGGATATTAGAGTATGCAGCTGTGTCCCTGACCATCTTGGCTAATAACCACTGATAGACATATCCTCCATGAACTTATCTAATTATTTTTTAAAACACACTTAAACTTTTGACCTTCAACAAGTTCCACAGGTTGACTGTATTGTGTGAAGTACTTCCTTTTGTTTGTTTTAAACCTGCTTTCTATTAATTTAATTAGCTGACCTTCTGTTTATTGTGTTATGTGAGGGGGTAAAGACTTCCTTATTTACTTTCTCCATACCATTCATGATTTTATAAACCTCTCATATCTCCCCTTAGTCCTCTCTTTTCCAAGATGAACAGTCCCAGTCTTTTTACCCTCTTCTCATACGGAAACTGTTCTATTCCCTTAATTATTTTTGTTGCCCTTTTCTGTACCTTTTCCCATTTTAAGTGGTTTTTTTTTTCAGATGGGGTGACCAGAACTGAATGTAGTATTGAAGGAGTGAGCGTACCATGGCTTTATATAATAGCATTATATTATCTATCCTTTTCCTAATGGTTCCTAACATTCTCTTAGTTTTCTTGACTGCCACTGAACATTGAGCAGATGTTTTTGGAGAACAAGCCACAATGATACTGATTTCTTTCTTGAGTCGTTACAGTTAATTTAGATCCCCTCATTTTGTATATATAGTTGAGCGTATGTATTACTTTGCATTTATCAATACAGAATTTCATCTGCTAATTTGTTGCCTAGTCACTCAATTTGGTGAGACCCCTTTGCAATTCTTCATAGTCTGCTTTGGACTTAACTATCTTGAGTAATATTGTATCAACTGCAAAACTTTGCCACCTCACTGTTCACCTTTTTCCAGATTATTTATGAATGTACTTTGAACAGCAATGGTCCTGGTACAGATCCTTGGGGAACACAGCTATTTACCCCTCTCCTCTGTGAAAGCTATCATTTATTCCTACCCTCTGTTTCTTCTCTTTTACCCAGTTACTGATCCATGAGAGTCTTCCCTCTTATCCCAGGACTGCTTACTTTGCTTAAGAGACTTTGGGTGGGATCTTGTCAACTGATTTATGAAAGTCCAGGTACACTATACCCCTTGTCCATGTTTGTTGACTCCCTCAAAGAATTCTAATAGATTGGTGAAGCATACTTTCCTTTTACAAAACTCATGCTGACTTTTCCCAACAAATCATGTTCAGTTGGGTGTATGATGATTCTGTTCTTTACTAATGTTCTCTACATTATGCACTGATGAGACTGGTGCTAGAATACTGTGTCCAGTTCTGGTATCCACAATTCAAGAAGGATATTGATAAAATGGAGTGGATTCAGATAAAAAACATATTAGAATAATTTAAGAATTGGAAAACATGTCTTATAGCGGCAGACTTAAAGAGCTCAATATATGAGGGACAAATGTTGGATATTGGGACCTTCAATCAAGGTTTAACAAGATCCAATGGCTGAAGCTAGACAAATTCAGACTAGAAATACAGCTTACATTTTTAACAGGGTAATTAACCATTGGAACAATTCACCAAGGGTTGTGGTGCATTCCACATCACTGGCAATTTAAAAACCAAATTTGATGTTTTTCCTAAAAGATATGCTCTAGGAATGATTTTTGGGGGAGTTCTAGGGAGCCTGCATTATACAGAAGATCAGATGAGATTATCACAATAGTCCCCCCTTCCATCTTTGGAATCTCTGAACAGATCTATGCATCTATTCTCAAGAAAAAATGTAAACAAAAACTTTCAAAGCAGCAGAGAGGGCTGTGAAGTCAGGATTATTAATTGTACAATGGGTGTGCTTCAAAAAAAAAAAAAAAAACAAAAAAAAACCCACTACCATTCTGAAAAGGAATAAAGATTACAAAAATCTCTTCTTACAATGGGAGAATTTCACTAAGGGAAAAAAAGAATTTTTCAAAGTGATATACAATTTTAAGGGCAGCTACTGTACCAAAGAAAGGTATTAAATGGCAGGAACAAAGACATGCTCTTTTTTTAAACACAAGTAACTAAATTCTAAATATTATACTTTTGGGTAGAAAAAATAGGCGTATTAAATTCTCTTAAAGAAAATATTTTAATAAGTACTTTACTGAGGCCTTGGTGATGACAATAAGGGTATTTACAAGAGCTCCTATAACAGACAGACTGGATCTTTCCTGCTTCCCATCCCTTTTTCTGTGTGCACCTATGACTGCTGCTAATGGTAGTTACCCCAGAGCAGGATCTGTGGAAGAACATTACTTCATTCGTCCACACTTCAAAGTTAATTTGGATTAAGGCAGGGTGTGAATTTAAAAAGCAATGGCTGTTATTGAATAACTCCAGATATAGACAAGCCCTGAACACCTCTTCATGTGGCTATGAACATGTGAATGAGAGTGAAGTAAAGAAGTGTAACTGAAACAGTTACACTCAGTACACACAGTGCAGAAAATAAATTGATAAAAGGGAATATTTTTTACCCATAACAGCTTTTTGGTTTTAGATGACTTGAGATGTTATCTGTAACTACACTGGATACAAAGTTTTCGTACAAATACAATTTTCAGGCTGACACTGCCCCTTTTAAGTAAGTGACTGTGTGGCTTAAAGGATGGTAAAAAAACAAGGGTTTAGGATTATAGGACAAGGAACCAGCTTTCTGGGCATTTGTGTGAATTAAGAAAAAAACAGCAGGAGGGAATGAGCTGAGCAAGATACGGGACAGGAAAAGGAGAGATACTGGCAACTGTATTAGGTTATGGTTAGAGGGGGCAATATATTATAAAATATATGTAAGTGCAGGAGGTTACACTTGTCCCATACAGTTGTCGATACACTGCCATAGAAGTTGGATAGCTTTTTTTCAGGTTCCCTTATCCCAGTGGTTCCCAACATTTTTGTGTAGTTTCCCTTCCTTATAACCCACTAGTGGATGGCTGTCCTCCACCCCACCACCCCTAGCACCTTTGCTACCACCTTTCATTTTTCCTGTCATTTATCTCCTGCTGTTTTTGCCCCTCCTTCTTGTAAATATAAGGCTACCTTCTGCTTAGGTTGAAGGTGCCCCATGGGCCACACTGTGCTCTGATGACTGAAGTAATTTGCTGTAAGACAAGCTGGATAGGATGGGCTGCTGCCATAGTCTGCATCCCTGCACATATGGACTACTGCTATGGGTAGCTTTAAGTACACATTATAGGGTCAAGCAGCTTTCCCCATTTCCACAACTACCATCCTCTGCTCCATGCCTCCCCCACATCCCCAATCCATAGAAGTCTACCATCTCCCCAGGTCAGGAAACATCACTTTAAAGCATTAGTAGAGTGCCTGAGGTGAATGAAGAAGAGAAGCAAAGAAAGAGTTCCTGGAAACATCATGATACATTAGCTTTGCAAGAACCAATATCAAAATAGTAAAGAAAAACAAAGCTAACTTACCTAGCAAGAACTAGAGAAGTAAACTTATCTGATGTAACAATGAGCAACATTTCAGGGAAAACATATCACAAGAGCAAGGGATAGAAGATTATGGATCTATCTTTATAATAACAGAAGAAGAAGTTTAGTTAAAAAGATAAAGATATTAGCTACAAGTGTGAACCAGGAGAAGATCAAATATGTTTGCATTATACTAGACACAGTAAGGCTATAGATGCAGCTGAGTAAGAAATGTGAAGGGATTTAAAGTGTTTTATTGCAAAAACAGAACAAAGGACCAAGACTGTGGTAGAGTTCAAATAAAAAATTGGGAGGATTTAGTGCCCCTCCCCCCCACTTTTTTTTTTGGGGGGGGGGGGAGAATCATCAGAAATTGTTGACTCAGATTTAATAGGATTGTTAAAGTGGGAAAGGAGCCAGAAAAAGGTGTCTTTAGGAGGATATTTACCAGCCTCTAGAACAGGCTGAAAAAACTTCAGCTGAAATGCTGGAGGAGATAGCTAAAACACTGGCCACCATCTGCACTGCAAAACTGACAATGTTCTCAAACAATGTTTATAAACAAGGCACACTGAGAGTGATTTAAAAAACAACAACATTTTTTTAAAAAATACCAATACAGAGAGGTGTTAAAACTGTACAAGCTGAGGTTATTTGGGTTTTGTAAAAACGAAAGTAAATTCAATTTCACAATAAAGATAGGTCTGTTATGTAAAGCCTCCAGCTCAATTCTGTAGAATGAGATTGTGAAATCTGTAACTTTTCAATCATTGCAAGTATGACCATTAGGTTCTGTAACCTTTTGCAAACTTTGTAACTTTAGTTATTGTTAGCATAGCCTTTTAAATTTTGTAACTTGCTAGCTTTGTAACCTTTTCAGTTACTACTTGTATAAACCTCCAAGCTTTGCAATATTCCATCAGGCAATCAGAGAGTGTGTGAACAATGGAGTGTGTGGGACTGCAAGGAGAAAAGAGCCTGGAGCCAGGTGTGTCTGATGTAATCTGCCCTGAGAAGGCAATCATGGGGTGCTGTAAAGAAAAGAAGAACCTAGTATGCATGAAAGGAATGAGGCCTGGGAATGCTTCTCGGTGACGGACACAGAAGAGAAACTCAGTGTACGTGACAGGAGCCACCCAGTTCCAATAAAAGGAAGAAGGCATGCACACAAGCCCCTGGTTTCTTGATCTGCTTGCTAGCTCAGATTTGGAACTGCAGATGGACACACCAGATCTACTATGTTTTGGCTTCTCCGCTTCCTCTGCTGTCTCCGGTAACTCTCCGCCTGTGTGAGTGTGTGGGAGCATGAGGGTACGAATGCAATGAATGTGTGCGGTGCATGAATAAGTTCCATCCCTTTTCTGTTTAATCTGATAGCGGCATTTAATAAAACCAATACAAGTGTAACCCTGGGTTGGTTTCTAGGGAAACTGAGGTATCAGGCCTGTAAAGGGTCACCATTATCAGCTTGTATCACATGCATCTGACAAAGTGGGTATTCACCCACGAAAGCTCCAATACATTTGTTAGTCTATAAGGTGCCACAGAACTCTTTGACACTTTTACAGGTCCAGACTAACATGGCTACCCCTCTGATAATTATCAGCTTGCAATCTAGACAATTAAAAAAAAAATTGTACAGAATTTTGTAGGGACTACATCTACCCCCTTCCTATTTGTGTGCTTCTATAATGACATTTATAAATTTAAAAAATATATTTCTTTCACATGTTGCTATGTGAATGACTCACACAAATGGGGTGAGGGGGGAACTGAGTCATCACTCAGGGAATAAGATAACAATATTAACTATATTGTACAAAATACATTTTCAAAGGCAGCATATGAACAAGTTGAAATACTGAAAAAAAAAATACTCCCCAGTCTTTCAGTAAGTACTTATTTACCAAAGGTGTTATTTACTGAAGAAATGCCCCTTGAAGAATTCCAGACTGGCACTTCTCTCCTCCACCTGGATATTTTTGAAGGTCCAAACACTGGTTACACTAGTGGCTGCTGACACGCAAAAAAAATGCTCATACAAGAACACAATATGATTCTTTTAAACTATGCTGAAAAAGCTATGCTCATTTATATTAAGGAGCAAGTGCTAGTCTGACATACATAACCTGTTATTAACAAAAACACCAGGGATCATGGTATTTTATGCTATTAAAGCATAGCTTAGTAACAGTTTTAGAATACCAGCATCAGAAGTCTACAGATTAAGTCAAGACAGCCATTTCATTCTAAACTCCTCTTCAAATCATAATTTTCTGAAAAAAAGTTTCACGCTTGTTTTTTTTCCAATGTCAAGTTTAAAGTTGAATTTGAAAAGATCAAAGGGCAAAAGCCTTTGTCCACCAGTTACAAATGTTTTAAAACAAGATTTCTGGCTTTAAGGAAGCTGCTTTGTCTTTTTCAAATTTCCTAATAAAATTACTTTGTTTTGACTCACTGGTGTATGTAATCCTCAATGAGGAACAATAAATCTGGGGGGAGAAGTTTTGAAAATACAATCATAGTTGTTTGAAAGGCAGATATTGTACATGTGCAGTATGTCTTTATCCTCACTGATTTAAGTGCATACTTCAAGCATCTGCAGTATAAGGCATGGACCATTTAAAAACAGGGTACAGATGGATCAATTGGCAGTTTTCTTCTCTTCAGAACTTATTCTTTAACTCACCTCCAGCCTTTTCCTTTTAATCATTACATTATATTGCAAAACAATCTGAGATAAACGTGCAGAAAGCATGTCAATGGCAAGGAAACTAAAAAAAAAATCTGCAGTGAAAAATCTCCATCATGCACATTTAGGAGAAAGAAGATAATAGCTAAATTAAAGTATTTATTTATTGTTTCCAGCTGGGAATACACATATTTGGAAACTGACATTCACAAAAATTAAGAACCATATTGCTCTCTTACTCCTCAGGGGCTGGAGGCCCCTTAGGGCAGGGGCGGGCAAACTTTTTGGCCTGAAGGCTGCATCGGGTTTCGTAAATTGTATGGAGGGCCAGTTAGGGGAGGGGGGTCGTGGGCCTGCCCCACCTCCTATATCCCCTCCCCCCCCCACTTCCTGTCCTCTGACGACCCCTGGACCTCCACCATCCCATCCAACTCCTCCTCTCATTCCTGACAGCCCCCCTCCCCCCAGGACTCCCTACCCCATCTAAACGCCCCTTCTCCCTGTCCCCTGACTACCCCATCCAACACCCCCCCCTTCCTGACTGCCGCCCCGGAACTCCTACCCCCATTCAACCCCTTTTTCCCCCTCAACCACCCCAAACCCTATCCACACCCCCACCCCCGACCACCACCCTGAACTCCCCTTCCCTTTATCCAACCCCTCCTGCTCCAATGACCCCTTACCGCACTGCCTGGAGCACCGGTAGCTGGCAGCGCTACAGCCACCCCATCCAGCTGAAGCCGGGTCACGCCGCCACCACCACCACAGCCCAAGGAGTTCACAGCCCTGCCACCCAGAGCATTGTGCCGGTGGCAGAGCAAGTGAGCTGAGACTGCGAGGGAGGGAGGACAGTGGGGGAGGAAGGACAGCAGGGGCTAGCTGTAGTTTGCTCACCTCTGCCTTAGGGTATGTCTATACTGCAATTAAACATCCATGGCTGGCTTGGGCTGTCTAATTGTGGGGTAGATGTTTGGGCTCAGCATGCAGCCCAAGCACTGGGATCCTCCCATGCTCCAACCCTAGCCCCAAACATCTATTCCACAATTAGACAGACCCTTAACCCAAGCCCATGTCAGCTGGCACACGAGGGTTTTTAATTGCAGTGTAGACGTACCCTTACAGTCTGTACTAACACCACGGAGACAGTTGTGTTATTCCCTTTTCCTAGCACAGATCAGATCACCCCCTGCATTGGCTCAGCAGCGCTGGTCAGATTGTTAGGGGACTAACCCAAGACTCCACCACTTTCTATACCCATCCATACATGAAAATGGGTAGCAGCAGGTGCTTTCTCCCCCTGAATTGTGACACATGATGCAGGTTGTCACAAGAAGAAAAGGAATGAGGTCCTGGATTTCTTCTCCTGGAAGTTAACAAAAAATTGTGGCATGAGATTTCACATTTTGTAAGACTGGGTCCACCCCATTTTCAACAATGACTATACACAAGAGCTGTAAACATCTGTGCTATTTATTATTTATACAGTGCCATAAACATGCATAGCACTTTACTACTTTGCATACCAATTCTGAGGAAATTGATGATGCAGCAGCACTAGGACAGACAGACAAAGGTCTACTGTAATTTGAACTTAACAAGTCATCACCTGACAAGCAATAGAAATAAAATAAGTAGTATGATGGATAGGGTCAACTGATCAGAAACGTACCTAAAGAAAAATGTATTTTCATATAAAATGAGAAGCCTAATCACATGACACTATATCACAATTAAACAAAAAAACAAAAACCCACCAAGGAATAGTGTTTTCAAATTTTGTAAACTCTTTCACTGAGCAAAGCCTGGGTTTACATCCTGGCCTCCATTCTCAAAAGACAATTTGGAAAAGGTGCTGGTTCTCAGGAACAAATGTGAGCTTCCCCATGAGATTATAGGAGCTAGATCTCTTCACCCTCAATTTTACCAGGCTCTGAGAATGCTCTTTGAAGTCTCCCATAAGTAATTTGTGATGGGGTGGGCATACCCCACACTAGACAAGAAAGGTTTAATCCTGTACTATGGGCAGAGGAAGTCCCGTCCCTCAGACCCTGCCGGGCATGCTCCAACTAATGTGTTAGTATAAAGGAGAGCAGTTTACCTCAGTCTGGACTGGCCACTGATGAGGAAGCGTGTTCAGTGGATGCTCCAGGCCAGGAGTAGCTACAGCCCCTGACAGTGGAAACCAAAGAACTTGGGTACCAGACCAGAGACCTGCTAGCTATAGTTGACTAGTGGGAGTTCGACTTTCAGGGATCTACCCGGAGACCTGGACGATAGCTTCTAGAACCACAGTAGGAAGTGGCCCAGGGAGGCGGAGTAAATGGTATCTCCCATTCATATAAAGTCAGTTGTGTTGTGGTTGGAACTCGGCTGACTAGGTGATGAATGTACGTGTCCCAGAGAGCTGGTGGCAGCCCCTGACTCTGGCCACTTACCTGTGCAGCCCTGCACCCAAGGGCTGCTATATTGACTCTGGCAACTAGGCTGCGTAGCCCTGAACCCCAGGGCAGCCACTCTGACTCTTACCATTGAGCTGCACTGTTTTGAGCCCAGGACAGTCTGGTAGACTGTAACCAAGGTGCCACCACAACCTCACTCCACCTCAAAGGGGGATGGGGTGTGCAGACACTGCACCACCACTGCTTTGGGCAGATGTGCCAGAAAGTGTGGGATAGATACCAAGAAGGAACTATAATGGAAACTGTGCAGTACTGCAAAGAGATGGTTGCAAGGTAAAACTGCACCCCAAACAGCCAATTTGCACTACTGGTCCTTACAGAAGTGTTATCTCATCTGTATGTTTACCAGTGGCTTAATTCTCTAGAGTACAAATATCCTAAATATACTTATAAGCCATGCAAAACTCTGCTCACAGCCCACCTGACAGTTTTTCAATCTATTAGCCTGTCATAAACAGATAGCTAAGGGTTAATGTCTCTTTCACCTGGAAAGGGGAAACAAAACACACCCGACCAGAGGACCAATCAGGAAACAAGACTTTCAAATCTGGGTCGAGGGAAGTTTTGGGTGTGAGTTCTTTGTCTTGTGTCTGACCCTCTTGGATCTGAGAGTGATTTTTCTATCTCCTGGCTTTCTAAATCTTCTGTTTCCAAGTTGTAAGTACAAAGATAGTAAAACAATAACGTTTATATTGTTTTCTTTTGTATTTACATGTGTGTAGTTGCTGGAATGTGTTAAATTGTATTCTTTTTGGATAAGGCTGTTTATTCATTTTTTTCTTTTAAGCAAATGACCCTGTATTTGTCACCTTAATACAGAGAGACCATTTTTATATCCTTTTCTTTCTCTTTATATAAAGCTTTCTTTTTAAGACCTGTTGGAGTTTTTCTTTAGTGGGAACTCCAGGAAATTGAGTCTGCAGCTCACCAGGGAATTGGTGGGAGGAAGAAGTCAGGGGGAAAATCTCTTTTGTGTTAGATTTACTAGCCTGACTTTGCATACCCTCTGGGTGAAGGAGGGAAGAGAGATTAGCTCTCTTGTGTTACTTGTGTTTTCCAGGACTGTAAACAGGGAGGGTGGAGTCCCTCTGTTTAGATTCACGGAGCTTGCTTCTGTATATCTCTCCAGGAACCCAGGGAGGGAACACCTGGAGGGGAGGAGGGGGAAGGGAAATGGTTTATTCCCCTTTGTTGTGAGACTCAAGAAATCTGAGTATTGAGGTCCCCCAGGGAAGGTTTTGGGGGAGACCACAGTGAGCTAGGCACTGTAAAAATCCCTGGCTGGTGGCAGCGTTATCAGGTCCAAGCTGGTAACTAAGCTTGGAGGTTTTCATGCTAACACCCATATTTTGGACGCTAAGGTCCAGATCTGGGAAAAATGTTATGACATAGCCTTTTATGAAGATTGAATGAAGTTACTTGAGTGTCACCTAGTCCTTTGTGGACATTTGTCCACACCCCAAACACACAATTCAGCATGAATGGTAGTTACTACTCAAGAAAGACCCAAGAACTATAATAATTAGATGGCAGGATTGTGGTATAGTATATTGGCAAGGGAGTGTAGCAACCCTTTAGCACTGCTTGTCCACACTATGGTCTGTATTATACCAGCATCTATCAGTTCCTCAATTTCATGAGCTGCAAATTTTTCTTCCTTTTTATTAAAGAAACTGTGCAGTCAAGTGAACAGTAGTTTCAGGTACTGTGTCAATCTAATCAAGCAAAATGTATAACTTCTGGATTTGTCATTCTTTGATAGCAAGAGTGTCCAAAATTACATTTCAATAAATTTCATTTCACAAAAAACTTTGCTATGGAAAGAAAATATCAATTCAACTTAAACCAACTTTACTCTTAGTTCAATGTTTGTACGGAAAAATAATTAAGCAGTCCACTTAGAAAAGCATAATCTGTTCATGAGCATGCAGGTATCAATTTTATCTTATGAGAATTTTTCCATGTTCCAGTTGCTTCATTCCTTATTACATGCTGCAAAAGGCAGTAATAATTTTTATAGCCAAATATCTCTTCTTAAGATACCAGGTGGCTTTCAATATTTACCATTTAAGTCATGCATGAAATTTAAACATTACAAAAAATGACTTACCAGTTGACACTCCTGAAATATGCACATTTTCAGAATGTTCTGCAAGAGCACCATTTCCTAAAATTAAACATAATGAATAAACTAATTTCCAAGATAAAATTTGTAAAAATTCTTCAGATACCTTTCTATAGAAAAGAGAAAGAACAAGCTGAGCTGCTTTGATTAATATTCAATATTTGAGATCCTAGGCTTCTTCTACAACACCACCTTTGAGAGAGATTAGAAAAACACAACTATTGTACAATTATGAGGAAAACAATGCACTTTTATCAGTCTGTATGGAGTGGTTGAATAAACTGGAAAATTAGGGAGGGAGAACCCGGTAAGTTTTTGGGTTTTGAGAACTTCCCGTACATTAAAAAAAGGATTTGGATTTCCTGCAACACTTCTGCTTTATTTCAATCGTTTTGTTTTTCAGGGGAAGTTAGTTTAATAAGCCTTTTTTTTTTGTTTTTAAACAGAGAAGCAAAAAGGAAAGCAATTGTTATGCAAACAAAGACATCCATGAGAGATAACTTTGCTAATGAATGCTGCCTGCTCATCTATCCAAGAAGATAAAATTTCGATCTAACCAGTGACTAGACACCAATGTGCACTGCAAATTAAATGTGCCATGCAAAGACTGTATGAAAAAAACTGTTATTAAAAACTGAGGGCCAAGAAAAAAAGGATATTTTTATTGCCAGCCACTGCTCTGCTACATTATGTTACAAGTTTAAGTTAATGTTTCTCGGATAGAATTTGTTCCTCTCCATGTTGGGTTTTTTTGCATTTGTTCATTTCATCCCATTTTATGTACATTTTTTTTTGTTTGTTTGTTTCTACTCCTCTGATTCTTCGTGCATTTCTCCCTGCGGCACATGAACTTTCACTCTCCCTTTCTTTCAGCTACAATTTTTGTTAACCTTTACAACTGTTTTTGGAGCCTTCTAACAATCAAACATACCTATGAAGCAGCCCATTTACCATACGTGAAGTTGCAGATCATGCAAGACAGCTGTTTTGATGAATGGTGTGCACTGATCAGATAAAGGAACCTATAGCTTGAACCAAACCAGTAAGACAGTTTTGCAGCCACAAACAGGACTCAACACCAAAAAGATCTGGCTGAGTTCTTAATTCAGAACCTACGTTGCGGGGAGGAGTGGAAGGGGAGGGGAAGAGATGGGCAGAAGGGTTTTTCTAGTCAACTACTGGAAAATATATAAATAAAGTAACAAGACAAAGTATGAGGAGAAAGTATGTGTTTCTGAAGATTCTAACACAAATTGGAAAGCCTATGGCCAAGAACACATCTCAGTGCTCAACAGCTGTGTTTAGTAGTTACAAAAAATGCTTCCTGTGTGATAGCAAAGGAACACCAAAGATGGAGACTATTTTTTCACTCACTTCCCAAGAAAACTGCACAATCATGTATTAAAAACTCTATTAATAACTAGAGCTGGGATGAAAAAACACTGAAAAAAAGAATTTCTAAGTTGTTTCCATTTCTCAGTATTTGAAAAGGATCCATTTTCCATTTTTTTCCCTAAAGTTTGTGAATTTTATTGGAAAGGTTACTGAAATTTCAATATGATTTTTATAGTTTAATAACATTTGTAATATTTTTCAAGGAATACTAGCAAAATCCAAAGATCTCTAAATTGAGTGTGTTTGGGTTTTTTTAAAGAAACACCACATTAAAACAAAAAAAAATTAAAAATTTTCAAAAGCTTCATTAATGATGAATAGTTTCAGTCCAGTAAAACAAACAGGATTTCCAAAATTGAAAGGAATATCTATACCCATATCCAAAAATTAAATCCACAATTAATTCTTTGCATGGTGTCAAGTATCAGAGGGGTAGCCGTGTTAGTCTGGATCTTTAAAAGCGGCAAAGAGTATTCACCCATGAAAGCTCATGCTCCGATACATTTGTTAGTCTGTAACAGGGGTCCCCAATGCAGCGCCTGCACGGGCATCTTAATGTGCCCGCGTCCTGGCCCCCGGGAGAGTACCCGCCAAAATGCCGCAGCAGCATTTTGGTGGGGACGCCTCTCGCTGATGCCGCTTGCTGTCGACAAGTGACGTCATCGAGAGGCGTCACCCCCGAATTTCGGTGGGGACGCCTCTCGCTGATGCCGCTTGTCAATGGCAAGCGACGTCATCGAGAGGTGTCACCACCGAAATGTCACCAAAATTCGGCGGCATTTCGGCAGGTGCTCCACCGCTGCAGTGGTCCTTCGGCTGGCGCTCGCCAGCCAAAAAGGTTGGGGACCACTGGTCTATAAGGTGCCACAGAACTCTTTGCCACAATTAATTCTTCATTGACCACGCTACAAGAAAGTTTAAATTTGATATTTTAAAGCTGCCTCCATTTTACATAGAGGGAAATCTAGATATTCACATTAAAATAAATGAGGCACAAGAATTTCTTGTAAAGTTTAAAATAACAGTTGGCTTTTCTGAGCCTGTGCTGTAAGCAGCACTCTTGCTTTAAAGTAATGTTACACCTCTACTCCAATATAACACGAATTTGGATATAACGTGGTAAAGCAGTGGGCAGCCGTGGGTCCTTTAAAGTGCCGCCCAAGCCCTGCTGCTTTACCGCGTTATATCCAAATTCGTGTGGAGCCCTGGGCCTTTAAAATCCCCGCTCGAGCCCCACTGCCAGAGCTCCGGCAGTGATTTAAAGGGCCCGGGGCTCCCTGCAGCGGCTGGAACTCCAGGCACTTTAAATTACCACCAGGGAAGCTGGTTCAGTCCAGCACGGCGTAACGGCTCTTGCCAGTACACCGTACCAGACCGGACCCGACAGAACGGTCTCACCTATAAGGTGGTGAGACTTTTTGGCTCCCAAGGACTGCATTATATCAGAGTAGAGGTGTATTTGTGACATGGTGGCCCCATGGGAGCACAAACCAACTTGTCCTCTTCTTCTATTGGTTTAACAATTATTAGAAAAGCATCATTATTAAATAATTAACCTTTTTGTTTTCAATTACAGTGAATTGCAGTAGGGATTATTCAATGTTTTCATTAGTGTTTTTAAGTAGAGGTAACAAGCATTCTAAATTAAAGTTGTAAATGTTATTAAATTTGGAGGCAAAGTGAACAGTTGAACAGATGAAAAGGAATGCATTTACAGAGGTTAGAAATATGGACAGAAAAACTGAAAGGTATTTGTCTGAACTGAAACAAGCCCATGCAGCTGGGAGAAAAATCATCCAAAACTCATTCAGCGGACAGGAAAGACTTCAGACACAGCAATATCCAGAAGATCTAGACAATAAATGAGCTTGTTTTTCCAATGAGATTGAGAAAGGAAGAAAACCAAAGTAATATACAGGAACATGATGTTACAGACTAAGAAGGTAATAGTTTTGATGAAACCACATCTACAATATCAAAAGCTATTGAAAAGCTGGAAGGAATTTAGAAAACAACAACAGAATTTTAAAAAATGTAGTGAGAATGATTTAAGATTAAGAAAGCTATTTATTGCTTACTTACACTGTCAGGAACAAACAGAAGTGGAAATATATAATCCTTAAAATAGCTGTACACACCAAGAATGGATAGGATTTGTTAGGACCACACAATAGGGCATAAATTGGAAGTAATGAGGTTAGATCAGGGTTCTCAACGTATATGCAGCCTACAGTGTGTTATGTGGGCAGCATCCAATACTACCTGTATAGCCATGAGGATGTCACATGGGTCACAGCTGTGTGCTGATTGGGCCACAAGTTGCCCATGGGCTGCAGGCTGAGAACCACTGGTTCAAGAGAAAACACCATAAACTAAATTAATATCCAAAACAGGGCCGCCTTTCTAAAATCTTCCACTCTAAATGAGTCCTTCAGCCCACCAGTTTAACATCTGATATTAACAGAGATCACATTTATCTAATAGGCCACCCTCCAAACACCAACACAGGGAAGATCAGGATCTCATCTGGAAGTGGGGGAAAATGTAGCTGTCCAATGGGTCTGAGTAATGGACTCAAAAGGTAGGAATTTTGCTATTAATTTTCCTCACCATATACCTGTTTACACATTATATGAAATACCAATCTTGTGGACCTGACCAGGATACTACATATTTCCTTTTTATTAGGAACTAAAAAAATGTGTACACTTACACCAGATGCCATTTAAGCTTCGTTACTCCCAAAAGCTTAATTAAATCTTTTCAGCAGAGTTCCTTATTTGACCTTAACTACGATGTCAGAATGGCTCTGCCATAAAGTTAACCCACTGCAAAAATCAAGATATTTGATAATAAAATGGTAATTTTCACTGAAAATTAGAATACCAAACATCATCTTAAATTCCTGAAATTATAGACATTAAAATGGAATTTGAGTAAAAGGGCAGTTATTTGATCAATGAGGTTTCTCATGTTTAGCATTTTTTATTTTTCAGTTTTAAAGAAATACACTCAAAGTTCTCTCCATTTTAAATCTAATTAATTAAAAGTACCACCATCTAAAAATAGATATGTTTCAGATTAAATGGACTCTCTGAGCTAAGAGGTGAAAACATTATCTAAAAGTTGTATGATGTGTAAACTTAAGTTTTGAATCCATTTCTAAGTAAGATTTTCACTTCAAGAATGGGGGGAGGGGGAGAATTAATGTCTATTACACTCGTTTCTCAACAAATGTAGTGATTCATCAGCTGCGATGAAAACCACCAGTTAGCCAGAAAAATGAGTAAGTTCTACACAGTACAGTCTGCACCAGGACAATCTCCACTAGAATATATTCTGTTTTAGAACAACTACTTCAAAGTATTTTCCAAGGTTCAAAACACAGTTGTGATCACTTTTACTAGGTCATCAATTTTGGCTGACCAATTAAGATTAATTTCCCGCCACTTTGAAACCTCAAAATGATAATTTTTTATTTTCTAATTTGGTTTCTTTATGTCCCTTAGCATCTCAGCTCAGAGAGAGAGAGAGAAAATATATAAAACTCTTCCTACCAGCAGACAGAAAATTGGGGGGGGGGGAAGAAGGAGAAGGAGGGAGGAAAGTATGCAGTGTCACTTCATAACAGCCTGGTCAAAGAAACAAAAAAGCCCATATGCTCCCCACCCCTAAGTGTTGGAAGGGAACAAATGTATGGGCATGTAAAATAGGGAGTAGTTACTACTCAGGATATTTTCCTCACCCAATTCCAAAAGGCATGGAACCATGCATGAAAAAAAGGACAGGAGACGGGGGTAAAGTTGGGAGGAGTCACAGTAAATAGAATGGCTTCACCTACGAGACTGTAGATATACAAGTCTGTGGAAAGTTTATGATGCTTGATGTTTAATTCATTAATGCTTGTAAAGCACCTCAAAATCCTTTGATCAAAGGATATAAAATGCAAGTACTTTACTCCTACGGGAATTCTGCATCACTGCACATGCACAGAATTTATGTTCCCTGGAGATTTGTTTGCTTCCCCGCAGAAAAATGACTTTGTAACAGGGAAGCAACGGGAAGCCACAAGAGCGGTCATGTGACCCTCCCCAGCAATATGTTTCAGGTCCCCAGAGCTGCCAGCCAAGAGGTAAATCCCTGTGGGGCAGGAGGTGGGACTGTGGAAGACCCGGCTGGTGGCTCCAACCTTGCGCCAGGCTCAGCTGCTAGTCACAGCTGGGCTGGGGAGGATGGGACTTCCTCTTCCCCTGTACAGCATTGGGGGCCATGTCAGACCCACCCCCAGGCTTCTCCCCCAGCTGCAGGAAGCTCTGCAAACTTCCTGCCCCGCCCCCTTCGCCCAACCTTCCTGCCCACTTCCTGTGCCCCGCCCCTCCCCACTTCCTGTGCCCACCACTCCTCAGCTGCAGGGAGAGGGATCTGTGAGGAGAGATCCCCCATCTGCCCAACCCCCATGCATCCAGACCCCCTCATACCCAGGTCCTCTTGCCAAGCCTCACTCCCCTGCACTCTGAACACACACACCCTTTGCACCCGGACCACCCTGATGAGCCACAAGTACCCAGATCTGAGCCCCAACCAGATGCACCTGGATCAAAACCCCACTGAGCTCCACTCCCCCAGCATCTGGACCTCCTCACTGAGCCCCCCACACCTACACCCCCCCGCTGAGACCCAACCACGTTCACCTCAACCCCTGCTGCATAGTCTCATTACTGTTGCACCCAGAACCCCCAACACGCCCCTGTGACTCCAGATCCTTCCCTACATCTGTATCCCCCACTACGCTGCCCACACCCAGATTGCCCCATACAGAATCCTCTCAACGCACAACTGCATCCCCCCCCCACATTAAGCTCCTCCACACTTGGATCCTGCCTTGCTGAGTCTGCCTGGCCACACAGAGGGGCAGGGCCCTGGGGCGTTTCTGGGGCAGGCCAGGTCCTGGCGCTGCGTGAGGGTTGGGTGCAGCCTCACTGCTGAGTCTGTGTTTAGTATGGGGGAAGGGAGAAGCTGCACAGTGATCTCCCACCTCTGGGCACCCAGTGGCCTGTGCTCTCCAATGCCTCCACATTTATTTGACAAACAAAATTTGCAGAATTTTAGAAGTGTGTGCAGAATTTTTAATTTTTTGGCACAGAATGCCCTCAGGAGTAATACTTGGACACACACTTACAGAGTGCAGAGATGAGACACAATGAGGTCACCTTGGAGGCAGAGTTGTGACCCATGCTTTTAATTTCACAATTTTTAGTTCTGACCAACATCCTGTCTAACTGGATAGTCAATGTGGCTTACTCCTGAGATGGGAAGAAAGAATGCCTCGCCCAAATGATTAGCCAATAGTGATTCTTGGAAAGTATTAAACTCTGAACATGTAGTGCTGAAATGGTCTGCTCCTCTGATTTTTGCTCAAATTAGTCAGTTGTCCAAATAGGATAGACATACACTTTTCTGGGAAGAAAGAAATGCCACGGCACCGGTTAAAAGTACAGGAAGCTACAGATTATCTGAAGTGGTCTTATGTAGGCAAAGTTCAGTGCAGACTAAAAACCAAGAGAAATTTCTGATGAACAAGATGAACAAAGATAAGCATCTTGAAGACTGATTGCATACAATTTTTCTTTGACTAATTCTGCCTTCATTTTCTATCAGAAGCTAGTCTTACATAGACCAGTATTTCTATCGTTATCGATCTGGGGCTAACAGTTGCAGTTTGGAATTTTAAGATTAACAACCACCAATTGTGCCTCAGTGTTGAAGAGTGAAATGCCAAACATCAACTTAATTGTAAGCTCCTATTGTATTCAGTCAGATTGGACATTATCGTATTGCATTTATGTAAATCCTAATTTTAAAGTGTTCAATATTTTACAGTGCACACAAACTAAAACACATTCGTAATATATACATTTACTGCCTGGGAATACTTTACTGATTCAATTAAATTAAATTTAGGGAAAATGTGTAAAAAAAACCACACATACACGGATGGACTGAAGAAATGCAAAACCTGTTTTAAAGAGGAATCATCTGATTGCTGAAATTAAAAAGGTCTTTATCCAAGTATAAAATATGAAGATTTAACTGTGCTATATTTTTGCAATCAGACCCAGTAATTATTCCCTTCCTCCAAAATTTTTGCAGACATGTTTTCTCACAAGCTGAAGCCTTCCATGTCAAGATTAAGTCTGGGTCATTATTTTTAATAGCCAGATAATGAATCCTAAAATAGAGGTTTATAAACTGAAGACCTGCCATGGAAACACTGCTATAAAAAATAACTATAGCTAATTTAGCAAAAGCTAAAATGTAATATGCTAGCATTATGCCACAGCACCAGACTGGATGGAAGCACTTCCGTTGAACACATAACTATCAGGGATAAGGTGTCAAATGAACAGCTCTTATACAACAAACATTTCCAAATATGCTTTACCCACTATGTGCACTTCAATTTGCTGTAATTTTCAGCATAATACATTGTATGAGCCATTCTGGCTAGTTTCCTTCAGCTGCTTTCCAGCGCCTGCCTATCCTTGTAACCTGACAAACATTAACTTGCAAAAAGTGTGTGGCCACCCCTTTTGCAGGTCTGCTCAGCCATAATGCAGGTACACATTCACTTGTTTATTATCAGAAAAGTCTTATCAAAGCCAACTCACAAAATTTAACCAGACTGCATCTTGGAAAAAATAGGTTATTTAAGAATTTAAATTGCACATGTATTCTTTTGTTACTTTATGGTTAAACAAAATACTTCTCTTATAATAGCAAAAATATATGAGAACTGTTTACAATCTTTATTTAAACTATAACTCCTAAGCAGAGGGGACAGAAAATGAATCTGATGTAGGAGACAGACATTAAATTAAACATGTACCTACTAACAGAGGTTCACTTTGATTTAGAAGAATCGCAATAGTTTGAAAAAATTCTTACTTTCAAACATGTGGTAAATTAAAATAAGTTTTGTTTTGTTTTAAATTATCTTCCAATGGTCTAAGTATAACTGTGCATATATGCATGGCAACGTTATAGGCATTCTTTATCAGATTCAAATCGGGAAGACTGTCTTAATATGTAAAAAATCATCATTTAATATTATACTTCATGATCTTGTTGACTACACATTTGCCTACCCGTACACTGAATGAGGCAGGGGCACAATCATCAACGCTGAATACTAAAGGCCTAAATCAGCTCTCCATTACACCAATGTACAGTCAGAGTAAATGCATTTGCTTAGCGAAATTAACACTGCAGAAATTGCAAAATAAGGTTTAAATCAAAGTGATCCATTCCCTGCCACTCTGACCTGAAGTGAGATGTTCAGCCTCTGTACTCATCTAACGGTTGATTTGTCAGATAAGAGCAGAGATAATGGTGCAAATAAGTGCCAGTTGTAGTGGTGTAAACTGGACAGGACTAAACAGCTTATTACACATTTACTATAAAAAAAACTGTCAGAAGGGTAACCACTTTCATTCAATTCCCAACTCGGATCAGATTTATAATGAGACCTAAAGAGAGATTCCAAATCCCATTATTATCCAATACCCTATTCTGGAGTGTGTTGTAAGGATTCAAAAAGGTTCATGTCAAATAAATATTCTTAAACCAGGTAAAGAAACTAAAGTCTTTGCCCGACCTGAAAAGGGGCAATTTAAGTTAAAGATCTGTTGCTCATTTTAAAACATTCCTGTAAACAAGACAGCAGTCAAATTATGGAGATCTGATCTGAGACTTAGAAGCAAAACATAACTAAATCTACAGGATAAAAAGTTTTGTTCACAACCGACTATCCAACCTTAATGTGGTGGGGTTCAGCAGAAATAAGATTATAATTAGGGCCCTACCAAATACAAAGCTATGAAAAACATGTCACAGAAGAATCACAGAAGATTAAAAGTTGGAAGAGACCCCAGTAGGTTATCTAGTCCAACCCCCTGCTCAAAGCAGGACCAACCCCAAATAAATCATCCCAGCCAGGGCTTTGTCAAGTCAGGCCTTAAAAACCTCTAAGAATGGTGATTCTACCACCCCCTTACGTAACCCATTCCAGTGCTTCACCACCTGCCTAGTGAAATAGTTTTGCCTAATATCCAACCTAGACCTCCCCCACTGAAACTTGAGACCACTGCTACTTGTTCTGTCATCTGCCACCAGTGAGAATGGCCCCGTGGACTTATGCATGTCCAGCTTTTCTAAATCATACTACTGAAAGGGACCTTGAGAGGTCATCTAGTCCAGTCCCCTGCACTCATGGCAGGATTAATTATCTAGACCATTCCTGACAGGTGTTTGTACAACCTGCTCTTAAAAGTCTCTAATGATGGAGACTCCACAACCTAGGCAATTTAATCCAGTGCTTAACCACCCTGACAGTTAGGAAGTTTTTCGTAATGTCCAACTTAAACCTCCTTTGCTGTAATTTAAGCCCATTGCTTCTTGTCCTATCCTCAGAGGTTAAGAACAATTTTTCTTCCTCCTCCTTGTTACAATCTTTTACATACCTGAAAACTGTTACGTCCCCTCTCAGTCTTCTCTCTTCCAGACTAAACAAACCCATTTTGTTCCAATCTTTCCTTAAAGATAATGTTCTCTAGACCTTTAATCATTTTTGTTGCTCTTCTCTGGACTCTCTCCAATTTGTCCACATCCTTCCTGAAATGTGGCACCCAGAACTGGACACAATATTCCAGTTGAGGCCTAATCAGAGCAAAAGAATTACTTCGTGTCTTGCTTACAATGCTCCTACTAACAAATCCCAGAATGACATTCGCTTTTTTTTGCAACAGCATTATACTATTGACTCATTTAGTTTGTGGTCCACTCTGACCCCCAGATCAAAATGGACCATGAATTTGGTAATGATTCATTAAATGAACTCTGTACTGTAGTTCATACACATAAAGCAGAACGAAGGTGACCAAAGAGGGGAAAAGTGGGCTTGTGTTCATATTTTGCTTCATTATGATGTGTCCAGAAGTCTTTAAATATTTCTCCTGCCTAAACATTTTTAATTGGAAATTAAGGTCCTTCCTTACCTGAAGATATCATAGCAATTGAACCACCAGTGAGATGACATCACTGGAGAGTCAAGAGACTGAAAGCTGAGCAATTGAAAGGAAAGGATGTTTTGTTAGAGCAAATACAATGTTCTTTCAGTATCCATTTAACTTACTTGACAAAGGAACATTTTGAAGAAAGGGCATTTTTGTTATAGATTCAGTTTCTCATCCTTTCAGTTAAGGTGAGAGAGCTCACATTACACTTCCAGGAACTGCTCCAGCAAAACCAGACTTGACTCCAGATATATCCAAGTCAGCAACAAGCAAAAACAGTCAAACCAGCAAATCAGCATGCACAAATCCATATTTTATTATTTTTTATACTACATATAAAAAGCTTTGCAGTTCACAATTTTCTTTGGTATTCTTTGACTTGTGTGTGCTTAATTTTAAAGCCTCCCAGTCTTTTAATATTTTCATATTCACACACACACAGTATATGGAGATATCCCTCCACACCTCCAGCCCATAACCGTGAGATAAACTGCAAGAATTGTGAAATAAAAAAATTATTCTGACCAGTGAGTGCCTGTTCTGAACTTGATGCACAAATCTTTTCCCTAAGATTTATTCTAACATCCCCAAACCCTGACCAACTAAATAAAGCAGCCTTTATTGTCCAACACACCCTAGAAATGTTTCCACCTGCCACAGATCCAGAACAGATAAGATTAACCCTGTACCAGCAGTATGCTTAATACATAAATATCATTATTATTAAGTCTGATATCTTAAAGCCCTGCAGAGACAGAATCAGGGACTTTAAGCCACTGAGAATGGAAGATTCTCAGTTCACTAATGGGTCCAACACTTGCATATAACCCTGGAGAGACCCTAAGTATCAAGTGTGCCATTTTAGTTCTAGAAAAGTTGTTTTGAGTAATTCATAGGCTTTTAAGGCTCTCTCTGTATCCCGTATATTGTCACCACTAATAACCAAGGCATTTCAAACAGAGACAAGAGGCAGTTCCAATAATTTTGTTTTTATATCTCAAAAACTCTCCTAAAACAGGTATTCTGTGATATATACAAAATATATGATGGTGTAGTGTGAAAGTTTTAACGGCACTCATTTGAGGTGACCTATGTAATCACTTACCTAGTATGAGTAAAACTGGAAGAAAAGGATCAGGTTTCAGGAGGGACTTAGCTCAGGCCTTGGCTACACTGGCGCTTTACAGCGCTGCAACTTTCTCGCTCAGGGGTATGAAAAAAACACCCCCCTGAGCGCTGCAAGATACAGCGTTGTAAAGCACCAGTGTAAACAGTGCCATAGCGCTGGGAGTGCGCCTCCCAGCACTGCAAGCTAATCCCCATGAGGAGGTGGAGTACGTGCTGCGCAGGGAGAGCTCTCTCCCAGCGCTGGCGCTGAGACCACACTTGCACTTCAAAGCGCTGCCACGGCAGTGCTCCCACAGCAGCGCTTTGAAGTTTCGAGTGTAGCCATACCCTCATTGTGCCACTAGGGTCTTAGAAAAGCAAATCTGGGAATTAAATAATTTCTGGCTTCCCCACTCATACACAGTACGTGCATCACAAACTTTACCATCTGTGTAACTTCTGTGTGCCTCAGTAGGCCTGAACAAACATTTTTGGCTGAAACTATTTGACAAAGAAACATTTTCCGCAAAGGGTGCCTGCTTTCCACAACAAATTTTTTTTCTGGGGGCGGGGGTGGGAACGGGAAAGGGGATTGAAAACCAGACTGTTGTGGGAGAAGATGGGGACAAACTGGGGACTATTTTCTGACTAGCTCTACTTGTAAGCATGCATGTGCTGGGTCCATCTCTATGTGACTGTACGCTGCCTATGTCAACGGGGGCCTCTCTCTTGGTTGAAGCCTCTAGTCACTACAGAAATAACAGCGAACCACACTCATGTATTTCCTAAATACTTATACATAACTATATTCATACAATTTATTTAGTAATACGTGAGAAACTTCAGATTCTCTACTTATTTTACTATCAAAGTTGAATTATCCCATCTTCCAAAATGTATGCAGCCCAAGCCCAGAAGTCTACACAGCAATTAAACAATCCTGCAGCCCAAGCCCAAACCAGCTAGCGTGTGCCATCTGCAGGTTTTTTTCTTTGCTCTGTAGACATAACCTCCACCCCCTGTGCATGTGCAGGAAAAGGTATCACATTTTCCATACAAGTGTTCACTTATTTTGTAATGATTGTTATATGTCAATAGGCAATTAAAAAAAATATTGTGGACAGGGTGCACTGGCTTTTAGGCATTATCTGTTTTGATCTATAATTTCCAGTTCGGCTGAAGAACATATGACAGGATCGTTGGTTAAATAAAATATGTAAATCTTGTCAGCAGCATGTTCTCTATTTATCTTTCTTTAAAATTAAGAACTGGATACACAGAACATTCAACTGAACATATGTCAAATGTTAACACTAAGCTGTTCAATAAGATGTTTGTTGCCACTGCAGGTAGAGAAAGGAAGAGGTAACCATTTGTTTTGATAATAAAAAATTAGACACTCAAATGCTCAGATAACTGAATTACACTGCCTTGGTGCTTTGTAGATATCAACCAAAGTTTCCTGCCTAACCAGGATGAGTATAAAAACCAACAAGATTTCTATAGCCGAGGAACCTCTGCTGCAAGGATACTGTAAATATTATAGCTACAAATTTAGTGATAGTGAAATGTTTCATGGGAAATGGGAAAATGTATGTTTCAACAGTATTACAGGTTGAACCTTTCTAATCTGGCGTTCCCTGGCCCAGCAACATCTGTGGTCTGGCATAGGTGATGACTCCCTGGGTGCTCTGGGGCTGGAGCACCCACGGGGAAAAACTAGTGGATGTGGAGCATTCACCGGTGCCAAGCTCCGCCCTTTCCCACCCTAAGCACCAGTGGCCCCACACTTACCAACTTCTCCTCCTCCCTCCCAGCACTTCCAGAGCACCGCAAACAGCTGATTCGTGGCGTTCAATCTCTGGGAGGGAGGTGGCAGACCTGGGGCTGGCCTCGGAGCCCCTAGGCTGAGAGCCAGCAGCCATGACCCCAGGTGGCAGCAGGGCTCCCAAGCAGGGGGCCACACTGGGAGCAAAGTCTGGGGGTGCTGCCACACCCCCTGCACCCTTACTTCCTGTGCCTATGGAGACCTGCTGGCACTCTGCATTGACCTCCCATGGTTTGGTAAATTCTCTGGTTCGGTACCGGTCTGGTCTCGAGGGTGCCAAATAAGAGTTCAAACTGTATAATAATTCAATTAATCCCCTTTGATAATTTCTCTTTAATATTTAACTGAAAGAAGGACACATGGATGAGGATATACTGAAATTATGGCTTACTTAAACACTCTTGTTTAAGATATGCATGCATGAGATGCATGCACAAACATTCACGGTCAGAGCACTGAATAAAGTAAACTGTGTGTGGGTCTATACATTACTTGGTGCAGTTATATTAAGGTTAAAAGTGTAACCTTAGTGTTGTTATTATTTTAAGTGCAACTGTGGTGTAATTTTTATTTTAAAAAATAAGAAACAATTAGAAAAATCAATTCCACCATTAGACTCATAATGCACAATCTTGACAATGCCCTTTTAATAACTACCTTCTGACATGAAAAATTGTTGCTTAAATATAAAGAAGACTGCACAATGCTGCTGAAAGTCTTCATTGTTGCAAAAGAACAAACTTGCGCAATTAAGATCTGATTTTCACAGTGTCCGAGCACTTGCATTTCCAACTGACTTCAAATGAGGTTGCAGTTGCTCAGCACTTTCAAAAAAATCAGACTTTAAATCATTGTTCATCTTTATCTCCTGTCTGCTTAGTAATAGTGACTGGCCTAGAAGCTAGAATCCGACTATGATGAAAAACTTCTAACATTATGTTTCTACTATATAGCTTAGCATGAAGAATATAAAACATTGTATGTATTAAAGATTATGTGTAAACTAATTTTCTCTGCAAAACAGCATGTTTTTAAAGTGCAGTTTTAATCTGAAATATGCTAAGTATGACAATTTGTAAAATCTACTCCTTGTGTGTATCTTGAGTAATATTTACTGACTTCTGTGACAACAAAAGTTTTTAAATACTTTTTACTCCAGATAGCACTGCAAAGCTAACAGCACAAGGACACTAAACTGGGTTCTTCTCTACTCACTATAGTCTCCATTCTGTTGGCAAACTTCCAGTTGCAGAACCTTTAAGTATTTTAATTTGATGTAAAATTGATTATGTTGTTCATTTTAATATTTCATTAAATAAAGATGGCAGCATTCAAAAGCAATGTAAAAAAATTGAAAGCACAGTTCAGTTTACTATAGAATTTAGTACAATATCTGATTATCCCAGAGAAAAACCAGAGGATTTGGCACCTTGGGGAAGGATTGTAGTGGGCAATTTGGAAGGTGAAGCAGGTACCTCTGGCAGCTGAGAGAAAAAGGAACAAGAGTTGTGGTAATTCAAAAGGCTGGGGCGACATACACCTTTTAGGTTCTCTCATTAGCGGGTGTTGGAGGTGAAGAAGAGGGAAAGCTGCCAGGAACCCATCTCTATTCCACTTGGCAAGAGAAGGAGTAAGTCCTCATCACCGCCAGTTGCATTTATTAAAGCAGAGAACATCTCTGGAATCGGTACTCAGCTACTTCGGACTGAACACTAGTCCATGCATTTGCTCTGCTTGCTGGAGAGCAACTTACAGTGGAGGAGACAGCAGGGAAAGCTTTCTACAGAGACCCAAGCACTCCACAACTGAATATCAAGTCCACAAATACAAGGGGCCCCAATTATACTGGGGCATAAAAAAATACCACAATGTACATGGTCACTTCAACATTATTATATAATAGGAGGAAACTTGTAGTTAATGTCCCATGTATTTTTCAGTTTTCCTGTAACTACTGGAAGAATAAATATCAGTATTAAGACTGGCCAAACCTTTCAATTTCCAATTATAATGTTCTCAAAATTCTACTTCTTCGGTATACTTGGTGTCAGTCAGGGAGCATTTTTTCCTGAGAGTTTCACCAAAAACAGTTTAGACTTTTTCCAGACATGACCATGGGGGTGGGGGTGGGAGGGAATGAGACAGCCACTTTGTGTGTTCACTCAAAATTTCTGCAATCTTTTTATGAATCTCTCTTTTGTTTTTAGCAGTAGATGATGGGAACTGGAATCTAGCAGGAACATCAGCTCGCATTTAGCAAGATGCCTAACATTAGGCATGCAAGTAGACCATTGATACCAATTCCTGTACAAGTTGGGCATGTGCTGAAATATTTCCTGAAATTAGGCTTGTATCTCTATGTTGTAGATACTCCATTTTAGGGGTCTGGTGAAAATATGTCTAGGCTGTATTTATTTTACCAAGCTAGAGGGTATAAAAAAAGGAACCTAAGATTGAAAACACTGACATTACCAACATATTTATATCCAATATTTAAAGTATTCTACTGCCTCTTTTGAAGATCATGCATTAAAGAAAATAATTTATTTTCCCTTATATCTGCTTAAAAATTAAAAAAAAAACATATCAAGGAAATCAGACACAAGGAAGGTAGCTAGGAAAAAAAAAAAACAAAAAAAAACAACAAACAGTTTTTCCACCCACACATTTCTTAAAATATCTCCTGCATAAGGTTTACACACCTGGTCTTAAAGTAGTGACATCCTATTACAGATAAAGCAAATTGTTAGACAGGTGTTCTTTGAAAGCACTCACATACCAAATATGAATATATCATGTTACAAAGAGAAAATGCAGAAATTTATTAGGTATCTTAAAGTTACAATAAAATTGCTACTTGTGTTAAAAAAAACAAAACCAAACATTCACTGTTTGGACCTATAGTACATTTTTAAGAACAGTAATTCTAGTAATCTGAATCCACAGTTGCAGAGAGAAAGTAGTAGCTTATACGTGAGAAAATGAAATGTTAGAGCAGAGGCAAGTATTGACATGTGAGCTCTCGAATCTTTACAGACTGAGGAACTATGCTGCAATTGCTTCAGGACTATGCTTTTTCTTGCCACCATGCTGCCCATCTACTGCATGCTTGTCCCATCTACTTATTTTACACTACCTTGAGAGCAAAATACTTTACTTCCGCTCTATACAGCATCAGACTAACCTCACATTAATGCCTCACAACAGACAGAGGAAGTGGTAGTAGGCAATTGTCCACTCAGTTGCAACACTGTAAACAGGAGTGAGAACATCTATTAGTGATCAGAGCACCATGGCAGACCTGCCATCAGGAATCAGGATAACAAATAAGTATTTTACAAAAGTGTTATTCACTAGATATGTTCACAAGATTTGAAACTGTGTGTTAGCCTGGTTTCATCAATGCCTGGACATGCTTCTCCCTGAAAGAAAATTCAGATAAACTAAATGAAACCACATGATTCATAAACTTGCATAAGAACAACTACAAAGCTACCTCATGTGTTTCAGAGGTTGGATCCTTCACCCTACTAGCCCATGAAGAAGCTACTAAATCCCACTGGGAGCATAATGAACACCTAAAGTTTCACATCCTCTTCAATAATAAATAATCGCATGACTCACAGGGCTTCATAGTTATTTTCTAAATAGGACACTTAACAAGGAAAAGAGTACCCGACAGGGATGGAAAACTAAAGACTTTATGAAGAAAGCAAACAGAGCTCCAATTAACACTTCGTAATTGTATTACAGGGCCTAGATATTACCTGAGCATTGGCTCAAACAAATGGCTATTCAATGAACAATGAGACACAAAGATGACACTATGGCCATGTCTACACAAGGAAGCTTACAAAGACACAGCCATTATGCCGATAGGAGTCAGCCCTCCCGTTGACATAATAAAACCAGCTTAATGAGTGTAAGTATGTTGATGGGAGAGCATCTTCCACTGACAGAGCACTGTGGACTCGAGCGCTTATGCTGGCAAAACTTATGTTGCTTGAGGGGGTGTTTTCCCCCCATGCACCTGAGCAACAAAAGTTTTGCCAATATAAGTGCTAGTGTAGGCATGGCCTGGCACGAAAGCACTGTATCCAACCTTTCTGCCTTTATGAACACACTGTCATTTGAATGGGCACACAGTATCTCAACTTGTGGCTCAATTAAACCAATTACTGAAACCTAGCTCTTTAGCCAACTGAAGCCAGAAACAGCATAAGAAAGAAATGTTATGTTCTTGATGTGATCAATAGTTGTTGGGCAATTCAAAAACCAAAAAATAAAAGTTTACACCAAGTCAGAATATGCATATATGCTTCCTGCACCACAATCATTTGACCAGACTGCCTATACCTAGCAATAAAATTGGCCATAAAATTGCACCCAATGATTCCTGCACCCAGTGACTCCTGGAGGGAATTATTTGGACAATTCTGTAAGGAGGCTTGGGTAACTTCAGATTTGTCCAATCCCCTGCATGCACACTGCAAATAAACTAGAACCTCAGAGTTATGAACTGACCAGTCAACCACACACCTCATTTGGTACCAGAGGTACATGATAAGGCAGCAGCACAGAAAAAAAAAGCAAATATAGAACAGTACTGTGTTAAACTACTAAAAAAAAAAAAATAAAAGGAAAGGAGCATTTTTCTTCTGCATAGTAAAGTTTAAAAGCTGTATTAAGTCAATGTTCAGTCGTAAACTTTTGAGACACCCACCGTAATGTTTTATTTAGAGTTGCAAATAAACTCCATTCCCAACGTCTTTGTAACACTGAGGTCCTACTGGACTTCTGTCAATCTTGTCTTTTTATTATTCTCCTCATTCGTGTTTCTGTGCCTTTGTCATACCACCTGTTACCACTGAACTCCCTACTGTGCCTTCTGCTCCAGCTAAACTCCCTCTTTATTCAAATCCTTCCTGAAATATCACATCTTCACAAAGGACAACTTTGGGGGGGAAGAGGGGAGACAATCAAAGGTCTTGTCTCCTCGACCTTCTGACATCAAACATACAGCCTTAACAATACTCTGGCATACAGACATGCATTGAAAAGTTAGTAATCCACAACTATACACATGGAAACTCAACTTGTGTGTCACCAGTCAATTTTGCTAATATTGTCCGATTGTTTCCTTGTACTCCCCTTCTCTCCCCATTTACCTGTCAGTACTCATCTGTTGTCTTGTGGCTTATACTTAGATTGTAAAAAGTATTTGGGGCTGGCATGGTCTCTTTGTTCTGTGTTGTAAATTACCCAGCAAAATGGAATCCTAGTCTATGTCTAGGGCTCCTAGACACTATAGTCATACAAATTATAAATAGCATCAAGACCAAAATCTTTGTGGCAGAATCAACCCATCTATTTACATCTTTGGCTCAGTAAACTAAATAGACTTACTCTCAATATTTTTTCTTGGTGTCTGATTTGGATGTGTGTAATCTACAAGAATAATTTCAGACTGAGCTCCAGATAAAGTGAGATTTCAAAGAAAAATAATTTTCCAACTAGTTCAAACCTCCCCCTCCCGATCTGATTGGCCCAAGTAATTCACTCAAATCAAAAGGTTTCTACGCAAAGAAGTCACATACTGGTTTGAGTGATTAACCAGCACCTGAAGCATTGACAATACCTGAGCTCAAGATTCTTCAAGACTGGATCTTTCAGCCATTTAAAAAAACAAAAACAAAAACTACACACACACACACACACACACACACAAAGCGTTTGCTATTGTGAAGCAAATAAGGTCTCTCAGTGTTATGTAATGTTGCTGTACACAGGTACCACAGCTATAGCTCTATGTAAAGGTGAGTATATAAACAAATGTACACAGGAAGACAAGCAGAGAATTAGGTTCATATCCAAAGACTGCAGTGAGCAGGCTCAGCAGCTTTAGACAGCAGTAATAACTCGAATAGCAGATTTTGGTTTTTGTGATCACATGCTCAAATAAAGATTAGACTTCCATAATGGTCAGGAACAGAAGACCAATAACCTGAGTAAGGTTTCAGAATAGCAGCCACAGAAGGGAAGTGTAAACTGACTTGTAGTCTTGGGCTCTTAACATTGATCAATTTTGTCAGACCCTCTCAAATTCCAGGCTCACACGAAGGGAAAAGGGCCAACTAAGTCATACAAGAGCCTACCAAATAATTTGTTATCCATATTTAGCAACAAAAAAAAGCACAAAAACCTTTGTGGATCCATACACCAATGAATTATTAGTGACTTCAGTTTTTCTCTGCTTGACGTGTATCTGAAAATATTTGAACCATTGAAACCACAGGATAAGACACTGAATTCAGCCATGGGATATCATCAGGTAGTTAATATTGTTACACAACATTTTCTTAAATCTTTAAGAACAATGTCTAATTAGTAATAATATTTGTCAAATGGGACAGAGAGCTGCAACATCTTAAGTTACCATAAAACAGCTATCTTACAATAAATTTAGACTTTGACAAGTGGCATTAGAATGGTAAATACTGTGTTTTTCATGCTGTGTAGTTTTACTTAAGACTGACAAAAAACTGAATTCTGTTCAGGGCTGAGAGTCTGGGTCAGGCCAAAGTCCCTTTAGTACTGTTGCTCATTCTTCCGCAGCTGAAAAGACCCTTCTAATCAGCAGCAGGGGAAACAAAACCAAACTCTACAGCAGTTCTTTTTCTTACTGAAGCCCCGCCCCCCCCCCCGAACATATTATAAAAACCTCCAGGGCCCACAGGGGCTTCAGGGTTCTGCCCTGCAGGGTGCCAGCCACTAGATGTGGGCCCTCAGGTATAGGCCTAGTTTGACATCTATTTGGGGACAGAGCAGGGCCTGTTGGGGCTCAAGCCGGCTCCGCATAGAGGGGCTCAGGGAGGGTGTGCCACCTCCACCTCCTGACTCACCTTAGCAAGCCACCCAGCCTGTCTGGATTGGAATGGAGGTGGGACACAATGAAAAATTATCAAAGTGGGGGAAGAGGTCAGCTCAAAAAGCTTGAGAACGGCTCAGAGTGCAGGTAGGGGTTTGCTAGGAGCTGTGCACAGTGAGGGGTGTAGCTCAGGGTGCAGGAAGAGGGACAACTAAAGGCTGTGTGTAAGCAGGGGTGTAGATTGGGGGCAGGAAAAGACAGGTTGTGTGCAGGGAAAGGCCTTCCTCGCAGTCGCTGCTCCCTGATGGCTCTGCTGGCCCCAAAGCTGTGTCCCCCCCCCCACCGCTCTTACCAGCTGTGCAAGCAGTCAAAGGGGCTGGGAGCTAAGGAGCAAGAGACAAGCCAGACCAGCAGACGCCCTGCATTGTCTGGCTCTGGCTCCCCGCCTCTGACCAGACCAGGGGCTAGGGTAATTTGGAGGGTGGGGGTGAAATACCTCCCCATGACCCCTGCAACTGTCCCTATGAGCTCAGGGCTTCTTTCTGCCCCACAAAACACTGAGGATCACAGACCATTCTGAAACTGGCTTGCGGCCCTCTACCCACATTCTGTGTCTCATCCCTCCCACTGGTCCTGCTTTATACTAGCTGCTGATTCCTGCAGCACTGAGAGAGGCAGAGATGAGTCCTCAGGAACTGATCTTCCCAGCTAATTACAATGTTTTAAGTAGGTAACATTAAGATTCTCCTCTCTCCCTGCCCCCATCTTTCCTGCCACTACAGAATTTCAGGTCCACTGTGGCACAGAAAAAAAAACCTCTCTCCACTTCCTCCTACGAGAAGTGCTGAATGAAAGTGTATGAAATATGAATATTTAAAGCTATATAAAATTAATTACATATTCAGTTACTGTCTACAAAAGAAAAGAAAATATATAGGGACATTCAACAAAAGCATGGTGGGGTTGGTATTCAGCCCTTAGGGAAGCAAATTTAATTTTTCTATGTATGTATTGCTGCACTAGTTAAATGGTTAACTTGTTTATTGTTCTCTGTTCACCAATATCCAATGACTAAACTGTTTAACTGCTGCAGCAGCACAGGGGAACACTCACATACTATTATGTGTGTGATCAGAACAATAGCACATTTCTCTCTCATATGGAACATGAGGATAATGGACTGATTTCTGGAACTACTGAGCACCCACAGCTTCCAAGAAAGTCAACTGGAAAGGCTCAGCATATCTGAAAGTCAGCCTAACAAACACTCCCTCAATGAATGCAAACACTGGGGACTCTACAGCAACTTCACCATACATATTAACAACAGGTAAACTTTGAAAAAGTTTAATTATAAGAACAAAGTTACCTTCACTAAGCTGATCAATGGAAGTTCAAGTGAGAGGATGCAAAGAGCTATCATTAGGAAAACTATGCAACTCTTGAGATACTGCTTCTACCAGCTGACATAGGAGGAAGGTATGTATAAAAGGTGCATGTAAAATGATGAAGCTGCTAATGTTTCACAATCAGTAGAGGACTGGATGATGTCAGAATTTCAGCAAGACCCTCCAAGTCATCTCTGTTCCCACCAGATAAGGATTTATTCTAACAGGCAGCTTTCAGTAGTGGCAGCAGTTCTCAACAATGGGCTCACATCAAGTAGCTTGCAGAAGGTGCTTCTTTTTAAGAAGAAAACAATGACCACTGTCTTCAAATGACTGCCATTCCCAATAAGAAGGAGTAGAGACTGGGTAGCTGTCTGGGAATTTGACGGGGGGTGGAGGGGCATTGAAGAGCTACTTCTTACATATGATATAAAGTTGAAAGGGGGGTGATTTGAAATACAGGAGAATTTCTAGCTTTTTGCTTTCCCTCTGGATAACTGTGTGTTCAGTTCCAATGAGAGTTTTTGTATTCCCGGGGGGAAAGGGGGGGCTGACTTCCCTCACTGTTTAGATGTTTAAGAATATCGTCTTTCCTGACACCACCATTCCTCTGCTTCCCCACTCATTTTATAGATATGCCATTCTTCAGGATGTTTGTCAGGCACCACATGCGTATCTTGCGCGTGCTCAGCACTCCGTGTCAAAATCTCCCACAGTATGCACACCCATACTGGGAATTAGGAGATCTGCTCTATTCCTGGTTCCACATTCCTGTGTGACTTTGGAGAAGCCACTTAATTTCTCCATACCTCAGTTTCCCTATCTGTAAAATGGAAATACTGCTTTACTGGAGTGGTGAGAGATTTCATTAATATTTGTGTATTTCTTAGATACTCGTGTAACCAACTGACACTATCCTGTAAAATCCTGCACAAATTTTAGATAATTAAGATAGTTCAATAAAGTTTAAATTAAACCTTACTGACTTAGAATTAATACCTATTATTCCTGGGGGAATTCTGCACCAAAAAATTAAAAATTTGTGCACAAATTTTATAATTCTGCAAAATTCTGCATATTTTATTTGCCAAAATAACACTATACAATACACTTGTTTCAATTATTTTTTAATTATTTCAAAATACCTATCAGCAATTATGCCTGTAACAAGAGACACAAAAAAATTCCTTCAGGAGTAGAGAGTTAAGGAAACCCCTATGACAAATCAGATCCCATTTCTCTGCCCCCTCTCCCCAGAGCCCAGTAGTGGGTCCACATGCCCCTTTCCCCAGAGCCCATCTGTGCCCCTCCCAGCCCAGACACTCTCACTCCCTCTCCACCAGAGTCCAGCCCCGGAGCCCGAGCCCGAGCCCAACCCAGACATTCGCACTCTCTCCCTCATGGACCCCAGGGATTCAGAGGAAGAAACAGCTTGATGCTGGGTCCTGAGCTTGTACTGAGTTTCCCGTATGCCAGCGGTTCTCAAACTGTAGGCCAGGACACCAAAGTGAGTTGCAACACTGTTTTAAAGGGTTCTCCAGGGCTGGTGTTAGATTTGCTGGGGCCCAGGGCCAAAGCCCAAGGGCTTCGGCCCTGGGTGGGGGGCTCAGGTTATAGGACCCCCACCTTGGGCTGAAACCCTTGGGTTTTAGCCTCACCGCCCAGGCAGGCTCAGGCTTTACTACACTACCCCAGGAATGGGAACCAATTTTTTTTTTTTTAGTCAGGAGGAAGTCACAGAGCAATGAAGTTTGAGAACCCCTGCTGTATGCCCACGCATGCCCTGAAGGAAGGGGGTGAACTGCAGCTATCAGGAACCCTCCAGCTCCCGCTTCCTCCCTCTAGCAATGTCTATTTGTCAGCTGGGATGTGCCGGGTGCAATGATCCCTAGTGGCAGCCAGAAGCTTTGCAGCCCATTTCGGGGGGAGGAAATTCTGTGCAAAAAATCATGAACTTCTGCACAGAATTCCCCCACAAGTAACTTATTGGTAACATTAAAAATGAAACTGTATGTACTGGCATAGCACTGGACGTACCTTCTATAGTAGAGGGGAGGAATGCTAATGAACTTCCTCCATTATCAGTCTTTGAAATCTCCCTGTAGAGATATTCATAAACTAGTTCAAACTAGATTCTCCAGAGATCAGCAAAGAAAAGATTTTGGAATAAAAAGCCTGAGTTTAGGCTGCCTCAGGGTCTTCTTCCTGATCCTGCAATTGGATAGACCCCATGGTCCCCAGAGACCCCAATCCTTATAGGAAGGATTGAAATGACTTGCTATTGAAGCCTCATAAGACTGTGTGCTTGGGGGAAGGGGAGGGAGATTTGAAGGACTTATCCTGCTAGAATCCATGTTAGAGCTGGGATGAACTCTGGTAAGCTTATTAGCACGCATGTAGGTTCTTTTATTGTTTTAATATGTTTTCTCTGTAATTTTTTTACCCTGCTTGGAAAACTGTGTGGTAACTTATATTTAGGGCTGTTGATAAATCACAGTTAAGTCACACAATTAACTCAAAAAAATTAATTGTGATTAAACTCAGTTTTAACCACACTATTAAATAGAATACCAATTGAATTTATTACCTATTTTGGATATTTTTCTACATTTTCAAATATATTGATTTCAATTACAACGCAGAATACAAAATGTACAGTGCTCACTTTACATCTATTTGATTACAAATATTTGCACTGTAAAAGTGATAAAAAATAGTATTTTTCAATTCACCTCATACAAATACTGGATCCTCTAATTTCTATTTAACTCTTTAAATTGCATTACCTTGCACAAAAGAATGGATTGTTTAAAATTCTATGATTACAGTATACATTTTAAACAGGTTATTAACAGCAGATTTCCAGATACATTAGTAAATTTAAAACTGCAAAAGACTGATCACCACCCTCAAATAAATGTTGTTAACCTCAAGCATTGCTAAAACATGTCCCTAAATTTCCAAGATTTCACCATTAGACCTTTTCAAGGAAGTGCTACTTGTTGATATTGTATTTAAGTATATAAATTCCTTCGTATGTGCAAACATGCAAGTAATTTTGTTATATTTATCTACACCAGTGGCCTCCAAACTTTACAGGGTTGCGCCCTCCCTTACCCCTGTCTGCACCCCACATCCCCACACCAAGCCGGGGCTGGGAGCAGGGCCGCTGCTCAGGGAGGGTGGGGGCATGGACCGGATAAGGAGGCAGAGGCTGGGGCTGCAGCTGAGGGCAGGTCTAGGAATGGAGCCAGTGCCAGGGGCTGAGGCTGAGGGCAGGGCCCAGAACAGAGATATGACCAGGGGCTGAGGCTGGGGGCGGGGCCTGCGGCTGGGGCCAGAGCAGTGCTAGAAGCAGAGGCGGGTTGGATGGGGCTCCTTCCCCACCACCTCTTGTGGGGGCTGGCCCGGTCCCACCACACCCCCCATAACATTCCTCCATGCCCCCCTACGGGGATGCACCCCACAGTTTGGGGACCTCTGATCTGCAAACATGGCCTTTATATGAAGGCAAGAATTCAGCATTTTGTAGTTTCTAAAGCTATTCCAATCCACTTTCTTCTTAGACCAAACTATAATCCTTGAGAAAATTATTGTTTGAAGAGAAGACAATTTAAATAATACACACAAGATTTTGGAACTGCTGAAGTTTGTTTCAAATTTTAGATGTGTTTAGTAGTTTATTGCCAACCATACTGCACACTTCATTTACAATTTTTTGTCTAGACAGTGTTCCGCAATACCATAAGAAGTTGTCAAGGAATAGTCTTTGTGTAGATTTAGACTAGAGGTCCAAGCAGGACCTAAATCTAATAATTTTATTTCCTCTGTATTCACTAAGGCTGTTCATGGTTCTCAAATGCTATTGCATTTTATAGCAGATTTAGCTTCACACTGTTAGCCGTCAAGTTCCAGAACTACCAGTTTTTTAGGTTCCTAAGGCCACGGACAAAGAGTTCAACAACAACAGAGGGTTACCAGGGTTACTATTCAATTGGTACTCACCTATGTAATCAAGCTACCCAACTCGTGCTTTTAATTATAACTGTGAGAGGGAGTGCACACATAGGAGTGACAGTCAGGGAAAGAAGAGGCTGGGCCTGGAGTTAGGCAGTATACATACTACAGCAATCAGGTAACAGCTAAGGGACACAAACTTCAGCCAACCCAGCAGCAACATTCAGGCCTAATTAGTTGGGTCCCCGGGGGAGGGAAATATACTCAATGGGTAAGGCAGCTACAAAGGGCCTGATCCCCAAACATTTTTTCTGCACTCATGTCTCAGCAAGCAAACAGGAGTCCCTGAGCAGCTCCAGCACACCCAGTAATAGTCTGGGGACTGGATCACCTGACTATTCACAAGTCACAGCTTGCTCATTCACTCAATCAGGACGAACAGTAAAGAACAGGGATTCAAAATTTCCATGACACCTCACTGCCTGAGGACTAAGCATAATTGTACTTGGCTATGCAAAAGTTGCTTAGCATCCTTCTGCTTCTGTTCCTTCCCTTCCCTTCCTACTCTTGAAGCAGTGACTCAAATGCTGACTTGATCCTCACTCCCTCCTCCTGCCTCCAACTGCCACCAGAGATAACAGAAGTGGATTCCTTACTTTCTTCTCTCTCCACCCATTTAATTAAAAAATTAAAAAGATTAAAAACAGAAAAGAAAACCAAGCAGAGTCTGGGCCATATTGTTCCTTCTCTTTCTTATTAAACAGAACTTATTAAAGAGAACTTATTCCCTTTCCTCTCCCTCTGCAACACAGAAGGCATGACTGCTTTCTTGTGAAGGTCCTTCCCAACTTAGGATCCTCTGTCACCACAGCTTTTGCAGGCTTTGTGAACTGCTCTGCCCAGGGCTATTAATTAAACCTTGGCCATGGAATCAGTTGCTTCTTCAGTACCTTCTGACATGAAGCATGTTAGGAAAATGGAAAGATGTGCTCTCCACAACAGAGACGCCTTCACTAATTAAACCCACCATACAATTGAGCCCCAGGATATGGCATCCTGCTGCATAGCGCTGCAATTCAAAGACGTGAAATGATGATTTTACATTTCCTTTTCCCAACTGATATGCTGTGAAACACCCCTTGCAGACATTCAGCTTTAGCCTGCCTTACTTTACCACGTCAATATAAGAAATTTTAAAATGTTATGTTTTCAAGCAAGTAGTAAATAACTGTTCTGTTGGAAACAATTTGAGATGATAGTTGTATATATCCTGTTAAAGATATTTTCATTTACTTTAAGAAGGCAAGCATGCTACAGTAGTTTCTTCCCTAAACCACTGCAGCACATATACAAAGAAGGATAAGTGGAAAACAAAATGTGCTGATTTGTATGGGAAGCAGACCACCCATCCCTGGTGTTCATAATACCACCACATCTTGTGAATTAAGCCTCTGAGGTCATTATGCCTTTGAAAACAACTTCCTTTAACTCTACCTAATGGGGGAAAAGGTAGTTAGAACTACTGTTCGATGACAGAGTTTTGTTATACAAAGGATAATTTGCATGCATTTATTATAACCCTGATTACGGAAAACTTCAATTATTTAATACAAGCTTCAGTGTCTCAAAAGAATTCATTTGAGCCCAAGGCTCCCTATGGCAGTACTAAGGGCTTGTGTACACTTAAAATGCTACAGCAGCACAACTGTAACGCTTCAGCATAAACATTACCTATGCCTACAGGAGGGATTCTCCCATTAGGGTAGGTAATCCATCTCCCGTGCGGATGGGACTGGGGTTGGCACCTGTGGCCAGTGCGTGGAGGGAGCCCGGGCCTGGAACTGGGGGCCAGCACCTGCTGCTCTGAAGCTGAAAGCAGGAGCCAGAGGCTGAAGCTCCGCAGCTGGAAGCCAGGGCTGCGTGGCTATAGCCAGAGGGGGGCAATACCTGCTGCCCCGTAGTCAGAGCCTGGGGCCACACAGCCAGATTCCTAAAGTCCTGCTGCTGGAGCCTGCTGCCCAAACCGCTTTCCCAAAGTGGGTCAAGAACTTATCTTGCTCTTGCAGCATTGTGTCCCACTTCTCTCCAGAGACGGTGTAGGGTGGCACATCCAGGAGCAACAAGGAGGAGTGCAAAGGGCTGATGCTTTATCTCCCACCATCACCAGCCAGGAGGCTGCCGTGGCCATATGAAAAGCCTCTGGTGGCTGCATGCAGCCACAGTGGCCATGTTTGAGAACATTGCTCTAGTGGCTGCTGCTCTTCCATTTACTAGAGATTCTCTGAGTCTGTAGACATCACTGCATCAGTTGTACACAGGCCATATTTTCGAGCATTTTGCAACCATGTGGTCTACAAACTTTTTAAATGAAAGCTAGGATTTAGGTTTCATAGTATGACCCTGCAGTTGGCACCAAAGGCAAGGGTCTATTGTAAGTATACCTAACCTGGCCCTGATCCCAAAGGGCACCTAAAGCACAACTGTGAAGAGCAAGTTAGATTTATGCCCCCTTGCACAGAAGATAGTGAAAGATTTTATTCAGACAAATTCTAGGACCCTTTGTGATAACAGGCACTCAAGTATATTTATGGGTTTGTACTATCTGATTCAACTAGGCTGATACACCATTAAATTAATTATTTTTATTTTCAAGGAATACAAAACCATTCTAACATGCTGGTTTTAATAGCTGTGTTAAAAGTAATTCCAACAAACAATGACTGTTTATCGAAATATCTTGTCCAGTAAATTGTAAAAGTAATATTACTAAAAAGGATCTGAATTTAGCGTACAGCGATTTGTTAAGCCAAACAATCTTGTTGGGAGAATGTTTTGGCTCTCAAATCAACCTACGAGAATTATCGTTTCTTTAGGAAATTAACTAAACTATCCTAGCAAAGTTCTTCTCACCCACTTGCCTGAGTCAAGCAATTGTTTTTAAATGGATGAGTAAATTATTATTCCTCCCTCTCTTATCATTATAGACTGGTAGGAGAGTAAAATTTGTACCCAGAATGGTACGTTTTCATGGCACTTCTGCAAGCTGAACTAAAAGAGAAAAACTAACTGATTAACAATACAGTTATTGTAAATCAAATCACCTCTCATATATCTCTAAAACCTGGACTGGTACTAGTCCACGACCAAATACCTCAAATCTCAGAACACTAATATTTTTTCCTACAGCAATTTATTTTCCTGGTGAGCAAATAAATCAGACATCTGTTGGCCAATGACTGATATAAAAGATGAGTCCTTCCAGAAAGGTTAGAGACGGCACTCTAGTAGAAGTCTCAACACCCTTTTTCCTTCTTGGCAATAGACATAACAGAGGAGATTGAGCTGCTCAGCAAGGCATTGCCCAAGGAAATCATTTGTGGAGCTCCCAGACTCAGTTCTCCTCTTATCTTTGACTAGTAGGTCCTTGGTAAAAACCTTGTCAAAGCTGACTAAAGCTCCATGATGTGATCAAGGAAGATTTTTTTTCCAAATACATAGATATGTTAGACATCTTATTACAAAGTACACATATGATTTTATAATACTGTACAAATACTGTAAATGACGTCAGGAATCACTGTTATAAACATGATTTCCTTTTTGTTTGGTTTAGTCAAAAAGTCTCAGAGCAATTAAAAAAATTAACTCATAGTGGCTGAGTGCCATGCAAACTGCATGGATGGACATACACACAGTTTCCTAAAAAATGAAATCCTGTCTGCTTTACATGGACATTAAAGATCACATAGTACATTCCACAGCATTCCCAGAGTCTTGGGCCAAGCTTTCCCTACCACTTCCTGCTGCACTACAGATCAGTTTTCCTCTAACTGTGGCTTTATTTCATTTGTGCTGATGCCATATTGGTGCATCCTCCAAACCTTGACCAATTTACTTACAAGTTATACTCCTTATCCCTATCTATCTAGTCTTCCTAATTCTGGTAATTTCAATGTTGACAACACCAGAGTATGCAAAATTTGGGCTCTGGTATCTCTGCCTCTTCAGTCCTGCACGGTATGTTCTTTTTAAAAAAGAAACTGAAGGAGATGTTACTTCTGTCAAAGACGCCAAAATAGCTGTGTATTCCTGTCCTTTTGATGGCATGATAATTGAAACTAAGGGCAATGATAAAAAATGCTGAAGAACTTAGGAATTTCAGCAAGGCAGAAGAAAATCTAATGGATGAATGTGATATAAGATCAGGCCTCATTCTACACGCAAGTATTCTCATGATTTCAATAGGATTACTCACACGTGTAAATTTAACACATGTAAGGGCTTGTCCGTGTTATAGATTTACGCACCACTGAAGTTGCACTTAATATAGCAATAGCTACTTCAACACAGATCTCCAGGATAGATGTGCTGCTCCAATGTAAAATGGGGCTTGCACCCATTCAATTTACCCATTTCCAACTTGCAGTAGTGCACTGCATCTACCTTGGGGGGTTACAGTGCTATCAGCAACGTAACTATGTTAGTGTAAAAGCAGCAAAGAGTCCTGTGGTACCTTATAGACTAACAGAAGTTTTGGAAGCCGGTATTCACCCACGAAAGCTCATGCTCCAAAACTTCTGTTAGTCTATAAGGTGCCACAGGACTCTTTGCTGCTTTTACAGATCCAGACTAACACGGCTACCCCTCTGATACTATGTTAGTGTAGCTACACTGGTGCAAAAATCTTGGGAGCAGGAACCTGTAAGGTTGTGTCTATACTGCAGCTGTTATGCCTCCCAGCCTGGGTACACAGCATTGCACTAGCTCTGCTCCCCCATGCAAGCTAAAAATGGACATTGGGGCTCAGACTCTCAAGCCCTCCCAACCGGCTCATGTGGCTAGCCTGAGTATCTGCCAGAGCTTCAATGTCCACATTGCTATTTTCTGTGTGCTACCTCCAGGAAAGCTAGCATGAGTCTTTCAATACAGCCAGAAGACTTGTTCCCAGCTGCAATGTAGATATACCCTAAGTGTTTGCAGGATCAAGGCCTTACACCTGTTCTGTTAATTAGCACAACAAACCCTGAAGCCTCAAATTTAACAATATACTTAAGCACATACTTTAGGTTTGGCAAGGGCCTAAGTAGCTTGCTGAATCAGCACTGCAATTTGTAAGCTCTTCACAGCATAAGACATTCTTTACCCTAGGAAAACACTTTAACATATTGTGGGACCTAATGAAAACAAATAACACAGAATCCAGTAAAGAAATTCTGTCCTCAGGCAGAACTCACAAAGAAGCCAACAGGAATTTTCCACTGTAAAATCTGAGTAACAACTGCTGGATTTGGCTTATTGTCTATAAATCACTCTGAAATACTTTGTGAGGAGAAATTCTGCAAGAGATAGAAATGATAAGTATTTCTTTACATTAGGCTGAGGTTTTGGAAAGACATATGGGTGTTTATGTTAATATAATAAACACAGTATCATTACAAAGGCTGAACAAAAACAAAAAAAGCCAAAACAAAAGCTCAAGGCCTTTCTGTGTGTGAGGAACTCATCACATAATATTAGCATTATCATGTTATCATCCAACATAGTCCGGGGACCACATCCAGTGATGACCCGGCCTCATCTGTCTCAAACTGGCCAGGCTGGAGTACCTTGCAGGGATTTATTAATTCAGTGATTTTTACAGTCACACACCGGCTCTGGAGTCTGCAGATGCGCATAGGGGGAAGGAGGTATCTGGGCCAAGTCCCAGGCTGAGTTTAAGGGAGCCCCTGGGGGAAGAGTCCACCACCACCACTGGCTGAAACAACAACAGGGAGATACGGCTGAAGAGAGGGCCGGGGGGGGGGGTTTAAATCGAGATCAGGTGCGGGGAAGAGGCTCCAGGGAAAGAGGGTTGGGGTAATTAAACCGGGGCGGGGTAGGGAAGCACGGGCACCTCTCCCTAGCAGTGGGGCTGCGATGCCCACCCCTCACACACGGAGAAGAAAGGAGACAAAGCAGCCTTCATCCGCCAACCCTCCTCCGCAGGCGGGCCCCCCTGCCCGGGGGCGGCGGGGCCCCTCAGACACGGGTACCTACCGCAACAGGAGAAGACGAGGAACAGGAGCTGCGCCGACCGCCAGCCTGGGGACGCTTTTGTGCTCCAACAAGGGGCCATAACACCGCCACGGGGGGAGGAGCTGTAGCCGCCGAGCCCCGCGCTAGAGCCGCCGCCGCGGGAGGGGCCGGGCGCCCCCTCAGACCGGAGCCCAGCGGAGCTGCCTGTCTCGGGGAGAGCTAGCGGCCCTGGCCTCATCCGTCGGCTCGGGGATCCATGAGACTCCGCCGGCCCCGGCCTCCTTCTCGCGCGCGCCGGCGGGGCTCAGTGCAGCTGCGCAGCGGATGGCCGAGCGCATGGATTTGCTCTCCACGGGCCCCGCACGGGGAGAAGGAGCAGCAGCCCGAGCTCCACCCCCACTGCTGGGCGAGGAGGGGGCGGGGCTTGACGAGGTGGCTGCGCCGCGGCCCGCCCCCGCCTCGGTGAGCCCTTGCTCCCCGCTGGCCCCGGGGCGGGCAGGGCTCATTCTGGCACGAGCCACCCGAGAAACGCAGCTCGTGCTGCATCTCCCTCCCTGCTTGCAGGTGTCAGTCAGCCCCAGGCCACAGCCTCTTGCACTAGTGGCAACTGCACATCTGAGAGAGGCGGGAAAGGCTCCAGTCGCTTGGCCCTTGCAGACGCTGGCCAGGCCACCATGCGGCTTATGGCTTGTCTACACCTGAGTTGTTGCAGCGGCGGCTCAATGTGGGCAATACCTGTGCCAAAAGGAGGGATGTACCCGTCAGCATAGATAAGCCGCCTCCTGAGGCAGTAGCTAGGCCAACAGAAGAATTATCCTGTCAACCTAGGGCTGGCTACAATGGGGGTGAGGTGGGTTTAACTGTCCCTCAGAGGGTGTGGCTTTTTCACAGCCCCCAGCAATGTACAGCAAAAGCTGTATCTGGCACTTTGCCAGCCAGAAAGCTCTATAAATTGGCGTTTCAGATCTTCATTGAAAGTCCAGTTTATATCCGAATGGTGTGGAGCAGGCTCCCTATCTGGCTCCACGTGGGTTGCCGCTAGCTGCAACGTGTCCCTGTTGCTTCTACGCACTGACACCACTCCACCTGCTTGCTTCGCAGCTCCCATTGACCAGAAACCATGGCCAACAAGAACTGTGGAGGCGGTGACTGCAGGAAGAGGCAGCACACCTAGCCACACCTCTGCCTAGGAGAAGCAGGGAAATGTCACCACGTGCGGAGAGCCAACCAAGGTGAATGTTGCCCAGATCTGGCACAGCACACCCCCTCCCGTGCCCCAGCCCTGAGCCCTCTCCTGCACCCAAACTCCCTCCTTAGTAACCAGGATTTTTAACTTATCCAGCACCCTCCATTCCTCCAACATGCTGGATAACAAAGCTTTTACTATGGTTGTATTAACCTAATTTCTTAGTGCAGACCAGGCCTTAATCAACAAATGCACAGCCAATATACATGTTAGGCTTAGGTGACCGTGCACAGGAAAAGCTAGGGCCATCTTACAGAACAAAGTGTTTAAAGTACCTAAGGGTGTATTTTTAACTTTTAATTATCATCTCAATAGATTTCTTTTAAGGTCAGGAAAGCAAGATTCAGGAATATGTTATTCAAAATGCATATGAGTCCAGTACCCTCTCTGCTACTGCCTACCTCAGTCACTGTAGACAACATCACAATCCTGCTTGTCACTCAACCCTGCAAACTTGGGCATCATCTTCAAATCAAACCCCTTTAGTGTTCGTATCCAGGCTACATCAAAATTTTACAGATTCTTTCTGAAGAATTTAACATAAGAACAACCATAGTAGGTCAGACCAAAGGTCCATCTGGCCCAGCGTCCTGTCTTCCAGCAGTGGCCAATGCCAGATGCTTCAGAGGGAATGATCAGAATAGGCAATCAAGTGATCTGTCTCCTGTTGTCCACTCCCAGCTTCTGGCAAACAGATGCTAAGGACACTCAGAGCGTGGGGTTGCATCCCTGACTATCTTGGCTAACAGCCATTGATAGACCTCTCAGTGATATGGCATCATCTCAACATTTCTAAGATACAGCCTTTCCTATCTACCCACACAGAAAACACTCTCATCCAGCCTCTTGTGTCTTGTGTCTCAATTATTGCCACAACTTTTTCTCCGGCTTTGACTGCTGCTGCAAAGATCATTTTCCTAACCTGTTGTGTTCACCATGTCACACCTCTCTCTGCATCTGTCCCCCTTCTCTGTCACATCAAACACAAGCTACTTGTCTTTACTTTCAAGGTCCTTCACACCCTATCACTCCCTGTCTGTCATCTTTCATTCACTATGATGCTATTGACTTGCACCTCTAATCACTCCATGCGCCTCTAAGCCTCCATTACCCAGTTGTTAAATGTTTAAGTAAGCACCCTCCATTCACACTCCCCCATATATATCAACAGAACTAACACATTATCCTCCTGCAAAACTCTCCTTAACACTATTTTTCCATGATGCCTACAAAAAAAACTTAACAATTAGGTCCATTGGAGTGCTGGGACCACAACCTATCATGCTAACCAATATTGTCTCATTGTACTCTCCTATCAAGCTCTCTATCTATCTGTTAAGTATCAGAGGGGTAGCCGTGTTAGTCTGGATCTGTAAAAGCAGCAAAGAATCCTGTGGCACCTTATAGACTAACAGACGTTTTGGAGCATGAGCTTTCGTGGGTGAATACCCACTTCGTCAGATGCATGTATTCACCCACGAAAGCTCATGCTCCAAAATGTCTGTTAGTCTATAAGGTGCCACAGGATTCTTTGCTGCTTTTATCTATCTGTTGTGTCTTGTCTTATGCTCTTTGGGGCAGAGACTGGCTTTTTGTTCTGTTTATGCAGCACCTAGCACAATGGGATCCTAGTCCTTGACTGCGGCTCCTAGGTGCTATGGTAATATAAATAGTAAATAATAAAACAATTATTTAAAAAAAACACACTGATTTTGAGCTTCTAAATCATCTTCTGGGCCAGTTGAACTGATTAGGTCACTTTCTTCTCTGAATGCCTCTACTGGCTCCTCATGTTCTATTGCATCAGATTTAAAATGACAGATTACTTCCATCAAGGTTTTGGATAAATCTGCCTCTTCCCTTGATGAGCTTCATGTGAACCCTATGCCCCCTTGGCTTCATCAATCACCATTTATTAATCGCAGTAGTGCCCATGAGCCCCAGTCATGAACCAAGACCACATTCAGCTAGGTGCACAATACAAAAAGACAATACATGCCCCAAAGATCGTCTCTAAAACAAGAGACAACGAGTGGATACAAAGAGACAGATGAGGAAATACAAGGAAACATTGAAATAATATTGGCCAGTAAAACACCAGCTGCCTAAACATTGCCAAGTTTTTTGTAGGCATCATGACAAAGGAGTCATGGGATGACTGGAAGTGGGAGTCAACATCTCAGTAGTGAATAGCAGGTGATATGTAGGATCGAATAGGCCCTGAAGGGCTCTGAAACTGAAAATAAGAATTTCATCTTTGATGTGATGGAGAAAGGGGAGCCAGTGGAGGAAGGCAAAGAGTGGAGTGGCATGAGCAAAGCAACAAGCTAGGGAAATGATCTTTGAAGCTGTATTTTGAATAGATGTGAGCTGGGCAAGATTGAATTTGTAAAGACCATGAGAAGAGACTGTTATGGGAATTAAGATGGCAAGATAATGAGATGATGATGGCATTTGTCAGACTGTCAGGTAACTGCCTCCATCCCTTCTTCCATGTAGCTCCTTATACACACCAGATACATGATGCTAGAAAAAATTGTATAGTGGGGGTGCTGAGAGCCATTAAACCAAACTGTAAACCTTATATATAATGGATACCAGGAGGTGCAGTAGCACCCCCAACATCCCTATTTCCAGTACCTATGACCATATGTGTTAGTCATAAGATCCTTTAATGCTCTGCCAGCTATGGCTGAGTTTAGCCTAAATAAGGTATTTTACACACACTGTCACCTAGTGGCTGAATAGTATAATACAGTTTAGCATTCTATTACTCCTGAATGGAGAAAAGGGATGGACAACTCTAGCTGTCATAAAAAAAAAAAACAAAACAAAAAAGATTAAATGCCCAGATCACACGTGATTGAGACTGACAGTGGGGAGTTCAGCAGAAACCACTGACAGCTAGTTTTTTCCCTAAGAGAGAAAAATCAACAGAGCAAACTCTACAGATGGTCGATGCAGAACAAGAAGAAAACTCAAGGATTCTGGACTGATAACAGCTAGTTATTGCAACTAATTGACAGCCAGATGACCAAGTTATTACACGGTTACATCATATAGTTAGAAAACCAGTATGATTCAGAGACACTTAACAGAGTGATATGTATGGAACTTCAAAGACAGCATGATAGTGTAAATGGCAGGAAAGTAGAACTTAAAGGGGGAGATGTAATGGAATGCTAAACGGTATTATACTGTTCAGCCACTAGATGGCACTGTGTGTAAAAAGTAGTTTAGTTAAGATAAACCAGGGATCGGCAGCCTTTGGCACACGGCCTGATAGGGAAATCCGATAGGTGGCCGAGATGGTTTCTTTACCTGCAGCGTCTGCAGGTTTGACCAATCGCAGCTCCCACTGGCCACAGTTCACCGTTCCAGGCCAATGGGGGAAGCTGGCCACCACTTCCTGCAGCCCCCATTGGCCTGGAACGGCAAACCGCGTCTAGTGGGAGCTACAATTGGCCAAACCTGCGGACACTGTAGGTAAACAAACCGTTCCAACCTGCTAGCGGATTTCCCTGATGGGCCGATCCCTGAGCTAAACTCAACCATATCTGGCAAAGCATTTTAGGATCTTATGATAAACAAATTGAATAACTTTATGCTGGAGCAGTAATTAACACTATACTACTATTGTGCATTAAAACAGGAAAACATAATTACCCTGAAATGGCTCAGATGCTTTTTCTCAAACCAAACCCAGATTGTCATTGTAGGCAAGCATTCTTCCACCTTCAACTCAACCTGGCCGGTGCTGCTATGGAAGAGTTTCAGCTGGAAACTTCAGACACTGATGATGTCATCACACTATTTTTTCCTTTGATTTTTATTCTGGATATTCTTTCTCTTCTACTGTTGGCTATTGGTTCAACCTTTGCTTGCCCCTTCTTTTGCAATCATTTCATTACAGTTCAGGCTTACTTCACCTATCCTTTATACTCCCCTCCTTCCTTTTATATCTCCCTTTTCTTCCTTTCATTCCATCCCTGTCCACCATATATGTCTGTCTCTTCAATCTCCCCTTTCACTTCCCTCTGTCTTATCCATATAGATTATAAACTCTTCAGCGCAAGGACTGATGCGTATTGTACATTTGTGCAGTGCCTCGCACAGTAATTTTGGGCCCTCTAGACCATAATACAAATAAAGAATAAGAATGTGTGCAACTTAAGGTGTTAACTATGAATGCTAAAGTCCTGTATGATCTGGGTCCCAGCAAACTGAAGAAATAGATCCCTCCCCGTTGTGGCAGTAGAGATTATGAGAGAGATTCATGCTAACAGTCCTTAGATTTAAAAGCCATGGGGCAGAAGGGCAGACAGGCCCTGTGTGCTGGAGTTTATTTTGCCTGTAAGTTCAACAGATCCCAAGTCTGTGGAACACTAATATTTTTAATCTTGTACTTGTGCCCCAAGTTTGTATAATTAAACTCATTTTATATATTTTAAAATCATGAGCAATAGAACATCAGAACTTCAGACATAACATTCCATTCGTTTTATAACACAACACAAACAATGAGCATGGAACCAGGAATATCACCTTTCATCTATTAAACAAATGAGGTGTGTTTAGAAGAAAACGGTTGTTTGCACAGCAGTTGGGAAAAGGAGGTTAATAAGCAAGCTCTTTATTTAGCACCTGAGTCTCCTCTGAGGCAACGTCTACTCTAGTTCTAGAGCACACTCAATAACTGCACCGCAGAACGATGAAAGGCAATAGAAGTTGCTGGCAGAAATGCCTGGAGCAAGGCCACTGTGTTTAAAATATATAGCAATGACATGAGCAGGGTCTGCTTGTGTTCTGCTAAGGTATATATTGGTATTCCCATCCCCTTTTTGAGGGAATTTAGCAGAATGCTCATGCAATCATCAATCTCTCCTACCATAGAGTATTAGTAGTATGGTAGTGCCTAGGGACCAGTCAAGAATGGAGCCCCGCTGTGCTCAGCACTGTATAAACATAGAGCTCTGGGTAGGGGAAAGAGACACAACATACAAGCAAAGTGAACCGAAAGATGTCTGCAACCATTATTAATTTAGCTGCTCTTTTAACTCACTTCCCCACCTGTAAAATTGAGACATTTCCTATCTCCACCCTTTGTCTGCATTGTCTGTTTAGACCAGGGATTGGCAACCTTTGGCACACAGTCTGTCAGGGAAATCCACTGGCAGGCCGGGACGGTTTGTTTACCTGCAGCATCCGCAGGTTTGGCTGATCGCAGTTCCCACTGGCTGTGGATCTCCATTCCAGGCCAATGGGGGCTCTGGGAAGCGGAGCTGGCTGAGAGATGTGCTGGCCACTGCTTCTTGCAGCTCCCATTGGCCTGGAATGGTGAACTGCGGCCAGTGGGAGCTGCCATCGGCCAAACCTGCGGACGCTGCAGCTAAACAAACCGTCCCAGCCCGCCAGCGAATTTCCCTGATGGGCTGCGTGGCAAAGGTTGCCGATCCCTGGTTTAGACTGTAAGCTCATCCAGGCAGGGACTGCCTCTTACATGTATGTACAGTATCATGGCACAACAGGGTCTCTAGACACTTCTTTAATATTACTATTAGTATAATAGGCACAGCAGATGACATTTGGAGCCACATGAATTCTATTCTGACTGCTACATCTAAGGATTCTGTAGTATCTATGATAATCATGGTATCTGTAACATATGCTGCCATGAATCATTGGAAGCTAATCTCTTGGTGATTACATTTTCACCCACTGGAAAGGTTGCACAGGCTTTTGGGTCTCATTAATACATTTACCTGTTGCTGCAAGGGCAACATTCTTTGAGATCCAAGCAATTAGTAATATCCTCAAGAGAAGATCCATTATTTGAAGGGAAAACCTGACTTTGTTCAGCTTTGAACACTATACACTTTGCTTGTATACCTGAAGAATCTACTGCCCAGAGACTCAGCTGCAACTAAGGAACACACAGCACAATTCATGGTGTGTGCACAAAGCAGTTTAAGACACCTTTTGCTGTCATGTGTTCCTGGGGAGTTCCCTGAGTGTAAATTTTACCCATCTGAAGGCTATTCTTATTTGCATCACTTGCCAAGAAGTTATGCTTCTTATTTAGAATGTACGTTCTTTGAGACAGAAACAATATAAATCTGTTCACAGATTATTCTGTCCATGAATGAGGGTAACCATGAAATGAAGAATTCACTACTAATGGTGTTCCAACTGTAGAATAGGCATACACAGGTGGGTGAGGGAGACATACAAGGAACTGGGGAGAAGGGAGGGAAAAGGGACATGCATATAGCAAAGCAGAGAAAAAGGAAAGACAAAAGCACGGGAAGATAATTAGTGCTCACAACAAAAAAACTAAAAAGTTAACAGCACTTTATATAATGTCTTTTTGAACAAATCTGACTAGCTACAGTTGAGGGAGGTACTTATAAAAAGGTAAAATTGGTTTTCTCAAGGATACCCCAAATATGTACACATATTTTTGCTTTTTAGGTATTGCTTTGTTTCTCATGCATAATTATTGAAATTATTACCATTCCAAGCTGCATATTGAAACTGGCAGAATCTTTGATTTTTAGCAATAAAGGCTAAATCAGAAGCATCTTGTTAAAATAAAATAAAATACAATTAGTTCTCTCACATCATCTTCTTTCCAGTCATTAGGGTAGCAATAGTTCTGGCTTAGTCAACTGGCCCCAATGTTCAAGAGCTATATATGCTCTTGTCATAAACAGATAGCTAAGGGTTAATATTCTTTTACCTGTAAAGGGGTAACACCAGTAACCTGAAACACCTGACCAGAGGACCAATCAGGAAACAAGACTTTTTCAAATCTGGGTGGAGGGAAGTTTGTGTGTGAGTTCTTTGTCTTGGGTCTGACCCTCTCGGCTCTGAGAGTGATCTTTCTATCTCCTGGCTTTCTAATCTTCTGTTTCCAAGTTGTAAGTACAAGAATAGTAAGACAATAATAGGTTTATATTGTTTTCTTTTGTATTTACATGTGTGTAGTTGCTGGAATGTGTTAAATTGTATTCTTTTTGGATAAGGCTGTTTATTCATTTTTTTCTTTTAAGCAAATGACCCTGTATTTGTCACCTTAATACAGAGAGACCATTTTTATGTATTTTTTCTTTCTTTTTATATAAAGCTTTCTTTTTAAGAGCTGTTGGAGTTTTTCTTTAGTGGGGACTCCAGGGAATTGAGTCTCCAGCTCACCAGGGAATTGGTGGGAGGAAGAAGTCAGGGGGAAAATCTCTTTGTGTTAGATTTACTAACCTGACTTTGCATACCCTCTGGGTGAGGGGGGAAGTACTTGTGTTTCCAGGACTGGAAACAGGGAGGGTGGAGTCCCTCTGGTTAGATTCACGGAGCTTGCTTCTGTATGTCTCTCCAGGAACCCAGGGAGGGAACACCCGGAGGGGGGAAGGGAAATGGTTTATTCCCCTTTGTTGTGAGACTCAAGGAATCTGAGTCTGGGGGTCCCCCAGGGAAGGTTTTGGGGAGACCACAGTGAGCTAGGCACTGTATAATCCCTGGCTGGTGGCAGCTTTACCAGGTCCAAGCTGGTAACTAAGCTTGGAGGTTTTCATGCTAACACCCATATTTTGGACGCTAAGGTCCAGATCTGGGAAAAATGTTATGACAGCTCTAATTTTATACAAGTAACTAAGTTTTGAAGATAGCCATAGACTGGGTCAGTGAAAAACTAAAAACCTTCATGCTAACATTTACAGCTCTGGCTTGTTGAACACAATTAGTAATATTCATACTCTTTGGCCAGTGTATTTCAACTCACACTGTGCATGCACAAGCTCCAGCCTTAGCATTTGGAAAGGCTAAAAACAAACAAAACAAAACACCCTGAGAGAACTTCTAGGAGTCTATGCAATAGCACTACATTTCCTTTGCAAGTCACCTCTAAACATCTATCTTCTTTTGCAAGGTTAGTGTATTTCCATAACACACAAAATAAAAAATTAAAATCCTAATTTTAAAATTCTTAAAAAATATTAACATTCTTCTTTTCTAGATCTAGCACAAGTTTATGCACTACATTATGGCTTCTGGTTCATGCTGACATTTACTCACAATTGAAGAATCACGTGGTGCACCCTTAAAAAGGGAAATGGACTTGTGGCTCCAGTATGGGATCCCCCACAACTTCAAGGGGAATTCTGGATGAATCAGAAGTCCCAGGAGGGATCAGGTTGTTGCAATGAGCCCTTCCTCACCCTATTGCCCAACCATGTGGGCCATGGTGTAAAGTAATAATTTGGCTCTTAATATGTTAATTGATCTTTGGGGAATAATGACTGAAACAGGTCTGCCACATGATCAGAAGAGAGGAGAAACCCCTATATTAGCCCAAAAGAGAGGATATGTCCATAAAGATGGTATAGCTTTAGCACCCTCTATTTCCATTCTTATCCAGAGAATCTAATCCTACTACTGCCAACACCAACTATTCAGAAATGTGTCACATCTTGAAAAATCATGAGATTGACTTAAAAACCATGAGATTTTTTTTAAAAAAAAAAACATTATGGAGGGGATGTATTTGCCTTTTGGTTTCTTAACTTTTAAGTTATGCTTGCATCATATTTTCAATCTTTTCTCCACAACCATGAAGACAAGAAACTTCCTTTTTTAAAATGAAAGTCAAGATCCACATTGCAATCTCTTGGTATCAGCAACTGGGACTTTAAGAGAAACAAAGATGTGAATTAGTTTATGAAACAGCATTTTCTTTCAATAAAGCTACCTTTATTTGCTGCATATTATGTAACAACTTCTTTCTGTTTGCAAAATCAAATCTATGATGTACAGAAGATATAGAGTAAATGGCATTTCAGTAATATGTACATATTCATAAGATGCAGGCTTATATATTAAAGTACATCATGCTCAATATCATATGGTAATAAAATGTCACTAGGTTAATAGTTTAATATTCTAAGTGTATATTGTGACAAGAGGGCTGTCTTGGAGCAAAGAAAGACACTTTACAAGTTTAATAATCAAAGTAACATAAATGATTGCTTTTATTAGCATTTCACCACCTCTTAATTAAATACAAGAAAATCTATGTGAGTTATAAGATTAAATTTATAACTCTTGCACTATGTGACCTGCACTGGCTGCCTGTTCTTTAAAGAATGTGCTACAATGTTTTTTCACTAGTAGTTAGAACTAACAGGTATGAAGGGCAGCTAGACATCCAGTTCCCATTGACTTTCTCATTTGTAGTTTTGAAAATATTCTCTGTAAGGAATATAGAAGCTGCATACCTGAAGGGGACTCTCTAATCTCTATTTCCCATTATGGCAACTGAAATCAGTGGGTTGGAATTAGTGACCTTTCCAAGATGCAATTTTGAGAGATAGAGCCTGTCCTTCTCTTCCTCTCTATATAGCCAAAAGTACATCAGTGGCTGCCTTTAGGGCTAGGCTCACGACCTTTTTGTTTCCCCTATGTGCTGTGTGGGTTTTGCATTATATTTTCCACTATATTTTATTTTGTTTTTCCCTTCCAGACTTTATTCCTATTCTGTTATGTTGACTATATATTGTAAATGATATTTTAAATCTATTTCTGTTAAGGTACACACAAGTCTTTTGGTGTCTAAGTGAAAAAAGAACAAAGAGATTCAGACAGCAATCTAACTTTAAAATAGCCATTGTGGCTAGCATTCAAAGCTATTGGTCAGATCTTTAGATTGTGGAAAACAGCACAGTTCCACTGAGGTAAATGAAGTTGTACTACTGTGTCAGCTGAGGATCTGGTCCAGCGCTCCCTGAACATACTGTTGGATCAAATTTCTGGTTTTCATTTGAAAAATGTTCCCAAAGATGGTGATTTTATGACTTTCTGTATACCCCCCACCTCAATTTTTTTTCTTGCAAAAATTGAAGATGGATGAAAGTCAAATATATTTATTGAAAAAAGCTGCCTCTAATGTACCTTGGAAACCAAACTACTGATGGCAAGGAGCAGGGAAAGATAAAATAATCAAATTAGTGAAAGAATGATGGAATCTTGAAGGAAAAGTTTCCAATATCCAGAAGAATTTTTAGAAGTGGGCATAGATGCAATCTGAAATTGCAATGAAGATCATAAGACTCATTATGTGTCATCCTTTAATTCTCAATGAGCTGAAGATTTTCTACTGAGACCGCATAATTACATTGCTGGGGGTGTCAGGGACTGCTGGGTAGGGAGCAGATCTCTCTTCTCAGACTTATTGTTTCAATCTGTTAGAAATTCAGGAAAACATTGTGTTGTCTTTCACTCAGTTCAGTTTTTTAAGGGTTTGTTCACAACTATCCAGGCCAAAGATTTAGGAACAGATTATCTCCTGCTGATAAACTGTTCATCATCATCCACGATCTTGTCTCTGATGAGACACGAAAAATGACACAGAACCCAAACTGACTAACTGTGCAGAACAAGTGCTCTTACTTCATCATCCCAATGTACTCTCTTTATTCACCACAGATTCACCACCAGGAAGGACAAAACTGGAGGCAGAGAAGATATTCTATTAATATTATCCAGTCACAGTGAATCCATGAGTCCAGAAGCAAAGCTAACCTGGCCATTTTGCTAATCCATAACTCTCCTAGATATATAAACCTTTCCAGAGAAGCCAGTACAGATTCTGTCTTTCAAGGGATGAAGTTCACAAGACTTGTTGCTCTGGAAGATTTCAATCTCCACAGAGAGAATGACTCTGACAGGATAAACCAAACCTTTTCATCCTAATTCTTCACGTTAGATTTCCCACAAGTCAACTCAGATCCATACACATAGTGGGCTATAGCCTGGACTGAATCCTTTGGTTGGAAGTGTACACAAGAAATGCAAGATCAGCTTCTGTCCTGGTCAAGCTGCTTCCTTCTTTGGGAGGTAATAAAAACTTCCCATTAGAGCAGGACCATAAACCTTCCCCATAGGTGCTATAAGTAGGGATGCTTAGCACACCCGCTATAAACATTGGTCTAGCACCCCCACCTCTTCCAATAATTTGGCTAATTTTTTCAGTCAAGTTAACAAAAAACCCAGCATGACACTCTCCAACCCCACCTGTGTTACCTACAAGCATCCTGGATCTCTCTTAATCAGGCTTTATACAGAGATGGCATTTACTGCTATGAAGGATGACCTCTGGCTTGCCACAGACAAAGGAAGGATATCTATACTCAAACCATTGAGCACCAAATACTACTTTTCTGCTTTCTGTCCAACAGTAGAGGGTCTGCGTGAACACATCACACTGGTGTGCTGCTGTGTGCCATTCTTACCCCTCAGAGTCCGGATAAAGGTCTCTCCCAATAATGAGAGCCCTTCGGGGGATTTCTAACTGCAAGATCTCTCCCTCTGCAACCATCACCTTCCTAAACAGCTACATTCCACCAGAACAACAAATCTGTTGTCCCTTAGGATGAGAGTTTGAAGTGCAAGAGACAAGATGTATCTGGGAGCTGGACCTGAAAAGAAGGATCATTTTGTTTCTAAGGCACTGGACTGGGGCTCAGGTTCTGGTTCTGCCACACATGTTCTCCACAATCTTGAGCAAGTCATATAATCTCTCTGTGCCTCAATTTCCCAGTTGAGGAATGGGGATGATAAATATAGTCAAAGGAAGTATTTCCATTTAAATTGTATGCTATTTGGGGGAGCGTCTGTCTCTTACTAAATGCATGCATAGCACCCAGAACAATAGGGCCCCGGATCTCAGTTGGTGTCTCTAAGTGTACAGACTGCGAGTAACAAGAGTGACTTGGACTGTGGAACTCCCTCCCATGAAAGATAAGTATTACCGTGAAACTGCTGTACCTCCCCACCCTGGTCCAGGGGTTTGTAATCTGCCTTCCTCCATCTCTGCCAAAAAAACCCCAAACCACTCCACAATAGTGGAGAAGGAACATCCAGAAGCACAAACTCATCTAGAGCAAGGATTCAAACACCTTGAACAGTCACTCTATCTCCTGTGCCTTCTGCATGGCAAAACCTAATGAGGGCTGCTGCGCACCATGTTAGATTCACTCTGATGCAGCTTAGTAGTATAGTTAGGAAAAACAAAAACAAAATATCATCCCAGGAGCACGGAAGAGAAGCTATCCCCTGCCACTCTCCTAAAGTACAATTTGTTGCAAGCCAGAAAAGTTTCACAGAACTGCAGTTTCAAGCTCCTTTTTTCCCCCATCTTTTTTTTCTGTAAAAGATCCACACAAATATTAATACTGTAAAACGCCGAATTTGCATTTTAGAACTCTCAGAAGTCATAAAATTCTACAGCTGTAAATGCATGTGCAACCTTAATTCTGCCCCCTTGTCTGTTTGCATTATGACAGTCATTAAATAGTATCCCTCAAATAATACAATATGACTTATTCTCATAGAGATTTTTCTAGACAAGGAGTAGACAATATTCCCAGAGCCAAGTGTTTTTAGAACTGGTTGCTGATCTGTCCAAAAGAGTTTGTTTGGAAGCTATATGTCTGGCCTAGGAGAGCTGCTGAGAGATCCTGGTGATTAAGTAATGAAGACCATGTCAAAACATCTGGTGATAAATAGCAGGTAAGGGAATATACGGAGAAATAGAGTATATACGGATGAGCAGGTCTGGATGATATGCATCCCAAGTTTTAAGTGAATTAGCTAATAAAATTACTGAATAATGAGTAATTATATTTCATAAGTTATGGAGAGCCAGAGACATACTTGTGGAGTTGAGAAAGTAAATAAGGTATTGATCTTTTTTTATAAAGAAAAAAACACTAGCAACTACTAACTGGAGACTATAACTTGAATCCCTAGTAAACCGAGTTAATGTAATAAATACAAAAATGTATATGCAGAAAGATTAAAGAATGTAACCACAAGTCTATCTTCATTATTTCTAGGTCATCGGGTCACCTTGATATTTAAATGCAGATTTTGCGGAACGGATTGTAGGATGTGACTATAAAAACTCATGGGTCTGCAATCCTTGCTAGAAACTGTGAATGTTAATTAGTGGGAATAAAAGCACTGAAGTATAAAAGAATCCTACAATGCCATAATCAGCCAAATATTGTTAGAAACAAGACACCATCAGTGAACAGCAAATTGCAAAGTAAAATAATTACTAGATAATCTAATTGATTTACTATAACAATTCTTTAACAAATTTGCTACCTCTCCTCACAGATGGAAAATAAGAAACAACATTTAAATAATCAAATCATACAAAGATGGAAGAGTCAGTTTCTTTATTAAGTCCAGTATAGACTTAGGTGAATGAAACATCTGAATTGTATCTCTTTGTAATGAGCCTTCATTTAAATTAATCCTTAGAGACCATTCTGCTAGTTCTCTAGAGCCCCAAAACGAGAGATTAGTCATCCTGTGTTTTGTAAATTTGAATGCGCTGATAATGGATCTTCTGTATCGTTCCTTCAAATGGTATTTTTCATTGATCTGAATAAAAACAGAGCAGATGTGGGGTTTTTTAATCCCCACCTCCCATCCAACACACTGGATAACATTGTACAAAGGAATTCAATAGAACAAACAATCAACAAGGTTAGTTCTTAATGTAAGGAAATTGTTGTGTCACGCGTTTTAGTTGTTAGAACTACTACAAAATTCTCTCCCTGAAGGAAGAACAAGTTCTGTATTATTTAAGTGCCAAGATCATTCTTGGTACTTCTCAAAATCCAGAGGAAGACATGGTCCCTGTCCAGCGAGTTTTCAATCTAAAAGGAGAAACAAAGCAGTTGGCAGGATTTTTTGTTCTTTTAAATACAATTAAAACAATCACTGGAGTCTAGGATTTGGGACCCATGAGGGGGGCAGGGTCCCTGAGGCCAGGCTTTGACATTTACACTGCAATTGAATACACAGCCCAAGCCCTACAAGTCCAAGTCAGCTGACACAGCTCAGCTGCAGGTGTTTTTTTACAATGTAAACATACCCGTGGTTTTTCCTCCTACATTAAAATAAGAAATAACTGTAGTAACCCAGGTATGACTCACACTGTGGTAACTATTGTTAAATGTTGACATTTTAGTGATGACCCAAGAGATGTCTGTCTGTCATTGGACCTCTGTCCAACCTCGGTCTGTCTGTCATTGGACCTCTACCTTTTGATACATGCACTAGATGACTCTGGGCTCTGAAGTAAACATCTTGAGTTATTACCTCATTTATCGCTCCAAAAGCAAAATTACATATGCCTGTTATAAATAGTAGTAGGTTAAATTCTCTCAAAATTATGTTCAAGCACAGAAACATCTATTTACCTTTTCCTTCTGAATCAAATTTACTTTTATTTCCCCATTTTTCTATGAAATCGTGTCTCTTCACATCTCTAAATGGTCTCCATACTTCATGGGAAAGTCCAGATTCTGTTCCCAACATTGTGATTCAGGCTTTTTCTTATTTATAAATTCACATTTGAGCTTCCTTCATGTTTGGAGAGGTTATAGTTATTTGAGCAGAAGTTTCATAGAATATCATGGTTTGAAGGTCATCTAGTCCAATCGCCTGCTCAAAGGGAGACCATTCCCCACATTTTTGCCCCAGATCCCTAAATGGCCCCCTCAAGGATTGAACTCACAACCCTGGTTGTAGTAAGACAATGTGCAAACCACTGAACTATTCCTCACCCCAAGTAATATGAACACAAGACAAATACAGTCCACCAGTATTCATACTCCACTACAAATGCATCAGGTAGAATTAAAATTGGACAGAAGGTCATGACCCATCATACGCAGTATTTCTGATTTTTCTAATTTTTAAAGTTGCGTACTTGGCAGATAATGTAAAACTTCTAAACTAAAGTGTGAAAAAGATGAGGCTATATAGCTGAAATAGTGGTTTAGAAGAATGATCCTTCTTCAGGCTATTGTGCCAGAAGGTGTTAATGGCATCCATCAATCACAGACCTGGGTAAAGTCAACGGGTGTACTAAGCACACTTCAGGCTAAATGAAAAAGCAATTAAAATCCCCTTTGTGTAGTGATAGCTGAAACAACAGCTGCCCAAGGCACTGGCCAGCATAGCAAGGTCTGATGGATGCTAAATCTGGAGACTGATTGCAAACATAGGGGCTGGAGCAACAATTAGTTTCAGCTATGTGTGTTTTTGTGTGTCAGAGCCAGAAAGCTAGCAGACAGCAAGAAAAGTAGTTGTGAGGGTAGCCCTCAAAGGGAGCAATGACAGAATTCTTTAGGATACACAACTCGCTGGAAAGGCAGACTTGGAAATCGTAAGCAACAAAGCTGCCTGCTGTGTTCCTACTGTCCATAGAAACAACTTGGCAAAGCCCCAAATATTGGCTAATAACTTGGGCCTAGCATCTCCAAGATAAATTGTGATATTGGTAGGAAAATTACTACAATAAACATTTTTTTCAAGCCACTCCTGGCGTTCTAAAGATCCCCTCTCTCTCTCTTTCTCTTACACACACACACACATAGTCAAAGGAAGTACACACACACACACACACACACACTTTGCCTTCCACCATTTTCAAAGTTCCCACATCATGAAGTACATGAAAGGTGTAATCACCAAAGAAGGCAACGGCCCAGAGACAGGGACCATGACCCACATAATAGATGAAAAACTGAGCGCAAGTGAGGGAAAGAGGGGGAGAAAAGAGGGAAAGCACCTACCTCCTAACTAATGTTAGGTATATTTGTGTAACTCTTCTGCCCTTCTGAGTTATCAGCAACAAGGGCCGGGTTCAATATCCAAGGGTTCCCTTTCAATAAGACAATGCAAAACTGGCTCGAGCCCCCACACAGTGACCTGGGACAATTACATACCACCCCCCCAGGCGCCTCTAGGAGGCAATGCTTCCCCACTCGCAAGCACGGAGTCTGAGTGTAGCAAAATCCTTTTAATAAAGGAGGAAAACAATGCAGTGTCACGTTGGAGAAACACCACAAACAGGATTATAACACAAACCATAAGCAAAAACCCACCTCCAAGTACATTTAGCAATGTCCTTTCCCTCTTAGGGTCTTAAGTCCAATCACTCCAAAGTCCAACAACCCGAAAGTCTCTGGTCAGTGCCACCCCAGAGTTCAAAAGTTTATCTGCAGAGTTTTACCCCCCCAGCCTGGGTGGAAATGGGGGGGGGCACACACAGGGTGTTAAGGGGAATCTTACGTGGGCCAGGGCCAACTGGTCTGCCTCTCCGTGGAGTTCTGCTGCAGCCTTCACCACGACCAGCTCCACTACACCAGCTGTGTCGCTCCTCCAGCCAACCCATGAGCCACTCCAGCCATCCCCGCAAACCGCTCCACTCCGCTCCACTCACTGTTCCATGGGCTGCTCCAACATGCTGCAAACTGCTCCGCTCTGCCAGCCGCTTAGCAATAGATCTTCAGGCTCCCCCACTAGTTAACACAGCACTCAGTGATCTCAGCTCAGTAAGCTTAGCTCTTTTAGTGATTTCAGCTCTTAGTAGGGGAGCCCTGGTGCTGGTGCACCAATGGCCCAATGTGAATTCAGCTCAGCAGCCTCTAGTTGGACTCCTAATGGAATCAATATTAGCTCTACTCTTCAACAGTAGGGACAGGATGATGTGCAATTGGTGTTCCAGGCCCTCAAAAGGAGGGCCCATACCATCAGGTACACACACCAGTCCCCAACCTCTCTCATTTCAATGGGTTTTGGCAGCCATATCCCTTGTCTAGCAAGTGCTACTTAATTGACATTGAGACATCTCTGTCATAAAGCAGTCTCATAGTTCCTCATCCACATAATCAGGGTGACAACACTTTATTCCTCCTGCCCCAATAACAAAGAAATTGGGGATCCCAGAGCTATCAAAATAACCATCCCAGGCTGCCATGTGCTGTGCTAGGTGGGGTGGGTGTGCCAATGCAAATACCTAAAATTCCTTTCCACACGCCCCATAATTCTCCACCAGATGTCAGGGTAGAGCTCATCCTGACTCTGCTTACATTTGTTTTATGTTTAAAAAGAAGATTGGGATTTGGAGAGACCCAGTAAAGAGAGTTGAGTTACATGGAATAGAATTAATTATTTACTTATTGGGAGAGACAAGGTGGGTGAGGTAATATCTTTTATTGGACCAACTTCTTTTGATGAAAGAGGCAATCTTTCAAGCTCCACAGATCTGGGACTAACATGGCTACAACAACGCTTACTTACTTACTTATTATTAGGTTACTTTTGTGAGATCACAGCATATCTAACTTTTTCCCCCACAATTCTTTTCCTTATGTAGCAGCAAGCAGATTTTCTATTCTGGGCTGATGCACAACTAGCATGTATAATCCCGAACATGGTATATATTTTCTTTTGGATAGAGCTCCATATTCAGACCTAGTTGCTAAAGAAATATTAGGGTGCAATATGTCCATATTTCTTTGTGCATTATTTTGGGACTGAAGACTATATCATTCAACAGCCAAAAGCTCTTCATTATGAAGACGGAGAAGAATCCATTTTGTTTTGTTTTGTACTGAAGTTAGCTGATTTATTACATGAAATATTAATTTTATTACTGAGTGATTTTCTTTCTAAGCATTATGTATTTTTTAGGTTTTCAGCATTGTGTAAATTACAGATGGTATATGAACTAAACTAAAAATAGTGTTTGAGCTTTGATTCATTTTATTTTCATTCTTGTTGGAAACAATTTTTTTTTTCATAAATCTTTTTCCGAAATGCTCTGCTAGCTTTAATAAGTACAGCACAGTAACCAATGCTGGTTTTCAGTCACTGCAGCTGAATGTTAAGCAGCATTGGAAGATGTTAAGTTGTGAGATAACTGACTAGTTTTCTTAAAGCTCTTTAGGGACACTGAGAATTAACAATGCTTCTCACCTCCCCCTTCACACTCCAATAGAAAAATGCTGATTTACTATTAACCTAGTCACAGCTGCCTCATATTCCATTTTCTCCATTTCACAATTCATACAGGAATGTATGCACTAGTACTGTGCATCTCTGGTAGTAAAACAGCTGGAATTCCCTTTGGTAAGGATTCTGTTCACAAAACCTTTAAGCAGCTTTCTTGCTAGGAAGATAGGAAACTTATGATATTTGCAGAGTATAAATCATGTTTAGAAATTAAAATGCATTTTCATGCTATTCTGTTCATAACTTCCTAATGCTCTCTGTTCAAGTTCCCTATCATCATTTGTATGCACCTTCTGAAAAATAAATAAGGAACTCAATTTCCTTAACACTTGCTACAACAATATTCATGCTAGGGGGAAGTGCTCTCTACAATGTATACCATATGGGCCATATGTACAATATGAGGAGAGATTAATAAGATTTGGACTTCTCAGCTTGGAAAAGAGATGAGTAAGGGGGGATATGATAGAGATCTATAAAATCATGACTGGTGTGGAGAAAGAAAATAAGGAAGTGTTATGTACTGCTTCTCATAACACAAGAACCAGGGGTCACCAAATGAAATGAATAGGTTTAAAACAAACAGAAGAAAGTATTTCATCACAGAACACACAGTCAATGTTTGGAACTCTTTGCCGGAGGATGTTGTGAAGGCCAAGACTGTAACAGGGTTCATAAAAGAACTAGATAAACTCATGGAAGATAGGTCCATCAATGGCTATTAACTAAAAGCTGTGAATGGGTCACAGGGGATGGATCACTTGATGATTACCTGTTCTGTTCATTCCCTCTGAGGCACCTGGCATTGGCCACTGTTGGAAGACAGGATACTGGGTTAGATGGACCTTTGGTCTGACTCAGTTTGGCCATTTTATGTTCTTAGTCCAATAAATACACAAAGACTGATTATATGAGTTTATCAAAACTAGTCCATGTCAAATTTAAAAGTCTGGATAGCAAATCAAGGCCGCAGGCACATCCAATAGTGCTACATAGCAGCAGCATCTAATATTTTAACAATAAGTTCATCTTCTACTTTTCAGAGTCGTATTCACCTGTTCTTTTAACAAGGATGGCACATAATTATTTAGACAATGGGTTTTTGTAGTTTGATACATTCATAAGGCAGGTAAATCTTTGTCCTTCCTGATGGTGTTTTATTCCAGAAATATATCCTGGAACAACAGAAATCTTGTTTGGGGGCAAAAATACATATTATCCATCAACTTATTTTTGCCCCTGTGATGCTGGCAGGCCAGATGACAGCTCTTGACAAGGGTGCAGGCATTAGCTAAGAACTGACAAACTCATAGTTGGAGACCAGATCAGTCCACTTGTGTTAGTGTTGCTCAGAAAAAGTATTAATCTTATAAAAATGTATGTAGTGTGTAGAATGTTTGTAAGTTGCTGTATGCATTAATTTTATTTGTAAGGTTTGTATTCCAGTTTACAAGGATGTATGTCAGTTTTTTGCTTTATTGCTTTGAAAATGTTTGCTCTGAACTTGTAAACCCAGGCACAGGAGTTGTCCCTCCTCCCACCCATCCAGGAGGATGATCAAAATATAAGTGAGCCATTATAAAACACAAGTTTTTTAATTGCCCTATCTACCCATGGGGAAGTAAGTGCAGAAAGCCTCATCCCATTGCTTTGAATGCTGGAAGGGGGAAATAAAAATAGATTTTTAAAGATTTTTTCATCTCTTTGCTCTTTGAACTCTCACAGGGCCAGAGACACCAAACTAAAGCCCTAGATACCCAGGGGCTGCTTCCTGGGTCTGTCCTGAAAGATGCTTTGAATAGACAGATCACTACAACTCTGTCATTCTTAAGATTTAGGTTGCAGCTGCATATATTTGCTTGCTTTAAATAACTCATTTTCCCCTACTTAATAAACCTTCAGATAGTTATATTACAGGATTGGCTACAGGCGCAGTCTTTGATGTAAGATCTAGGGTACTAATTGATCTGGGGTAAGTGACTGGTCTCTTGAGACTAGAAATAACCTGAATATTGTGTGATTGTTTTGGTGTAAGTGACCATTTATCACTAAGTGCAGTTTGCCTGGGCGGCAAGATAAACTGGAGAGTCCAAGGGGACTCTCTGTGACTGCACGGTAAGACTGTTATAGTGATCCAAGAGTTCACATTTGTTACCAACTTGGTAAAACCTAATGATAGAACATACCACCAGTTTGGGGCATCTGCCTTGTTTTTGACAGTCTGCCCTGAGGTAGGCATTCATAGTTTTGGGCTACTCCAGGTAGCGGGACAGCCCCACCAAAAGCATTTCACATTGGTCCCAAACATGCCAAACCCATGGGGAAAAAAATGCAGAAATTGGGCTTGTTTTTGCTTAATTGGCTTGTGAGTTGCTTGTTTGGCTTGTAGCTTGTTGCTTGTTGTGGCTTGTAGCGTCTTTTTTTTTTTTATCGGCTCCCAGCAAGCAAGGGCAAAGGGGGGCAAGCAGGGGGGTGGGGAGAGTCAGGTGCACAGTGGGACCACCACAGTCCCAGACTGCACACGGGGGGATCTAGTCACATAGAGCATTGGGGTTCTTAGGGACTGGCTTGGTTTGGCTTTGTTTCAAAATGGAATTAGTTTGTTTTTTGGCTTCTTGTGAAAATCAGGGTGCTTATTTACCACATGAAAGCTGGCTACTGTGGTTGGCACCTGTTGATGTTTGCCTTGTCAGCTGACACTTCCCGTGCACACATACATATAGCTTCATTCTTTTCTCAATATAGAACAAGATAAAGTAGGAGTTTGATTGCAATATTTTTTAAACTTCTTTTTAAAGTTTGGAAATGAAATCAGCAGTGAAATCACACTAAGACAAATCTTCTTGGAACAGGAACAGCCTGGGAAGAAACAGTACAAACTTCCCCACACCGCTCTGGCACTATCTCAGTCATGAAAGGAAATGTAGTGCTGGTTAAGCACTCATGAATAACACCAAGTTCATTTCAGAACTCACCAAACAGCCATCAGATGGTAAGTGATTCAGATGCCTATTGCTATTTTCAAGAACCACTGCATAGCCCAGTTACTGTTTTGCAGTAACTAGTCTGCTACTCTTATAAGAAATTACATTCACAGGCTTTGCAAGGTACCCCATACAAAACTGCATGCACCATATACAGAATATGTATAAAAAGATCTAATCTGTTAATAAGGTATAGGATTAAGGAATCCTAGGAGTAAGGTATAAATCTAGGGTTAATTGTGTAAAGATAGTGCTTAATGATGAGCTAGTTACGACACTGTACACCTCTCTATCACCTACGCAGGCTGCATATTCAAAACAGATTAACATATTAATTAAATGGTCTATCAAGCTGCAGCAGGTGAAATCAATGGCCACTGACAGCAGTGTAATAGAGATAGATCTGAGATAGCACTAACTATGTGAGTACAAGTTTAAATCAAGTTACCTATAGACAGAAGCCACAGCATTTGGACCCTGATCCAAAAGAAAAGAGTATGAGGTGTTCATCTCTGGGAGTTGAATTCACTGTACAGATGGGACCAGCCCCAAAGTTAATGGTTAGAGACCTGGCTGAGTCCCACTAGTGGACAATCACAAGTCTGTTGTAATTGGACCCAACCTTTGGCTCTTCCAAGCCACCAGCATCTGGGCAGCATCCAGCCACTGCGTCTAGCTCTGTGCCTCTAAACGAGTGGTTCTCAACCTTTTTTTATTTTACCCCAGGGACGGCTAAACTTAAATAAACAAGATGTGGACCCTGAACCAGAGCAATGTGGGGGAGGGGGAGAGGAGGAGGGTTTGCACATGGAGTCCATTGCTCTCCCCCAGATTTCTGCCTTACATTTGGCCCTGTTTGTTGGAGTGCTAATGTAGCAGGGCAGAGCGGTGGTGTGTCTCCTCAGCTAGCTGCTGCCTGCTTGTGGTGTCAATGGTTGTAAGGCAATCCCTTCTGATGGCAGGGGAGATCTCTCTTCTACAGTGATGCTGCAATTTTTGTTTGCACTTCCTCTCCATCAACCCAGACAGGCTGCATGGCCCTGAGGCAGAGCCTATGCATGGGCAGGGGCTGGGGGGAGGGGGGAGGGCGGGAACATGGGCTTAACTGTGCCCCCTTAGATTTCTGCCTTCCATTTAGCTCAGAGGTTTTCAAACTGTCGCCTACTGCCAGGAGCTGGCAGACTGGAAGCTGGTGAGAGCTGCCTGGCCCATTCGGGTGCCTGCCTCTCTGTAGGAGCTGGGACACTGGCTAGCTGCCCAGCAGCCTTCCCTGCCCTGCATTCCAAGTCAGGCCACTTCCACAAGGATGCATGCTCCCCAGACAGCACGGGCAGCACAGCTCTGAGCTGTGCCCCTGATCTGACACGTTATTGCCTCTCCCCTGAGGAGCCTGGCTGTCATGAGATGCTCCCTGAGGTGCTCGCTCACCACTGTCCTGGAGATCCCAGCTCTGCGGCTGCGGCAGAGGAAAGCATGCCACCAACTGAATTACTGACAGCATCTCCAGTAGCACCATGGCTTTCCTCAAAGATCTCCCATCCAAGCACTCAAGACAGCCTACTTACAATGGATGAAATCTTGGCCCCATGGAAGTCAATGGGAGTTTTGCCATTAACTTAAATGTGACCAGGATTTCACCATCTGTTTTCGAGACCTGTCCAGACAACAGCTAGAGGTGGTATAGCTACAGATCTTCCAAATGATCCACTTTGGGCATTGTATCATGATAAGTGGGAAGGTGAGTTGCTAAATATGCCCTCTAAAAATTTAAACTTTCAAATTATCCTCTGGAAATAGACAAATAGCTCCTCATTGTGTGACATAAGTAGGGCCCCATAAAGTGGTTATTTTAGTATAATTTAAAAATCCAACTATTTGCACAGTGGAATATACACCAGAAATTTACATAACTCCCTTAACAATCAGAAGAGGGCCTAAACTAAAATTGTGATCTGGATAACCCTGAACTTGGAGGAAGTTCAGCTTTGGATCTAAATCTAGAGTTTCCATTTTGTCTTGGGACCATCTCTACTAACAGTGGGTCAAATCCTGCAGTCAGTAGCCCCCATGAAGCAAAACAGTAGCTAGCCATGTTTCCTCCTTGGCAACCTCAACAGGTGAATAACACCCTTTAATTGGTTGCATGCACAAATTAGCAGCCTTTGACAGGACTAAGAAATGAACAAATGCATCACACTATGCTAACTATGTCAAATTAGACAAAATGTAAAGTAATGCACATGGAAAACATAATCCCAACTATACATACAAAACGATGGGATCTAAATTAGCTGTTACCACTCAAGAAAGGGATCTTGGAGTCATTGTGGATAGTTCTCTGGAAAAATCCTCTCAATATGCAGTGCCAGTCAAAGAAGCTAACAGACTGTTAGAAACCATTAGGAAAGGGACAGATTATAAAACAGACAATATCATAATGCCATTATATAAATCCACGGTATACCACCTGTTGAATACTGAATGCAATTCTGGTTGCCTCATCTCAATATTTAGAATTGGAAAAGGTACAGAAAAGGGCAACAAAAAAGCTTAAGGGTTTGGAACAAGTTTATGAGGAGAGATTAAAACAGTGGTTCTCAAACTTTTGTACTGGTGACCCCTTTCACACAGCAAGCCTCTGCGTGCGATTCCCCCCCTTAAATTTTAAAACACTTTTGTATATATTTAATACAATTATAAATGCTGGATTCAAAGCAGAGTTTAGGGTGGAGTCTGACAACTCACGACCCCCCATGTAATAACCTCATGACCTCCTGAGGGTTCCTGACCCCCAGTTTGAGAACCTCTGGATTAAAAGACTAGGACTGAGAATACCAAATTTAGGACAAACTGCTAAGAAATGGGGAAGATACATCCCAAAACTGGTGGTTACTTCCCACGTGCAAAATCGGTGATGGACATTGTACAATTTATTCATACCCGCAAACTTGTTGACATATATCCTAATGTGTACATTGCCACTCGTATTCTACTGACAATTCCTGTAACAGTAGCATCAGGAGAATGGAGTTCCTCAAAACTAAAGCTCATTAAAAACTATCTCCGCTCTACCATGAGTCAGGAACGCTTGACTGGTCTTGCTATTCTTGCAATCGAACAAGACACGACTTTGTCTTTGTCATACGATGACATTATTACTGATTTTGCAGCTAAAAAAGCCAGAAAGATTGCTTTTAATTAAAAACAAATCTTTGTTTCAGTACCTCTTCATATAAATTTCCAATAAATTTTTGATAAATTAAAAAAAATATATTATTTGCATCATTCTGTCATATCAGAATTTTTTCTATAGTGCTGCTTCTTTAGTGCTAGTCCATCAGCATTACAGTGTGCTTAATTAAGTTAAACTGGTTTTAATAACGTGAATGTGGCAAGTTTTCCAATACTGTAAGCTTATGTTTGTGTTGCTAAGAGCAGATCAGGCACAGGGGCACCAGTTTAATAATCTCGCCTAGGGCACCATAAATCCTAAGGCCGGCCCTGAGTGTGGACCCACTTGAGCAGTAGCCTGAGGGACTTCCTTGTATTGCATGGGACACAGCAAATGAAAAATGTCATGTTCCCCAAACACAATGAAAATAGAAGTTTCCATCCAACACATTACTGGCGTGAAATCCCCAATGGTGATAAAGTGGAAAGGCCAGGGCTTATGTACTCAAAAACCCAGAATGCTGCATACTGTTTTTGTTGCAAACTCTTCCAGTCTAATGTTCCAGTCACATTGGGTTCTACAAGAACAAAGGACTGGAAAAATTTGGCTAGAAATCTGGCATGCCCTGAGAAGACAGCAAATCACCAGAGAGCATTCTATAGGTGGAAAGAGCTTGAGATGAGGCTAAGGTTAAAAGTCCCCATAGCTGATCAGCATCAAGAGAAGATTGCATCAAGTCTCTTTACTGGCAAAATGTTCTGAAAAGGCTCATTTCCATTGTGAGAATGCTTGCTACCCAAAACCTAGCACTGCGTTGCACTTCAGATCAGCTGTATGCGCCAAACAATGGAAACTTCCTTAAAATTGTGGAGCTGATGGCTGAGTTTGACACTGTACTCCAGGAGCATCTAAGAAGAGTCACTACCCAAGAAATGTACACACACCACTACCTTAGAAAAACAATTCAAAATGAGATCATATAGTTACTGTCAACAGAAGATTGTGGCAGATCTGAAGTCAGCAAGATATTACTCTGTTATTTTGTACTGCACACCTGACTTCAGCCATACGGAACAAATTACTTTAATAGTGAGTTTTGTAACAACAACAGAACCTAGTGAAAATGTCCCTGCAACGGTGACTGTCCGAGAGCATTTTCTAGAATGTATTGACCTTGATGATACTACAGGAGCTGGTATGACAAATGTGCTTCTTAAAAAGCTGGAAGATACGGGAATTGCGATAGCTTTGACATGAGATGTCAGGGCTACGATAATGGTGCCAACATAAGAAGAAATAACAGAGGAGGGCAGACACAGATCCGAGAGTTAAACCCTCGAACTTTTTTTTGGCCCATGCAGTTCTCATTCATTGAACTTGGTGGTCAGTGATGCAGCATCAGTTTTTAGTGAGGCTGCTGAATTTTTTAATGTAATTCAAGTTTTTAGATTTGTTTAGATTACTCCTCTGATACATATTCAGGAACTACTGAAAATAAAACACAAACTATTATGACTAGTAAAAGCAGCAAAGAGTCCTGTGGCACCTTATAGACTAACAGACGTTTTGGAGCATGAGCTTTCGTGGGTGTCATGTCATGCATCTGACGAAGTGGGTATTCACCCACGAAAGCTCATGCTCCAAAACGTCTGTTAGTCTATAAGGTGCCACAGGACTCTTTGCTGCTTTTACAGATCCAGACTAACACGGCTACCCCTCTGATACTATGACTAGTAAGTTACACAAACATGTAAAATAAAATCCAGATTTCATTGTGAATTGCCTCCATTCAAAACGACAGAAGAATTGTATTTGATTGGTCACCTAAATTATGTGATATTGCTTCTACGCGGTCTAAACTCATTCTTTTCACACAAATCTTTGTGCAAACACATATTCACATGATGTTCATTTTACATATATGAAGAATATGTTGTCCTTGATAATTCCTACACTAGTTTGATGAAAGGGAATAAACAACAGCAACATTAGTTTCATAAAAGCAAACAAATGGGGAAAGCAAATAAAGATCGTATAGCCCGGTAAGGCTTATTTCCTCTTTAGTGCTCCATTTCTTCATCGTCCCATGTAATCCTTTCTTGAATGACCACAGTACATTTATTTTAGAAACCTCTCCTAATACAGCTATTGCACGCATTACTGATTCTCCACTTGAAAATGTTATGTAGCCTGTGAACATGTTAACCAGTTTACTGTAGGTATAGCTGCCTGTATCATTTATATAGATTAGAAACAGCAGAGGTCTGAGTACAAAGCTCTGTGGGACTCAGAAGAACTTCCTGCCATTTGGATTGTAGTTCCTTTATTTCTTATTGTTAACCTGTTCTTAGACTAATCCTGGGCTTTTATCCTGGATGTTGGTGGTACACTTTGTAAGCCAAGATGAAGAATCCTATGATTCATAGTTTATGCTATCTGAAAACACAAATGCATTAGATCATAAAAAGCCTGCTGTTACTACTTTCTCAGTAGTGTCCTTAACATAAAGTCACAAAAAGTCAGTGTAGCCTCTTGCCTGGTTCATGCTGATTATTACCTAATAGATATAGTCTTCTTCTTCTTAGCATATGTGCAACGTGCCTCAGGTGGCATGTGAGCAGGATTCATCACCAGATTTGGTCCTTTGGTTGCGGCATTATGACAGAGGCAAAGTTTGTGAAAGATTTGAAAGAAGAAAGTGTGGATTCTTTCTGGATCCCAACAGGGACTTTTCCAGTGTACAAGGAGCAGTGTGGGAGAAAGCATGAAGGTACTGCAGAACATTAGCGAATGACAAAGACTGGTGTAGCTGATGGAGAAAACAAGGTGGTGGGTCAATGCCATGATAAAATATTAGATTTGATAGTTAGGGTGCAGCTAAAAGGTTAAAAGCCTTAAAGATGAACGCAGGAAGCTTGTGACTGAATGTGGAGAATTGGGAGCCAGTGTTTTAACTGTTTGAAAAGCCTTGTGTAGTGTAGGCTTTAATATAAAAACAACAAGCATATCTAATGGCTCCTAACTTCCTATTTGAACACAAAGTTGTAAAATAAGCAGAACAGCGGGTGCTGGTGTCCATATCTGGCTTATACACGCTTTTGAAAATCCTGCAAAAACAATCTTAGATCATACCTTGCAACAGAAGATAATTACATTATTTTTTCCCCTAAGAACCATTTTAGGGTACATCCTTGTTCTGTCTTTTATAGAATATTATCGTTAGGACTGATCAGGTTGTTGTTTCTCTTATTTAGACTTCAATATCACATTGTGGTATTGTGTGTTCAAGGTCAATAGTCATGCTATGCTGTAATCCGTAGACTCCATAGTAAAAGAGGTACTAGCAGTGCCCTGCAGAGCTGTTAAGCAAGGTCAGTTTGTGCAAAATAAAGGTCTGTTATATCCAGCAGTATCTTTTAACACTTGGTGGGAGCACTTGTCCAAAACGTTTCCTGCCGGCTGAAACTTAACATAAAAGGTCTCTGAGCAAATTGTTGCACATGTTTTAGAAAGGAAGAAATAACAAATATTAGGCTGCTAAATTATCAGGTAGGAATAAAATATATTATTGAGAATTGTATATGTTTCATCCCTTGATAGCCCATTAGCTTAGTTAACTGTAGTCCTAATGATGAGGAAAGGTCACTTAATTAAAAACACACACACACACACACACACACACACACACACGCACACACAAACAAGCAGCCTGAAATGACTTACAAAGGGATAAAATTCTGTATGGAGTACCCTAAATAACATAAAAATGATAGTCACTGCATTTCATCTTTTATTTCTTCTTTTAATATTTAGATTAGATATTAAGACCTTAGCTTAGAATTTCACACTTGGTAAAACACCACTTAACTCCTTGGCACTGGCCAGCAGCATCCTATCTAGAAGGAATTTTTCATTGTACCATTTCCATTAAGGAGCATTCATTCCCACTCACTCAATAAAATTCATTGGCATCTTCAATGAAGCTACTGCAGGGGTGAATTTAGCAGGCTATATTTATACCAGTGCTCATATCAGAAGGTAAAAGGGAGATGCAAGTCATTATTCCATATACATTCTTTTCATTGCTGTTGATTGGGAAATCTGAGAAAAAGCCACCACAGCTCCAGAAATTATTGTCCAGTCTGTTCATAAGAATCTTAAGACTACTGAACTCAAGTACCATTCCAGCAGTGCAAACAGAATGGAAAACAACCAAAAGTCCCTTGCTGGAATTCCTCCATCTTATTCTTTAGTGGGTGTATAGCTGGAGTAGCATGCAGTTGTGTGGGGGAACAGTGAGGGACATAGCCAAAGCAGGTTGTAGTAGCAAGCAGATGGCCCTTTGAGGGGGCCATAGTTAGCTGGTATTGATTAGAGCAGACCTGAGACATTCATGCTAGGGCCAGGATCATAGAATCATAGACTATTAGGGTTGGAAGGGACCTCAGGAGGTCATCTAGTCCAACCCCCTGCTCCAAGCAGGACCAATCCCCAGATTTTTACCCCAGTTCCCTTAATGGCCCCCTCAGGGATTGAACTCACAACCCTGGGTTTAGTAAGCCAATGCTCAAACCCCTGAGCTATCCCCCTCCCCCCAACACATGTGGGGTATGCAGGGTCAAGTGCCCCTCCAGATTTCTGCTCGGCCTGATGGGAGTGTGGAGGGAGAGGGGCTCTGTCTTTCTCCTGCTGTGCCTGCCCCCGGTACGTTTGGCCTCTGTTCCTGGCAGCCAAGTGGGGAGTGGAAGAGGCAGGACGGAGCCACTTCTCACATTGGCTGAGGGTGGCCGCTCCAGGTTGCTGCTCTGTGCAGCATGGTGGATGCCTGAGAGAACCTGGTGGGGGATGTGGCAGTGGCCAGCCCCCTTTGCCACCTGCCCAGGTCTGGCTGCTTGGGACAGGCACTTAAGAAGCTGGAGTCCCCTTTTTCCACCTCTCTCAGGCATGTTTCTGGCTTCCTCAGCCCCTGTCCCTGGCAGCCGGACCAGGTGGGGATCAGAGGGGGCCGACCGTTGCCACCTCCCCACCAAAGTTTTTTCTCGGCAGCTGCTCCACTGTACAGAGTGGCCCCCTCCACTAGCGTAAGAAGGGCTCTGTCCCACTCAGGCCCAGCTGCCAGTCTGAGTGGGACAGAGTGAGCTGAAACATGCCATGGGAGGCAAAACGGGAGAAGGACAGAGCCTGCCCTCCCACACAGATAACTCTGGTGGGGTGGGGAGAGTGCAGCGGTCCCTGGGCTGGGTTCAGGGTCACTGAGGAAGGCTCTGGGAGCAGGTTCCCTGGACTCTGTTCAGCAGGAGGTAAGGATTTTGCTGCGCCCCATGCTACCCCTGCCAAGGTGTCTGCAAGCTCTGTCGAGACACACATGCTGTGAGGCTCCCCAGGCTGGGGCTAGCCCCAGGCAGACCCAGAGGCACCTGCTCCCCACTCTGTGGCCCCAGCCCCCCAGGAGCCAGCAGGATTGGCTGCCCTGGCCAAGCAAGGTGGAGCTGGAAGTTCCTCCCAGAGGCAACATGTGGAGTGGTCACGTGTCCCCCTTTACATTATGCCCTTCCAGTATCAGGAGACATGAGTCATCTATGACCTGGAAAGAATTGGCCCCAGTACTGGAAGCCACATCCGACTCCCTTGCATTTTCCCCTGTCAGATGCACTTTGTGAAAGCTGAGAATTTTGGCCTGTCCAAATAGGCTGGGTTGGCTGGCAGGTACAATAAGACTACTTTGCAGGAATGGAATGGGAATAAGTGGATAATGCCCTTACAGAGCTAACCAGGAAGAGTCTCTGAGAGTTTAAAAAAATACATGTCAAATGATGCAATCCAAAGGCAAAAACATTAATTAAGTATCATTTTGATCCTGGGATAAAAGTACTAATATTCATAGGATTATAGGGTTAAAAGTCTAACTCCCTGCCAAGATGCAGGATTTGTTGTGTATAAACTATCCAGGACAGATGGCTATCCAGCCTCCTATTGCATCTGCCAAATCTGGCATATTCATATTGCAAAGTTTTTAATTAAACTACTTCCAGGTCCAGCATGTCTCTCCAGACCCAGGCCTCTCACCGGCTATGGAGTCACTCTGGAAACTAGTTCAGCATCCCACAGCAGACATGGGCTGGCATTTTCATTGTGTGAGACTGATTTGCTGAGGGCTTATAATTCTTTTCTCTCTTTTTGAACTGCCTGCCTCCATAACCAGAGAGGTTATCAGTTCAAGCATTTTGTCTGCAGAGTTTTAGAGATGGCTAGTTTTAGGATAATTGAGTCTTGTAACTTCCTCATTTCTTCCACATCTAAGAACACATCTTCTTACTTGTCTGATTCTAGAGTAAGGGTTGCACAGATACAGATCTTGGTAGACTTATACTGATTGGCTGACTAGCCACATCTCAATGAAGCATCAAGATTTCTCAAAAATCACATCATAACTACCTTCTACAACCATTGTTGTCGACTCTTGTGATTTTTGTCATGACTTTCACAATATTTGGTGATTTTCTTAAAGCCTCCTGAGGAAAAATAATTACTTAGGAGTTGCAGCTTGGTGGTTCATAATTTCCCTTGACTTTCAATGGGAGATAGACACCTAAATGTCCTTTGCGCTTTTAAAAACTTCTCCCCAAATATAAAAACATTAAGGATTTGTTTGATTAAGGGCAATAATATTACCTTGTTCCTCTGAGAGACAGGTTGGGTGAGATAATGTCTTTTAAATGGACTAATTTCTGTTAATAAGAAAGACAAGCTTTTGAGCTACACAGAACTCATCTTCAGGACACATTTCCTCTGAGTTAAATAGGGCAAAAAGCAGAGGTGTAGTTGTAGAGGCATAATGTTTCTTAGTCATTCTGCCAGAGCACGCTGGGATGACTCAGTGTTGCTCAGAGACTGTACACTCAGCAGTGCTTTTTGATCTTTGTTGCTAAAATAGTTTTAAGATCCTCTTTTTGTCTGTTGGCTTTATAACCAGAATCCTGATACAATTGTTTTGACATTAAAGATGAAAGAAATACATTCAGAAAAATAAACTTAGGTTTTGTAATATTAGATATTACAGAAAACTGAATTTTTACAATTGGCATATACTCGATTCTGGCTTTGAAGATGTTAAAGAATCTGAGAGACTTCCTGTTTTGTAATCCTTGTTTCTCTTTCTTTTATCTCTCCGTCCAAACAATTAAAAAAAAGTCATTTTGGATTAAAGGAGAGAATCAGCCTCTGTGTGACAAGCTTAGATTGCCATTATTTACATTTCATAGCCACATGAATCAAGCAAACATTTCTCCTTGAGGAGGGGAAGAGAGAAAGAAGGCAAGAACCACAAATGATGGATGCGAGGCATGTTTTGTAATGTTCTGCTGGGAGGCACGCAGATACTACGGTGATGGTGCAATATAAGATCCTGAATAGACAAGGATGGAGGAAAGAGCAATTGAAAGTTCATGTCAGGAAGTCTTATTTGTTCAAGATATTCTTGTAATTTCTGGCACTTGGATGTGTTTGTGTGGCAGTTCAGGAGGTGGCAGGCTTGTGAGGTTTCTTTGGTTTTGATCACTACCTAAAATGGGATTCAACACAAAAATTATTTTTCACCATCCCAAATGTGTGTCTGTTAAAATGGCCTGCTTTCAAACAGGTATAATTGGTGACCAAAATATGTCATTATTTATATAATGAGGCACATACCCTGAAAATGGTCTTTAAGGTGCTTGGGAAAGAAAATTCAGTCTGACAAAGAAATCTGGAAATCAAAGAAGTCTGAGAAACAACAATCGCATGATAATTCACAGGTGAGATGTTTTCATCTGTAGAGAATTCATTTGTATCCAGCAACTCTTGAAACAATTATAGAAACTGGTGTTAAATCCATGCAGAACAGGGCATGGCAGTCTCGTGTGGATGCACATACTACCTGTGCACAAATTCTGAGGATGGTCTTGAAAGAAGCACAGCTAGCTCTACGAGGTGTGTGCCATTGGGGGAGAGGAAGGGGGAGGGGGAGTGGCAGGGGGACGGGTGAGTTCTGAATTAGTGTTCTTGGTGGTAATCTGGAGCTACTCAGTGGGCCAGTGAGGTCATGCACATGGACTCCTTTTTCCATTCCCCTCCCCACCTATCCTATGTGCAGCTTTGTCTTGCCTCTCTCCAGAGCAACCCCTTGAGCATGGGTAGAGAGCGGCCACAATTGATATCCCTAAGTCACATGGAGGGGTTCTCTCTCCTTCGTTCTGAGCTGTCACAGGGGCAAGGTGTTTCTTTGGCCGAGTGGGCCCTTTCTCAGCTCCCTGGATACAATTAATATCAGAGATAATGAGCCCGTTGGTGGCACTGGTTCATTTCATTTTTTTTGTTTCTTAAACTCGCTATAAGAGCATATTTTCTGTCTGCATGAAGCTCTTGGAGTCAGAATACATTGGAGGAGGAAGAAAGAAAAATAAAGTTATATGATAAAATGGGAAAATACCTTGGCAACAACTGGAACAATGGAAAGGGATGGAAAAGACTGTGGTCCTCATAAGTTTGAATAAATGCAAGACAAAACATATGTAAAATTCTGTGTATGTTACTTAACTCCGCCAAAAGCTGATATATATAGTCCTTGAGAAGGATGTGATTTGTGTTGAAGAGGATGTGAATGGCGTAAGTGTGTAGCTGAAGAGCTCAAATATCAGACTGTGTATGGCCGACCTATAAACATTGCTTTGTGGTGTCTTAGTGAAGAAGATATATAAGAATAGAAAAACAAATAGGTAATGTAGATGTTTCTAATAATTTAGTACAACTTAACTTCAATACAGAAATAGGGAAATGCAAATAAAGACACAGGTGAAACTGTAGCAGGAAGCCAGCTCTGAGGCCAGGTGCAATTCTTAGTCATTATTACATGGCAGCTTGACCACTGAAAAGAACGGTATGGTCAATAAAACAGAATATGAATACCTATAGTACTATAATACCAGATAAGTACTATTTTTGTAGTACTGGCTACTCTGCTAGCAATATGCCCAGGATTCTTGACCTCCATTTTTATTTACTGAAATAGTTTATGGTTTCTCACATGAAAAAATGCACAGTGAACAATATAGATTATAAAACTATTCTGGTATTCAACCAAATACACAAAAGATCTTCATATCGAATAAATAAAAAGCAAAATACAATTTTGAAACCAGGCCTCCATGGGTGAAGATATAGTTATGCTTTTGCCTACCAATTCATTGCAGGTGCAAAAAAATCTTCCAGAAAATGTGATGCTAGGAGAATTTTGATTTGGTATGGGTTGAAAATCAGTCCTTAAATGTTGGGTTTATTTTGACTCATGCTGATTGTCTAGCCTTGCTTCTCTGATGTTCACAGAAAAAGAAGAAAAATTCTTGCATAAAAATGCTGCAGACACATGGATATGCATGGTTTATGTGCACAAGTTGCTGCTCAGCTGTATGCATGTGCACATGACCAGTGCAAACCATGCCTGATCAGCACACACCTGTGTGAGGTATTTGCATGCTTAATATAGGTGTGTGCAAATATATACACTCAGTTCTATGTGCCTAACAATGACTCTCTAGGCCACAGTTTATGTATTACGCTGTGGAAAACTTACTGAAGAAAAACCAACCAGGATTAGAAAAGAAATTAATTGGTACCTGAATATCTGTGTTCCCTCTATCAATTATGCCAGAGAGAATCCAGTAGTTGAATAAAATACTGAATAGGTTAAACAACTTCATTTGCTCAATACATTTAAACTACACTATCATTCTTCCCTGTAATGAGCCAAATCTTAGTTTAAAATTAAAGGGACTGAATTCTGTTCTTTGAATTTGTGGACAAATTCAAAATGTGTAACTGCTCTCAATATGTTTTAACTGAGGCCTGCAATAGAAAAGACAATCTGAGTAGACGTGACATGGCGGTGAAAAGAGAAGTACAATGCAGCAGAAGAAAGACGAGCTATTTTTTAAAAAGTGGTGTGTTCGCTATATCAGCACTTTCACCCCAGCTCTCCAGATACATAGAGCAGCAGGCATACAAAGTTTTTCAATGCTTACTAAACAGCAGCCTCTAGTGGAAAGCCAATAAAATGTACTAGATATCTTGCATAACTTCAGTTGTCCAATATTTGCTTCAGAGGTACTGTGGGCATACATTTGATGGGCAAAGGAAAGAAACCCAATTAATATGCACCTTTTAAAATCCTTTTAAAAACTAATAAAATATTCAAAACTACGGATGATCAATTAAAGCATGATCACAAAAAGAGTAAAACACATCAAAATGTTGTTAGTGATTGTTTCATTATTTATGACATATTTAAAAAGGAATCTGAAAGAGGGAGATCACCAAACTGCATATCAGACAATTCACCTATCTGAATTAAGAAACCTACCTAAATAAATCCTAAATGGATTAAGAAACTCATGTAAATCAATCCTAAATATGAAAGCTTCATCATTTTGGTTCTGATTTGGAAGTCCATCCCTCCTTAACAAACCAGTTAAGCATGTGCTTAACATTATGATTAATTATTATTTGTATTACAGTAACACCTAGAATCCCCAACCAAGACTGGGGCCCCATTGTGCCAGGCTCTGTACAAATACACAGTAAGATAGTCTCTGTCTTTAACATTTTATTTTCTTCAATTGCAGCCTATTGAACTATTATGATAAATCACTTCAAGAAGTACGGTCTCGCATGATATTTTTATAGATAAACTAGGAAAGTACAATTTAGATGGGGCTACTATAAGGTGGGTGCATAACTGGCTGGATAACCGTACTCAGAGAGTAGTTATTAATGGCTTCCAATCCTGCTGGAAAGGTATAACAAGTGGGGTTCCGTAGGGGTCTGTTTTGGGACCGGCTCTGTTCAATATCTTCATCAACGATTTAGATGTTGGCATAGAAAGTACACTTATTAAGTTTGTGGACTATACCAAACTGGGAGGGATTGCAACTGCTTTGGAGGACAGGGTCAAAATTCAAAATGGTCTGGACAAATTGGAGAAATGGTCTGAGGTAAACAGGATGAAGTTCAATAAAGATAAATGCAAAGTGTTCCACTTAGGAAGGAACAATCAGTTTTACACATACAGAATGGGAAGAGACTGTCTAGGAAGGAGTATGGCAGAAAGAGATCTAGGGGTCATAGTAGACCACAAGCTTAATATGAGTCAACAGTGTGATACTGTTACAAAAAAAGCAAACGTGATTCTGAGATGCATTAACAGGTGTGTTGTAAACAAGACACGAGAAGTCATTCTTCTGCTTTACTCTGCGCTGATTAGGCCTCAACTGGAGTATTGTGTCCAGTTCTGGGCAACGCATTTCAAGAAAGATGTGGAGAAATTGGAGAGGGTCCAGAGAAGAGCAACAAGAATGATTAAAGGTCTTGAGAACATGACCTATGAAGGAAGGCTGAAACAATTGGGTTTGTTTAGTTTGGAAAAGAGAAGACTGAGAGGGGACATGATAGCAGTTTTCAGGTAGCTAAAAGGATGTCATCAGGAGGAGGGAGAAAACTTGTTCACCTTAGCCTCCAATGATAGAACAAGAAGCAATGGGCTTAAACTGCAGCAAGGGAGATTTAGGTTGGACATTAGGAAAAAGTTCCTAACTGTCAGGGTAGTTAAACACTGGAATAGATTGCCTAGGGAAGTTGTGGAATCTCCATCTCTGGAGATATTTAAGAGTAGGTTAGATAAATGTCTATTAGGGATGGTCTAGACAGTATTTGGTCCTGCCATGAGGGCTGGTGACTGGACTCGATGACCTCTCGAGGTCCCTTCCAGTCCTAGAGTCTATGAGTCTATAAGTATCTTATTTGCTTGAAGTACAGGGAGGTTCTTTACAAGTGCTGATTTGGGAACTACTATTTCAAAGTGCTGAGTGAATCCTTCAAGGCATCAACACCTTCAGTCCCCACTGAAATCAGTATTAATTGATCCTATATATTTGTAAATCTATATATTTGATTTGACATTCTTATTTGTCATGTCCAGAGTCATGCCTGTCAGGATCAGGCCCCATTGTGCTAGGCACTGTAGAACACACAGGTAGGCATGAATCCCTGCTTCAAAGGGCTCAGTCTAACTGGAAACTAGATGCAACTGGTGAGTCTGACTTACAATGGGAGGCAAGATAGGAACAAGGATGAAGGTAACATTAATCATATCTTAGAGTTCCATAGGTTAGCTATTGGACAGCTAGATGGTTCCACCACAGTGACAGCAGATTTTTTCATTTGTCCATCATGTTCCCTCACCTCACTCCCCACCCACCATTGTTTTGCAAATCATTCATATTATTATTTTGTATGGGGCTATAGATTGAATCCCATATGTTTATCTGTGATGTGGTAAGCCAAGTACAGTACATGATTCAAAAAGTTATTCCAATATTTAAAACTAAAATTGTCTGTCCCCCTGGAATCTGAAACTGCCAAGTTTCACACTGCTTTAGAGACAAGGGGGAGCATCACCATCTGATGTAAGAACAAAAGCTTTGTTCTCATAGACTCTTTCCTGCTACAGACATGTCCATCTTTCAAACTGAGCTCCTGGGTGCCCAATACTTTGAATAGTTAGAACATTTTCCAATTTACTTCACAATAAAGGCTGAATTTTCTGAAAAATTTTTACCACTTAAACTTACTCAAAGTTCATGTTTCCTATGGTTGCAGAACTTCAGCATAACTTGCAGAAATGTATTTAGGAAGTCTGAGTATTTCTTTTGTCAGATTAAGATCATTGGTGATTTTTTCCTTGTGGCCTTCATTTTCTCCCTAGACTTTTAAATTTGACATGGACTGGTTTTAATAATCTCAGCTCATCAGTCTTGGTGTATTTATTGGACCATACAAAATAATAGCTCATCAAGTGGTTTTGGTTAAGGTCTCATACTCTAATCTTGACACTGTTTTTCAACGTTCTATTCGCTGACACAATGGCCTGGTTGAACAGCCTCATCTCAGTCAGAAATCCAAACATAGGACTACTCTAAATGGATATAATTTATCTGATGCTCCTATTATTCTTTTGCCCCACTTTGCTTCTTTGATCCAGTTTCTTTCTCCTACTGGATCTTTTAAACTTCACTTTTTCCTGACAGCTCCTCTGCCTTTATTGCATCTGTACCCATTGCCAACACCACATCTTCACAATCTCTCTTCCTATTCTCCTAGGAGCTAGGACTGCAAATTATGGGGGAAGTCTTGCACACATATTCTCTGGTGTGAATGGGAAATCTCTATTCACTGCCTTCATAAAGCCTGTGGCTTATTTGTCAGCTGTGATTGCACCTGTTTCTCTTCAGCTTTGTATGTTTTAACCCCTCTAGCAATACAACTATCCTGAGCCAGTATCATTAGCAGTAAGGAAGCAAGAGGTAGAACCCTGAAGAATTAGATGGGTGTATAGCTGCTGGTTCCATAAGAGCCGCCATACATTGTAAGATTAATATCACAAACCTCACAGTGCTGTAGCAGGATCATTAATTTAGAGAGTGATGGGCAGAAGGATAAAAATCCTTAGTGCCAACAGGGCCTGGTGCTGGCAACCCTGATTATTAAAGAGGCACGTCTGGGATGGATCAGATAATTGCCTTTAAAGGGCAGAAGATGGCTACAGTGAAGGGGAAAAACTCAGGAAGCAAAGGAAGACTCTGATACCAGGGCTAGAAACCTGAGGTTCTAGCCAGGTAGGGCCTGGGAGTGGCAGCCACAACAGGAAAGGCCTCTGTCAGGAAAGCCTGAGAATAGGTGAAATGGAGATGGCCGGAAGTGAGCAGGCTCCAGCAGAAAACCTGGGATGATGTAGGGTTTCTCTACTGGGACTACAGGCAGGAACAGGCTGGGAGTGACCTGACAAGATGGTAAAACTGATGGACTGTGGTTTTGGACTTTGTGTTTTATTTTTAGTATCAGAGGGATAGCCGTGTTAGTCTGGATCTGTAAAAGCAGCAAAGAATCCTGTGGCACCTTATAGACTAACAGAGGTTTTGGAGCATGAGCTTTCGAAGTACTGACAAAGTAGGTATTCACCTACGAAAGCTCATGCTCCAAAACCTCTGTTAGTCTATAAGGTGCCACAGGATTCTTTGCTGTTTTATTTTTGGAGCTTTATTTATGTGAATTAATTTGGACCACCAAGAAGGGATGGTGAATGGACAAGAAAAGCCTCTGAGCCATTTGATTTAAGAAGCTTGTGATGAAAATTGTTAGCAGGGCACAGTAAAGACACCCCTAGTCACTAGAGGTCGCATGGCAAGCGTCTGACCAGTTACAAAGCCAAAAGCCAGGGAAATAGCAGATAATGTTCAATTTCAAAAAGACAGAGGCTGGCAACCTAAAGGTTCACATTCACAACAGGTCTTGACAGTTGGACCTGAGAAGGGGCAAAAGACACCTAAAGAAGACAAAGGAGAACACTGACTGGCTGTTTCCTGAGGACATTTGGAATGCGACTGATAATGCTCCCAAGTTGCTAGAAGTAACGTAAGGCCTTGCGATCACTGAAAAGCACAAGTAGCCCCAAATACAGGATCCACTGCACACAGGCTATTGCCATAGGAACTGTTTTGAGAACAAAATGTAGCAGGGCCTGAAGCAAGGACTGGTAGAGGTAATGCACATTTATTTGCAATCTCCTGTACTTTAGACATGGGGCCAGATACTTAGCCTCTTTTCCAGATGCTTTGTACAAAGCAGCTGGGAATTCCTGCAACAGAGGAGCATCGTCATCAGTGTTAACACTGATGAAACCTAGAAAAATGATCCCATCTCCCCCTCTAATTTACAGTCAGGGTTATTTGATCACTGCTTCTCACTGTCCCAGGGAGGGCAGGGGTTGGATAAGCACTGACTTCCTCTTCCTAGCTGGTCTCTGTGGCTGTTTGCAGGGACACCAGCAGTAGTATGTGCTCCCCAGCCTGGGGCCCAGGAAGACTCAATATAGCACCTACTCCACTCTTCTTGTGTTGTCCCTGGGCTGCTCCTTGCCCATCAGAGAAGCAGCTGTTACCGAAATATCGGGTCTGCCTAGCTGAGAGCCAATAACAGCCTGACAGAGATAAGGAAAGATGCTTTATTCTGCAGAAGAAAGGAAAGCCCTGTACCTTGGTACAAAGACTCTGCCTTACACAAATTTTACAAACTTTTTATACACTTTTAGACAAAGACCCTTGCATGTTAATACTTGATTGGCAGGTGTCAAACCCCGCACTCTGTTATCTGGTTAGTAAAAACTGGTTTGAAGCAAGTTCTCTACTTTGAGGCAGAAGAGAAAAGATAGTTTAAAAGGTCAGGTTACTGTGTACGTGAGGCTTCTGCTTCCCCCTACTGACTGCTTGTAAGCTGTTAAGGGGGACTACCAGTAACTTTCACAGTTCCCCCTTCGGTCCTGACAAACCCAAATTGTCAGGCCCGTTACGCAATTTGCTATCAAGCTGAAGAGACTGGGTTTTCTTACGAACAGCAGAGCCTTTGGTTACAGTATTACACAGACATTTTGCACATTACATGACTGCCCAAACAATACATAGGAAGAACAGGAAGAAAATAATCCATTTAACAATTGTACGGAAGAGGCCAGTAAACCATGACACAAGGTCTGGGAAGAGGTCCTCAAAACTAAAGGTGTGATCAAGAGACACAGCATGGAAAAAAACAGCAGCATTCTTAATAGCTTGTAAATCCTTTTTAATTAAGGCAGAGTGATTAACATAAAAACAGCATTTTTCCCCAATGCGAGCACAAGCCTCCCCCCAATTTAGCATTCATGGCATCTAGCACACCTTTATTTTGCATAGACACTTCTGCTACTTCATTAATTTTTGTTGCAACTTTTGAAAAGCGTCTATTGATGCATTCGCTGTTTTTTTGAGCTCTGCAGAAATGTTTACAATTTTTTTTTTTAGTTCAGCTACCCCCATCCCAGGAATGAGCGTATGAACAAAGGAATGGAATTCTGTCTGCCTGACAACTAAGGGATTCCCGGCGGGCTTGGTTCTAGTCTTTATGGAGGGGGTTAAAAGCTTGTGAGAATAGCTTCCCAGGTTGAGGATCTGACTAGAATCTAACGTATTGTTAATTTGGACATCAGGCAACACCCGGGCCACACAACACCGACCCTGCCAGCCGAGAGGGAAAGCCTTGTAGGCGCTATGGTCACAGATGAAATACAAGCCGGGGGTCTCCAAATAGAGGATAAGGGTATTATCCGCGACTCGGTGGCTCCGGGTCACTGACACATCCCACTGCTTGGGTGTACCTATTATGCGGTTCTGGCACCTCCAATGGGAGATATTTAAGCGTCCCAGGACATGGGTAGCATTTAGGATACCCCTACAATACATAACAGCAAACAAATTAGCTGTAAAACTTGCAAGGGATGAGCGAGGCAACACAATGCCAGAGTAAATATCCATATAAAACGTATGTGTGTTATTTATGGGGCCCAGCGGGAGGAACCAGGGGAACCATTTCCCTTGATAAAGAATGCCTGTTGATCTTACAGTAAAGACCATGTCTAGGAGGCAAGGGGGTGTCTGGGCGTTCTCAAAAGTATTTAAAGGGGAAAAAGTTCCGGTTCCGACATCAAACTGAAGGGTTTGGTCACAGGCCTCAAGGGGAAGCAGCCTACCTCTTTCCCAATTCCTTTAGTATTTTTCAAACAAAGGGGCAGGTTATACCCAATTCCAAGGATATTAAAAAGAGGGACCCCCTTAGCCACCCAGTAATAATGCCAAACTTCAGACACTTTCCCGTATTTATCATACTGGTATTCCCCTACCCACGCCCATTCAGTTTTTTGTACTACCTGCAAGGAGAGTACTTCAGAGAGATTTGCAGGAACAGCCCACAACCCTATTTCTTCTTCAGAACGAGTTTGGTGGCACAGCTAGCTATCAGACAGGTGTCCCAATATGGCCAGTCACTGTAAAGATCCAACCACTGGGTGGGGGTTGGCATGTACAAAGGGCAAACTAAAAGCAAATAACCATTGTACCACCACCCAGAAATTCATAGTCAATAAAGTCTCAGGACTTATTCCATCGGAACAAGAGCTTTAGTCCCTCAAGAGGCTCAGCCTTCCAGGTATCGTCTGCTTCAGGCTCTTCCGGGTCGTGGTGGGAAGAGCTGGCGGGGCTCCCTCGAGGTCCGGAGTCGTCTACTTCTGGCCCCGGCCTAGGGGCTAGCTTGACTCGGGTGTGATGAATCCAAGTGTTTCGCTCTTGCACTCAAACAGGTAGTTGGCGATTCAACATATCCTTGTGGTAGCCAAGTCCAGGTCAGCTGTTTTGCCGTCCCAGTCTCTGGATTCGTCCATGTAAATGCAAAGATATCCCAGCTGTCCCGATCTAGAGGAATACTGAAAAAGGCATTACACAAGTCTATTACTGAATAGCAAGCAGTACCTGCTGGAATGGCAGTCAGGATAGTGTGGGGATTAGGCACCACATTGTGTCTAGCCTGGATGACTTTATTCACTGCATGCAAGTCCTGGACAAATCGGTATACTGGTTTTCCCTCTGGATCCAGGTCAGGTTTTCTAACAGGCAGAATGGGGGTGTTGAAGGGGGACTTAGTGTGAACCAACACTCCCAACCGTAGGAATGTGTTGATAAGATTTCGGAGGCCCAACAGAGCTTCTCAGGGGATGGGATACTGATGAATTCGAGGAATGTCAATGTCTGGCTTCAGGGTTATTCGTACCGGCTCTGTCCGGAGAGTGCCTAAGTCTGCCTTTGAAGTGCCCCACAGGGAGGTGTGTACCTCTTGTCTGAGTCGTTCAGGCAGGTTTATAGGGCCTGCAGGCAGAATCGGGTCCTCGGTAGCCTGGGTTAATGCGGCACATAGCTGGGGGAGTTGATTCTGAGGCAACCGAAGAATGATTTTATCATTTGAAAAGAAAATCTGAGCATATAATTTACACAGCAGGTCTCTGCCCAGAAGGTTAACTGGGGAATCAGGAGCTAGCAGAAAGGCATGGGAGGCTGAAACACCAGAGATTTCTACAGCAGCCTCCTGCAATACAGGACACTCAAATGGCTTACCGCCTATACCCATTACTGGAATGCTTTTATCTGTAAGGTTTCCTTTCTTTGGCTTGGTAGTAACAGTGGAAAGGGCAGCCCCTGAGTCCAAAAGACAAGAATAAGCAGTTCCTCCCAAAGTTAAACGGACCTGGGGTCGGTGGAGGAACAAACATAAGTGGTAAAGTCATTTGAATAGGTAATAAGTTGATCCCCGGGTTGCCGTCATTCTTCACTATTGACAGCGTCTGTTCTTTCCACAGCCATCTGGTGTTGAGGTCGGGGCTGTCGTCCAGTACGTCCGTTTGGACACTCTCTTTTCCAGTGATCAAGCTGCTTACAGTAATGACATTTCATTAGTGTGGCTTGGGTCCCCCCCATGATCAGCTTTCGGTTGCCACCTGGGGGGTCCCCGCCTCCCCCCTTGTTTCTCACTCCCAGCGTTTATAAGGGCTGCTAACATTCTCACCTGTTTGGTCTCTTGAACTTTATCTCTTGTGTGATAAACACGGGTGGCCACGCTTACCAGTTCCTCCAAGAATTTTTCCTCAGCGCCCTCAAGCTGCTGCAACGCTTCTTAATGTCTGGGGCTGACTGAAAGATAAAAATAAGCCTGACCGTGGACTGTGTGTCCGTAGCCTTGGGGTCTATGTTAGTTTAAGTACAAAATGCTTTACAAAGTCCCTCATAAAAGTCGGAGGGGTGTTCTTCTTTCCCTTGCACAGTATTATGGACCTTAGACCAATCTAGAGTTCTTTCTCCTGCATGTTTTATACCTGTCAAAATATAGTTTAGGAATTTCTTTAGATTTGCCTGGTGGGTTGAATTATTCGGGTTCCATTGAGTAAGGTTAGTGAGAGCTATAATATCACGCCTGTCACTGGCAGCTTCCCGGGCCCCCCTTAGGACCCTCTCTTTCTCCTCCGTGTGCAGCAGGCAATCTAAAAGTTGGCCCACATTTTGCCAATCAGGATTATGAGACTGGAAAATGGCACGGAATCGTCTGTGAACGACATCCGGGTCTTCTCTGAGGCGAGGCGTAGTGGTTTGCCAGTTTATAAGATCTGCAGTAGTAAAAGGGACATGGACATAACGGTCCACAACCTCTCCATCCATAGTGGGTACCGGGATGGTCCGAAGGGTTGCCTGGATATTAACTATATCCTCCCTATAGACTGCTCCCTGTCTCGTACGAGACGGACTAAGGACGGTGGTTAGAGAAAAAGTGTACCCACTACCCGTCGCTCCACTAGTTGATTCATCAACTTGAATTGTGGCTTCCTCAGTTTTCGGTGGCAGGGCCGCTGTCTCAGGCCCTGTAGAGGAGGAAACCAGGTTTACCACAGGCGGTGGTATTACTGCCGCGAGTGGCCACGGTCTAGGACAATACATGAGGGCAATATCCTCCCAACAGTCAGCTTTGTGAGGGACAGAAGCTTTCGGGAATACAGGGGCCTGGATTTGTACCTTCTTCAAGCGACGATGAGCCTCATCGTCCCACAAAAACAAATAGTTCATTTGACCTGGCACCTGATTCTTCAATATCAGGCGCAAAGGGGTTAAATGAATCAGAATATCAAAGGAGCCAAACTCGGGCCATGCAGTTCCCAGGACTGGCCAATCCTGGGTGCAAAGTTGTAAAAAACGCTTGACATCCCTTTTTGAACACTGGGCAGGGGCCATTTACTTAACATATAATCCAAAGGGCTATCTTTAGAGGGTTTACCCAGAGACCCACCCATCTTTCTTCTGACACTTAAACAGAGAATTACACAGAGAGCAGAGGGAATTATGGTCTAATCCAGAATTTTCTACCTTTATTACACTGACCGCTACAGGGGACGGGACAGAAGGATCCCAATTCGACCTCAGAGCTTCATCGCACGCTATGGCTTCCACCCTGAGGAATTACGAACGAGAGGTTCAGTTCTGCCCACACACCTAACGCCCAAATGTATAGAGCAGAAAAACAGTAACCAGTTAATTAAACAGAACAGAACCAGAACCAGATAGTGAACCAGAACTAGATAGTGTTTCCTTATCCTATTAGGGCTCACCTTATCGGAGCACAAATCCCAGGGGCCGCGGTGAAGTGAGGAAGAGGGCTTAAGCACCCCAGTGGCGCCGCTCCTAGTTCGCCGCAGCCGTCCGGAGTCCAATGTCCAAGATAGGAGCGTCCCGTCTGGGGTCACCAGAAACTGTTACCGAAATATCAGGTCTGCCTAGCTGAGAGCCAATAACAGCCTGACAGGGATAAGGAAAGATGCTTTATTCTGCAGAAGAAAGGAGAGCCCTGTACCTTGGTACAAAGACTCTGCCTTACACAAATTTTACAAACTTTTTATACACTTTTAGACAAAGACCCTTGCATGTTAACACTTGATTGGTAGGTGTCAAACCCCACACTCTGTTATCTGGTTAGTAAAAACTGGTTTGAAGCAAGTTTTCTCTACTTTGAGGCAGAAGAGAAAAGATAGTTTAAAAGTTCAGGTTACTGTGTACGTGAGGCTTCTGCTTCCCACTACTGGCTGCTTGTAAGCTATTAAGGGGGACTACCAGTAACTTTCACATAGCCAAAGCAAGCTATCACCTTCTCTTAGGGTTTTCGCCTGCCCTAGGTGTTGTGACACAATGCCAAAATTCAGGAGATTGACCCACCTCCCTCAGCTGCAGTACTGCCAAAATCCTGATCCCACAAAATACCTTGGAGCCTAAGTAATGATGCATTGAACTGGGAGCTAGGAGACTATTAGTTCAAGGCTCACATCTTCTACTCACTGCTATTAACATTCTTGTGCATTTCCATAACTGTAATAATTGAGCAAGTCTCCAGACTGCCCCCTCCCCTCAAGAAGCAGGCTAGTATCACTTCCTCTTTTTTACATATAATATAACTTCTGACAGAGCTGGGAATAGAACACAAATCTTTGACTCAAGTCCCAGCCATATTGCCTTTCAGAAGGTATCCTCTAAATCTGTGTGCTTGGCTGTGTTCTAGGTAACTACTAGATCGTACTCTTCTCCAGGAAAAAAGCAACAGAACCCAAGAATCATATTTCCCAACATTCTACTGTTGTTTAGCAAAGAGTTGTGTGACCCCCTAGCCATGTTGTGTGTCGAACCTCTCCTTTAGTGATTAGTCCACAGGGAAGATGTAAGCTTTATTTTCATGTAGAACTCCCAGTTTCCAACTGAGATCAGAGGCCAATTGTGCTAGGTTCTCTTGCACAGGCATAGTAAGAGACAGACCCTCCTCCAGAGAATTAAAGCTAAGATTTTTAAAGGTATTTAGGTATTGCAATGCTCAGGACTTTAATCCTGACTCATAAAGATGACTCTGGGGAGCAAATCTTCTGCATTGGAATGAACCAGATGGCATTAAATGGCACTTATTTTCCAATAAGTGTTGTGTGCATTCCCCTCTCTTCCCACACATCCCTTTTGGAAAACCACTCATTCACTTCAACCATGAAGGGGAAGGGATGAATAAGGATAGAACAGTGTCATCACTTGCTGAGATGTTGAATACTAATACAGACCTTGGAAGTGCCTTACGGGTGGCATATGGCCCTGGGCGAAAAGTCAGTGAATACCACTGCTCTATGCTGACATGTCAAATAGTCAGATTGGTTGACTGGATCAATGGATCATGCACACAAAAGCTGGGGGGAAAACTCCTTTGCAGTCAGACTAATTATAAAGATCAGTTATTATATGCCATGTAATCTATAAAAGGTACACTGAAATACTCAGAAAAACAAGCCATAATATAAACTAGACCACAATATGCAAGAATCTGTGTAGCTTCTGCTGGAACTGACAGCAAAGAGCTAATGGATTTCCTAGGAAAATGACAGTGTGCTGTTCTGGAGTTATCAGAGCATGAGGATACTTCCTGTATTGATTGAAGCTAAAGAATACTCACCCCAAACCAACCCAAGGGTACTCCTTCCAAGAACACAATAACAAGATAAGGAGAGGATCCTTCAGGCAACCTGGAAAAAAGAGGCACTGAATTCCAAGGGCAAATGATAACGATTTCTCCAGACTTCAGCCAAAAGATACAAGAAAGAAGGAAGCGGTAGAACTTTAAAAAGCCTTTGTAGATTTTAAAAGTCAAGCTTGTCTTATATCTTTGGAAACTGGGAGTTCTACATGAAAATAAAGCTTACTTCTTCTGGGATTCAGATTCAGATCTTAACAGATATTACCCCTGCCTTTGCTCCAGGACATTCAGACAGTGGGCTTGATTAATTCCTTGTGTTTTGCTGGCAATTCTAGGTGATGGGCCCCCAACAATGGAAATTATGTGTGGAGGGAGTTGGTGAGAATTATAAGTAGCCTTCAAACTCCCCATCAAAGGGACAGAAACTAAGTGGTGCAGCTAACACAGTCAGTGGGGCAGGGCATCGGGGAAATAAGCTGATTCAAGGTCTTGGGATCCCCTGAGACCCTCTTCCACTCACTTCCCAAAAACTCAGTTCAACTCTAGAATTCAACACTCATATACCTTTATTTGGCATAGAGCATCACTATATCTAAGCTGGCCAGGCTCAAATGCAGGGGGTGGATGCAGGATACATCACTAAATCAAACTCACACATTAAAACTTTTCCATATATATATTTTTACTAACAGCTGCATTCCTGACTATAGAGTGCAAGACGTGCTTCATGATTGGCTTGGTTACTTTTCAGGAACCAGTTCCTGTACAGCATGCTCTGGTCATGTATAACATGACAGTATGGGTTTACCTTGTCATTTGTCCTTAGTGCAAGGTTGATCTTGCTTGTCTTAGCTAGACTGACTCCAGCCTAATGCTTGTTATGCGCTTATTTATAACTTAATCTTCCATTCATCTTTCCAATCACGCTCACTAAGAAATGAGGTCTAACTTATGTCAAGTTAGGCCTACATTCCACTTTTGTTTTTCTTCTCTTTTCTGTTTGTATTCATTTCATTTGCAACCCAGGACAAACAGCTACAAAGGTGTGTGTGTGGGGGGGGGTAGTAATTAGTCCCAGGGCGTTAAAAGGCATCTCCCTATCCACTGAGGAGAGAGAACCACGGGGAAACAAGGTTGTGCTGGAAAAGGGGTTACCAGGGAACTAATTAGGTTCAGCTGGCTCCAACTGCTTGTGACCTTTTTAAACCCTCCCCTGCGTGGAAGGAGGGTTTGTGAGAGAAGCTGCCAGTGGGCTCGGTGCAGCAAGACACCGGACCCTTCCAGGAAGGAAGGCTGCACTCCCTCCCCGGAAGGGAAGGAAAACAAGCACAAGGGACTGACTGAGGAAAGTAATAGCTGGACCCTGTGCTGCCTATAAGGATTTGCCTTGCCCAAGCCTGTGTCTCAAAGGCTGAAAAGGACTGAGCATGCTGAGGAGAAGAAGGTTCTTTGCCACACACAATATTGCATTTTTTCTGGGCTTGCTTTTTCAAGTTTACTAACCAGTAATACATCCCCAAGACCACAGTATTTGAACCACCGTTAATACTAGGCTTAAAGTATGAACTGGGGGTGCAAGTGTAACTACATGCCTAATAGGGAGACAGCTATTTCTGAGATTCAGAGAGGAAAAGGAGGGAGGAATGAGTTGTGTCTGGGTCATTATTGCTAGGCAGATGCACAATTAGCATTCCACACCCAGAAGTTTTGGGAAGTGGATGTGGTGGTTTTGGGAATGCTCAACAGGCTCCCTGAAACTGAACTAACAGACTTCACTGAGGGCAAATAGTCAGAGCAACTGCTTTACAAAAGGACATGTGACCTGTGTGGGTTGACAGAAGTTTAGCCATAGGTGTAGAATTCAGATGGTTTTCCTATATCTCTGAATCATTTTGCAGCAGGTAGGTAATGTTGTTGTTAACTTTTCCAACAGGAAAGTTTTGGCAGCATTAGTTAGAGAAAGGAGAAATTGGGAAGTAAAATGAAATTATTGCACTTTAATTGTACTCTTTAAATGTTATTTGATTGTAGCTATATTGTTTTCGTCAAATTGTCTTACCCAGTAAGGTTTACCAACTCCTGTCTTATTTAAATGTGATGATAGAGAAAGAGTCATCTATATTTTGCTACTCTCAATTTTGTATTTTTTATAAAAGGATTATATAATTATATACTTATTTAGCTGACTAGCTGAGCAAGTTCACAGTCCAACAGAGGAGGAGAAAGAGTCTGCATGTGTTCCAGTTGGAGATTTCTACTAGCAAGAGGAGGGAAGATATTATTGCAGCATTTTTGACTCAGCAAACTGTATAAAGTTGATGAACAAAGACTGAGATTCAGGTGAACTCAACCTAAGCTTCTGGAACTCTGGGTGACTTCTCATTGTGTTTCTGTGGGGACTAACCTGTTTAGATTTAATTTTTCTTTTGTTTATATTTGTGTAACTGTGAAGATAATATATGTGGATTATGGATTAGCCTTGTTTAGTAGAAATTAAGATATTGTGTTTATTGTTATAAAGTTAGTACTTTAGAATTAAAGTTATTCCTCTTGTTCGTTTTTCAACTCTATTGTGGGGAGGTTGACCCTGTGAAATCCTTGCTGAAAATCCTCAAATGACTGAATTCTGGCTCTGTGTGCTTTTCTATAGAAAATGTTGAAGCACTAGGAGGCGTGGGGGTGGCAAAGTAAACTCTAGCCCACCCAAAAGTTACACAAGCTCACCTTCTCTGGTATAAACCACCATGGTGGTTCCACTGCCTGTACAGTATTGCCCTTATTTCTTGTTGCTCGGCTATTAGTTAGGCAGTAGACACCAACTGCTCTATTTTTCTTTGTATGACATCAGTGGTGTTAATAAAAAAGGTATATATGGGTACAAAGAGTCTGGTCACCAATGACTCCCATGAAGTATTGTCTGTCATGTCCTCTGTCATGTTTTTCTTAATCTGCACACTTGGCTCTAGGACAGCGGTCCCAATCTTAGACAGGGAGGTGACAAAATCAATCCAGACTGACCTGACATGGCGTTGTCCCAACCAAAAACACTGTGGTACTCCAAAGCACATACTATGTCTCTCCTTAATGACTAGTCATGCCCAATTTCCCTCCCAATGGTCCAGTTCATTTGGGCTGAGCACTCACATAACTATCTGTGCTCTATTATTTTACAGAAGGCTGTGTTTATTTCATCATCTCCTTGTTTTGCCACTTTCACAGTGGAATAATGCTACTTATAAGTCCCATTTTCTATTGTACCCATACTGTTAAAATATACTAGTTCTTTAGTATTCCCTCTCCATCTAGGAATAGCAGTTATAATTGACACAGTCAAATCATTAATTTCATGTGTTGCCCAAGGTCCAGGAACTTCTAGTCTTGCAAATTGCAAATTTTCTTTCCCAGTATTATAAATTCCCTCGTCCACTAGAGTGGTCCAGATCAGTGTAGTGTTTAACAATCTTGACCATTCCTTCTGCCTTATTTCTTCTGTTCCCTGACTTAAATGCATAACAGGTTTAGTACCATACATGCTAGAAGCAATTTCTTGAGAAATATTATTTTTAGTCAGTAAATCAACAACAGTATTTACAGAATTATTAAATCATTTTAAAGTTTGCACAATGGAGTGTATATTGCTTATAGTCATTGCTTGCTGTTGCAAGGTAGAAGTCCTACTGCCTCTTCCTTTCTCAATGGCTTGTCCAAATCCAACAGTTAAGAAGTTAATTTTAAAGTTCAGTCCCTCTGCAGAATTCCATAGAGGAGACTGTGACACCTGTCCACCCATTATGGTTGCTAATGTATCCCTCATTTTCCTAGGGTTCCTAGGTCCTTGAAATAAGCCTCCCACCTACTACTGCCATAATCAAATATTATTTGTAAACCATTTTTTAGTGGTGGCTAGGAGATCCCAGGCAAACTCTATTTTGTAAAATTTAAAATAAATGGGAGGTGTATTCATCCTATATCTTCCACCTCTGTCTCATGACTAGGGTGTAAAAAATGTTTTTCTGGCCATGGAGTGGTTTCCAGACAAAATAAAGGGAAGGGTATGGAGAGAGGACAGCATGGATGTGTGTAAGTCCTTGAGGGGCTGTGGGCTCACTGCATCAAACCACCCTCCACCAAAGCCACCAAGAAGAATTGATAACAATGCCAACTATCCATCTGGGTCCAATGTCAATACAGCCATTCTTTATGAGCACACATATAGATAGCACTGAAATTCCAGAGCATGCCATACTCCCTTAAGTTCACATTGACCACCTGGACTTCAGTAGCCACCTTGACATTCCAAACCCACACCGATAAGAGTTGTAAAACCCTTGTAGCTGCAGGTCATTTCATGCCACAGAACACTGTGGACCATATTCATACTCCTTGTACATAGCCAAACAGCAGGTCCCCAACACTCATACGTGGTGCTGTATGAGTGAAGATGACCATTCATATCATTGTTGCTACTATTGTTACAAAGTTGCAGTATATCTTGTACAAAGTACGTCATGTAAGGTATCAATGTAAAAGTTACAATCTATTCAGTATGATTATCCTGGTAAAATTCATGTATCATCACTGTATCTGAAGTTATGAATATTGGCTACATATTTGTATCTTAAACATGTGTTGTATTCATGGGTGACATCGCCGAGACAGATTTACATCAGAACTAGTCAACTATGTGTTAATGGCTCTTTAAGGATGCTTAACTCTCACAATGAAGAAGAAACTCACCCATCCAGTAAGCCTTTCCTTGGATACCTCAGACAGCATAGAGCCAATGGCTACCCTTGAGAGTCAGCAAAGCATGTAAGGACATGTGTTAAGGACCTTTGAGCCAAGATTCCATCTTGGGCCAGTAACTTTCCTTATACCTGGGATGAAGATATATAAGTGGAAGCTATGACATCACTGCTTTGACTTCATTTCTGGCTTCATTTCTCTGGACTAGATTTTTAACAAGGAAGCTTTGAACAAGGACTAATGACCCCAATCTGTTTGGGTGAATCCAGAGACTTTTTACAAGCTAGCAGACTATTTCATCACTGCTAGAAACCTGAGCCAAGGACTTTGCAATCATTTATATGTATAGGATTTTTAACCATTTATAGCTTTATTCTTGTATTAATAAATTATTAGTTTACTAATGATTGGCTGACAGCATGTTATGTGGGTAAGATCTGAAATACATATTGACCTGGGGTAAGTGTCTGATCCTTTGGGATTGGTCGAACCTCACATATGGTGAATTGGGTTTTCAGTAACCTCTCATTATATTAGACCAGTTTGTCTGATGGAACCAAGGGCTGGAATCCCTATGGGGGACTGTGTTTGGCCTCTGGCTAACCAGTGTGGTGCTACAGAAGCTCTGTTACTGGTTTGGTAAATCTAATTATAGAATGAACAACCAGTCTTTGGGGTGTGCCTGCCCTGCTTCTTGCAGTCTGTCCTGAGTGTGGTATTCTCAGTATGGTCCATTCTAGGCACCAGTGACGCCATGCATGTCATGGTAGATCACCTTGTGCTTCTATGACCCCAGGCACTGTGCCATAGGGGTTTGCCTCAAGACCACGTGAACACCCATCATCTGTCTCAGCAGCACACCAAAGTCTTTGGCCTTTTGAGGGGATAGGAGGGGCAACCTGAATAGCTGCACAAATTCTCCACTGGTCTAGCAATGCTCCAAACTACAAGAGTGCCCCCAATGTTGGAAACCACCCCACTACATAGATGCAGATCTGCAAGACAAAAAGGGAAGAAACCATCCCTCATTCTTTCAAAAAAAAAAACTACTTTAGTGCATGTTAAACTGGCTATCGTGGATTCAGCTTTATCCTTTGTCTCCCAGATCCAGCAAGTATACGGAGGGGTCAAGTCAATCCAACACTAGTAAGGACTGTACCACTTCATCTTTGGGAAAGATGGCATGAGAGTCTGATCTTGAATTCCACTTGATTCTTGGCTAGGTCTCCTTTGGCACTGTCATAAACAGATAGCTAAGGGTTAATGTCTCTTTCACCTGAAAAAAAAAAAGTAAACTGAAGCACCTGACCAGAGGACCAATCAGGAAACAGGATTTTTTCAACTCTGGGTGGAGGGAAGTTGTGTGTGAGTCCTTTGTTCTGGTCTTCTGCCTGTATGCTCTCTCAGCTATGAGAGGATTTCTATTTCCTGCTTTCTAATCTTCTGTTTCCAAGTTGTGAGTACAGAGTTCATAAAAACAATAAGGGTTATTGTTTTTTTCTTTTGTATTTACATGTCTATAGTTGCTGGAGTGCTTTGAATTGTATTCTTTTTGAATAAGGCTGTTTATTCAATATTCTGTTAAGCAATTGACCCTGTATTTGTCACCTTAATACAGAGAGACCATTTTTATGTATTTTTTCTTTCTTTTTATATAAAGCTTTCTTTTAAGACCTGTTGGAGTTTTTCTTTAGTGGGGAACTCCAGGGAATTGAGTCTGCAGCTCACCAGGGAATTGGTGGGAGGAAGAAGTCAGGGGAAAATTTGTGTGTGTTAGATTTACTAGCCTGACTTTGCATTCCCTCTGGGTGAAGAGGGAAGTAATTCTGTTTTCCAGGACAGGGAACGGGGAGGGTGGAGTCCCTCTGTTTAGATTCACGGAGCTTGCTTCTGTGTCTCTCTCCAGGAACACCTGGAGGGGGGAAGGGAAAAGGTTTATTTCCCTTTGTTGTGAGACTCAAGGGATTTGGGTCTTGGCCTCCCCAGGGAAGGTTTTTGGGGGGACCAGAGTGCCCCACAACACTCTAATTTTTTGGGTGGTGGCAGCTTTACCAGGTCCAAGCTAGTAACTAAGCTTGGAGGTTTTCATGCTAACCCCCATATTTTGGACGCTAAGGTCCAAATCTGGGACTAGGTTTATGATAGGCACCGAACCACATCTTTGTCTTCTGTATTTCTGCCTCATCTGCCACCATCTGCCTCTTTTGCACCTGTAATATTTGACCCAGGCCTCTGAAAAGGCTACAGTAACCAAATGGCCTGGAATAGGGTTAATATCATCCTCCTATAATGTCATTAGACTCCCCATCAAGGCCTTGCATGGGGAAAAGCCCATGGATCCAGATTCTCTAGCTCTGGTGTGCATACTTCATCTCAATTGCCACCTGTTGCATTGACCCCTTTTCTTAGTTTAGATTTGATGGTCCTTTTCATTTGCTCTATTTGCCCTTCTCCTGCTGGATGCTAAGAGATGTGGATTTTCTGATCAGTATCCATCAATGTGCCCACTTCTTTGACAAATGCCCCCACAAATTCACTACTAATTACATTTTTCACTAGCACTCTAATCCCCAGGAACTCTTCTTGTGAATTCACTCCATATCATACTGTCATCTCCACAGCCAAATCACATTTGGTTCCTTTTCCCTCATCTGAACGGTGCAAGTTACTCCAATAACGCCCTGTATTTTCCCCCTTGCTTTGTCCCCTGTAACAAGCACTCTGTCATGATTATTGCTGCCCCATTATATACAGTAGAACCCTAAAGATATGAACACGAGCATTATGGCCTGACCAACTGGACAACATGTGAAACCAGAAGTAACCAATCAGGCGGCAGCAGAGACCAAAAAACCCAAACAAAAGCAAATACTGTATTGTACCTGTACTGCATCTCAAAGGTAGGCACATCTGGGCTGCCTGTCCTCACCCTACTCCCTACCTCCCATGGTGCAGGGCAGCCACTTACAGGTAAGAGGTAGTGAACGCTGTTTCCCCCTCTCCCTACCTCCTGGTTGGGAGGGGGACAAGCTTACAAGCTCAGAGCCCTAGGAAAGAAACTTTCTGAGCTGCTACTGAAACCTGGCTTGGAGTGTAAGCTGCTGGAGCCAGAGCCCAAGCTCCTGCCTGCACGCTGCGCTCTGGAGGAGCAGCTGAGTGTTAAAGGGCCACAGCCTGCACCATGAGCCCACTGATACTGTGGTACCCCAGGGTGCCTCACTCATCACCCTTGCAGCCAGGGGGCTAGAACCAGCTGCCTGTCCCCACCCTTACTCACTCAGCAGCCACTGCAGAGCTGTGAGCCCCCACTCTGAGCAGTCCACCCTGAGGAGCATCCCATAATGGTTTGCTCAGAGTTACAAACAACCTCCACTCCCAAGGTGTCGTAACTCTGAGGTTCTACTGTAGGAACGTGTCCTGTTCCATCCTGTTATTGTGGTTTTTTACTGTGAGCCATCCCTCTCTGACTTGAGAAAGGAGCACTAAGAAGGACAACTGGTTTGGGTCCAGTTCTGGGTGCCACATTTCAGGAAAGTTGTAGACAAATTGGAGAAAGTCCAGAGGAGAGCAACAAAAATGATTAAAGGTCTAGAAAATGTGACCGATAAGGGAAGATTGAAAAAATTGGGTTTGTTTAGTCTGGAGAAGAGAAGACTGAGAGGGGATGCGATAACAGTTTTAAAGTACATAAAAGGTTGTTATAAGGAGGAGGGAGAAAAATTGTTCTTCTTACCCTCTGAGGACAGGACAAGAAGCAGTGGGCTTAAATTGCAGCAAGGCCGGTTTAAGTTGGACATTAGGAAAAACTTCCTAACTGTCAGGGTGGTTAAGCACTTGAATAAATTGCCTAGGGAGGTTGTGGAATCGCCATCATTGGGGATTTTTAAGAGCAGGTTAGACAAACACCTGTCTAGATAATACTTAATCCTGCCTTAATGTAGGGGACTGGACTATAAGAAGTCCCTTCCAGTCCTATGATTCTATATACTCTTTGCATTCTCAGGGCAGCACAACTAACAATGTGTCAATATGTGCTCAGTCTCTTCTCATTAACTTATTATGCACATTTTGTTCTTGCAGATTCCACCCCTGAAGGAAGTGACCTGCTAGTTGGCTTGGATCCTACTCAGGGAGGAGTTTCATGCTAAACACATATGAGGAGGGACAGATAGAGTTCTCATATCCTAACCATTAAGTGGCATCTCAGTTGCCCATCACATCACATTTCCCTTTTGACATTTTCTATTCTGCACTATCTGTTAGAATACCTTTTTCCATCTGGGCTCAGTCTCACCCTAATATTTCTTTGGGGAGTGCGGACCTCCTCTAGATTTAACCCACTCCTCTAGTGGAAACATCCTCAAATTTGAACCCTTCCAGTGCCATTGCAAAGCAGCTCAGTTGTGATCTTTGACAGCAAAGCTCTACATATAATAAACGATACGTTACCTGTTCCAAATTAATGGAACCAGAGACACAGCACCACGATGTTGGGCTCCCCTGAGACCCTCTTCCATTCAGTTCCTAAAAACTCAGTTGGACTCTGGAATTTGTCTCAGGTCCTTTATGGCATACAGCAACACTATGCCCAAGCTGGCCAGGCACAAATGCAGGAGGCTGATGCAGGGTACATCACTAATCCAAAGTTACACAGCAAAACTTTTCCTTATATAAATCTTTATTAGCACTTGCATTGCTGACTATACTGTGCATCAGGCACTTCATGATTGGTTTGTTATTTTTCAGGAACCAGTCCCTGTACAGCATGTTCTGTCCAGCTATAACTTGATCTCTACAGTCCAGGTTCATCATGTCCATTGTCTTTAGTGTGAGAGTGTTCTTTCTTATCTTAGCTATATTGACTCTGGCCTAATGCTTGTTATGTCTTTATTTACAACTTAATCTTCCATTCACCTTCCCAGTCATGTCCACTGAAAAATGAAGTCTTACTTATGTAAAGTGACAGCAGAATAAAGACAATGGACTTCAGAAAGGCAGACTTTAACAAACTCAGAAATTGGTAGGTAAGATCCTGTGGAAAGTAAATCTAAATGAAAAAAGAATTCAGGAGAGTTGGCAGCTTTTTTGAAAGCAATGTTATTAAGGATACAAGAGCAACCTATGCCAATGCATAGGGAAGATAGGAAGTAGGGTAAGATAGCACCCCAGCTTAACCAGAACATCTTCAATGACCTGAAACTCAAAAAAGGAGACACACACACACATACACACACACACACACTCACTTTTTTTGTGTATGTGTGTATACACATGCATCCAACAGTGAGTATTCACCTACAAAAGCTTATGCTCCAATACATCTGATAGTCTATAAGGTGCCACAAGACCCTTTTTTGCTTTGTACAGATCCAGACTAACACAGGTACCCCTCTGATACTTTTTTATTTCAGTTTTCTCTAAAAAGGTTAGCAATTATTGGATGACTAACATAGTGAGCAGTGTAAATGGGTGGATCTGAGACTTAAATAGGGAAAGAAAAAGTTAAGAATAAATTAGATGTCTTCAAGATGGCAGGACCTGACCAAATACATCCTAGAATACTTAAGTAACTAGCTGAAGAGATCTCTGAGGTATTAGTGACTATCTGTGAGAACTCATGGAGTAGGACAAAGAGATCACAGATGCCTGGAAAAGGGAAAATATAACACCTATCTATAAAAAAGGGGAATAAGGACAACCTAGGGAATTATGCACCACTCAGTTTAACTTCAAAACTGAAAGGCAGTGGAGAAAATAATCAATCAATTTGTAAAGCACGAAGAAGAAAATAAGGTAATAAATAATAGTCAACATGGATTTGTCGAACAAATCAGGTTGAACCTGTGACCCGAAATTGGGCCAGCTAGTAAGCTTAGGGAGGACTAATGACCCACCAGAGTTTGGCAGAAAGCAGCCAAACTTTATTTATTGTTTGTTTATTATACTGGTAGCTAAGTTCAAAAGAAGGGTAGGGAGTGTCACACTCACACTCGCATACTTCTGCTCCCAGGACAGGCCTGGCACTGGAGATGTCAGGATCCTTCAAGGTGCAATTAAGGTAAGTCTTCCAGAGGCACAATGAAATGCAATGCAGTGAACCCCTAGCCAGTCAGTCTAGGAGAAGGGCCTTTATGGGAGGTACAATCTTGTGAGTGCACTGCCAAGTACATGGCCCCTTTTAAGGACCTGATCCTCATGTCCTGCAACTAGACATGACTTTGCCATGTCTGGTTGGTCACACTTCACCTTGGGAAGTGTCCATGCATTGGGCATGTGATCGCTGCCTACTCAGAGTCCCAGACACCTTGTCTACCTGGGAGATCTTCTGATCTTCCAGCTGCTCAAGCAGCCCATTCGTTCCACAAGCATTCCAGGAGTGAGGAGGAGGGGAAAAGCCACTTCACAGGTATTCAAAGAGGGAGAGGAGACAAAAGTCAGCGGGAAGTGTAAAAGACCTTTTGAGCATACAGCTTATACCTGTAACCCTTCTGCAAGGCCGAGTTGATAGCAGCAAGGGCTGAGTTCAGTACATAGGGGTCCCCTCCCAACAATGTAATGCAAAACCAGCTTGAGCCCCCACCCAGTGACCTGGGAAAATCTTATACACACCCCTGCATGCCTTGAATAGGCAATACTTCCCCGCTCGCAAGCAAGAGTCTTGGTGTAGCAGAAAATGTTTAATAACATGAGGTAAACGTCATCAGCATTAAATTGGGAAAACACCACAACTAGAGTTCATAGACCAAACTGTGAGCAAAGACCCACCCCAGCAAATTGGGCCATGTCCTTTCCCTTTGGTTCTTGAGTCCAGCAACCCAAAAATCACCAAAAGTCCCACAACCCAAAAGTCTCTGTCCCAGGTCACTGCAGCCCCAGAGCTCAAAAGTTTATCTGCAGGGTTTTACCACCCCAGCCTTGGTGGAAATGGGGGGCAGGGTGTTAAGGGGCACCTTACGTGGTCCGAGGCCAACTGCCCTGCCTCTCTGTGGGGTTCGGCTTCCGCCTTCACCATGAACTGCTCCGCTCTACCAGCCACTCTGCTCCGCTCCGCTCCTGTAGCCATCCCCCCAAACTGCTCAGCTCCGCTCCGCTCACTGTTCCATGGGCCGCTCCAACCATCCCATAAACTGCTTTGCTCTGCCAGCCATCCCATGAGCCACTCCAGCTGTCCCTGCAAACTGCTCTGCTCCGCTAACCACTTAGCAATATAGCTTCAGGCTCCCCCACTAGTTAACACAGCACTCAGCAATCTCAACTCTTAGTAACTTTAGCTCTTTAGTGATTTCAGCTCATAGTAGGGGAGCCCCAGTGCACCATTGGCCCAAAGTGAATTCAGCTCAGCAGCCTGTAACTAGATTCGTAATGGAATCAAAATTAGCATTGACATTCAACAGTGGAGGGAGAGGAAGAGAGAGGCAGGGGGGAGGGGAAGGCAGCAGCATAGTTGACATTTCAGGCTCACAAAAAGGGCCCACACCACCAGGTACAAATATCTGCCCCCAGTCTTTCTCAATTCACTGAGTTATGGAACCCATGTCCCTTGTCTAGCGAGTGCTACTTAGTTGATGGTGAGACCATCTGTCATAAAACAGTTTCATTGTCCTTGTTTCACATAATCAGGGTAACAACACTTTATTCCTCCTTCCCCAATAACAGAGAAACAGCTGCCAAAGTGACCATTTCGGGCTGCTGCGGGCTCATACTAGGTGGGGTGGGTGTGCCTATGCAAACAAGATCAGCCCCTGAAGTTCTTTTCCACACTCGCCACAAAACACCACCAGATGTCAGGGTCGAGCTCATCCTGATTCTGCTTACATCCTCCCCCCACTAGCCAAGAATTTGTCTTCCCAACAAATCACACTCCCTATTATACCAACTCACTGGTTCCCTCCAAAGGGCCTCAGATGGCCCACTTTAGCTTCCACAAGCCTGTGTACTAAATGTATTGACTCCTCACTAGTCACCGCAGGTGCATCATAAGTCAATCGTTTTACTGGTCTTACTACTCTGTCTTGTCTATTGAGAATCTCTGTTGCCATGGTAGGGGGGACATCCTCTTGAGCGATGGAGAGGTTTCCTTTGAGGGCCCTCAGCTACTGGCATAGGCTCCTGCATTCCTAGTTCTAACAGTGGAGGGTCCAAGGTAGCCAGGACATCCTCCACCTGTAAGTCTTCACTGTCCAATAACCTGTGTGTGTCATCACACAGGGGTCCAACCCCAGAGGCTCAGGGGTGTCAGAAATGGGCCTAAATACTTCTGCCACGGGGTTTAGGGTGGAAGAGGGAGAGCTCTCTTTTGGTTCAGCTGATCGAGACTGAAATCTTGTCTCTATTCCAGGATACACCATGGTTGTGTCTTCCTCCTCAGATTCACTCTCCAATGTGCTGCATAGGGGTAGGTTAGCTGCAGGGGGCTGGCTGTCCACATTGGAGGGCAATTTTGTTCCAACATCTTCTTTCTGCCCGGTTGCCCTGTTGTGGCGCATCTCATAAGGAGTGCCTACCAATTCCCCCACAGGGAGCAAAAGGTTTCTATGCACTTTGCCCTGGACCCTTTTCAGGTTTGATCTTGTAGACCGGCAGGTCTTCTAGCTTTTCCATCACTAAGTAAGGTATTGCCTTCCATCTGTCTGTTATCTTGTGTTTGCCAGCAATACCCAAATTTCGCAGGAGGACTCTGTCTCCCGGCTGGAGCTCTTGCAAATGTACTCTAGCATCATATTGATGTTTATTGCGGTCTGCATTCTTCCAAGCTGCAGATGTAGCTAAGTGATAAGCATCCAGCAGCTTTTCTCTTAGTCAGGATACATATTGCTGATGGGTTTCATAGCTACCTCCATCCTCTGATACACCAAAGCACAGGTCTATGGGTAATCTTGGTTCTCGCCCAAACATCAAGAGAGATGGGGTGACTCCCATAGCATCATTCTTTGTGGCGTTCTAGGCATGCACCAGAAATGCAGCATGTTGGCTCCAGGTTGCCTTCTGCTCTGGTTGCAAAGTCCCCAACATATCTAACAGGGTTCGGTTGAACCTCTTGGGTTGAGGATCACCTTGCGGGTGATAAGGCGTTGTCCTAGACTTTTTAATTCCCACTACCCTCAGCACCTCCTTCAGAAGGTGACTCTCAAAGTCCCATCCCTGATCCGAGTGTATCTGGGATGGGAATCCATAAACTGAGAAATATTTTTCCCACAGTACTCGAGCGACAGTGGTGGCCCTCTGATCACGTGTGCGATACGCCTGTGCATACCGCATAAAATGGTCAGTCACCACTAGAATGTTCCCAACATTCCTCTTGTCTACCTCTAAAGACAAGAAATCAATGCATACCAGTTCCAAAAGTTTGTTGCTGGTGATGTTCTTGAGATATGCAGCCCTCGTGGGCAGAGTTTTCCTTTGAACACATCGAGCACAAGTCTCACATTTCCTCTGACTCTGCTAACATATAGAGCATACAGATCACTGCTGCTCCTACAACAGAACCAACCTAATATCCTTCTTTGACAGAGTAACAAGTCTTGTGGATGGCAGGAAGTAGTAGATGCGATATAACTCTACTTCAGTAAGGCTTTTGATACTTTCTTACATGGCCCTCTCATAAGCAAACTATAGGAAATATAGCCTAGGAAAATCTGTTTTAAGATGAATGCACAACTGGTTGGAAAACTGTACGCAGAAAGTAGTTCTCAACTGTTCAGTCAAGCTAGAAGGGCGTATCAACTGGGGTCCCAGAGGGATGTGTAGTGGGTCTGGTTCTGTTCAATATCTTCATAAAATTACTTGGATAATAGCATAGAGAGTTCACTTATAAAGTTTGCGTATGATACAAAGATGGGAGGGGATGCAAGCACTTTGGAGGCAAGGATTAGAATTCAAAATGATCTTAACAAACCAGTAAAAGGGTCTGAAATAAATAGAATGAAATTCAATATGGATAAATGCAAAGTACTACATTTAGGAAAGAATAAACCAATTGCACAAATACAAAATGGGAAATGACTGCCTAGGCAGGAGTACTGCAGAGAAGGATCCGGGGATTACAGTGGATCACAAACTAAATATAGGTCAACAATGTAATACTGTTGCACTGGAAAAAAAAAAAGAACATCATTCTGGGACATAGTAGCAGGAGTATTGTAAGCAAGACGTGAGAAGTAATTCTTCCACTCTACATTGACAAAGCCTCAACTTGAGTATTGTGTCCAGTTCTGGGCACCACACTTAAGTGCAGAGGTGGACAAAATGGAGAAAGTTCAGAAAAGAGCAACAAAAATTATTAAAGGTCTAGAAAACATGACCTACAAGGAAAGATTGAAAAAACTGGGTTTGTGTAATCTGGAGATGAGAAGATTGATGAGGGACATGACAACAGTCTTCAAGTATGTAAAAGGTTGTTATAAAGAGGAGCGTGATAAATTGTTCTCCTTAACAGCTAAGGACAGGACAAGAAGTAATGGGCTTAAATTTCAGCAAGGGAGATTTTAGTTAGATATTAGGAAGACCTTCCTAACTGTAAGGTAATTAAGCCCTGGAAAAAATTACCTAGGAAGACTGTGGAATCCCCATCATGGGAGATTTTTAAGAACTAGTTAGACAAATACCTGTCAGGGATATTCTAGATAATACTTAGTTTGGCCTCAATGCAGGAAATTGGACTAAATGACCTATCAAAGACCCTTCCAGTCCTACATTTCTATGATTCTATGTCAAGTTAGGAGTAAACAAGGAGCTTTCAGGCAATGTCCACCAGCAGGGCTAACACAGGCAGGGTTGAAAGTTGCTTTCCTCCTGTACTTCTTTGGGAGAGCAGAGATAGTATTGCCACAACCTCTTCTTAGAAGCAGGTGAGACAGATGTTTTGGAAAGCAGCCTCTTTTTTAGGCAACCTCACAGGTAGAGGGGAGAGAGGCATAACCATCAAAGGTTACCACTACCATTATTTCACAAAGATGTTTAGACTCTTCAAGGAAGGCTCTGCACTGTCCTTACAATGATGATAACAGAGTTTCTTTTTATTTTGTTTATTAGCTTTGTCAGTATCTTCTCCCTCTTTCCTGGATAAACAGTCTCTGGTTTAAATTTAATGAAAATTCTAAGATTCTAATTGTCCACAGCAGGAGATGAGATAAGTTCTGCCCTGGGAGACAAAAAGCAAACAGGAAGAGTTCACCAGTTCAGTGGTGCCAAGGTCACGAAAAGGTGGTTGGGAGGGACAGCACTCTATGCCACAGGCTGAGGATTTGCAAAAAAAGATTGCACTGGGACTCCAGAAATGGCAATCCAAATCATGGCCTATCAACCTGCTATTAAATACTGCTAGAATGTCCATGAAAGAGTGAACTATATATCATGGAGATATACCAGTCATCAAAGCCGCTCACTAATCCACTTTCAGTGGGAGATGAGTTCCCAGTTCCACAGATAGCTTTGTCATTAGATTGTAAAGAACTTCATTGAAAACACGCCAGATAAGGTTTGCATGAAAGCCTAATGTAGACAGCATTCTTGGTGGCCAAATATAGACAGATATTGAAGAATACATTCATAAATATTAACCTTGTTAGTTTCCACAACCAAAAGCTTGCCCCTCAACAACAAATCTCTATATTTGACCATCACACTCATGGAAATGAGCTCATATTGATTTTGCCAGCCCTTTCTTGTTTAAAATGTTCTAATAGTGGTAGATGAACAATCAAAATGACCAGAATTTATTTCTATGTCCTTCATTAATACAGTCAGAACCATTAAAGATCACGCTTCACTTTTGTGATTCATGGTTTACCTGATGAATTTATATCTGATATAATGGGCCCCAGTTTACATCACAAGAACTGAAGAACTTTTTCAGGTTGATATTATATGACATGTTTTATCTGTGCCCTACCATCTGAGTTCTAATGGGAAACCAAATGTTTTTAGAACTTTTAAAACTGCCATGGAAACTGTCAGGAGAGATACACTATCTTTAAATCAGAAAATAGCTTCTTTCCTGCTATCTTATCAAACACCACCACCTAGTTCTACAAAATGTATGCCTGTTGAACTACTAATAGGAAGATGTTTATGTACTGGACTGGAAGCTATAAGTCCTGACTTGGTTAACCATATGAGAAAAGAAAAAACAACACAATTTACATCTCCTTGGAACAAAACAAAGTGTGTAGAAGCAGGAATTCCTGAACTAGTTTGAAGTGAAAAGGAATTTGGATAAAAGGCCTAAAAACATTAGAAGTAATAATATAACAGGCCTTATTATGACTAGAGCAGGAAAAGGCACACTGACCAGGTGAGAGGTTGATCTTATAACTAGAATTTAACAGAAAATGAAGAATGTGAAGACTCTGTTAACTCTGCTGTTCTTCATCAAGGTGCCATTATCCCACCAGTGATGTTTAATATGAAAATAATATGTACCACCAGCTGATGCAAATGTAGTCAAAGAAATCTAAGGATTGCTGATTTCAAGGGAGTGCAGTGCATTGAATTTACCTTGGGACAGCACAAGTGGTCCTGCCTTTATTTTGTTTTAAAAATATTAAATGTTGCTTCATAAAAGGTTATTTTGGAGACCTTTATAGAATACTCTGTATTATGGGTTTTTTAAATTTTCAGTTTAACCTTTAAAAGAAAAGGTTATTTTTGTTTTCCGGGAGGATTAGTGTTGTTAATATGTTAGGCCAAAACTAGTCTCTACAACTGTAGTGTTTTTGTCTTCTAGAGATGGCACACTGCAGAGAAGGCTCCCGTCCACTTACTTAAAATGCATTGGCCACATTCAGTAAGGAAGTAAGCTTAAGCTTTAGTTGATATACAATAAATGTAGACATGTTTGTAGTAAAAAAGAGAGGCTTTTACAATCACAGCTCCCTCTCTGCATCCTTCCACTGGTCTCCCTTCTCCGACACATCAAACACAAGGTGCTCATCTTTACTTTCAAGGTTATTCACTGCCTATCCCCACCCTACCTGTCATCTGTCATTCACTACTGAGATGTCAACTCCCAACTCTGCTCAACCCATGATGCCAGTCTCTATCACCCAATTGTTAAATTTTCAAATAAGCGAATAGCTGAGCTCAGCATAGCTGTAAAATGCTTGGTTGCAATGTGTATGCTTAAAATTGATTCATTTATAGAAATATTAGGAGTTTAGTACTATTCCCCATTTTAAGTATAGAAAATATTACAGGGATATCAGAAATATCACTGAAACCGAAATTAACTTTGTAAGTGAACTGACCATTTATCCCTATTTGTGTTAAGGGTTGGAGCAGAAATTGTAATGGAAAAGCTTCAAAACATGAAATTTGTGTTCTCCAAACTGCTTTAGTCTAGAAATTGGGAGGAAAATCTCAGAAGAGCAGACCTGTAGGAAATATTAACAAAATAGCCCCCTCAATGGATTTTGTTATTGGTGGGTAGGATTTTTAAGACCACTCAGTATTGACCTAAGTTTGCTCCTATTGCATTGAGTAGAAAATCTCAACCTCAACTTTCAGCTAAAATCAGGAACTACACAAGGGTGCGCTCGGGTGAGCACAGATGTGCACACACACAAAAGGCAAGCAAACTGTTTAGAACCACTAAAGGTTTGGTTTGAATTGGAGTGAATGCTTGGCTCCGTGTTTTTTGGCTCTGTGTGTGGGCCTGGGCGGGGGGGGGGGGGAGTTAAATCTCTATGGTTCCCCGCCACTACATGTGAGAACATTCCTCACCAGTGGATCCTGGAATAAGATGGCTACTTCAGGTGCAGGGGGTTTGTTCTTCCCTTCCAGCTGCAGTGAGAATGCAGCAACAGTAAAGATGGCAGATGAGGATCATAGGGGAGGAAAACTGCCAGTGCCCAGGAGGTAAATTTTGCTTATGTTTAGATGACAGAAAAGTGAGGAGATCCGAAAAGCAGGGGAGCGAGGGGGGGGTTTATAAGAAAGGTTAGTTTTGAAAAGAATCTGATAATCCTCACATAACCACTAGATGGGGATCTTGAGTCAGCCATGTAGGATAATTTTCTTTATCATGCTTTTTCTTTATTTTAATCCATTTTATCATGGACAGAGTACGTGCAATGCAAGTTTACTCTTCAGACATTTATGTTTTTACTAAAGCATTTGGTTTTTTTGTGGGGGTAATTTAGAGTAGATAATGTTTAGTTTTAAATATACAAGCTTCATTAAGGTTGCATTACATATTACATAGAGGAGGAAGTGACATTTAGAATTGCAATGGTACATGCTATCCTTGATATTAATCATTTATTTAATTCTGGTGAAATAGTAAAACCATTTTTTTCATTTTTTGGCATAGGATGTAGTTAGGGTGACCAGATAGCAAGTGTGAAAAATCGGAACTGGGGGGAGTGGGGAGATAATAGGCACCTCTATAAGGAAAAGCCACAAATATCGGGACTGTCCCCATAAAATTGGGACATCTAGTCACCCTAGGTGTGGTTTACTATGGCAATTGTCCCAATACCACAAAATACAGATTATGAGGGGGAGAAAGAGACAGGAAGAATCACTCACTTGCAGTGCCACTAATGACCTAAGCATTATTTCCATAAATGGGATCTTTGTGCATTAGCTAAACTTGAGCAATGAAACTGTGAAAGCTGCTTTCTTTCAATCTGCCCCAAATCTCTGTATGACTTGTACTCATCATAAATTAATCTATTTTGTTAGTGTAATCGGTGTTTGTTTTAAATAAGCACCTTTTTCTTCCAGGATACACGAAACCCAGGCATAAAATGTGAATCAAATTCTCAGTTCCTTTCTTTATGAATCCTTTTTTTTCAGTAAACTAGCTCTTGTCAGGCACTTTACAATATAGCACAAAATGCATTGACCTCAAGTCTCTGGACAGTGTTACAGTTTGGCCTGAACTGCTAACTAAAATGAGTTTGAATGTCTCAGTTCATTTCATAAGGGACACAAAAGCCCACATCATAAAACATGCAATTTGGGATTATTGCCAGTCTCTGCCCAGAAGATACCCAGAAGTGAATTAGTTAAAGGACTGAATGAATTACTTTTCCTTCCATCTATAGACATTTGGTAGCTCCAAGCTGAGATGGGATCATTCCTGGGGCAGTAAAAAGGAGAGAGAGAGAGAGAGAGAGAGAGAGAAAGGGAAATGCAGTGGACCTGTTATTCTTGGTTTCTGATACCATTAATGTTGGAATACTTTTATGCTAAAATATTCCAGTGGGAGAGTAATAAAAACTGCTGGGAAAAAAGACAACTGCCAGGCAATAATCAGTTATTCTAAAACAATCTATTTTGAAAAAGTATTATAAATAAACCGTGTTTCCCAATATGGGGAATGATTTTATATGATGGAGCACAGTGCTTCCTCTCCACAGCAGATTATTCTGTCGGAGTAAAGGGAAAAATAGTATATTAAAGACATGAGATGCATGAAAAATGCCATTAAATAAGTCTTTACTAGCCTTGAAATGGTGATGGTTTGCGTAATTGATTAATCATAAGGGAACATTTTTGGTCACAGAAATTATCATTAGTACAGCTCTAAAGTTAAATAATCTTTATACTAATAAAAAAATGCCATTTCACCCTCAGATCCTCCCAAGATCTCATCATTCTTTTAGGCTCTGTGGTTTTACAGCCTTTAATAATTGAACAATATTTAATAGTGAGGATGGATGATGAAAACACTGCCAGCAAATTTGTCCATAAATTCTGTAAGGTCTAGAACACACTATCACGTAGGGTCCAGTCTTGCAAACTAATCCATGTGGAGTTCACTGGGGCTCAACCCAAGCATCCCTATAGGCAGGAGTGCTGGTGCAATTTTTATAGTGCGGGTTGCTGATGGAAACCATGGAATCCATGTATTTGGTGTTTATTACTACTTTGAGCCGGGGATGTGGCAGCACCCCCAGTGTCCCTAGTTCCAGCACCACTGCCAGGAATTTCATTTATCTCTTTAATAGAAACTGCATTAGGTATATAGTTCCTATTGGGGCTGCAATGACAGGGAGTTTCTTCAAGCCATTTTATTTAAGGATATTTTATTTGCTGAAAAGAGATTGATGCAGAAATGGGTTAATCAGGGGTAGTCACTCTTCATTTTATTCATGAAAAATAGATGGAGTTAAGAGTCCTAACCTCCTTCAGCAGAATGAAGTGGTCATCTTCCCTACCTCTCCTTTACTGTACATCCTTACAGAGAAATGAATAGTCAATAATCAAGTCCATGAGAACAACAGCAATGCAGACTTTTGTCCTAATGTAAAAGCCTTTCCATGTGCTGCTTTGCTACGGCCAGTTTAATTTGGTTTATTTAACCAGGAAATGACCCTTAAATTAAGATATGCAGTACATGTGTCTTCTTATCACAAATGTCCTTCTCATGAAGGCTTTAATCAAATGTTACAGTACATACTGCAAACAGGAAGAGGTGGTCAGAGGCTCATTTATTACTCCAATTTTATAAAGCAAAAAATAGAAGAATATTCTTGTCTTAAAAGCGTAATGTAACTGATTCCAACAATGAGCAATTTGGCATAAAATTAACCTGAGTCTATACAAATCCATGATTTGGGGTATAAAGATGAGTAAAATATATATATGAATATGCACACACAGACACAAACACGTTTTGTATAGGAAAAACTAAATGATTTGCAAACGTTTAAATGGCAATGGGGTAGAAACCTATGTAGGAGATAATTTTGTTGCACTAACGTTATTCTTTACACAGATTCAGGTTCCTTTGATGGGTAACAGAGTATATCCATTTAAAAGGGCTTTATGGTTTTAAAAACTGTTTTCTTAGGTGTGATACCGGGGAAGAACATTCTTATAGGTGGCCAAATTCAGAGGTGAGTCTAAGGGGTATTAAGTGAGCCAAATACTCCACTCATTTACTTCACCAGTTGGCTTCCATGGGGATGAACTGGTATAAGTGAGAGAAGATTAGATTCACTGGGCCAAATTTTTGACGTCTCTTGGCTCCACAGCATGTTACATTACACCAACTTAGACGTCTTTACACCCAATTACTTCTCTGTAACTTAAAGCTCCTTATACTTCACCTCTGAAAATATCAATATTTAAACCAGTTTAATTTTTCATTACTATATATCTTTTGATGTATTGAAAACATATTCCATATTCCTTTGATGTATTGAAAACATAGGTATTTAAAAGGAATATGCTATATTTCTGTACATGCTTTAAAAGGTCATTTCCATAAGCAGGGGGTGGTTCCTCTGTAGATCCATTTTTATTTTTGTGGCCATAATAATAGTTGGATGGAGATTCATATGATTCTATTGCACTTTTAAAATATGTATTCTTAATAGTTCTGTCATGCAGAAGAGCATATAAATAATTATCAGTTGGACAATATATTATTTACAAGATTCTGTCAAAAACAATGTATGCAAATGTTGGTATATCAGTACACTATCTTCTCTTTATCACATCAGCTTGAGTTAGCCATAGGCTATTGCCAAACGCATTTCCTTTTTTTCTTTGCTAGGGCTAATTTGATGATATCATATAGGAGCTAGATTATAATAGAGTTTAAAATTATAACCCTACCTATATATTGTTAATGTCCATCTTCAAATTACTGATATAAAAATATTGGGACAACTTATGCACTACATACCTGCCAAGATGACCAAGTTGGCTGTCATCTACCTGGATTGAAAAAGGCCCCACCCCGCAAATACACTTTAAGAATTCATAGGCTTGTTTTTATCTGAATCACAGAGCAGGGACACACTGCCAAGCTCCACAATTCACCAATGGGGCATAACCTTATTTTACTATGACCACCTCTGCAGCTTAGTTTAGCTTTCATGATCATTTAGTCCCAAGTCCTGTAATTGGATTTGCTAATACGGATCTGATGGCAGGATTGGGGCCCAGATCTTTAGCCTGTCTGTTGAAACTTCCAGCTAGAGTGCTAATACAGCTGGTTCAGTAATAATCACACAATAGTTCATCACATTTTGTGATTTTTTTTCAAATGAATTATTCAGCAAATATTTCCTTTCATTTTCTCCCTTAGCTTATCAAACCCAGTTCAGGAAAGCAGCCTTATTCAGGAAAACACTTGTGTTAACTTTGATATGATTTAAGTGCTTTCCTGAATCAGGTCCATAGGGATGACTAATAATAGCAATAATGTACACACTGTTTTGACACTTTAAAAATCAAAATATTCCCAATATAGGCCATTATTAGCCAAGTTCTGGTGCCAACTATAGCTATCTTTGTTGATAACTATCAGAGGGGTAGCCGTGTTAGTCTGGATCTGTAAAAGCAGCAAAGAGTCCTATGGCACCTTATAGACTAACAGACGTTTTGGAGCATGAGCTTTCGTGGGTGAATACCCACTTCGTCGGATGCATGTGATAATGTAATTTGTTGATAACGTGACTACTTGTCTTAAAAATGGAGGAAAACCATCTGCTCAGCCCACATAGGATAGTAAATACTCACTGAATGGCAATTACTTTCAGTCACTAAAAACTAGACTGCCTTCACCTCCGTGACTATATGGGAAAGGTTCTGTACTACATTATCATTCTCCTAAACTACCCAGTCATGCATGCTTCTTTATTACCTTTCATTTCCCAGTGTGTTATAACTGCTGCAAAGTAATATGGCACACGATGATATAGCCCAGCACACTGTACCTGTATTTATTGTGCATCTATAGAAGGGTGCCTAGCCAAAGCTTTAGATACTCCTACCACAAATTACATGAATAAAAATGAAATTAAATAGCAAGTTCCTCCCACAGCCAGTATAACTCAGCTCCCCAATAAAATACAAAATTCTCCCTCCACAGATGGATTTCACATTACTCACAAATAGATAGGAAATTAATCATCTGGAACTCATGTTAATACCTAACATGTATTAACAAATACATTGATTAGTCAATTAATTAAATCAACTATTAAGCAAATACCCAATTACATTAACCAAAGCAGGTAACGACTGTCTGAGTAGGCAAACCCTGGTATTGTCTCTAACCTAGTGAGTTAACCTATTTATTGACAGCTCACATTATTTCTGGCATAATTCTGTTCAATACGGAAACAGATTTTCCATGAAAAGTATCTAGTATTGTGCACATGCCTCTATCCCTCTCTTGTCATAGTTGAATGCTGACATAAATCTTTTTCTAATAAAATGAACTATTCAAATTATTTCTTTACTGAATTATGCCTGAAACAGATGTATTTTAATCTGCTTGGCATAGAAAATGAAATTTACATGTCACTGAGGTCTTTCTAGTTAATAAATGTTGTAAAAAAGAGAAAGCAGGAAGTGAAATAAATGTAAAACTACACTATTTTACATAGGTTTTTTTAGAATGTTCCATATCCTTTTGCTAATGCTAAAGAATTTCTTATTTATGAGATGAAGATTATACATATTTTGTGCTATCAAATATAAGTCCTGTAGGAATATCATGTCAAATACTGGCAAGGACATAGCCATAATTTCCTAAGGAAATTTTTTTTCCCATAGAAACTGCATCTGCACAAATCACTGTTTATTACCTAAATGTGTATAGGTTTTGGTCATCATGTTCTGTTATTGCATAGAGATTGCACTGATGTTAGTACTTTAATGCATCTTATTTAGTCTTAAAGGGCCTGATCCAAAGCCCATGGCAAGGCTCCCATTAACTTTGGATCAGGCTATAAGTTACTTACTAAAATGTAAGGTTGTTATTAATATCACACCTAAGTTTCAAAAAGGATCATTGATAGTATTAAAAGTACAGTTAAATATTACCAGATTTTCTGTCCATTGCCACTCCAGTATTATTTGCTTTGCAGTAAAAATGGGGAAAACAACATACCTATTAAAAAAAGCTTAAGTAAGACTAATTTTATTTTTTCATGTTGCTTTGCACTATTGCCAAATTCGATAAAAGGTACAGGCTGTCTAAACACTACAATCACACATGCATCCGACGAAGTGGGTATTCATCCATGAAAGCTCATGCTCCTAAACGTCTGTTAGTCTATAAGGTGCCATAGGACTCTTTGCTGCTTTTACAATCACAGAGTTATATTTCCCCCAACCAGTTCATCCTACCACCTTAGTCTGCACTGAATCCTTCATGAACTCAGCCCTTGAAAATGAAACAGTAGCTCTAGTGACTGGAACTGTACCTTAAACACTAGAGTGCTTTGAGAGATACTCTTATCGTCATACCCAATGGGCTAAAAGTACTGGGATTTTGTTCTGAACACACCTTTTTGTGGTTAAAAATTGAAGTTAAACACCACAGTCAAAATCATTCTAGAAGTGTTTCAATGAAGAGCTCAGTTGTTATCTTATCCTGACTAAAAATATACTGAGTCTGTATACGTTTTTAGCCAGAGAAACTCAAAAATGATGTACAGATTCATTTTAAAAGACAATTGGCTACTGTTAGTTATAGAATTATAGATTACAGCACAGTATTTGTATCACCAGTCTATAGAGTGGTTGTGCAATTGTAAGACATTATTGTATTGTTGGTAGTCAGAGGACATTTAAATCTTTTCAAACTTTGGTTGAGTGGGTAATTCGAGGACCTGAACTTCAAGTGCAATTTGAATTACTTTATAAAGAGAGCTTACTTCACTTAAGTTAAGTGCTTTTTTTTTTACTGACGTGAATTCCAGCTATTTTGACATTCCTGACTATTGAAATCTTTTTGATATCTTTCTTATTATGTCCAAGTAAAGATGGGGATAACAGCCTGTATTTACCTATACTGTGACTCCATTTAACAAAGAATTTCTTTGATTGGATTTTTTTTTAAATGTGCCAAGTACACACACACAAAAAATCACCTTCTTGACTAAAGTAATGATTTATGGACTTCTAATGAAACAGAAGAGAGCTAAAAAGAACAACCACTACAACTGATATGTATCACTACATAATACAGTATATTTTCTTTGAGAGTTTTAAAGCATCAGAAACATATTAACTAATAAAGCCTCAAATATTCTTGAGGAGTTAAGTGAGTTTGGACAAAACAAGGGCCATGCATGGACCCCTACTTTGCAAATAGATAAAGTGGGACACAAGATTGCACATTTTATCCAGGGCTACAGAGTCAGCAGCAGAGCTGTGAATAAAGATCCAGTTTCCAGTCTACTGTATTAACTACTAGGCTTTATTTCTACCTAATAATGAAATGCAAAAAAGATTCTGCTATGAAGTTTATTGTAAAATCAATTATTTCATCAACAGGCAGAGTTGCTGGAAGAAACCTTTATCTGGTGATTATTTAAGAACACACAATTTTTTCTGTAATAAAAGGGCTAAGATCAAGCTGTTCAAGCATGAGACTATAGTTTTTTCAGGCTACAGATGAATTTATTTTACATTCTTCAACATAGGAAGAATGATTGAATAATTGTTGCAAGGAAGACAAGAAAATACAGATTAATATTGGTAGTTCAAAAGCTCAACAATTTTTTAAAGAGAAGCAGCTAAATCGGGCTGAGGCACTGCAGCAATTTATAGTAATCAAGGATTTTCAATAGACAAGTTCTGTATCCTGTGTCTCATATGAGTGGAAATAAGTAATCAGGCTGGAAAATTGTGTGCCTAGTGTTCAGGTTTTCAGCTTGGTTTCTCGGGGTATCCATTGTCTCTAATGCAGCAGCATGATTTTTTTTTTAAAATTTGATCTATGGAAAGGAACACTGTATGTTGTGCTGCATAGTTCCTTGCCTCTGATTTTAATAAAAATAGAAAGAATTGAAGACAGAAAAGAACTCTTAATTATTCCCTTAAGTACATTCCTGTTTTCTTCAGTCCAGTCTTAAAATGACTCAAATGATGGAACTTCCTCCCATTCCCCAGAGAGAGATTCTTGCACTTTATAATAGTCCTCAGCATTTGAAAACTTTTCATACTATTCAGATTAAATTTATCTTTGTATGATTTCTGTAATTTTGATTTATAACCCCTTGGTTTACTTTAAACAATCCTTCACCTTGCTTAGTTTATACTCTACTAATACTTGCACTCAATTATTCTATCATCCCTTCGTTATTGTTCAGCAAAGGCATATATAGGGTATTTTTCAGATGAGCTGAACTCTTGTTTCCTTTTAGGATCAGAGGTGCTGGTAAAATTTATGCCAGTAAAATAAATTGTAGGTGCAAATATCTGAGTAGAGTGGTTTCACCAGTTGCAAATGATTCTAAGACTTGGCCTGCAGTTGAATTATGGGTGCAAAAATTATGAATCCAATTTTTTAGGTCCTAGATCGTCTGGTATTGGGTATATTTTGGGTTCCAAGATTTTCAGTTAATAAATTCTTGGATATTCTGGGGCATAGAAGCAGCTGCACACATAAGTAAAGTTAAAAACCAATTTACAAAGCTAAATGTACATTGTTCCTTCATCCATAAAACCCCCTAACACACTCACTGTGCTCTTTGCACTCACTGTGCACTGAGCTCATGCTCCAAAACGTCTGTTAGTCTATAAGGTGCCACAGGACTCTTTGCTGCTTTTACAGATCCAGACTAATACGGCTGCCCCTCTGATACTTGACTGTGCTCTTTGTATGCATGTTCACGTGCAACCCAGTTAACATACTGTTATGCTGTACATCTACAGTGGCTCAAATCTCAGTCCACTGCACTAAAACCACTGGCCTCCTATAAGATAGTGAATGCCTGAGCAAACTCTGAAGAATTAATTTTGGAATCTACCTATGATTGTGGTGATTTGAAGATATTATTTAAAATCTCCAGTGAGACTATTGCCCTTTTGTTTGTTATTTATATTATCCATTATAACTGCTTGAATCCATTATATCAAGAAAGTGCTTTGAGATCTAAGGATTAAAAGTGCTACATGAGTGAAACATTATTATTAATAATAAATAATAATCATAGTAGTCCTGGAGATGATCTTTAGACATTGAGATTTTTTCTTCAGAACAAATTAAGTTTCTTAGAAGCAGTTTCAAATTCTCTTTTCCTTACTGATGACCAAAATCTGGGGTTTTTCACTCAGCTTTTACTCAGGCAAATTCCCATCAAAGCCAATTATTATTATTTTTTTCTTTATTATCAAGGCACACATCACTGGAGTATCTGTGTACACTTTACTTGGTGTGGATTACTAGCAAATCATTTCCCAATACAGAGCACAAATATCCCTACTTTCCCCCATCTGTATTCTCTAAAGTGGGAATGCTGTAGGGAAACCTTGACAGCAGGATGAGTTAGAGGAACCACAGCCAACAATCAGACACATTGTTTTGTCCAAGTTTGAATGTTGTGAAATTCAGGCTTAGATGTAAGGTTCTGTGAAAACAAATTCCAGAGGCAAAGCACTGCTACTAAAAACATCCTTTTGCCAGCTGCCTCATGCTGCACCATACCAGTGGATATAGGATTGGTGGTTTGGAGGCAGGGGATAGTCTCTGAATTAGCTGGCACTGGTTATTTAGGCCTTTGCATTTGGTAACCAACACGTTGACAGTCAATTTCTGTATGAAATTCAGACAGAGAAGCGTGTTGCATATAAGTGTAATATGCTCTCCCCAGTCCACCTCACTAGAGGGCAGGCATACGTGACCATTACCTTACAATTCTGAGTGGTTTTCATGGCAAGTCATAGGTACAGCATGATGAGAAAAGCATGGATAAGTATGATAATGTCTGTTTCTTGTAGGGCAGTATCTTCTGCACAATTGAAGACGGAAAAGGCATTTACGGATACTTACTATTGAGGAATGCAGAAGCAGAGATAGAAAGACCCTAAAATTACACACCAGTTTGTCAATGTATAGATAGATGCTTTATTTAAATGAAGTGATCGTAGATTTCATCAATTCTTTAATATGACTCCCTTTGCCAGTCAACATCCCTGCCATTATATTTGATTTGAGTTTAATACAACTGGCTTTCACCCAGGTCCCAAGCTCTGCTATATATTGGAAGAATGTGGAGACCACTTCATCCGTGTCCAGGGAAAAGGACTGAATGTCATCAGCACGATAGCAGAAATGGATCCCATACCACTCGCAGTCTCCCACAATAGCTGCATATAAATGCTGAAGAAAAGGGTTGATGCTGGCAAGACTGAACCCTATGGCACTTCCCTGCTGACATCCCTCAGGAAAGAAGAGCGGGGTCTGATCACCACCCCTGGGATACTCTCCAACAGGATGAAATAGACATATTAAAACAATTCCTTCAACTCTTGCCAGGTTCCAGAGTCATATAAACAGCACCTAATAGTCTATGGCGTCAAAGCCACGAAGATCTAGGAATATTAGCAAGGATACCTGACATCTTCCCATTGCTCTGAGGAGATTGTCAGGCATGGAGACGGATGCCCTTCACATGCCATCTCAAGGTTTGAAGACTGGCTGATATCTAAAAATTAGGAAGGTGTCAGATGCTGTTAGAAACATCTTACTATTGATCATCTTTTCCAGGCTCTTTCCCACCCAGTAGCAGTCATATAATAGTTGGCAAGAAAATCAATGTCACAGGAGGATTTCTTGAGTAAGGACCAGATCAATCCACGCTTCAAGGCTGTTGGTAGGGAGGCACTACAAATTCCACCAATAATAGACATTACTTATTATTAGTTTTTACCAGTCGTATGAGACATGGATTTAATTCAGAGGCTAAATAAATTTCCATCAGAGTATCTAGAACCTCCTGATGGGACAAAATGAAACTGAATTGAATAAAATGGTTCATTTATTCCCTCCTGCCTGGAGAGTACTACCGTAGCCCCAGAGTGACAATTCCAGGTCTAGTCTATTTATCTGTAATGTATATTGAGAGCTCTTAGCAGCTAGAAATAGCAGGCTCTAAAAACAGTTGGAGGCAATCAGGTTGGATCACAGACCAACATCCAGAATGGTTTTACTAGGTTGTTATTATTGCTGGTTATTTGTACTGTGGTATCATTCAAAGGCTCCAGTCAGGGTTGGGATACCATAGGCACTGACCAAACACTGGAAGACAAGGTCCCTGCCCTCGAAAATCTGTGATTCAATTTAAAACAGCTGTAACACACTCTAGGAGGATGTGGGAGATAAGCTGAGGGTGACAGACATAAGGTCATGTAGTTACATATATTGGCTTGATGCACAACTTGATGGTGTCACAGTTTCAGGGTAGCTGCACTCATATTCCCCCTCCATAATCCTTTGTGGGCACTCACTTAAGGTTTCCAGCTTCCAGCCATCACCTGTCTCAGAAAGATACCTCCATCTCTCCTCCCTAACCGAGATTTGAATGCTAAACAGATCTATGCCTTACACTGTGATGTTCCCAGCAAGGCAGTATGCCTGAAGGACTGCCTGTGATTTGCTCTTTCCCTCTGAAGGCTATCAGCTGTGTATTGCCAGCAGTTCCAAGTTACAACACAGCTCTTTCTAAGCAAACACCTCTATTCTTAAGGTAAAAGCATCCCAGAGAAAACAGATAGATAGATAGATAGATAGATAAAGATAGCAGTTCCTATACTCATGCTGAACGCTTATCTGAGGTCACACTTCAGTCTTCTGAGGATCTAGTATGCCTAAATCTTTCCAACCTTCTAGCAAGGGCTGGGGCACTTAAATAGACAGTCATGTCTGTTTGATGGATCAGAAGGAAGGCCCTGAGTCAGTTTTATATTAAAACTCTTTATTCATCGTTTGGTTGCTGGAAAAAAACAGTTTGAACTAGTACATGTAAACCTCCACAGGGACTAGTATGTCTCTGAAAGGGTTTTATAGCTTAAGTGATTCACCTTAATCACTGCCCACTGATTTTAGTTTCTGGCAGAGCTGCAGTAACCCTTCCCCGTGGGAGTTGCATACAATTCCTGGCCCACAGTGTTAAACCTTTTGTACACTTAACACAAAATGGTCCTCACAGATATTGCAGTGGGTTGCAGTATCTGTTGTAGCTGGTTCCGAAACATTTAAAAGTTTTGTTTAGATTTCTGATCAGACTGTAGAGATAGAAGCGGGAAGATACATGAGAATGGGATAGGCTGGAGGAAGAAAGGTAGGATGAAAATTGAAATGAGTGAAAGTCAGGGCAAGGTAGTATAAGCACCTTACTAGACAAAATAGGGACAGAGATAAGCAAGTGGAAAGAGAAACGAAATGGGAGATACTAGGATCAGGAGAAGGAAGGGAGGTGGCATAGTGAGATCGTACTGATAAACACCTGTTAAAGCTAGTATATGGGACTATGCAGATGTTAGACTGTGGGTGGAAGGGAGAAAAAGGACCCCTTAGTTTTCACCAAAAGCTAGGGCCCAGACTCTTATATGGATTCATCCCCGGACCTCTGCTGTTGGCTATTAGGTGTGTTACAGGTACATTACCTGAACCTAGCAAGGAGAGAATATGTATGAGTTAGAGATGGGTCTAAATACAAAGTCCAGATCCAGAGCCACATTTGAGACAGCAATATGCGAACTTTCCATGGTTCATCAGCATTCAGGGTTGGGATCTTGGTTCATCCCATTGTACAGATGAGGATTAGTCACTAAGTTTTTATATTGATCCAGACATAAACTTTCTCCAAATCTGGAGGTGACTGGATCCCTGACTGTAATTCAGACCCATCTCTAGTTACAAATATAATCTAAACTGAACTGATTTAAGGGAGCTGTGTTGTGGGGAGAGTAGGGTTTAAAATTAACTCAAGTTTGTATACGTGAATTATTGCAAAAGATACCCAACATTAACTGCGTGTGTGGTTCTGTACTTGTTTTTCCTCCTTCTTAGAGAATTTCCTTCTGCTGCTCCATATTAGGATCTGAACTTTTTCTTCCCTCATCTAAATAAACTGGGGGTGGGTAAAAATGCCAATAACACGAGTCTTTTTCAACAAATGAAGCTTTATTCAGAACATAAATTATTGAGCTCAAAAATGGAGGCTGTACTATTTTTACTTCTATCTACTTTCACACATTTACTATTTCTTAAGTATCTGTTTCACTCTTGAACATCAAGCCTGACCTAGTACTTGAACAATAAAATCTGTAGTCATCAACCCGTTTCCATGGAGGCACATGAGGCACTTCATAGTCTTACTTGCAACTATCCTATCCCTGTTTATCAATAGACAATAACTCTTCTTGATATTATTTGATTTCTCTTTTCCTTTGACACTAGGGAGATGGGGTGGGAATTAGGGTTGCATAACATCAAAGGAGGAAGCCATGAGCATACAGAATTACAGCTTGAAAGTCCACACATATTATGTGGTTATCTGGGCTTGAGTGGAATGGGAGAAAAATCAGACTTTCACTGCCCAAGACTGGGTATCAGAAATAGAACAGAGGATTTCATCATTGCATAGGTAACATTCAACCTCTGGTGAAGGGAAGAAAAAATGGAATTTGCTAACTTAATATTTTGGCAGGTGTTACCCCTAAAGTACCTCTTCAATAGTTCAAGGTTGAGGATCACTGCTTTACAGAATGCCTCTAAAACAAAAATATATTTAAATTACAATTTGCTATAATACATGATTTATTTGCTTCAGCTTCCAGGGACACTTACTTAATGTTAAAATGGTTCATTTCATCAACAGGTCAAGGTTGAGGATCAATGGGGTCGATTCAAGGATAACAGAGGAATGCATCTCAACCTCCTTAAAATTGGCTCAGCTGCCATGTTAGACTTTCTGATGTTTTAACCAAGTACACAATCTCTTACCACCAGGATGCATACATTAAAAAAATAAGGCAAGAGTTACAAATTGCCACTATTGGGATTCCCAAAGACGGAGAGCCTGATACTTCTTTCACTTTCACTAATTTTACACCAGTGTAACTTGTTGATTTCTTTCTTCACCTAAGTGGAAGGCCCTGATCCAAAGCCCACTGAAGTCAGTCTTTTCATTGACTTCAATAGGCTTTAGATCAGGCCATAAGTAAGAGTAGTACAATGAGGTTTTGGATCAGGTTACTTATTCTTTTATTATTTTTACTATTAAAGCTATGGCCTTGACCATGCTGCTTATGACAGGGTCCCAGATCCTCAAAGGTATTTAGGTGCTTAAGTCCCACTGAAATCAACAGGACATAAGCACCTAAATACCTTTGAGGAGCTGGCCTTAGAAGACTACCAGGAAGGACTCACCTCTAGATCTTCACTTATTACTTGAAAGTCAAATAATATTAGGAATATTTTTAAAATATCAAACCAGGAATGCCTTAGATCCACTAAATCATTTGTGTTTACAGGGATGGAGGTCTAGGATTTTCCCTGATGATATTCTAGGCCTGCCAAATCTTGAGAAAGCTTTTGCTGACATTACAATGAAATTATGGAAGATTGGATCAACTCACTCTGTATTATATCCTACATTTGGATTTTAAAGTAGATATTTGCTTTTTACAAGGCACCTAGGAGAACAGAGGTTTTTTTCCACTCATAGAAGGTATCTGCATCTGAAAACATTGAACTGTATGTATAAGAAGAATCAAATTCAGGTTGACTTTGGAGGAGAATTCTGTACTATTTGTCTGTAAGATCACCATCCTATTCTATTTCTGATATCTGGACATGTAGCCACCATTATAAAATAATTTAAGATAGCATAGGATTAAAATTGTAAATCTTTATGGAATTCTTGGGTTATGACATTAATTGTCAGACATAGTGGAGTTCCGAGAGACAGAGCAAGCTTACTGCATTCCTTAAATGCAGTTGCATATTTTGTTTAATTTGTTTATAAGAAATCTTAAGTGACATGATAACATCATAAGCATACATTATTAATTGTATTAACAGATAAAATTTAAATAATATAAGTAAAAAAATTCACAGAACTGAATGGAGGTGTGGAGGGAATGGACATAAATTAGTGATTGATAATAGATCTATTTCTGCATGGTAAGAGAAGAGTAATCAAAACATATTCATCAGGACATAATCCAATCACTAAAATGATCCTTCCCCCCCCCCTTGTTGCTGACCATTGCACGACTGGCTAAATGTATTATCGGATGATTTCATTTCTGAAGTATCACTTATCTGCCATTGCCCAAAGCAGGATACTTGTCTAGATGGACCAGGGCTCCATATTTCAATGAACTTTTAGAAAAATCCTGTTAAGCCTCTTTAAATACAGCCAGATGCAAAGCCATACAATTAGTTCCAGTCACATCACTAGGACAAACTTGAGGTGAGCAGGATTTGACCTTTCGTATACCATTTTTCCCCACAACACTGCCCATCTTTTAGGCATATATGCTTTTTTGACATAAAGCTGGAAATAAAGAACCAATCATTTTTGTTTTCAGACACTCAAGTTTTTGTAGAAAAACCCAAAGGCTTGACATTAACATATTAATTTATCTCATATAATGAATATTGCAAAATGTGATAAATTATCCTTTTATTGGAACAGACTATGCAAGGTCCTTTTCTCATCTGGACAATTAGCATGCAAACCTCACAAAATGGTGATAGCCATGCTAGAGGGGCTATGTCTGCAAATCAGAAACATCAAGTGCATGTCTTCTGCAAGTTGGATCACACTGAGGAGCTGGAAGTCTGAAGCATTTCCTGCATATGTAGACTATTTGGACAAGATGTTAAACATCATATTCATGGAAAAATTAACACTATCTGGGAATGAGGACTGAAACAAATGTACCAAGAGTTTATAGGTGTTTCTCTGGGTATGTCTACACTGCAATTAAAACCCCACACCTGGCATGTGTCTGCTGGCTCAGGCTAAGAGGCAATTTAATTGCAGTGTAGACTTTTGGGCTCAGGCTGGAACTGAGCTCTAGGACCATACCCCCCTTGTGAGGTCCCAGAGCCTGGGCTCCAGCCTGAGCCCTGACGTCTACACCACAATTAAACAGCCATGTATCCACATCAGCTGACATGGGCCAGCAGGGTAGATTTATCCTCTGAGTCCTTCTGATGTCGGCTCTGTAGCTTAGCTTGTATGAGTGACAATGATACTGCATTCTGAAGATGCCCTTATAAAGTTTAAAATTTTGAATATTACAGTGTATGTAGACTCTAAAAATGTTTTGCTTCTTATGTCTGTTGAACCATAGAATCATAGGATTGGAAGGGACCTTGAGAGGTCATCTAGTCCAGTCTCCCTGCCTCATGGCAGGACTAAGTATTATCTAGACCATTCCTGACAGGTGTTTGTCTAACCTGCTGTCATAAGCAGATGGTTAAGGGTTAATGTCTCTTTTACCTGTAAAGGGTTAAGAAGCTCAGTAAACCTGGCTGACACCTGACCAGAGGACCAATAGGGGGACAAGATACTTTCAAATCTTGGTGGAGGGAAGTCTTTGTTTGTACTTTTTGTTTGGTTCATTGTTCACTCTCGGGACTGAGAGGAACAGGACATCATTCCAGGTTCTCCAATCTTTCTGAATCAGTCTTTCATGTTTCCAAATAGTAAGTAATAGCAGGCAAGGTGGATTAGTCTTATGTTTGTTTTCTCAACTGGTAAATGTGTCTTTTTGCTGGAAGGATTTTTACTTCTGTTTGCTGTAACTTTGAATCTCAGACTGGAGGGGGGAGTCCCTCTAGTCTATATGAATCTGAGTACCTTGTAAAGCATGTTCCATCCTGATTTACAGAGATAATTTTTACCTTTTCTTTCTTTAATTAAAAGCTTTCTTTTTAAGAACCTGATTGATTTTTCCTTGTTTTAGAATCCAAGGGATTGAGTCTAAACTCACCAGGGATTGGTGAGGGGAAAAGGAGGGGGATGGTTAAATTCTCCTTGTTTTAAGACCCAAGGGGTTTGGGTCTTGGGTTCCCCAGGGAAGGTTTTGGGGGAACAGAAGTGTGCCAGACACAGACTTCTGGCTGGTGGCAGCATACAAAATTTAAGCTAGTAATTAAGCTTAAAAGTGATCATGCAGGTCCCCACTTCTTGAACCCTAAAGTTCAAAGTGGGGAAAAAAATCTTGATACCTGCTCTTAAAAATCTCCAATGATGGAGATTCCACAACCTCCCTAGGCAATTTATTCCAGTGCCTAACCACCCTGGTAGTTATGAAGTTTGTCCTGATGTCCAACCTAAACCTCCATTGTATTTTTAAGAAGAAAGGTACAGTAAAAAGTAAAGGCACAGTAATTACAAAAAAGAAAAAAAATCTAAGGAAATTTTTGCAATCCATTACAGGCAGCTTAATAATAGTGTTTTAGAATATTGTGACCCATCAGCAACAGAATAGAACGTAACTATGGGTGATTATCTCAGATTGTTCCATAAGCCAGCTCTACCATACAGCTGTACTTCAATGGTAATCAATAAATATTTTAACTTCACTGTGTGATCTTTAAGGAGAGCCCTTGTTCCCCCAAAAAACGTTTCCAAAAATTCCCATTGAAACATCACACAGTTCCTTACTTCCTTAAGCAATAAAGAGGTCTGCCTTTAGGAATTCAATCTTCCTTGGTGGCTGATGTTTAGCCCATGTGAATTACCATAAAGGTTTCTGAGGCGCTCACATACAAACTGTTAGATAGAAGTGATAAGTAAACTAATTTGAGAAAAGCAACAGCCACATGTGACAGAATGTCAGCCACTATATGGGCGAGAAGGGTGAAGCTATGTAAATGAAAGAAGTTCTTCTAAAATGAGCAAGTAAAGAAAACCATGTTCTAGCATATTTGTGTTGCTGTGCAGATGTTTTGCGAGTGTGTGAAGGTTTGCACTCCAGTTTTGTTAGCCTGTTGGAAGAAATCTCATTTAACTGGCATTTTTACATCTACATTAATTCTTTTAAAACACTGAAGTGCATGTTCTACAGCTATGTAAAGAAACGCATTATCAAAGCATTAAGATATGATTAAACTGACATTTTCTTAAGAAAACGAAAGGAGCAGGAAAAAGCCATTCTAAAAGGAGTGAGTGCTACATACTCCAGATATTATCTTCAGTGCTTACTCAGGGATCTTTAAAGAAGCTTATTACCAAGTACCCTAAGAAGACAAGTGCGGATGTGTACAGATCAGAGGAATGCAAGTTAATGCACCTGCCAGATTTTACTATCGTACAAAGCATGTCAATCAGCACTCAGACATTGCGTTTAAAAATGTGTTCCCTCAGATTTTTTTTCAGTACTGTGTCTCACATAACTAGATTTTCCTAGTCGCTAGCCATCCAGTGTTGCAAATGTCAGAAATTGTTACTGAATATACATCACTGAAATTAATGTGAATATTCCTTCTTTAGCTTCAATACAGTCTGATACAAATACTAATAGATCTAATTATAAGGTTAGATATATTTAAAAAGTCAGATTCTTAATACACAGAAGAGCGACATATTCACGGTGCAAAATAAAACCAAGTTAAAACACCTCTCTTTAAAAGGAGTGAAAGAAAAGGCGCAATGAGTTACAGTTTGGTTGGTTTATATAACTTGAAAGTAACGTTGTTTGAAGCCAAAAGTTAACCTTCCATAGGTCAAATCCTGAGGACCTTACTCAATTTGAACTTGTATATACAATTTTCTCTGACTTCAGTATTTTCCCCAATTACTTAATTTTGGTTAAGTAATAACTCAAATATTGAATGAGGCTCTCAGGATTTGGCATGAAAAGTCCTGTAACCCCAAATCACCTTATATAAAAGATAAATTTTAAGTAAATTTATTGAAAGAATTCAAATGTCACCGTAGCGCTCAAAATATAGCCATTTAAATAAGTGGGCTTTATCCATCTGCTGGTACCTCCAGCAATGTCAACATTTGCATTCTGCTCTCCTACCTCTGTCAAACTTCAGTTATATTAAAATAATGAATTCTCATACAGATATTTTCCTCTTAGCATGACACATTTAAAACTTGCTGACACATTTGCAGGGCAAATGTGGGAGGTCTGTTAAAATGCACAGATTTATAAAAGAGAAACCTGTACAGATGTCCTGGGATAGAGATTTGTTTTTTATCAGCTCTCATAAAACACATGTCCATATGCATGGTGTTTTCCAATTGGAAAATAAAGCACAAATCCTATTGGGATCACCAGCAGGGCCTAACATCCAATGGCAGATCTTTTATTTAAATAATCTCACACTGCTCGGTGGAAAATACCATTTCCATTGTGTTTACAAACATGTTAGCATTCATTAAAATGCTTTTGCACTGGCTGAAAGATAAATATTTTGAAAGGGATATTTGTGAACAGCTTTAGAGAGGCAGAAGTTTATAACACTGATCATTTGAGATACGTATTATTTCATGTGGAAGATTTCATTAGAAAGAAATAGCAGCCAGGTGTTTGGAATAGTTTTACGATCTGACAATGGCAGGATCTCAACATGCTTTGAAGTTACTGTCACTTTGTAATTATAGTAGCTACTTTTGAGGTAGAAGAGATCATGTCTGTCCATTACATAAGATATGGCATAATTTAAGCCAATGCAAGGTGGAACAGAATTTTAAAAATGCTTTTACTACCACCCCTCCGCCCCTCCTGTTTGATACTTGTTATCATTTTCTTTTGTTGATCCCTGCATACATGACTTTAAATTAAAAGTTAGCTATCAGATAGTTTTGATATTTGTACAATGCCTAGTAAATCCTTATATAAACCTCAGGTATGTGTCACCTCCAGGACTGGTCATTCTTCTAGAATTTTCTAAGGAGTGGGTAACTACTTTGTTAAGGAAAAGGAATAATTTGTGGTTGCCAAAAGAAATGATAAATCCACAGTCTTGAGTTGAGCCAGTCTCATCCTACCCCACTTTCTGTCTACTAGGAACATCTCTGCTTCCCTTAGCCTGCCCTCTTGATATGAGCCAGCTCTCCCTGCTGTGGGTTCCAAGTACCCCCTTTAAGCTGAGAGAAGTTGGAGAGGAGTCAGACCATGTAAAGAGATCAATTAGGGATGGAGAAGAACCAGAATGGATGTGACAGTGTATGAATGGTGGGGAGAGGTGAGAGATTCTGTTGAAGGTGAAGAAAGAAAGCAACTGGTCATAAGTTTATTTACCCACAGTCCCTCAGTAAACAGCACTAATTATTATTTGTACTGTTGTGGTACTTACAATGGGTTGGATCACAGAAATCCCCTTGGGTATTGCCAACTGATGTGCTTAGACTACCTCTGAGCTGTTTCCCCTGCCAGCTTGGGACTTCAGAACACTGCCTGGTTTGAGCCAGACACACTTGCCTGCTACAAACCCAGCCCCAGGTCTGAACAATGTCCCACAAAAGTTGCAGGCTAAACTGAAAACAGCTTAAGATGTGTTCCTGTCTCTACCACTCAGATGCCCAGCTCCCAATGGGGTCCAAACCCCAAATAAATCTGTTTCACCCTGTATAAAGCTTATACCGGGTAAACTCATAAACTGTTTGCCCTCTATAACACTGATAGAGAGATGTGCACAGCTGTTTGCCCCCCCCATCTATTAATACATACTCTGGGTTAATTAATAAGTAAAAAGTAATTTTATTAAATACAAAAAGTAGGATTTAAGTGGTTCCAAGTAACAACAAACAGAACAAAGTAAATTACCAAACAAAATAAAACACGCAAGTCTAAACCTAATACAGTAAGAAAGTGATTACAGATGAAATCTCACCCTCAGAGATGTTCTAGTAAGCTTCTTTTACAGACTAGCCTCCTTCTAGTCTGGGTTCAGCAATCACTCACACCCCTGTGGTTACTGTCCTTTGTTCCAGTTTCTTTCAGGTATCCTTTGGGGGTGAAGAGGCTCTCTCTTGAGCTAGCTGAAGACAAAATTGAGGTGAACTATCAGGGGACCAATCTTTTTATTACTGACTTTGACACAAAAAGTTTGTGGATGACACAAAGCTGGGAGCTATTGCCAATACAGAGAAGGACTGGGATATCATACAGGAAGATCTGGATGACCTTGTAAGCTAGAGTAATAGTAATAAAATGAAATTTAATAGTGAAAAGTGCAAGGTCATCCATTTAGGGATGAATAACAAGAATTTTTGTTTTAAGCTGGGGACTCATCAGTTGGAAGTAAAAGAGGAGGCGAAGGACCTTGGAGTATTGGTTGATCACAGGACGACTATGAGCCACCAATGTGATGTGGCCGAGAAAAAAACTAATGCGGTCTTGGGATGCATCAGGCGAAGTATTTCCAACAGAGATAAGGAGGTGTTAGTACCATTATGAAAGACACTGGTGAGACCTCATCTGGAATACTGTGTGCAGTTCTGGTCTCCCATGTTTAAGAAGGATGAATTCAAACTGGAATAGGTACAGAGAAGGGCTACTAGGATGATCCAAGGAATGGAAAAGCTGTCTTATGAAAGGAAACTCAAAGAGCTTGGCTTATTTATCCTAACCAAAAGAAGGCTGAGGGGCGATATGATTGCTCTCTATAAATAAATACCAGGGACAGAGAGGGATAAATACCAGGGACAGAGAGGAATTATTTAAGCTCAGTACCAATGTGGACACAAGAACAAATGGATATAAACTGGCCATCAGGAAGTTTAGACTTGAAATTAGATGAAGGTTTCTAACCATCAGAGGGGTGAAGTTCTGGAACAGCCTTCCAAGGGGAGCAGTGGGGGCAAAAGACATATCTGGCTTCAATACTAAGCTTGATAGGGTTATGAAGGGGATGGTATGATGGGATAGCCTAATTTTTTTTATTAGGCTATCCCATTAATTGATCTTTGACTATAAGCGGTAAATATGCCCAATGGCCTGTGATGAGATGTTAGATAGGGTGGGATCTGAGTTACTACAGAGAATTCTTTCCTGGGTGCTGGCTGGTGAGTCTTGCCCACATGCTCAGGGTTTAGCTGATCGCCATATTTGGGATTGGGAAGGAATTTTCCTCCAGGGCAGATTGGCAGAGGCCCTGGGTTTTTTTTGCCCTCTCGGCTCTGAGAGTGATCTCTCTATCTCCAGGCTTTCTAATCTTCTTTTTCCAAGTTGTAAGTACAAGGATAGTAAGACAATAGGATTATATTGGTTTTTTTGTATTTACATGTGTGTAGTTGCTGGAATGTTTTAAATTGTATTCTTTTTGGATAAGGCTGTTTATTCATTTTTTCTTTCAGACAATTGACCCTGTATATTGTCACCTTGATACAGAGACCATTTTTATGTCTTTTTCCTTCTTTTTATATAAAGCTTTCTTTTTAAGACCTGTTTGAGTTTTTTCACTGGTTAAGGCTAAGAAACGAAGGGAGGGGGAAAATCTCTTTGTGTTAGATTTACTAAGCCTGACTTTGCATACCCTCTGGGTGAGGGGAGAGAGAGATCTGATCTCTCGGTACTTGTGTTTCAAGGACTTGAAGCAGGGAATATCCTAGAGTACCCAGGGCGGGGAAATCTGGGAGGAGGTAAAGAGGGGGAAGGGAAGTGGGTTATTTCCCTTTGTGGTGAGACTCAGGGCATCTGAGTCTTGGGGTCCCCCAGGGAAGGTTTTGGGGAGACCAGAGTGAGCCAGACACTGGAATTTTCTGGCTGGTGGCAGCGATATCAGATCCAAGCTGGTAATTAAGTTTGGAGGTTTCATGCTAGCTTCTCATGTTCTGAACTCTAAGGTTCAGATCTGAGTAGGAAAGTTATGACATCCAAAAAAATCACAGGTAAAACCAAACTCATATCGTGTACACCATGTCTTGAGCCTACTTTGTTTCTTTGGAGGGTATAAAGAGTCATAATTTGTATTTATGTAAAATCCACTGTCATTCCCGAATCTTATTTACCATCAAAATGCACACATAGTTTATTGGAGTAATCTCAGGGTTTTTTGCTGTCATCTTTTTCCTGCAACTCCCTTCTGCTTTTCATTAATTATTCTAAGCCACTTGCAGCAAGGAACATGTCTTTGAATGATATCAGACAATGCTTAGCACAACAAGGCCACAGTCATAAATTGGTTGAATGCTACCGTAAGCCTAGTATTAATTTATAAGAATTTGTTTCACCCTGATACTACCTGTTCATGAGTAAAATGAAGGGTGAAACTCATCTGTGCAGGACACAGATGTTTCTCAGAGGCTAGTCCAATATAGAGATATGAACTCCCACAGGAAATAAGGACCACCAAAAACCTCAACATCTTTTCACTCAAAGTGCAAGTCACACTTCTTTGGCCTTGTCTTCTTTAATATGAACACACAACAGCACGTACATTTATGTAAACAAAAGCCTACCAAAATAAGATGCCACTCCACACATAATTCTCCCCCTCAGCAGAGGATGAGAGAAGGAACAAACTACATGTGACAGCTGTTAGTCAAATCACTTAATGCACTACTGGAAGACACTTAGATATTACAGTGATTGGGGGATGGTATAAGAACCTATGGAGAATAGAATGATTCTCCATTCCTGTAAAATAAGAGGGGACATAATACATGGAGATATAAATACCTCAGAGCTGGAAGGGACCTTGAAAGGTCATCAAGGGGGCCTTCACTAGCAGGACCAAGTACTGATTTTACCCCACATCCCTAAGTGGCCCCTTCAAGGATTGAATTTATAATGCTGGGTTTAGCAGGCCAATGCTCAAACCACTGAGCTATCCCTCCCCAAATGTATGTGTGCTACCAAGCACTTTTTAAGCCCTAACAAATTAATCTTCCTAACAACCCCATGACGTGTATAGGTCAGAATCATTATCCATCTTTTACAAAGGGGGAAATTGAGATAGGCTAGGGTCAGAGTTTCCAAAATTTGGTTACCTAAAGCCAAGTACTTTAAATTCATAGCTAGGCACCTACATTAAAGTGACCTGATTTTCAGAGTTGTGAGCACATGTAGCTCCAAATGAATGCAATGATGACAGTAGGTTTTTAAAGACTCTGAAAATCAGACCACTTTTAAAAGTGCCTGCATATGGATTTTGAAAAAATTGGCCTATATTTCTTTAAGTTTGGGCAAGTCACAGTGAGTCAGCAGGCCAGCGGGAACCAGAACCAGGGGCTCCGAATCTTAAGCTGCTGCTCTCCTAGTATGGCTGCAGAAAAAGGCCTCAGACCTTATACCAGCTTCTAGTCTCATGTTTAAGCTACTAGACTGGTATCTGTCAATGAGAAGTGTTGCTATAACTGATGCAAAGTCTCATGGAAGTTAGATTTCTTTGTTTTCCTATTCTGGTCTTTTTTTATTTAATAATACCTTTTCTTCTTCTATTCTCTTTACCTGACCATAGTCTGTTTCAGATTTGTGTGCTTTTTCTATACATCAGTGATGATTCCAATTGCATACTAGGGAACGGCAGTTTATTATATTGTGGAAATATATCATACATGCTGTATTAAGAAATGTTTACAGGTAGTTTCCTTCTCTAAACCGTCAATTTTATGCATACAGTATGTGCAAGGTAAGAGTAGTTATTGAGTCCAGCTATCATTTGCACCATGCAAAAGTAGAAAGCTAGATAATATTGTGCAGCTTTCTTTTGCATGTGTTTGACTTGTTCAGCAGAAATATAGCTTTCCCTCTTTTAGCCATTGTCAGGGGGTTCCTCTGCACTGCAAGTGGAGGTTTTATTACAATACTTCACTTCCAGCTGCATGGAACACTGCTAATGTTGTTTAATTATGCAAAGATAAGTTCACCTTTCAGACTATGTGGCTATGGAGGCTAATTTTTAAAGCTGATCTTGCTTCAGGCTGGAGCAATGATCCTGCCTTGGTGTGTCATTGTGATCTTGGGTGCATTGATCAGGACACACACAGGTAAAAGACAGACAGACAGACACAAGGATGGATTTAAGCAGCAGGATGCAACTATATTAACTTAAAAATGTCTCATCTCAGGCATCACTGTGGGGTTACAGGGCTCTCACCACATAACCAATAACTTGGGGTAGATACTCTTCAACCTAAGTCCTAGGACTTGGTAACCTCTAGCTCCCTCATGGGGCGTGAGCAGGAGAGAATTCAGAGCTGAAGGAGATCTCAATCTGTGAACATTTCAAGAATCCCCTTTTCCTTACAGACAATAGGTCCACCAATCATACCCCAGCTCTCACTTACCTCTGGGAGCTGGCGCCTTTAACCTTTACGTGCACGGGACACCAGCCACAAGTTACAGTGAACTAAACATTCCTATACTACTTCCTTACATTACATTCCCATTGTTACTCCTTTCTACCTAAACTAGCTCCACAACGCTGATCCCAGGAGCTGGTCATCCCTCTGTACAAGCTCCCCTCTGCTGAGAGAGGGAGGGGCAAGAATAGTGCTAATGGCTTCCTTCCTCTGATACCTTAAATTGGCATTCAAACTGTTCATAATACTTCCATATGCATCTTCAACTGTCATAGCATATCTGTTGACATTACATACTGAACTAGATTACCTAAAGATGGGATTTTTGGTCACTTATTACTGCTAGTACCTAGGAAACCTATTAAGAACTTAAGAGGTAATATAATATGGTGTATGTGAAATGCCCTCAGGCAATCCATGTAAATGAAAAGCCATGGCAGACAACAGCACTTGGTGGGGGACACACTAAATTAAGCATAATGTGTTAAGGTAATTTACACATTTTCCCCCTTCTCTCAGGCCAGTCAGATAGGAAGTGACTTATTTTTAATGAAAGGGAACTTTGGGGATGACACAAATGTAATTTAAAAAAAAAAAACAAGAAATCAGGTAATTTTTGAATAAGGTGCGGGGGAGGGTTACTATTAATTCAGGATCATGAGTGACAAAAAGAAAAAAAAGAGAGGAAATGGAGAAAAACAATGAATAGGACTGTAAAAAACAGAGAAAGAAAGGAAGAGGCAAGAGAAGGAAATGAAAGCATGGGTTATGGCACACAACTCATTTATGGAGTCTCAATGTACAATGACAATCTAAAAAGGTGAATGCCATGTTAAAATAGACAATATAAAGAATATTCCACTGTTATTATCTTAACTGGGGGGCACAGCTAGGGAACCATTGAAAGACTTTCCAGAAACAGACAGGAGTGAAGGAGCTTTGTTGCTGCCTTAAACGTCAGAGGCATAATGGGAACATGATGATGATGATGATGATTTATCTTAATTAAGCTGCAATGTTACCTTGCACTGTGATGTTCCACCATTTTATGCTTACCTATAGTCAGAAAACTAAGACTATTGCTACCAGAGGAGCCAGCTATGAGAACAGAAATGCCTGACCCAATGACATCCATCTACTTTCTATTCTCTGAGGACAGATTGGTAGTTTTTGAAGTACATGCTTGGTTTCAGACAGGTGGCAGGGCTGGCCTTACCATGAGGCAAACTGTGGCAGCCGCCTCAGGTGCCAGACTGTGGCGGGGGGAGGGCGCCACTAGGACCCGGAGTGTAGGGAATTGTGTCTGATGCTAGTGCATATGTATTCTCTCTGCTCTAGATGCACAGAGATGGTCGAGTGCTGTGCTGGAGGAAGGAGGGCACAAGAGACATAACAGGCAGGCGGGAGTAAAGGTGAGATGGAATAACAGCAGGCAGCAGGAGCTGTAGGGAGAGAGGAGGAGGAGCCTCTTATGTACCTCTCTAGCACCCCCAGGAGCCTGGACTGATTAACCGCAGCGTCTCAGGGAGCTTCCTGTTCCCTGCTGCTCACTGAACTCACTTGAGGAGAACAGGCAGTGAACTGAAGTAGTAGGTGCCAGCTAGGTCCTTAAAAAGCTGATATCTTCCCTCACTCAGGCCCTGCTACCAGCCTGCTTATTTGTCCCCTTCAATTGAGTGTGGAGAGCCACTATAGCTGGCACAGAACAGCTGTCATGAGTGAAAGCAGAAAACGCCCCTCTGGGGAAGCATTCAGAAAAAGAAAGCAAAGGAAGCTTTTCTATCTAAGCAGGAAGACGCTCTCCTGAGATATATAGACACAAATGTTTACAAATGTTCCAGCCCCAGTGAGGATGTGAATGATGAGGAGATGCCTGATCTTCCAGTTAGTCTGAGTGCAGGTGACCTGGCAGCTACTGCAGCAGCCATATCTCCATCTCAAATGGAGGTAACCATGCACATTCCTGAAGAAAAGTGTAGATCAGAGGAGAGTGTGGTGGAGGCGCAAGAAACAGCTGCTGCTGAGTTTAGTTCCTTAAGTCTAGATGATCCAGGGCTGTGGACCCAATTGAGTAGTATCCTGAGGGACTTCCTTGTATTGCATGGGCCACAGCAAGTGAAAAACTTCATGTTCCCCAAAGACAATGAAAATAGAAGTTTCCATGCAACACATTACTGGTGTGAAATTCCCGGTGGTGACAAGGTGGAAAGGTCAGGGCTTATGTACTCAAAAACCAAGAATGCTACATACTGTTTTTGTTGCAAACTCTTCCAGTCTAATGTTCCAGCCACATTGGGCTCTACAGGAACAAAGGACTGGAAAAATCTGGCTAGAAATCTGGCATGCACTGAGAAGACAGCAAATCACCAGAGAGCCTTCCATCGGTGGAAAGAGCTTGAGATGAGGCTAAGGTTAAAGGCCCCCATAGATGATCAGCATCAAGAAAAAATTGCATCAGAGTCTCTTTACTGGCAAAATGTTCTGAAAAGGCTCATTTCCATTCTGTGAATGCTTGCTACCCAAAACCTAGCACTGCATGGCACTTCAGATCAGCTCTATGTGCCAAACAATGGAAACTTCCTTAAAATTGTGGAGCTGATGGCTGAGTTTGATGCTGTACTCCAGGAGCATCTAAGAAGAGTCACCACCCAAGAAATGTACACACGCCACTACCTTGGAAAAACAATTCAAAATGAGATCATACAGTTACTGGAGACAAAAGTCAAACAGAAGATTGTGGCAGATCTGAAGTCAGCAAGATATTACTCTGTTATTCTTGACTGCACACCTGACATCAGCCATACGGAACAAATGACTTTAATGGTGCCTTTTTTAATAACAACAGAACCTAGTGAAAAATATCCCTGTAATGTTGACTGTCCGAGAGCATTTTTTAGAATTTATTGACATTGATGATACTACAGGAGCTGGTATGATAAATGTTCCTCTTAAAAAGCTGGAAGATATGGGAATTGTGATAGCTGACATGAGAGGTCAGAGCTATGATAATGGTGCCAACATGAGAGGAAAGAACAGAGGAATGCAGACATGGATCAGAGAGTGAAACCCTCCGAGCTTTTTTTGTCCCATGCAGTTCTCATTCATTGAACTTGGTGGTCAGTGATGCAGCATCAGCTTCTAGTGAGGCTGCTGAATTTTTTAATGTAATTCAAAGCATCGATGTATTTTTCTCTACTTCAACTCATCGATGGCAAATTTTGAAGCAACATCTGGGAACATCCTCTCTGACCCTGAAACCACTGAGTGCCACACGATGGGAAGGTCAAGTGGAGGTGATAAAACCTATCACACACCAGATTGGGAAGATAGATGATGCCATAGTTGCCATTATGGAAGATAATGGCTATGATAGGAACTGTTCATGGGAGAACAGTGGCAGAGGGAAATGGAATCACCAGAAACACACATAACTTCAAATTTCTGTGTGGCTTAGTGTAGTGGCATGACATACTGATTGAAATAAATGTTGTAAACAAGAGACTCCAAGATGTCGACCCTGATATATCTGGAGCAATGGAACAACTGGACAAAGCAAAGTCATACCTACAGTCTTAACAGTCAGATGAGGGATTTCAAAACTTTCTGAAGAGTGCACAGAAGTTGGCGGAGGAACATCACACTGATGCTATTTTCCTACCCATTCAAAAATACAATACATTCAAGAGTCACCGAAGAAGACATTTTGATTATGAGGCATGGGATAATCCCATAAGAGATCCCAAACAACAATTCAAAGTTGAATTCTTTAACCAGGTGCTAGATTGTACAATACAGTCAGTTGAAGAATGTTTCATGAAGCTCAAGGAACACAGCAGTATATTTGGGATGTTGTATGATATTCCAAAACTCCTCACTATACCTGAAGAAGATCTATACCAGCAATGGAGGGCTCTAGAGACAGAGTTGACATGCGCGATATTGATGTGAGTGATTTAGGTGATGAACTGAAAGCCCCTTCAAGATACATTTCAGCAGGATCAGCTCCAAAGGCTGTTCTGGAATATATGTGCACAAATAAGATATCCATCCTCTTTCCAAATGCTTTTGTTGCTCTGCAAATACTTCTAACACTTCCTGTAACAGTTGCCAGTGGAGAACGCAGCTTCTCCAAGCTGAAGTTAATAAAAACACATCTACGCTCCACAATGACACAGGAGAGGCTGGTCGGCCTTGCAACCTCTCAATAGAGCATGAGCGGGCCCAGATTGTGGACCTTTAGGAAGCAGTTCAAATCTCTGCAAATAAGAAGGCACAGAAAGCACTACTTTAGTTCAAACAGATAAAAATGCCAGCGTTTACTATGCAGACAAGAAAAGTTACGTTTGCTGTTCAGGCATGTGAAAGTTAAGTGTTACTTAAAATTTTTGAACAAGGCATTTTAAGTTGTTTGTTCTCCTTTATTGGGGGAGGTGGTGAGCAGTACCATGAGAGGAGTGGAACAGGAAGAAGGCAGAATTGAGACTTTTCAAAGTTTTGGCCCAAGTGAGGGGGCACGGGGGCATCATTTGAGCCCTCCACCTCAGGTACCAAAATGTTGTGGGCCGGCACTCTGGGTAGCGCAAATTAAGAGATATCTTGGAATGTTATAAACAGAGGATTTCAAACTCAGGCCAAAATATTCCCCTAAATTAAATATTCCTTGTTTCCTGTATACCAAATTTCCCGTTTTTTTTCTTTCTAGCAAATATCATCCCCTCTATTCCTGCCAATTTATCATAAGCAGCAGAGGAAAGATGGTCTGGTGTTTAAGATACTGAAATGGGAAAGTAGAGACCTGCATTCAATTCCTGGCCTTGCTACAGAATTTCAGCATGGGCTTGGGCAAGTCACTCAGTCTGTCAAGTAGGGACCATAATATCTTTCCAACACACAGGCATTCTGTGAGGTTAAAATTGTTAATATTTATAAGGAACCCAGATAGTATGGTTTCAGGAGCCATGGAGTACCTAAATGAAAAGTTACCCAAATTATTACTACACAGAGTATTTTGCGTCTAATTGTCACTTCAAGAGTCAGGAGAAGTTCCATGTTTCCATTGCTACCATTAGGACAGTGACTGTAACTTTATTGCCTTGAAAATACAGCAAGCCTGGTATGTTCAAAGGAACCTACGGAACCCTAGTGCCAAAATCACACTGAATTTCAGAAAACTGAGCCTAAGTAGAACATGCCTATGATCCATTTAACATACAATTAAACATACAGTTTTCACAAGACAATTAACATTTAGTCATGCACTAACTTTAAAACATGTTCTACTGTTCACTGTTATGTAGAATGAAAGTCACCATAATGTGAAGATGGTGCCACTAGCACAAATACGTACACATAAGCATCTACCAGACAGAACCGGCACCTCGCAGTCCCTCCCGCATCCCAACCCCCTGCCCCAGGTCAGAAATCCCTCCTGTACCCAAACTGCCTCCCAGAGCCTACACCTCCTCCTGCACCCCAATCCTCTGCCCTGGCCCAGAGCCCCCTCCTGCACCAAACTCCCTCCAGAGCTCCCACCCCTCACCTTCTCCCACACCCCAACACTGTGCACCAGCCCAGAGCTCCCTCCTGCACCCAAACTCCGTCCCAGACCCCACACCCCCTCCATTAATATAGTAGAAATGTGTGGCCCATGATAACTTATCAAAATTCATGGAGTGCCCTCCCTGCGAAAATTATTGCCCACCCCTGCTTTAAGTCCTAGCCTTCCTGGCCTGTACACTCAGCTCCTCTGGTTTAGGATCTCATAGCCCTGCTTCTTGGTACTGTGGCTTCAAATCCAGGCCTCACTCCCAGCCCAGAGCTCTCAAGATAAGGGTTTCACAGTCCTCCTTAGGATTGTGTTTCCAGTCCTGGCCCCACTGGCTTGCAGACTGTCCCCTCAGGTTCAGGGACTTTGCAGTCTTCCTTCCTGTTGCTGCCTCGAGATGAATTCTTTCTCTGCCTCTGCAGCTTCTTCAGCAGCTTCCCCCTTGACTGGGTTTGCAGCCTCCTTTAGAGTTACCCACCAGTCACTAATTAGTGTCTTAATCTTCCCCAGCTGGGTCTAAAACCCCAATACCTATCTGGACTGGCTGGGAGAAAGAGGAGACTTGCCCTTCCCAATCTATGAGGCTTCTGGTCCTGTGCCTTTAAAGAAACAATAATCTTGGATGGCACTATTCCCTTTCCTAGACACTGAGGGCCAGATCCTCCAGGGCATTTCAATGGAAGTTAGGCACCTAAATACTTTGGATGATCTCGACCTATCTGCTCCTTGGGACCATCTTCCTCTCACCCAATGACTTTTTCATTTGCATCCTTGGGCACACAGAATGAGGTAACTACCTCTTATACCCAACAGCTACCTTGTCATTCTTACTGACCACGGGTTATTAAAGGTTACACCACAATATTTTTAAGTATTTAAGGCACATCATGAAGTTAAAGCTAACAATAGAGAAAACATTCCTTTTAAAAACAATAATTTATGTTTCTAAGCTTCAATAGATTGCAATTCTATATTGTTTAATATTATTAATCAGTGCAGAACTTTACAGACAAATACAATAGGAGGGTATCCTAAACTGAGGGGATTACAATTCAAAAGGGACTTATCCACAGTGTTTACAGCCATAAGTAATCTTAGAAATGTCAATGGGAGCATCTAGGTGTTCAACACCTCTGAAAATCACACTATTTATTCAGGTGTCAATCACGGATTTGTTATCTGGTCCTGTGATAATTTCTCACATCCTCAGTTTCCCTTTGGGCAAAATGGGCTGGCACTCTGCCTAAACTGAATACTACCCACTAAGGGGGACAGAAAGGTCCAAAGTTAAACAAATGATTGGCCTAGCCTCAAGAATTCCATGAAATGAACCACCCTCTTGTTGTGCTGTCCCTGGCTATTTGTCCTGATTGCTGATGTGCAAGAATCAAATGTAAACAACAAACTTACAGCACTCTCCTGGCACTCAATCAATAGGATCCCATATTCTCTGCCAGGATTACAATGAATTCCTACTTGGATGCAGTGTGGCGTGGACGAAAGGACCAATTTCCACACCACCACCGCTCCTTCCTTTATGGAAGCCCTGCCTAGGATTTCTCCTTCCCTAGTCTCTCTGTGAGACACCTTTACTAGGACTTATTGCTTAGACTCCTTCCAAGGCCTGACCCAGAGAGACTCACCAGCAGATCCTAGTCTTTCCAGGTCCCTCTTCTCTCTATGTAGAGAGATCCACAGGAGATACACCTCTCCTCTTTGGACTTTTTCTTAATTAAAAAAAGAGAGCTCTTTTATATCTCTAACCTTTCCCAACTTGCACGGCTGCCAGCTTACAACTCTGATCAATCCTTCCCAGAATGCCCCCTTTCTGAGCTCAAACGAACAAATCGAGATGGACACTGAACACTTCTTAAAGGGACAGTTCATTATATGACAATATCTAACTCTGCAATTAGATGCCTAATTGAAGGCAGATATTAGTTTGTGACAGACCTTGGGAGAGTAACAATATTCTTTTTTCTCAGTCCAAGTCGGACTATAATTATGGAGTAGATTAGTATTCTAAGGCACGAACCTATTCAGAAGTGAGTTATAGATTTTAAGGCCAGAAAGGATTGTTATGATTAGTTGATCTTCTGTATAACACAGGCCATAGAACCTCACACAGTAATTTCTGCATCAAGCCCATAACTTTTGTTTGAGCTATAACAAAACTTTTTGAAACACATCCAGTCTTGATTTAAAAGAGTTCAGGTCACAAAAAGTCTAAGAGGTGCCTGGGCAAATCATCTCAATGGTTAATTACTTCACTTGTTAAAAACTGTTCTAGTCTGAATTTGTTTAGCTCCAGCTTCCAAGCTTTGAATCTTATGTCCTTTTCTGCTAGATTAAAGAGCCACCTACAGTCAGAAATCTCTTCCCTGTCAAGGTTCTTGTAAGCTGTGATCAAGTCACATTTTAACCATATCTTGAACAGAATAGTGTCAAGTATCAGAGGGGTAGCCGTGTTAGCCATGCTCCAATATGTCTGTTAGTCTATAAGGTGCCACAGGACTCTTTGCTGCTTGAACAGAATAGGTAGACAATATTTTCACATACTCTGTGTGCTGCACATGCTGCACAGACTCCTCACTTGTTATCAGATGCAATTTAAGGTCCTGGCCTCCATCTTCAATACTCTTGCAATTGTATCTCCTTGTGCTTTATACCAAGAATACTATGATGAGCTGATAGTATGTAGTATGAGGATCTTGGGAGTAATGGACAAATGTTTTCCACTTAATCCACTTTTATGACCTGCCCCAGGTAAATCTCTCCGCATGATGTGGGGAGACTCCACGCGGAGATGCGAGAAATGGGGTCCATCCCTATGCAATTTGCAAGATTTGCTGGGGTCTCTGCAGAACTTGCAAGCAGTTTTGGAATCATTGTGTAGCTTTTCATGTTCCACCAGAGCCCCTTAGCATTTTTTAAAACCTAATGAAATTCCCAAACAAATAGTTCAGCTAAGATGGTGAGAAAGTTGTAAATATCTACCAAATACTTAACAGAAAAACTATTAAGCTAATGGTGCAGTTTTTATTTGCACTTAATTTTCCTCCCACTCCCCACCTTTCAAAAATAGAAATTATGGAAATTAAAGTTTAAGGTCCTCCAAACAACTTTAGTTCATGTACTGAATTATATATAGTCTAGTAATCACAGAAAGAGAAACTTGCTCCAGTATTGTTCCTGTGATATAAAGTAAAACTACCAATTTTTCTTGTCACTCCTAAATTTCAAAAGAAAAGCAGCAGCCCCAAGTAGACAAACCGAAAACAATTAATTTGGCCCCATCGTTTTTAAAATTTAAGTTTTTATTTCCAGGATTTCTGTTTGTAAATAAAGGAAATGCGACACATAAATGTTGTTTTTTAACGGTGCCACTGTATTTCACATTTTGATTCATATGAGGAAACAAAGTCTACCTGGGAGTCCCCCAAATCAATACACTGTTCTGGAGTATTATATTTTATATTTGTTTCCCTAATTTAGTGGACAGTATGTAAAAATCACATATAGTTAGGCGCTTCCTGTATACTGAAGAATGAAAATTATTCCAGCTAAGACTGGTAATAATTTGAGCATAAAATATCCCACCAGATCTGTGCTTTTCTACAAGGACCATCCAACAAAAGATAGTCTATTTTTTAAAATCACCTCACCCACTTTTGGACAAACCATATTCCCTTTGAGATGTTCTGCTAACACAAATAGCAGCAACCTATTCTGAATGGTGACATGACATAAACAAATCCTGAGTTTGATTCAAAAACAGTTTGAAAGCCCTTTAGAAATATAGATAAAGTCAAATGTTGGAGATCCATAACGGTGTTTGGATAGATGACTATGACGACCTAGAGAAAATCTAAATGACATCAGAAGCACGAGGTACGTAGACATGATTTGAACATGGAAGTGATTAAAGTCATTCCACATCCTGTAAAATGTGGAATTCTTGCTACATGAAACTTCATGGATCATTTGCTCTTTGCCAGTACTGAGACTCTTAAAATTCCTTTGCTTTAGATTAAAACTTGTTCGTCACTTTATGAAGGAACAATATGAAATATTATCTGTACAATTTTCTCCACTGCTTTGATTATAGCCAATATATACCCAGACTATTGTACACACATGTTCTGTTTTAATTACCCTTGTGCCCTGCATAGAGTTGTACTGATTTTTGCATAATGCAGACAAATGTGAGCAATCGTTTACCTGAATAACTGTTTTGTGCATCCATAAGCATACAGTATGTGCTATGGGGATATGTAGACTCTAAAAGGGATAAATGAATGAACACAGGGGAAGTGGAGCAAGCAGAAACAATTCACAAATATAAAACAAATGTATTTTTAAAAGAGTGCAAGTTAATACTGTTTTAGCTAGCTATAAACTCAATGCCAAAAACATGTAACTCTATAATCCAAGGTTTCACTCACCTTGATGGAATTGCAAGGCTATCATAAGGATGAATTGTCCTTGCACATATTCTCTGCAGGCTAGGCACAATCTTCATTATTTCAACATTAGGCAGAGAGATTTTCTGTTTCCAATCTTTATTTGGAAGAAACACAGAGAGGCAAAGTCTCTCTGTCACTCCATCTCCTTTGCACCATTCTGGTGTTGCAAAGGAGCTGCAAATTGGACAGATTTCCCATCCTGGGAATCCCTCTGCATCAGAGGGTCCGCATCATAGGATGGTGCACATCGGGGGCAGATCTGGTATCCCCCTCACCCACAGTATCAGGGGCAGAATGGAGCTGAAGAATGCCTTAGAGCTTGCACTGCTATGAAACATGCTGGGGCCAGCATAGAACTAGATCCAGAATCAGGCATTACAACCAGTGATAGTGGGTGCACCAGAAACTCTAGCCCCCATTACAGCTAGTGGAAGGAGCATCTCACATACCATTAACCCTTTTGGGACCAAATCTGACCATATGTATTTGGCTAGATGGCCTGATATTCCTATGTCAAAAATATCTCCCTTAAAATACATATGAATATTTCTGTGGCAATCTTGAGAGTTCATAAAGATGCACCAAATCTGTGTACCTGGTTCGACAAGCGTAGATGTTGAAGTTCTCCTCACTCTGTTATAGCCTTCTCTCTAAAAAGAAAATATATTTGCTTTAGAGAGTCCCAGAAAAATAGAGAGGGTGTATGGTTATATGAAAATAAACATTGAACACTGGAAAACATGAATACAGGTGGGTCACACTGTCAGGGGAAACAGAATAAATGTCCATATAACACTGTGAAGCAATAAGACACAAACAATTAGCAGGAATGTAGAATCAGCACTGTTGTGAAAAATTAGCAGCTAAATTGTCCATGATCAGTATAGTTCATAGTTTACAGTACCAGCTGTCCAATGTGGGACTAAGAAGCTATTCCACTGAGCTTCAGTAACAAGTGTGGTGGCAATTAGAGAAAGCAGACAACAGAGTCAACTATTCTCAATAAGTGGGCAATACCATTAAATTGTAAGTCAATGATCCATTCAACAATTTTGTTTTACACGAGTGTTGTCTTTTTGTTGTTATTGATTGGTTTTTCCTGGATCCATCTTCAAGACTACAGTGCCATAGAATAGTTCATATTGTCTAATGGCTTTACTGAAATGGAGGATTATTCTAATTTTAGCATGTAACTATGCAAAACATTGCCCTTGTACCATCACTTGACTTTATGACACAGTAATATATAGTCTCCCTCTTTTCTGCTGAAAGTACAGTCAGCATTAAGAAATGAGTCAAAAATTGTAGATCCTTTCCTATATTTGAAATGTTTCCAAAAATCCCTGTATGCTCTATGTTTTGCATGTTTTAAGAGGTGGATGCCACATACTCAGTACACCGTCCCTTCCTTTCAGAGGGTCCATAGGAAAAATAAATATGCATATGTAGGTTACATTGAAAATGAACAGTACCTAAAATGTAAGTACATTCAATAATAGAGTATATATATGTTTTACGGGATCAAATTCAGATACACATACATTCCACACTAAAGAATAGATTTGCAATTTTCATTTTCTCTAACTATAAATATTTGTATACCACTTAATTTAAAGATTATATTGACAGATATGATATTCGATTAATGTGTTGTATTTTACACCATTTACATACTATTTCAATATGCTTGCATTCTATAAAATGTATTTCAAGACTCCCTAAAAAAGAGAAAATAGGCACACTTTAAGCAGTTTAAAAGAGACAGATCATTATCTCTTACAAAGGAAAGGAAACAGGAAAGCTGTAAATAATAAGTTCTGAATAGGAATGACATAAACAGCCTAATCAATGTCTTCCAGAACTGGCAAGTGACATCTCTTTGTTTTTTGCAAATAAAAACCTTCTTAACATCACAATATAAACCATTATCTCTGCAGGCAAGGTATATTTAGAAATGTACAAAATGTACATTTCCTGCCAGCCACTAGATCAGTAGGTGGAGATCTAAAGTCATGCAAATATTACAGTAAATGCAGGCAACCAATTTCTAATTATTCCATATCAGCAGATTTGCGAGGAATATAATTTATTAAAAAAAGAACAGTTTATGATCAGCAGACCTTAGTTATGACTGTTTAGGAATTCAGCGCATTTTGATCTAATCACAAAATCAAAATATTCATGAAACACAATGATATCTCCCCAAAGCAGCCGGGCAGCCATTAATTTTGAAATTCGGGTAATTTATTAACACTTATCTGTAGCTGTAAAAGCTTACCTCTGTGTTTGTAATACGGGTAAAAGTGAAAGCAGTTTTAAAACTGATTCCTAATGATTTATAATGGTTTGCTGTAATTTGAGCCAGAAATTCAATTAAAATGTATGTCTAGTTTTGTTTCAAGATCTTTAGTTAAAAATTCTATTAAAATTCTATTTCCTTCTTGCATTAAATGTATCTGTTATCTGCATATACAAGAAATATAAGAAAATTCTATCATTTATTCCCCAGACTCCACAAATGCTTTTTAAAGCATTCATTTCTATTTCATAATTCTGTGAAGGAACTGTTTAGAATTTACATATAGTAGAGGAGGAATAAGTGTATATGCTGTTTTCTCTCAAAGAAAACCAGCTTTCCTACTGAATGCTCATGCAAATATTTAAGTGACATTTATCAGTTCATCAAAGAAGGAGAAACAAATAAAACTGAATTATCAGACTTTTAAAAGCCCTAGTTATGTATAGCTTCTCTCTGTGTAAATATTTCTATTTTAAATCACTCTTGTGAGGGATATATAACTTCTGTGCAAAAACTTCATGTTTGTATCCTAAAGAATATTAAAACAAAACTAGTTCATTTTTTTGTTTATTGGAAGCGAAACAAACCTGGATGTCAATGGAGTCACGTTAGGCATAACAGTAGTGAATCAGGCACATTTTTTTCCTGGTTTTTCATCTTATCTTAAAGTACCTCTTGGCAAAGATAAAGAAGGGCTGACTTTATATGTGAGCTGCATAACTCCTTGCAACGGTAATGCTAGTGGTGAGACCCATGCACATGCTCTATACTGCTAATTGCTTCTTTGTCCTGTAATTAATCCGTAGTTTTTGGCAAATAGAAAAATATTGATACACAGAATGAGATGTTTGAAAAGTATGTATATTCTGCTTTTGAACACATTAACCCAAGTTCTCTGTTTCACTCCATTTTTACACTGCTATAATTCCATTGGAGTAATGTAATTGTGAACCAAGGCTATGATTGTAAACTAAGGATATGAATCACTGAATTAAGTAGAGAAAATTTAGAACTTTCTATAGTCTTTTTGTTTGATTGGTTCAATACCTGGTACTGATCCTACCTGAGTGAAAGTTTCACAGCATGTTGAATTTTTGTGGAAAATTCTAATACCTAGAAAGGATGGAACCTCCAGACTAGGACATCTACTGTGGTGAGTTTATAAGATGATGCCATGCATTAGTGTACTTAACCAGCTTCCAGTCTCCACTGTTTCTGATTGGCCACAGGACTTTTTTTTGCATGCAAGTCTGTAAGTGAAAGCTTCCCAGGAAGACCGTGATTAGACTGAACAAGGATATCTACTCCAAAAGGAAAGTTTTCTCACCTGATCCTTGTAGGACATGGCCACGGTCAGAATGGGATCCAAGGAAAAGAACTCATACTAGGTGCCTTACCAGAAGGAGGACGGGGAAGAATGAGGTGTTCTCTCTTCTACTTGCAAATAAAGTAGTAATGTTGTAGGACAAATGTCAGCCATAGAAGCAAACACACAAAGTGTCAATTGGTTGGCAATTGTAGACATATGTAGTTTCTGGTCTGCAGCAAGACAAAATCCTTGCTTAGATTATAAGGAAAGGAGAATGTAATGAGTCCATGACTGACACAGAATGCTGGGAATCAACAGCTGAGCCAGCATTCTGGTCACATAAACATCAATTAATTGCCCCCAGGGTGGACCTGATGGGGCATAATTAGTGGATTACAATGGGTTGGGAGAAGACTATTGAGAAAATTGGCCCATTAACACAGGAGGTATAAGAAAGCACAGACAGGAAAGGCAGGGGAGAGAGATGCTGGCTAGCAGAGCCAGAAAGAATCTCTGGGTAGAAGGATTGCTCCCTTCAGCAGAGAACTGAGGAGAAATTGATACTGTAAATAATGTTGTGGATCAGTAAGACTGTGGGAAGAACAAATGTAAATAAACTATGATAGAGTGTTAAATAACTGAAACCCTCCAAGTCTGTATAGACAGAGTAGAAGACAGGAGTGGACGTTGCCCTGTCAAAATGGCCAACAAAATGAACATGGATAGAAGCTTCAGCTTCATAGACTCATAGACTTTAAGGTCAGAAGGAACAATCATTATCATATAGTCTGACCTCCTGCAAATTGCAGGCCACGGAACCAGACCCACTCCAGAACTAGACCCATAACCTCTAGCTGAGTTACTGAAGTTCTCAAATAATGTTTTAAAGACTTCAAGTTACAGAGAATTCATCATTTACACCAGTTTAAATCTGCAAGTGACTGGTGCCCTATGCTGCAAAGTAAAGTGAAAACCCCACAGTTTCTGCCAAGCTGACCAGAGGAAAAATACTTTCCTGACTCCAAATACGGCAATTAATTAGACCCTGAGCATGTGGACAAGGTATGCCAGGCAGATAAATGGGAAATAATTATCTGTAATAACTCAGAGTCATCGTCCCCCCACCACCCATCTAGTGTCCTGTCTCCAGCAGTTGAGTAATTTTGCTACTGTCAGTCACTGATGGGCTACATGCTATTGCAGGCAATCCCATCATACCATCCTCTCCATAAACTCATGAAACTCAGTCTTGAAGCCAGTTAGGTTTTTTTGCCCTCACTGCTCCCCTTGGAGGGTTGTTGCAGAACTTCACTCCTTCGATTGTTAGAAACCTTTACCTAATTTCAAGTCTAAACTTCTCGTTGCCCAGTTTATAGACATTTGTTCTTGTGTCCACATTGGCACTTAATGGCCAACTTAATGGCAGGACAAAAAGCAATGGGTTCAAACTACAACGTAGAAGATTTAAATTAAATCCCAGGAAAAACTTCCTGACTGTAAGAAGAGTAGGACAATGGAACCGACTGCCTAGGGAGGTTGTGGAAGCTTTTTCACTGGAGAGCAATCATATGTCCCCTCAGCCTTCTTTTGGTTAGGCTAAACAAGCCAAGCTCTTTGAACTTCAAAATGGTAGGTTTCTAATGTAGGCCTGGTCTACACTACAAGTTTATCTCAAATTTAGCAGCGTTAAATTGAATTAACCCTGTGCTCATGCACTCAACAAAGCCCTTTACTTCAATATAAAGGGCTCTTAAAATTGATTTCTGTACTACTCCCCAACAAGGAGAGTAGCGCTGAAATCGGCATTGAATTAGAGTTAGTGTGGCCGCAATTCAACGGTATTGGCCTCCAGAAGCTATCCCACAGTGCACCATTGTGACCGCTCTGGATAGCAATCTGAACTCAAATGCACTGGCCAGGGAGACAGGAAAAGCCCCGTGAACTTTTGAATTTTATTTCCTGCTTGCCCAGCGTGGAGAGCTGATCAGCACAGGTGACCATGCAGTCCCAGAATCAAAAAAGAGCTCCAGCGTGAACCGTACGGGAGATACTGAATCTGATCTCTGTATGGGGAGACGAATCTGTTCTATCAGAACTCCTTTCCAACAGACAAAATGCAAAAACATTTGAAAAAAATCTCCAAGGCCATGATGGACAGAGGCCACAAAAGGGACTCAACACAGTGCTGCGTGAAACTTAAGGAGCTGAGACAAGCATACCAGAAAGCCAAAGAATCAAATGGACACTCACGAAGGGAGGGGTGACTAACGACTGTAGCTATCCCACATTCCTGCATTCTCCAAAACCATTTGAATTCTGGGCTGAGCTCCCAAAGCCTGAAAGGTCAAAAACATTATCGCAGGTGGTTCAGGGTATATGTCGTCATCCCTCCCCTCCCCCGGCCCATTAAAGCAAAGAGAAAAAAATCGTTTCTCACCTTTTTTCAATGTCACCATATGTCTACTGGATGCTGCTGGCAGACGCGGTGCTGCAGCGCTACACAGCAGCATCCTCTTGCCTTGCCTTGCCTTTTCTTGAGGACAGCAGACCATACAGGATGACTGGTATCCGTCATCGTCATCCCATGGATGCTCCTGACCAGCCTCGGTGAGGTCGGCCGGGGGAGCCTGAGCAAAAATAGGAATGACCCCAGGTCACTGTCTTCTTTAAGTTTTGTCTAATGGAGATTCAGTCCTGCCTGGAATATCATGGTAGCTGGAGGCTTCAGCCTCAGGCTGCTCTCCCAGTCAGCAGCACTGCGCAGTCGCGCCTACCCTAGCCTACTCCTTGCTACCAGGGCTCACAATCAGACACTTAGACACCTACATTTTGCTGCAAATAAAAAAAATTAAGCTGCTGTTTAGAACTGTCCCCCAACATACATATCCTGGGACATTTTGTATTTTACCAGTGTCAACCAAAGGCCCACACACAAATGGAGATTCAGTCCTGCCTGTGCGTCTATCCTAGTGATTGTCACAGATTCCCATTTTCAGCTATAGGCTGAGCAAATGCAGAATTGTGGTTCACTCTACTTCTCTATAAGTCAACCGCCCTCCCCTCGCCCCTTTGATCTCTGCTTGCAGAGGCAATAAAGTCAGTGTTATTTCTTATTCATGCATTCTTTATTACTTCATCACACAAATGGGGGGATAACTGCCACTGTAGCCCAGGAGAGGTGGGGGGAGGAGGGAAGTAACAGGTGGGGTTGTTGCAGGAGCACCCCCTAGAATGGCATGCAGCTCATCATTTCTGCGGGATGTCTGGGGCTCTGACCTGGAGCAGCCGTTTGCCTCTCTGGTTCTTTAGTAGGCTTGCCTGATATTCTAGGCAGGACTGACTCTCCATTAGACAAAACTTAAAGAAGAGAATGACCTGGGAAGTCATTCCCTTTTTTGTCCATGTGCCCCCGACCGACCTCACCGAGGCCGGCCAAGAGCACCCATGACAGCAGCAGATGGTACAGTATGACTGGTAACCCGTCTTTGTCAACTTGCAAAAGGCATGGGGATGCTGCTGTGTAGCATTGCAGTACCGCGTCTGTCAGCAGCATCCAGTAGACATAGGGTGACAGTGAAAAAAGGCTGAACGGGCTCCATGGTTGCCATGCTATGGCCTCTGCCTGGGCAATTCAGGGAAAAGGGTGCAAAATGATTGTCTGCCGTTGCTTTCACGGAGGGAGGATTGACTGACATTTACCCATAACCACCCGTGACAAAATTTTGGCCCCATCAGGCATTGGGATCTTAACCCAGAATTCCAATGGGTGGGGGAGACTGTGGGAACTATGGGATAGCTATGAGATGGCTACCCACAGTGCAACGCTCTGGAAGTCGACGCTAGCCTCGGTACATGGATGCACACCACTGAATTAATGTGCTAAGTGTGGCCGCATGCACTCAACTTTATACAATCTGTTTTCAAAAACTGATTTCTGCAAAATCAGAATAATCCCATAGTGTAGAAATACCCAGGGCCGGCGCTTCCATTGAGGCGAACTAGGCAATCGCCTAGGGTGCCAGGATTTTCGGGGGGCGGCATTTTGCCGGGGGGGGCAGCAGGCGGCTTCGGTGGACCTGCCGCAGTCGTGCCTGCGGAGGGTCCGTTGGTCCACGGCTCCGATGGAGCTACTGCAGGCATGCCTGCGATGGTCGGCTGGTCCCACGCGGCTCTAGTGGACCTCCCGCAGGCACGGCTGCGGCAGCTCCACCTGAGCCGTGGACCAATGGACCCTCCGCAGAAATGGCTGCGGCAGCTCCACCGGAGCAGCGGAAGTGGCACATGGGGTGGAGAAATGGCTGTGCGCCTAGAGCACGAAAAACTCTAGCCCCGGTCCTGGACATACCCTTAGATATAGAAGAGTCTCTGGTAGCTGTGACACTTTCAGAATTTATATTGTTGCATGCACTTGATGTCTGCTATTTTCTCCAGCAGAGGGCAGTAATAGTCTTTTAATATTAGCTTCAGTCTTTCATAATTTCATTCATGATTGGAAGAGGGGGCAACCAGCCTAATAAAGCCATTTGCTGATGGTAAATGGGATGGGAGTTGCAATGAGAAAAAAGACATGATACAAAAGGTCCTAATGAGGTTAGAAACATAAGCAGAAAGGGATAAAGAGATTGTATCCTGGAAAAACTCTAGTTATTACATGTGTGTGAATATAAATCAGAACACAGACTTAATGGGAGTGTGAAAACTGGAAAGTAGTAATGCTGAGAGAGTAATAGGAGTGATAGTGGACAGCAAATTAGACAACACTTAAAATGTAAATAGCATGCAAATAGACCAATGGAATTTGGACTATACAGAGAAATTGTAACTGGGGTTGGGGATGGGGAAAGGAAGAGCAATAAAAATGTTTAGGAGCCTGGGAGGATTAATTTATGAAGAATTATGTAAACCATTGTATATCTAGGCTGAGCGATGATGAAGGATGAGTTGATCTGCCATTACTTGAATTTGATAGGACAGTATAAATGCCAACATGGGAGGATACTGTAAGGGGGCCTGACAGGGAGGATGAAATTGAGAAAAGGATAATTTAAAGTGAATATCAGGAAAAAATCTTCCTGACAATCAGATCTAGGAGCTTTTGGAACAGTCTCCTAAGAAAAGTGGTAGCAATTCTACTATTTGGGCCACTCAAAACTAGATTAGACAAAATACATATAAATGTGCTGTAGGAAACAATCCTGTGTTAGTAAGAAGAGACAATATTTGATCTAATGGCTCTTTTTCCATCTCCAATCTCTCTTGGCCTCTTAAAGGTACTATTTATTAAGTGCCAGCAATTGCTTGTCTCTGTGCAAAATACTGAAAAGGAAACATTTTGTGCCACAAAAAGTTTAAAATCTAAATAGAAAAATGAAAATAAGATGACTTGGGAGACCCAGATAAAGGTTCTATGGGTCTGATCCAACATCCATTGAAACCAGTTGGAATCTTTCTATTGACTTCAGTGGATTTGGATCAGGAACTTACAGTATAACTTAGGGCTTGACAGCAGCACTGCCAAAAACACCTTTATCCCCCATTCTGTATTTGTGCATTTGGTTTTTCCTCCCTAAGTGTAGCACCTTACATTTGTCTTTGTTGAATTTCATTTTATTGTCTATTGCCCAGTTCTCCAATTTATCAAGATCCCTTTGAATTTTAGCTCTAACCTCCAAAGTGATTGCAAACCCTCCCAGTTTTGTGTCATCTGCAAATCTGATCAGTATGCTCTCTATTCCTACATCCAGGTAATTAATAAAGATGTTAAATAACTCCAGACCAGATCCCTGTGGAACCCCACTTAAGACCTTGTTCTAATTTGACATCATTCTACTCCTTTTTGTTTGGGGTTGTTTAACTAATTACCATTACCGCTTAAAGGTAGTTCAGCTAAGCCCACATTTCCCTAGTTTACTCATCAGAATGTCATGTGGGAATGTGTTAAAAGCCTTGCTAAAGTCTAAATATATTATATCCACTGCATTCCCCCATCCACCAAACCAGTTACCCTGTTAAGGAAGGAAATCAAGCTTGTTTGATGTGATTTGTTCTTAGTAAGTCCATGCTGTCTGCTAGTGATTACCCCTTCATCCTGCAGGTATTCTCAAATAGAACATTTTATACATTGCTATAGCAGCTTCCCATCTTTTGATGCCTGGTCTATAGTTCCCTGGCACCTCCTTTCCCCCCCTTTTTAAAGATGGGCACTACATTAGCCCTTCTCCAGTCTTCCAGGACTTCCCTTGTCATCCTTGAGTTTGAAAATATTATTGCCACTGGCTCTGAGATTTCTTCCACTAATTCCTTCAGCACCCTGGGATGAGTAGTATCAGGCCCCGCTGACCTGAATTCATTCAAAATTAGTCAGAAGATCTGACATGCTTTTTCCTTATCCTGAACTGTATCCCTTCCCCTTTATTGTCTATGGTAACTTCACTAGTCTCTGGTCACGTGTTATCTTTTGAGAGAAGACTGAAGCAAGGTAGGCATGGACAGCTCTGTCTTTCTATCATCTTTCGTTACCAACTCACCTTCTCTATTGAGCAGTGGACACACACCGTCCCTGATCTTTCTTTTCTGTCTGACACATTTGTTCTTCTTGTCTCTAACATTGCTTGCCAGCTTTAACTCATTCTTTGCCTTGGATTTTCTGATTTTTGTCCTACATACTCATTCTATTCTCACGTATGCTTCCTTGGTGAGGAGACATGCCCCTCTTTCAATTTCCTGTATGTTTCCCTTTTGGTTTTTAGATAGTTAAAAAGCTCTTTCTGCAGCCACACTGGCCTCCTATGGCTATTCTTATCTTTCCTCTGCATCAGAATAGCTTGATGCTGAGCCTCTAGTATTACATCTTTTAGGAACTGCTATCTCCATTTGACAGCTCTTCTTCCTAATTCATCTTTCCATGATACCGTGCCAACTATTTCTCTGACTTGGTTGAAATCTGTCTTTCTAAAGTCCATTGTCCTTGTTTTCCTGTTCTCATGTCCTCCTTTCCTTAGGATCTTGAATACTTTCAGATCATGATCACTTCCTCCCAAGTTCCTGACCACCTTTGCATTTGCATCTAATTCATCCCTGTTGGTCAACGCCAGATCCCAAACGGATAATCCCTTATTTGTTTCCTCCACTTTCTGAATCAGAAAGTTATCCCCTACACATGCTAAGAACTTGCAGGACATATTACGTTTTGCTGCAATAGTCTTCCAATAGATATCAGAGAAGTTAATACTAGGTCATGTGTATTAGTTAATCTTGTTACTTGCTTGTAGAATGCCTGATCCACTTCTTCTTGATTTGGTGGTCTATAATAGACCCCCACCATAACATCTCTACTATTTTTCCCCATTTTATCCTCACCCAGAGACTCTCAGTAGATCTACTGCTCGCTTTCTCTTGAACTTCGGCGCAAGTGTATACAGTCTTGACAGAGTGCAATGCCGCCTCCTTTTTTCTCATACCTGTCGGTCCTGAAGAAGCTATATCCATCAATGCTGTTACTCCAGTCATGGGAGTTGTCTCTATAATGCCAGTTAAGGCTATGTCTACACTTGCACAGTTTTTGCATTGTCAGTTTCACCGGTAATAGGGAACTGGTGAAAGAAAAGCCCTGGTTTGTGTACTCACTTTCTTCCACAGGCATCAGATAGTGTTTACATTTGCAGCACTTCCATTGCTGATGAGAGCAGCACACTGAGGGCAGCTATCCCACAATGCAGTTCTCTCCATTTTGATGATAGGTCTTGTGGGAATGGGTGTGGTGGTGAGTGGAGGGCATTATGGGTCCCTGATCAGTGCCCCGTGATGCATGGCTTCATGTCCTGGAAGCCCTTTTACTTCCTTGTTTCTTTTACGGCATTTTTTAACACCTCTTGCTGTCTGCCTGTTTTCCCCACCACACCTACAAGCAGGAATGGATCCTGCACTGCTGTCCACTGCTCTGATAGCTGTCATGAACACATCACATCTGGCAGTGCAGGTGTTCATAAACTTGCAAAGAGAATGGCGGTCAGACATTCCTGATGAGCTACCTGAAATGGAAAGCAGTAACATTTGATTGCTTTTGGCATTAACTGAGAAGCTGAGCACTGTGGAATGGCATTTTTGGTCTAGGAAAACTAGCTCAGAGTGATGGGATCGTATCATTATGCATGTCTGGGATGACGACCAGTGACTTCAAAACTTTCGCATGTGGAAAGCCACCTTAACAGAACTGTAAAAAGCAACAAAGAGTCCTGTGGCACCTTAAAGACTAACGGACGTACTGGAGCATAAGCTTTCGTGGGTGAATACCCACTTCATCAGACACATGTAATGGAAATTTCCAGAGGCAGGTATAAATATGCAGGCTAGAATCAATCTGGAGATAACGAGGTTAGTTCAATCAGGGAGGGTGAGGCCTTCTTCTAGTAGTTGAGGTGTGAACACCAAGGGAGGAGAAACTGCTTTTGTAGTTGGCTAGCCATTCACAGTCTTTGTTTAATCCTGATCTGATGGTGAACCAACAGAACTCCACTGGCCATCACCTACAGTCCTCAGCTTAAAACTCTCCAATGCAACATCACTGATCTACAACCCAACCTGGACAATGATCCCTTGCTTTCACAGACCTTGGGGGGCAGGCCAGTCCTTGCCCAAAGACTACCCACCGACCATAACCATATTCTCACCATCAACCACACACTGCACCATAACAACTCTTATTCAGGAACCAATCCATGCAACAAACCTCAATGCCAACTCTGCCCACATATCGACACCAGCGACACCATTACAGGACCTAACCAGATCAGCTACATCATCACTGGTTCATTCACCTGCACGACCACCAATGTTATATATGCCATCATGTGCCAGCAATGCCCCTCTGCTATGTACATCAGCCAAACTGGACAGTCCCTATGTAAAAGGATAAATAGACACAAGTCAGATATTAGGAATGGCAATATACGAAAACCTGTGAGAGAACATTTCAGCCTCCCTGGACACACAATAGCAGATGTAAAGGTAGCCATCTTACAGCAAAAAAACTTCAGGACCAGACTTCAAAGAGAAACTGCAGAGCTTCAGTTCATTTGCAATTTGACACCATCAGCTCAGGATTAAACAAAGACTGTGATTGGCTAGCCAACTACAAAAGCAATTTCTCCTCCCATAGTGTTCACACCTCAACTGCTAGAAGAGGACCTCATCCTCCCTGATTGAACTAACCTCCTTATCTCCAGACTGATTCTTGCCTGCATATTTATACCTGCCTCGGGAAATTTCCATTGCATGCGTCTGACGAAGTGGGCATTCACCCACAAAAGCTTATGCTCCAATACATCTGTTAGTCTTTAAGGTGCCACAGGACTCTTCATTGCTTTTTACAGATCTAGACTAACAAGGCTACCCCTCTGATACTTAATAGAACTGTGTGCTGAGCTTTCCCTGGCCCTTTGTTGCAAGAACACCAGACTGAGAGCTGCACTCACTCTAGAGAAGTGTGTGGCAATCGCTTTGTGGAAGTTGACAACTCCAGACAGCTACTGGTTGGGTGCGAACCAGTTTGGAGTGGGGAGATTGACTGTTGGTGCCATTGTAACTCAAGCGTGCAAGGTCATTAATCGCATCCTACTGTACAAGACCATGACTCTTGGTAATGTGCGTGACATTTTGGATGGCTTTGCAGAAATGGGCTTCCCTAACAGTGGTGAGGTGATAGATGGAACGCACATCCCTATTGTTTCCCTGGCCCACCTTGGCACCGAGTACATTAATCATAAGGGGTATTTCTCCATGACTTTGCAGGTACTAGTGAATCACTGTGGGCATTTCACTGATATTAACGCTGGATGGTCTGCAAGAGTGCATGATGCATGTATCTTTAGAAACACTGGCCTATACAGAAAGCTGCAAGCGGGGACTTTCCAGACCAGTAGATCACTGTCAGGGAAGAAGAAATGCCCATTGTGATCCTGGGAGACCCAGCTTACCCATTAATGCCATGGCTCATGAAACCATACACTGGAAACCTAGATGTCAGTAAAGAATGTTTCAACAGGCTGAGTAGGTGCAGAATAGCTGTCGAATGTGCATTTGGCAGTTTGAAAGCATGCTTTAGATATTTGTACAGTAGACTGGAAATTAATGAGGAAAATATTCCCATGGTTATTGCGGTGTGCTGTACTTTACACAACATTTGTGAGGGGAAGGGGGAAAGGTTTACTCACATGTGGAGCGTGGAGGATGACTGCCTGGCTGCTGAGTTCCAGCAGCCAGATACCAGGGCTATTAGAGGGGCACAACATAGGGCAGTAAGAATCCAGGATGCACTGAGGGAAAAGTTTGAAAACGAAAATCATTAAACTTTGCTGCTGTGCTTGGGAAAGAAAAGGCTAACAGCAAGTGCTGTGCTACATGGCTGTTCTGTCTGTAATTTCAGAGGGCTGCCATCAGCTCCACTCTCCTTTAGCCTGGTCCTAGCACCATTGCTCAGACCCCATTATCCTCCCTCATCTGAGGGTTAAGGGAGCTGGGGAAGAGGGATTGTCTCCTTGCTGTACTAGACTTTAGGAGCCCCAACTCCATTGCTCTGCCTGTTTTAAGAGATGGCTTCTCTACTAATTCATTTCCAGTTCTGGGATATCAGGAACTAGAGCCCCTATTGAAAGATTATCTGCATTGGGCTCCTGCCATGTTGCAGCAAAAATGAATATTGCAACTTAACCTACCCACTGGGTCCCTGAGAAACAGGTAAAACATGCTACCCTGCCTAGGCTGTCTGAATTAGATAAGAAATAATTCCTTCCTAGTCCCAAAAGGCGACTATCATGATGCTCACCGGAAGGCCTGAAACAACCAGCCCTATTCTAATTCCAATGTGGGAAGGAGGGGAGCTTTTCTTCCCATTCAAATGTCATCCGGGGCATGGGAAGGGCTTATAAACCCACTCATGAAGTGTGCAGGAGCCAATAGGCTTTTCTACCACTTGTGTCTCACCGATCAATGTGGAGGAACTTCTCCTCAAGACCATGAGGGGGATGAATGGCCACAAGGAAGGGAAGAGGAGGGATAGCTCAGTGGTTTGAGCATTGGCCTGCTAAACCCAGGGTTGTGTGAGTTCAATCCTTGAGAGGGCCATTTAGTGAACTGGGGTAAAAATCTATCTGGGGATTGGCCCTGTTTTGAGCAGGGGGTTGGACTAGATGACTTTCTGAGATCCCTTCCAACCCTAATCTTCTATGATACTCCTTAAAAGGGGCCAAGATTTTCTTTTCCATGCTGGACCAGACATAGTCCTCCCCGCTCACATCAGAGGCTGTACAGGAACATTGGTGGGGTAGACAAATCTGAATTGCTGCTGCCACACATGCCATACTATTATTTATTTTATAGAGAACTTCTGTATGGAGAGCTACCCCCTGAGCACCTTAGAAGACTGCTACCTTAGGTGGATGGCTGGGTAACCATGAAAATTTAAGTATATTTTCCTCTTTCTATATATAGAACCTATATTCCATTGATAATTAATATCTACTCTAGCCATATGGCAGTGGGTCTTGATTTTATTACTGGCAGGACAGAAGAATAAGCTCATACCGTTGACACGTTAAAATAATGTACGTAAATTATCTTTCATGGCTTTCTTTTCCATACTACAAAATCCTTAATTAGAAAAATATACTTCTTTACACTCCGAGTCAGTTGGCACAAAATAATTCTTTTCAAAATAATATTAACACTGCTCAAATATTTCACCAAATATAGTCATCATTTTGGAAAAAAATATGACATTGAAGGTCTTTTTGATCTCCGATCCTTATAAACAGCATTTACAGAGAGTGAAAATCAACACTTACTACAAAATGGAAGCCGTTTGATGGGTATTGATAGGAGACTCATTTTATAGTGTGTTCAGTCTGAAGTCTACTCCTACTAGTAGTCCAATAGGCCATTTTTGCAGGGGCAGTAAGTTAATAATGCTGGCTCAGATGCACCACCATGGCTCATATTATGTTTTCATTTCTATTACGATTAGGGCTATGATTTTGTCTCAGAGGTCATGGAAGTCATGGAATCCCTGACTTCCAGAAACCTCAGTGACTTAAGCCCACAACACCTGGGAGCTGCATGGTCCCCCCACAGCCTGTAGTGGCTGGCAACTTGGGGGCCCCCCAAGCTCCAAGCCGTAGTGGGGCTGCTCTGCAGCTGCCAACCACTGTAGGCGGCAGGAGTGCCCTGGAGCCCTCCACCACCACGGGTAGTGGGGCCCCCCGGAGCTCCCAGCTGCTGTGGGCGGCGGGGAGACCCTGGAGCTCCAAGCTGCCACAGGCAGTTGGGGTGACCTGAGCTCAGAGCCATGGGTGGTGGGGGGACCCTACAGCTCTGAGATGGGGTCCTCTGGTGTGGGGACCCACAGCTCCCCATTTCGTCATGCATATTTTTAGTAAAAGTCACGGACGGGTCACAGACTTCCATGAATTTTTATTGCTCGCCTGTGACCTGTCCGTGACTTACTAAAAATGTGTGACAAAATCTTAGCCTTAATTATGGTCCCTAATTTTCAGACCCTAATACTGTCTATTTATCTGTATAAGAGGAGTTGCATTTGTGCATTTGACTGCAGACTGAAAATGCTATTAAATGGCTAAGATACTAAACTTGGTGCCCCATTTTCAGGGTAACTGCACCTGTATCGCCCCCACTGTAGCCCACTCCAGGAGTGCCCAGTCAGCTCTCAGGACTCCTGTTATTGCTTGTGTCTTGGTACGGACTCTCGTCCCACTCCCTAACTGGGAGTTTTAAGGCTGCACAGCCCCCTGCCTTACACTGTGATATTTCTAGCAAGCCAGTCTGCGTAACGACCAGCTCTTGTGAGGTGCTCTCTCTCCCAGGCCTATGAACAGTGTATTCCCAGCAAGTGACCATGCAGCTCTATCAGCAGTCCGGTTAGTCTTAAGGCAAAAGCATCACAGAGAACACACATAAAAACAATACAATTTCCTGCATGGTTATGTAAGCAGAGTCAGGATAAGCTCTACCCTGACATCTGGTGGAAAGAATGTCAGAGAGTGTATTTGCATAGGCACGCCTACCCTATCCCAGACTGCTGAGCGGTGGGACTGCTTGGTGACAAATGACTCACCCTCAGTTGGGTGGTACTTGCTAGACAAGGGACATGGGTTCCAAAACCCAGTGAAGTAGAGAGGCTGGGGACAGGTATCTGTGCCTGGTGGTGCAGTCTCCTTGTGGAGCCAGATGCACCAGTTGCACCCCCTCCTCTCTCCACTGTGGAATGTCAGAGTTGATATTTTTATTCCCTCAAGAATCTAAATACAGGTTCCTGAGCTGAATGCACTTTGGGCTAATGGTGCACTAGCACTGGGGCTCCCCCACTAAGAGCTGAGATCAGTAAGAGTTGAAATCACAAAAAAAGCTGAAATGACTGAGCTGAGAGTACTGAGCATTGTGCTAACTAGTGGGGGAGCCTGAAGATATGCTGTGGAACAGAGCAGCTGGCGGAGTGGAGCAGTTGTGGGGACGGCTGGAGCGGATCACGGGACAGCTGGTGGCAGCAGAGCGGCTGGCAGAGCGGAGTAGCTGTGGGACGGGTGGAGCGGCCCACAGAGTGAGCGGAGCCGAGCAGTTTTGCAGAGCAGCTCATGGAGCAGAGCAGCTGGTGGAGCGGAGCAGTTCCTGAGGACAGCTGGAGGAGCAGAGTGGAGCAGCTGGTAAAGCAGAGCAGTTCGTGGAGAAGGCGGAAGCAGAACCCACGGAGAGGCAGGGCAGTTGGCCCCGGACCACGTAAGGTGCCCCTTTCTACCCAGGCTGGGGGGAGGGACCTCTACAGATAGACTCTCGAACTCTGGGGTGGCATTGACCAGAGACTTTTGGGTTGTTGGACTTTGGGGTGATTGGACTTAAAACCCTAAGCGGAAAAAGGACAGTGCCAAACGTACTTGGAGGTGGGTTTTTGTTTATGGTTTGTGTTATAACCCTGTTTGTGGTGTTTCTCCAATGGGATGCCGCATTGATTCCTTCCTTTATTAAAAAAAGATTTTGTTACACTCAGACTCCGTGCTTGCGAGAGGGGAAGTATTGCCTCCTAGAGGCGCCCAGGGGGGTGTGGTATGTGAGTGTCCCAGGTCACTGGGTGGGGGCTCGAGCCGGTTATGCATTGTGTTACTGAAACGGAACCCCTGGATACTGAACCTGGCCCTTGTTGCTGCCAACTAGAGGGGCAGAAGGGTTACAGTTACAAAAAGCTTATCAGACATCATCCCCAACTCCAGCATAGGGCTCTGATGGGTGTCAATGTTTCCAACCTTTCAGTAAAGCTTGGAGTCCCCTTAGACTCCAAGGTCCTGTTGGTTGAATAAAAAGGAAGATCATGAGTCAGTTCAAGCTCATGCTTTTACACCCAAATCCTAGTCTATGGAAAACTCATCTAGAACCAGTATACGCAAGCTATCGCCAGGGGTATTACCTCTCTGAAGTTGTTTACAACTTCAGCAGCTTGCCTTAATCACCCTCCACCCACCCCACAGTTCTGAGTTTCTGAATGAAAGGGGGCTATTGGCTCCTTACTGAAACTCAGTGGGGTTATTTATTAATTTATTTTTTTGGGTGGCCCTCTCACCATCAGGAGAAAGAGTAAGGACTGAAGATCCTGAGACTGACAGTCCCCTATAGCCAATGGCAAGAAGCCAGCTCTCCAAGTCAGCCAGATTGACAGGGCAGATAAGCCAATGAGTGAGTCAAGAGCCCAGAGGGCCTGTCCTCTGTGTGAGCTGGGGCTGCCAGGGGCAGAACAGAGCAGAGCCAAGGACAGTGCTGCAGGCCAGAGCTGAGCTGGGGAAGGAGCAACGGGATAGAACCAGAGGGGCCAGAAAAGCAGCTCAGAGGCAGAGCGTAGCTGGAGGCAGAAAAGCAGCCCGGAGCTGGGGAGTTGGAGCCAGAGCAGCTGCACAGAGCCAGAGCAGCAGCGATCAGTTGCTCAGACGGTGAGCCAGGGCTGAGCTACAGCAGGAAGCCACAGGACCAGAACTAGGACAACAGAAGGCCCATCACACCACAAGTAATACTGGAGCCAAGAGTGGTGAGCAGCTGGGAAGAGCAAGGTGGGGGACCATGGGCAGGGAGGTATTCCCACAAGAGGAGGGTCAGGACACCATACTGTCATGTTAGATAGGAAGTGTAGTCCATTAATTAATATGGCAGCCTGTGACCTAGGTTCATTTCTCTGCTCTGCCACAACCTTTCAGTGTCCTCTTGGGCAAGTCACCTAGTCTGTCTGGGCCTCAGTTCCCTGTCTTTCATACAGGGATAATAGTACCCTCCCCCCAACTCATATGGTGGTGTTAGGCTAAATATGTTAAAGATTGTGAGGTGCTTAGATACTATGGTAATTGGGACCATATAAATACTCAAACAGATTCTATTGATTTGGGAAAAAGTAAAGTGTCTCCATATACATGGGACATTATGGAATCTTTTAGATTTATTTACTTATCTAACTTTAAGGATGAATTTTTAATGAAAAAATTAGATATAAATTTGTTAAACTGTTTTTCAAACGATTTACTATAGTAAAACCTAAATGTTAATGCACAACTATTTGTTTTTCTAAGTGTAGCATAGCATGGACTCACCAGCACGGTGCTTCCTGCTGATCATCCAGGAATTAGCTCAATTCCAGCTCTTGGAGCACCTCCTGCAGGCTAGTGTTTCTCCTGCCTCAGGCCCCCATGTCCGTCCCAGACCCTGGTGCCCTTTACCTTGGGGTTCTGCCCACAGCAGAAATAATTACACTCTTGGAATGATTTTGCAATCTCTGTAAAAGAGATCAGATTAAACAATGTCTCTGAGAAGTTACAAATAATATTGAACATTTGTATCAATCTTTGTTTTGTTCTTTTTTCATAGATTCCAGCATCAGATGGGACCATTGTGATCATCTAATCTGATCTCCTGATTTACCCCCAAAATAATTCCTAGCACGTATCTTTTAGAAAAAAAAATTTGATTTAAAAATTGTCAGTGATGGATAATCCAGCGCCACTCCCGGTAAGTTGTTCTAATGGTTAATTACTCTCACTGTTAAAAATATATGCCTTATTTCTAGTCTGAATTTGTCCAGCTTCAACTATCTGCCATTTAATCTGTGGTGTCTGTGTCCCAAATGGGCTCATAGAAGACCCCATTCAAAGAATTGTCCCTTATGGTGCTGGGCTCTTCGAAAGATAATGGGAATTGAGAGTGCTGAGAACCTCATACAGTGCTTTCAGTAGCTTGCAGAACTGAGTCCTTAATTATTCTCTCTCCCATCCTGCTTTGTTGCATTGTAGTGACTCTTTCCATTCACGTGTAAGCAGGGGAATGGTTCTGCTAGTGTGGGGAAATTCCCTGGCTTATACGGTACCCTGGTGAAATGAGCTAGTGAAAGGATCTAAGGGTACGTCTACACTACCCACTGGATCGGCGGGTAGTGATCGATCTATTGGGGATAGATATATTACATCTAGTGTAGACATGATAAAATCGATCTCCGATTGCTCTGCCATCGACTCTGGAACTCCACCGTGGTGAGAGGCGGCAGCAGTCGAATCGCCACTGTCTTCACGGCCAGGTAAATTGACCTAAGATATGCCGACTTCAGCTATGCTATTCGCGTAGCTGAAGTTGCATATCTTAGGTTGACCCCACCCCTAGTAGAGACCTAGCCTGAGTCCTTGCTCACACTTCCTTTACCCAGAGGCCTGCCTGACCTCAAGGGCTCCCCTTCCACTCTCCTGTGTGGCAGAGTCCTTGTAACCACAACAAGGCTGGGCCCAGTATTCCTGGGGTGCTTGACCCCCCAACCTTGTTATGGTCACTTAGGGCAGGGGCTAGGGTGTCCCCAGTCTGGGGTGCTCTCTCTGCCCTTGATGCTTCCCTGACCCACTCATCATTACATACAGTTCAAAGCAAATACAATTTATTAAACGGGTCGGACATTTGCTCTTGCGGTGGCCACACACCCTCATGCTTTAGGTGGCAGGGCCTTTTTTCTCAGTGTCACCCTACCCCATCAGAGTTACAATCCCCCTCAAGTCTGGCCTGCAAGGCGTCTTGGCTGGAGGTGTCTCCCTGCGCTGGACCCACTGCCCAGAGTCCCCCTCATTCTCCCCAGCTGCTCACCGCACTCGGCTCTGGAATGCTCCAGCTCCAGCTCCAGCTCCAGCTCTACCACTCTACCTCAGCTCTAGCTCCACTCTGTCTCAGCACGGCTGCTGCTGCTGTTCTGCCTACAGCTCCCTGGGCTGCTTCTCTGGCCCTTCTGACTCTGGTTGCTACAACTGTCCTCCCAGGACAGGTCTGCTCTGTGGGCTGCTTCTGTGACTCTGCTCCCAGCACTACCTGCTTCCTGGGCTGCTTTTCTGGCCCCTTTGGCTGGCACAGCTCTGCTCCCCAGCTCAGCTTGGGCCCCTGCTTTCTCCTTAGCTTGGCCACACTCTGTCTGATGCAGGCAATTCCAGCTCACACAAAGAACCGGAGCCCCCAGGCCTCTTGACTCCCTTATTAGCCTGCCCGCCCCGTCAATCAGGCTGACTTAGAGCATTGGCCTCTCCCCATTGTTCCTGGGGACTGTCAGTCTCAGGGTCCTTATTTCCTATCAACCCTTCCTCTTTCTTTTGGTACTGGGAGCTAGCCAACCAAAACACCCCCGCTGAGTTTTAGTAAGGGGACAACAGTTCCCTTAAACAAAGAAGGCTAGAATCTCTCTCTAGCTTATTTCATCCTATTGCTTTAACTGGCTAGAAGGCTCTCTCTAACATACCATTGCCACAACAGCCTGATACACTGCCATTCCAGGAGCAGACTCTGGGCTTGAATCTGGATCCTCTTCATGTTTCTCTGCTAGCAGATCAGTGGGTTGGCCCTGAGAAATACTCTCTGGTGTGATTCTTTTCTCCTTTGAATGACACGTATAAATTTAATTACATTGAAGGGAAGGTATAAAATAACATCTAAAAAACCGCTCTGTTATTTTATATTAGAAAATGATGCGATTGAATGAATGCTTCAGGCTTCACTGGCTTATACCTCTATTTTAATGCCCTATTGCATATTGCAGTCTCGAGTATGCATTTATCAGCTGAAACTTCTGAAGAATCAGTTTCTGTAAAATCATCTCATCACATATATTGCTTTTTATTTTAAACTTGAAATAATGGGCTGGGAACTATGTTTCTGAGTTTCTTTACAGTTGGTTAGAGCAATTTGAGCACTCAGGTTCCTTCATGCAAAATGAAAGTCCACCACCTGTTTGACAGTAAGGCACCTTGTCCCATTCATTATTGTGTTAACCGTGTTTCATGAACAGCTAAGTGGCTTTCTTTTCAGTAGCTTTATAACTGTGGAGGTATGACACTCATTTCCCTATCATGCAAGACTCAATTAGCTCTTTTCTACCCAGTGCTGGTTACTTCTACTTCTCCAGCTCCTGTCCATCATGCCGCTGCAGGGATGGACAATGTAAGATGGTAGAGAAGTGACACTGTTAGTCAGCTCTGCTCCCTGACCCTAGTGACCAAGGCTGAAGTTAAAAGCAGGGTGGTTGTGTATAAAGCTAAGTGTTGCAGACATGTTAATAGCTTCCACCCACTGACTCAGTGTAGAGCCCGCTTTCTGTAATGCCCCGGTTGTAACCTGCTGGCTTTTAACTTTCACTTTGTCTGAAATGGAATCCTAAATTAAAGGCTAGTTTAATGTTGCTAATTTAGTGTCCTAACAAAAAAGTAGAAGTTAAAAGTCATTCCAAGGAAGGCTGCAACCATGCTGTTAGTGAGGAAGAGGGGGGAGATAAGGAAAGATCCTCTATATTTTTATATATAAATATACACACACACCACAATACATATATATACATACTTTGTGTATGTATATACCACTGATAAACCATGAATGGAGTAACTTATGTACCTTATTTTTCTTTTAAATATTTGGGGGTTAAGCTTTTAGTAGTCCAGCCTCCCCTTTCTTATCAGTTTGCTCTCAAAATATAATGCAAGGACTGTGATGTAAGAATTATTATTCTTTCTTCCCTATGAATGGACTTAATCAATTTTTTTCTTAATAATACCTAGCTCTTACATAGTGGTTTTCATCTGTCAATCTCAAGGCACTTTACAAAGGAGATCAGCAATCCCTCTCTTCAATAAAGCTAATTTTGAAAATCAAGGGGTGAAATCCTGGCCTCATCCAAATCAGTGGGAGCTTTGCTATTGACTCTAATAATGCAAAGATTTCGCTCTTGGTCTGTAATTTATTTATGTGCATTTTACTAGTAGTATTCAGATTTCAAGATGCATTGGTTTGGTTTGTTTGGACACATAAGCCACTTTGTATGTTTTTTTCTTTTTTGACTTTATAAGGATAAAACTTAGACAGGTTTGCAGTGGTTATTATGCTTATGAATTCAAAATTCATTTCTGTGTGTATTCTTCAATGTGCATTTAAAACTCATTGTCCTCATGAAGAATTCTGCTAGTAAAATGACTTGCCAGTTTATCTGTGGGAAATGAAGAGGGACAGGGCTTTCTCTGAGTGCACATCTGACGAGGGCAGGGACTGGTTCTGGGATGCATCCAAAAGGCACCAGGGAGAAGCAGGGTGGAAGCAGAGAATAGGCCTCATCCTACTGTATACCATGAAGCAGTCCAACCACACCTAGGGAAAACAGTGAATCAACTATTACTGGAATGATGTTGGATTGGAGGGAGGTCTCAAGAGGGACTCCACAGGGATCTGTTCTGGGTGTGGTGTTGTTTAACATCTTTATTCATGATCTGGATGTAGGAATAGAGAGCATACTGACCAAATTTGCAGATGACACAAAGCTGTGGGGGAAGGTGCCAATACTTTGGAGGATAAAGCTAAAATTCAGAGAGATCTTGATAAATTGGAGAATTGGGCTACAGATAACATAATGAAATTCAACAAAGACAAATGTTCTACACTTAGGGAAGAAAAAACAAAAGCACAAATACAGAATGGGGGGAAAGTGGCTTGGTAGCAGCATGCTAAGCATCTGGAAGTTGTGGTGGATCACAGCCTCAATATGAGTCAGCAATGTGACGCTGTTGCAAAAAAAGCTAATTCAATTTTAAGTTGCATTAACAGAGGAATAGCATACAAATCATGGGAGGTGTTAGTACCACTCTACTCTGAGCTGGTTAGGCCTCAGCTGGAGTACTGTGTCCAATTTTGGTCACCAATGTATAGAAAGGCTATAGAGAAATGGGAAAGGATCCAGAGGCATGCAACAATGATGATCAAAAGCATGGAATGAAGCCATATGAGCAAAGGCTGAAGGAACTGGATATGTTTAGTTTGGAAAAGAGGAGATTAAGGGGTGATATGATAGTTGTCTTCAGATACTTGAAAGATTGTCATAAAAAAAGATGGAGAAAAGTTGTTCTTTTTTTCCACAGAGGACAGGACAAGAGGCAGTGGGTTCAAACTATAGCCTAGCAGATTTAGATTAAATCTCAGAAAAAAACTTCCTAACTGTAAGAACAATAGACCAATGGAACAGACTGCCTAAGGAGATTATGGAACCTTCTTCACTGAAGGCTTTTAAAAGCAGGCTGGATCACCATCTGTCTTGAATGGTTTAGCCACAACAAATCCTGCATCTTGGCAAGAAGTTAGACTAGATGACCCTTGTAGTCTCTTTGAAACCCTATGATTCTATGATCCCCCAGTGGTTCCAACTTTGACAATTTTATTGTATCAGAATGTTTTGGTGCTCTTCTTGAAACCCCGACTCTCAAAGGCATGTCATTTGGTGAGGAACTCAGCATTTTTTGCTTTGTTTTGTTTGAGAAAAGACCATTTCTAACTTTAATAATTGTGAAGAAAAGCCTGAAAGTGTGAAGTAAAAGCATGCTGCAGGCTCAAAAACCAGAAGGCAAAGAAAAAGAACCCAAAATTTACCATTTTTAAAATCTCATTTTATGCAAATTTTATGATTTTTGAATGCTAGCGGTCAGTAATACAACATCAAGATCCCCTAAGAGCCGGGTTATTCCTGAGTCACAATCCCTTCCTTGAGCTCCTCATGGGAGCAATTGTCTCTTACTGGTTTCTATGTACAAGTTTTATATGATGATACGTGTCTAGAACAAAGCAACACTTGGATCATATTCTACATTGTCACTTTGGCTTTCTTTATACTTTACTGTGTGCTTTCATTTTAACATTAAAGTATCGTCAAGTTAGACTCTAAATTTCAAATAGTGTAGTGAATTCATGCCATTGATCAAAGGCTGTGATACCAGTCACCGTTTATGTGGTGATTCTTATCAGCTGTAAAATTGTAGAATTTTATGGTCATCTAATTCACTGGAATGAGGTAGATAAAGGCAATGTCCACTCTAGTCAGTAGCATCCTATGTTCATTTTATCCACTAGGTAATGATTTAAACAGCCATTTTTCTCTTAGAAAGCATGGTACTAGCTATAATTCCCAACTTAATTTGTGCATTACACTTAAAAAAATAGCAAATCAGAGGTGTTCCTTCATGGTCATTTTTCTCTGTTTAGAAAATTCAGGAAACTCAAAATGTAAGGTATGTTATTTGAAAGAGATAGATAACATGCCTACATTGTGTATAATTAAGCCTTTTAGTTTCTTGGGATATACAGTATCTGTTGTTTCTTGAATATCCTTTTTGGCCTCATGGAAGCACTGTGTTATTGCTCTACAAAAATCAACAACTTTGTCTTTAAAACTTGTTGGCCTTTGGCACAGACATGAAGCATGCAAAACCATGTCTCAGCTAAAGGCCTAAGTGAGAGAGGATGGCTGGATCTTCAGTTGGTGTAAATCAGCATGGACCCATTGAATTAAATGGAGTTATACTGATTTATATAAACTGAGGATCTGTTTCTACATTTTTGTGGTTATCATGCTATATGGAATGTAAACTACAGTTTACATGTATCCAGATCACAATGTATAATTAACATCTTGATGGAGAATTCTTAATGTATTGTTGATTTCTGCAATATGAATATGACAGTTTTGTGTCAGGAACACAGTTTTTACAGGGTTTTATTACTCAGTTATATTAAAATACATCTTACAAATAATACCTTAAACCTGCCTAACTTTTAAAGGTGCCATTTGACTTAGGTCTTGGTTCAAAAGAGCCTTGGCTGCCAAAGCCTGAGCATGATACAAATACAAGTGGAAAGAGTGCCACAAAACGAGTCAAATGAAATAGCACCATGAAGCTAGAACAAGCAAGTGAAAAAGATTGTCCCTCAGTGACTATCTCCGTACCAATAACACAAATAACAGTAGCGTGCATCCCTGGGCTTTGCCCTCACCTTGGACAGAGGCAGGGAAAGTTGGAATTTCTGACAGGTAAGTCACAAAAGGGTTAAGAAAGATAAAGAGCTTTTCAGAAACATGAGAGAAAAAACCCCTTTTTACAGTGTATATGATGATATGCCTGTAATTAAGTGAAATAGCTTAAAGTCTTGTTATGCTAGGATTAATATATGGTAAATACACCCATTGAATTACACTGAGGTTCATGTGGTGATAAAATATAAAATTCCATGCAATGAGATATATTTATCATCAAAAGGTCTTTGGCCTTTAAGAAAATGTTACCAACAATTACCCAGAGAACATGAAAAGTCAATAGAGGTATAAATGCACATCTTTATGCCATCATTGTGGTTGGATTAATTTCAATAACACCGATCCCTGCTGGTATTTAGCCATCAAGAGGGAGGACTAAGGTTACAGATACCAGCCCCTCAGCATGCTCTCCCAGTCTCTCTGGACAGCCACAAAGATGTTCTTTCACCCTCACAAAAGTCCACTCTGTTAGATCCACAAAGATCAGAATCTTGTTTCATAATAAATGTGAACTGAAAATAATTTTGTGGTGATATGGTCTGCAATCATACAAATCTTCAGAAGGTTATTACTGTAGGATCTCTCAAATTAGCTATACCAAGAGAGGTTAGACTCCATGTACCTATGGAATAATATACTCTTAACTGGCTAGGAATCCAGGTGCAGAAAAAGATAAGGGATGCGATGGGGTGGGCGGTCAAGGTGATAGGAAATAAATATACCAAGACTTCTCTTCTTTTTCTGATCTTGAGTCCCTTTCTATCACCAGTATCTAGGCTTAGCAAAATTCAATTTTTATTTTTTATAATTTTGACAGATAATATCAATATTCATTATTTATATAAATTTTCACAATTGCAGGAAGTTGTAGAGGAGATGTCAGATAATAATTTAATGAGAGTAGATGTTGAAATTCAAAAAGTTTTGTTACCATAAAGTTTTGTTACCATTAAAACAAAAGTTGCCAATATCACCTGTCAAAATATATAGAGTAAATATCCTTAGATCAAACTTTAAGTTCTCAAGCATCAGTTTTCTTTCTTTGTATACTTGTAAAATTTCTAGTATCCATGGAAATATCTTTTGTCAGTTTGTGTTTGCACAATGAAATCGACATTCACCGACACTTAATTATAAAAATCTAATCCTTCCAAAACTACCAGTGTCCATCTATACAGGTCTCCGTCAGCAGGGTCTGCTCTTCCTGTACGTCATAGTAACACTTCAGAAAGAGAGGAAACCAAAATCTGTCTGTAGGCCTGTATAGAATTAACGGCTGTCCCTCTATCTTCATTTGTACCCACTTACTTCTTGCATAGTGACATCTCATTTAATGGTCTTTGAGACAAGTAAAATCTCTCTATTTTATTATTTGCTCTGTTCTCTTGTATTCCACCAAAAGACATACACACCAGATCAGCTTAAAGAACTCTTTCAATCATTTTGCTCAATGACATGTGAACTTGGTAGCTCCGAATCTGAAACAATTACCTTATCCCATATTAAGCAATGGGGCCCTTTTTCTGGCTTGTTGGAGAAGAAGAGTTGCCCCATTAAGGGCTAGAGAGCTAGAGTTACCTCCTACATGGAGGCAGCTCCATACCAGGTCAGTTTGGGGATGCTGACCTCTCTCTTCCCCCTCCCCTCCCACCAGGTGACCAGATGAGAAGGGAATTATTTATGCCCACATCTGTGCAGCAAAAGCCCTCATTTTCACCTGGACCAAGCTGAGCTGAACTCACCCTCCCAGTCATGGAAGTAGCTTAAATGCTAGGTTTTGTCATGATCTGCACTGGGCATTACGCTAGTTGCTCCTATCTCAGGGGAAGCCTGGAAAGACATTTTCCCTTACCACCAGATTGGTGAGGTGAGGTGGGGGTTTTTTTTTTGCCTCCACACAGTGGGTTGGGGGCTAAGTGTGTGTGTGTGTGGGAAACGAAAGGGGGATTAGGCTTTGATGTTGCAACTCATTATGGTTGGGGAGGATGTCCAGTGTAGGTGCTTCAGAGGGAATGCTTATGGTGAGCAGAGAAAATGGATTGGAAAATGATTTAAAGAAGGTATCCTTTAAAGGAGTGGAAATGGAATGGGTGTCAGAGCTCCTATAATTGGTACAGGAGGGAGTCAAACCTTCAATTTATAGCCCCCATTAACCCTCATTCAAGTGGGGGAGATCCCAATAACAGATTGGCTCAGCATTTGGATGGGGAAAAGGGAGGGCTACGAGCAGTCCCCTGGGTATCTGTAAATGATTATGGAATTACCTGCACTGTACAAACTTTATCTGCCAAGCATGCCCAGACATTTTGGAATAAAGTTGCAGACTAATTAAACCACATCCTGTGTCTCCTGTCTTTCTTCCAGCATACCCAGGCAATGAAGACTGAACATAAAAAGATAGTGGTGGGACTCTGAGATTACTGTCTATCTTGGATGTTAGGCTAGAGCTAGTTGATACATTGATTTCAGATATAATAATGATAATAGCATAGGTGTGTATTTTTATTTACAAATATGTAATGGCATCCTCACAGCACTTGCATCAATAAAAATAACCACCCACAAAGTAATATAATAATAAAAGTAAACAACATTGTTAATACAATGCACTAGTAAGGGTCATTCAAAGGCCTGACCAAACAAATGTCTTATAGCGTTGTCGGCAACTTGCCAGCTTTTGGGTTTAGTGGACAGATACATAAATATGTCCCCAGTATTTCATTTATTTTTCTCTTATTTATTGTGTCATTTTCTATATTATAGAATCTCATTAGTTTTTGCTGTTTTCTTATAAAACTAGAAGGAGAAAGAACTATGTAGTCATATCAGTGCTTCTTATCATTTCACATTCTTCGTCTTGCTCACAAAACTGATTTGGACTTTTTATAGGACGCCAAACAACTAAGAACACTCTTTCTTGTCTATAAATTGCAAATGATATTTAGCCATGAACTCTTGTTTGTAAGTATAGAAGTTTACGTTGTAGCATATATAAAAGGCAACTGCCTTTTGTGGAATTTAAAAATACGCTAATTTTTATCAAAGGTTTTTCTTTCATGTTCTTTGATTACTAAGCTATATACGTTAACCAAAAGATAACTAAGCATTAACCTATGCTGCAGTTTTTATCTCCTTTGGCTATCCCATGAGACTTTAGTGAAGTACATTAAATGGAGCATAAATCTTTACGTTGTTTTCATTAAGTCACATATTTAGAGTACATATCCCAGTTTATTTGATCATTTGTAAAATATTAGCTGCTGCAGTGAAGATTTGTGACATGGTTTGTAGCAAGTGAACAAACATTTCTGGAGCGCACTGAAAATTTGTGCTGGAATGCATAGATAAGTTACAACAATTAGAATTGGGAAAATTCATGTGTTTTTTCTTTATATAACTTGCAAATGTAAGTTTTCAGGTCAATAATAACCAGAGTCAAACTTTGAAGATAATCTGATATTGAATTAATATTTTTCTGTTTGTATTTCTATTACTTTCCACAGTTTTACAATCTTTTGTACTACATTTTATTAGCCAACCCTAAAATTGGAGAAGAGCTGAAGTTATGAAGGGCAGGTGCTGAGGATAGCGGAGTTTTAGTGGGCTAGTTCGTTTACAGTATCTTCCTAACCAGACAAGCTATTCCATCTTCAGCTCAACTTGAGGTATAGTAATACTTATGCTAAGTACCAATACTTTACATATGTTCCTGGATAGATGGTGTGAGTATTACATTTGTGCTGAATGGTTCATTAAAAGTTTTCTGGCCTTAGATACACTAAATAATGATAGTTTGTTCATTCATAGCATCTTCTGTCCAAGAATTTCACAGTGTTTTATAAATGTTAATGAATACAGCCTCAGAACACCACTGAAAGAGTGATGTCATCACCTCCATTTTACATATGGAGAAGCTCAGGAACAGAGAAATTAGGTGATTCACCCAAGCTCACAAACGAAATCAGCTGCAAAGCTGGGAATAAAACCAAGATGCCCTGATTCATAGCACTGCATGTTTAATATTAGCCTATCAACTTGTTTCTTGTTTACACAGCGTTTTGTGACCCCTACTGTTGTCAAAGAGAGTAGAATATGGGCAATAGGTATCTTCATTATCCATCTGCCAGTGGTCAGGACAACATGTTTTCATCATGTCCTCGTACAAAAATGAGTTTTAAATACTTCATTAAGGCCTGGTCCTGCAAGCCTTATTGACATGAACAATCCTTACTCATGTGAATAATGCCACTGCAGTCTCAATGAAATCATCAGAACTATTTGTGTGATTCAGGATTTGTTAAATGGACTGTTTTTTCCTTAAATTTTTTTTATAAATTTGAAATTATATTGTGAGGATGTGTTTAAAATGTGGTGTTCTTAACACCTCATTGCCGAGAGAGGCTACTACAGTATTTACATAGAAGGTGTTCTGGAAATTTCAGCTGCTTAAGAATCTGACAGGTAGCAGCTGCCGAGTCTTGTCAATGGGATACATGTGGAGCATCAGCTTAATTTAAGTCTCAGAAATGTAGGCCAAGTTTACACTGCCAATCTGGTGGAACTATGTGTGGCAAGAAGTCTCTCTATATTATACATTAGTAACCCTTAAAATATTCAATTTATGTCTTTGCAACTAGTTATTACTTTGGCATTTATGATGTTCCCTGTATGTCTCAGTACATAGCAATACATATGTCTAGGGAATCATGGAATCATATTATTTAGTAAGAAAAACATTCTAATGCAGGATGTGGGTGTCTTATTTTGGTCTGAAAATTGTACACCTCATATGACATGAATGTATGGTGAACAGTTCAAAGACAGTGTTATACTTGGTAGCAACACTTCATAGTGTGTCTAAATATTGCTAAAACTTGATTTAAAAAAGCAGCAAATATGATGGCTCTAGGGTAAAAAGGAGGAGATCTAAATATGTCCCTATTTTATTTGACATATATCTGCATCTTAATTCATCATGACCAAGATCTAAGAACTTTCTCTTTCAGTTACTGGAAGTCTTTAGTACCTGATTCAGTCCTTCATATGTGTACAAAGGACTGACTCACTGAGTTTCAGTTTATATTTATTTTGAATCACAGTGATTAATTTTCTGTGATTTCAAAGATGAACTGCTAAATAATACTCAACAATTTCCATCCCCAGTTAGAGTGTTGTGCTTTAAGCATTCACTGGCATGACTATATAGACTAGTTTTACGATCACTAACACACCATTTGGGAATCAGTAACACATTGTTAAAAACCTATGTACAACAGTCTTTTGTTGGCAATGAAATAGCCCTTTTGTGTTAATATTGCAGCCCTGCTTATTTTAAGAATGCCATACATTAAGCAGATGTGATAGGTTGTCATTCATTGATAAATTATGTGAGTTGATTAGCAATCTGAAATCTGCATGGGACCTCACTATGTTTTTCACAAATACGAGGCCTAAAAAGTGCTCCTTAGATAAAAGACACAAAACATAAAAGTAAAGTTGACTGATAACCCTTTCTGAAAGAAGAGCTATTAGTACGTCCCATTGCTTAGCCATCTAGTAAACATTTGAATAACTCTTGATTACTGTTAACCTAAAAATGACAGTTTTTTCAATAACTACACAATGGGGTGTATTGTGTTAACTATGCAGCTCAATTCAATCAAATGAGACTTTCTTGGCATGATGAGCTGTACAAGTGTTGGCAGAGTGTACAAAAGTAAAAACTACATACACCATTTTGCTGAATTGCTTTTTATATCCAAAGGCAATGATCAGGAATTAGAATCAGGAATTATTACTCTGCCAATTCTTATTTGTGGATAGTCGAAGTGGCCATTTTAGAATTAGAAGTGCAAGTATTATATCATAGTGCTTCACAGAATAATTACCAGGTAACTAATTAGGTCATAATTTATATGTATTTGATTGTAAGTATTCTTGCCAGCAAGTTCAGGAGTATGAGCTGGATGAATGGACTATATGATGGATAGAAAGCTGGCTAGATCGTCAGGCTCAATGGCTAGTGATCAATTGCTCCATGTCTAGTTGGCAGCTGGTATCAAGCGGGGTGCCCCAAGGGTCGGTCCTGGCACTGGTTTGGTTCAATATCTTCATTAATTATCTGGAGGCTAGCATGGACTGCACCCTCAGCAAGTATGCAGATTACACTAAACTGGGAGGAGTGGTAGATATGTTGGAGGGTAGGGACAGAGTGACCTAGACAAATTGGAGGATTGAGTCAAAAGAAATCTGAGGAGGTTCAACAAGGCCAAGTGCAGAGTCTTGCACTTAGGATGGAAAACTCCCATGCACTGCTACAGGCTGGGGACCGACTGGTTAAGTGGTAGTTCTGCAGAAAAGGACCTGGGGATTACAGTGGACGAGAAGCTGGATATGAGTCAACAGTGTGCCCTTGTTGCCAAGAAGGCTAATGGCATTTTGGGCTGTATAAGTAGAGGCATTGCCAGCAGATCAAGGGAGGTGATCATTCCCCTCTATTCGGCATTGGTGAGGCCTCATCTTGAGTACTGTGTCCAGTTTTGGTCCCCACATTACAAGAAGGATGTGGAAAAATTGGAAAGAGTGCAGTGGAGGGCAACAAAAATGATTAGGGGGCTGAAGCACATGATTTATGAGGAGAGGCTGAGGGAACTGGGATTATTTAGTCTGCAGAAGAGAAGAATGAGGGAGGATTTGATAGCTGCTTTCAATTACCTGAAAGGGGGTTCCAAAGAGGCTGGAACTAGACTGTTCTCAGTGGTACCAGGTGACGGAACAAGGAGTAATGGTCTCAAGTTGCAGTGGGGGAGGTTTAGGTTGGATATTAGGAAAAACTTTTTCACTAGGAGCACTGGAATGGGTTACCTAGGGAGGTGGTGGAATCTCCTTCCTTAGAGGTTTATAAGGTCAGGCTTGACAAAGTCCTGGCTGGGATGATTTAGTTTGGGATTGGTCCTGCTTTAAGCAGAGGGTTGGACTAGATGACCTCCTGAGGTCCCTTGCAACCCTAATATTCTATGATTCTATGATTTAGCATTTTGTAGGCCATAAGAATGGCTTGTATAGCACACGTCAGGGCAGAGTTTGAAGTAACTGATTTAGGATGAGCTATGTATTTTTATTCAGTTTTTCAAACATATCAAAAATATAAGGCTAGTTCCTCAGTTATGGCTCAGTACAGCAGAGGAGAAGGGGAGTAACCTTTGCCATTCCTCAAACCGGGACTATCCAGAAGGGATGCTGACCATCAGCATAATTTAAAACAGCCTCCAGGCTGCTCTAAGTTACATCCATTCTGTCTTAGTACCCGAGCCTGCTCCCACTGAAGTCAATGGAAGTTTTGCTGCTGACTTCACTTGGAGCAAAATTGCATCTTTAGATGGGAAGAATCTAGGAAACATCTGTGCACATCATATTACATGGACAATGTTTACTAGCAATAAATCTAATGTCCCAGCAAGCTGGGGAAATGATTTGGGGCTGCAGACAAGAACAGACTTTGTAATTACGTTTATTTAAGTTCTGGCACTGTTGCTTTAAAAATATCAGATTATCAGTAGAGTTGAGTATAGATTATTTCCATTGCTGATGGGAAAAAAAACTAACAATCCAACTGTACCATACTAACTAGGTTAAGAAAGAAAATTAATGCAGGGTAATTTTTTCCCAATAGTTTTAGGTCATGAATGTATTTCATAGCAATAGAATTATGCAAGTATATTTTGACAGGAGGTCCACCTTTTAAGATAATGGCTGGTGCCTTAATATTTGTTGAGACATGACTGAAGAGGTGAAGGAAAGATATCTCCCATCTTTTTTGAAGCAAAAGGTGAATTATATGAAACTTAAGCTCTCATGTTATCTGGTTGTCCCTTCCGGCCTTAAACTCTAGGATTCTAAGAATCATTAGCATGGTATATTTCTTACACAAACATCAGGAATATAGTTTGAACTATATTGAATATAGCGTAAACCCTGATCTTAGTTCACAAAACAATGCCATGTTTGGTCAAGATATTGCTTGCATAGCTCACCATAAGAAGATATGGTTTTATTTATTTATTGGCTAACCCAGAAGCAGAGCTGGCCTTCTAAGCTTTACTTTCTTTGTCAAGATGGGGATACCAATTTGCTAGATGAAATGGGTTGCTTTATTTAGTCTTGGGTTGTCAGTCACCATTTTTAAGGAGTGCAAAATACTCCTGTTCTATTGGATATGAGGAATCTGTCTGATTGTTTGATAGATCATCATTCTTGGGAGCTGGGAAGAAACAATCTGTTATTAGTTGCAGGCCAGTAGCAGAGTTTCTTCACAGTGTAGCCATAATCACAGAGAAATTCACAAATAGACCCTTCAATGACGTTCCAGCCTATTGAGGTTAAACTGTTTTGCATAAGTGTGGAAATGTATTATCTGTTCTCTTTAGATCCATTGTGTCCTTGTTCAGTATAGCTCTAAAAGGCCAAACAAATCCTGCATGATACCAGTGGAGATTTCAAATGGTTCAAAGAGTACAGTATCAATTGAAACACCATCGTGCCTGCCATCGTGTAGCTGGCAGATTATTCTGATATCCTTTTTTGGAATTATTATTATTTTATTTTTGTGGTAGTAGCTAGGAGCCCCAAACATGGACCCCATAGTACTTGGTACTGTACAAACACAAACAAAAAGATGATTCCTGTCCCCAAAGGGTTTACAATCTATGCAACAAACTAATCTTCCAAAGTCTACATCAGCTAACTGTATTGAATCAAATGGGAATCAGAGACTGAGGAGAAATGGTAGACTGTCTTTCTGTATTGATCAGCTATGGAAGATGGTCAGGGTGTATGTTTTTGTAGTGCAGTTAGATTATGCTAAATTTGAAGAATTTACTATTTTTATTATTCATTAACAAAGCAAAATTATTGGGAGGGCCTGCAAAACAATGTTTTTGTCATGTCTATACAAACGTTACTAACTCCTGTCTCCTTGATTACACCTCTGTGCACAGTCAGCCTGAGAATTTGGGGAATCTTTAGGTCCTCCTCAGCCTTTGTTGTCTGAAGTGAGGCCAAGTTGTCTGTTCTCTTAAACCCTAACAACTGAGATTCTCCTTTACATTCCCTGTTCCCTCAAATACTGAGACCTCTGTCCACAAGCTTCAGAAAGCTTGAAGGCTGGCTCTTGATGCTTAAGTACTTCAGGAAGGAGTGTTGGTTTTTACACAAAATTAGCAGATATTCTTGGGGGAAATAAATGATATGCAAAAGAATAAAGTCCAGGAGAACTTTGGTTTTCTCTTTTAGAGAGTACCCATTGTAAACCATGATATATTGTCATCTGCTGCCCTTGAACTTTGCAAGAATGGGATCATTTAGCTGTGTAAAATATTCATAATGAAATTAGAAAACTTCAACATGCTTTTGCTTTTCTTTTGAAATTTTAGAAACTAGTCTCCAGTTTCACAAGGTAGAAAAAAATAACCCTGCAAAAATGGAAAACAGAACCATTTTGTGCGACAACTAACTAGTTTCCACAAAAAGGTGAGTTTGTTAGTGAAATCTTTAAAGTTGCTGATTTATGTTTTGATGTTGCAAGCATTGATTTTTGTCAAAGTGTATTATAACGAGACATTATGAAAGTGTGATTCAAAAACCTCTTCATGATTTTTTTTAAAGATTTAAATAATAGAGCTGTGCAATGGCTTGCAAACTTCCATTATAAAATAAGATTTTTTTCACATAGCCTTAATCATTTTGTACAATTTGGACACCTGTGTGGTCTTCGTAATTACACATAGTCTCCCTTCTACTTAGTGATCTAGCACCATTTTGTGATGCCATCCGCTTTAAAATGGAGAAATGTGGCCTCTCTCTCCTCATCATTGCAGCTGGTCTTTGATCCAGTACAGATAATTCATATTTAGCATCTATCATCTACCATCATAGGTTTATAGGGACAGAGGTGCACCTGGTCTGAATGAATTTCCTTTGATGGAATTTCTGACTATCTCAGGATGTGATTAAGAGTCATTCATCCTCTTCCCGGTGGGACACAAGGGAATCATCTTTACATGTGTGACAGCAAGCATTTGTTTATTTAAATATACCATAGATATTTTAGAATTCATTCAATGTTATAAACTACTGGCTTCATTTTCTTAGTCATCTGAGCTAAAATACAATATTTATTTATTTTTATCACATTGTGTTGCATTGGGTTAGGATTAGAGTTTTGCCACCATAACAAAATGTGAAACTAAGATTAGAGGTTTAAGTGAAAATAAAATTGGATTCCCAATAACCATATAGAACCATTAGAAATTTTCTTTGCATAATTCATTCCTGCACTTATGTATCTCCCACATATGGTCTTCCTATGTTAAAATCAAGCTTTTCCAAGTAAGCAGGGTAGGCGATATCTTTTAACTTAACATTGTCTATGGAGAAAACTGTTGTCATGTTACTGAAAGAAATTCCTAACATGTTTATAGTATGCAGGTGTGATGGCGCATGCCTGTAATCCTAGCTATTTGGGAGGCTGAAGCTGGTGGATCGCTCAGGGATTCTGGGCTGTGGTGCACTATGCTGATAGGGTGATATGTTGTGCTTGGTGCTCTCTGTGGGGGCTGAAGGACCAATCGTTCAAGGTGATTGATAGTCTGATTATGGTCCAAGGCTGGTGCAGATCTGTTTAAATTAAAGAGGAAATATTAACTGCTCTGAGTGCACTACTAATTTTTTTAATTGATCCATTACACATCAAGTAACAATATGACAACAGTGTAAAATTGCAGTTTGCTCACCATGTGATTTACAGATGAGTTATTCACAGATAATGGCCCACAATCAGAGGTGAAAGTAAGCTGGTACGGGCCAGTACGGCATTCCAGTAAGAAAGTGGCCGCTGGTACAGGCCAGTACAAAGCCAACATTAAAGTAGTGCCACGGCAACACTTTAAGCACCATATTGGTAGGGCCGCTGATGGAAGGGGAGGGCAAAAGGGACAGCTGTCTCAGTGCCCGACAATTTAAAAGGGCCTGGGGCTCCTGGCAGTGACCGGGAACCCCAGGCTACCACAGCAGCGGCTGGAGCCCCAAGCCAATTAAATCGCCACCAGAGCCCAAAGTAGCGGGGACCGGGCAGTGCTGAAGGGCTGGCTTGGGGAGTCTGTCCCCAGCCCCTCCCCTTCCACCCGAGACCCCGCCACTTCCAGGGACTCAGAGCTGCCCACCCCCAGCCTTGCCCAGGAACCCAGCCACCCTGCATACTGGTAAGTCCTTTAAGTTATTTTCACTCCTGCCCACAATTCATGAGTAGCTCACATTGTCACTTCTCTTTGAAGTTTCAGTGCAGGCACACAGTCCATAGCCTTTACTATGAAGCATCATACATGAAAACAGAGAAGTCCATGCATACAGCAAAAAACTTAATCAAAATAGTCCAGGAAGATTTAAGGGATCCGTACCTAGCATTGTTAGACCATTAAAACACTCCTTACATTAGCATATGATATGAAACATCAAGTCTCGGTTAATATTATATTTTCTTTAGATTTGATTTAAAATAAA